>NC_141873.1:333910863-334512470 GCF_056163025.1 Triticum urartu
AGCACCCGCCCATATGGACCCGCTTGAAGACTATCAACCTCATATGCTTCTCCCCCTTTTTTCAGTAAGGACCAAAAAGGTTTGAAGACATAGAGCATCTACTCGTTCCCATGAAGAGTAGGTGATGCGGCAGGGTCGTCGGTGGTGTTTGGCGGTGCTGAAGATCTTGGAGCAGTGTCGAAGCATGCTGAAGGAGGCGGCGGTGAAGTAGCATCGTCGTCATCCTCGATCACTCTGGCATTCATAGTTGCAGCAGAGGAAGAGAACTCAGAGTCTTCAAGGGATGGAGTTCGTCGCAGCACTGCCCTTCGAGGAGGTGTGGAGTCAAACTTGAATCGCTCAGTGAAGCCATCCTCTTGAAGATCATCTTCAGAACACATCAGCGTTAGCCCTTTCCATGTGCGGCGAGAGGTTTCATGGGCAACAAAAGCATTCTTGGTGGCAAGATTGCGAATGCGATTAACATCCACCAAGAGGCTTTGCATCTGACGCTTCAGCCAGTCATGATGCCTATCCTGTTTCTGATGAAGAGCCACAAGAAGCTCTTGGTCGTTGAGAACACGAGTGCGCTTCTTGGGTCATGGAGCAGTTGTACTGTCAGTGGCTTCAGTGAGAGCAGGATGCGGTGCACGTGTAGTGCCAGCCAAAGGATACACACGAGCGACTGCTTCAACTCCTTCAATGTTCTGAGAAAAACTCTGATGCTCTGCATTCTGAAGACTTAGGGGTTCCTTGGCAGGCTCAGGATAGATGGCTTCAATCGACATATCCACATCAGGCAGAAAAATCTGATGATTGCGAGCAGATGGCTGATATGAGATAGTGGAGTGAAGTTTGATCAGCCGCATGACCCATGGGGCATAGAACTTCAAGCCAAACAGATCAGAGCCTGATGCAGCAAGTTGGCGAATGAAGAAGTCCTGTGCATTGAAGCATTTTCCATGAAGAATATAGAAGACCAAAGTCTTCATTGCACCTTCAAGCTTGGCATGTGGAGAGTGCCCTTTGATAGGCCAGAGAGTTCGCCTTATGATGTGATAAATAGTCCTTGGCAGATACTCTAGGTCTTCAACAAAGAACTCTTTGGGATATGCAGCATCTTGGGGTAATGGCTTCATCATACTGAGCATCTGACTCATGTTAGGTTCAGGCTTCTGAAAGATGCTCTCCACAGCTTCACTTTGAAGTTGACAGCCAGATTCGTAGAGATCTCCGGGAGTGGGCAGACCAGTGAGCTCAATAATGTCAAAGTCTTTGGCTTCGTGATGAACGTGTCCTGTCATCCACTCCAGGACCCAAATCTTCGGATCTCTGCTATACCCGCGGATGTGAAGTGTGGCATAGAATTAGAGCAGCAACTCTTCATTCCAATGCTCTTGGTCAGTGACGAACGGCAGCAGTCCAACCTCTTTGAAGCAATCCAGAGCTTCTTCCAGACAGGGCAGACCAGCTATTGCTTCAATGTCAAGGCGCTTGTGTGGGAAGATGCGACCTTGGTTGTAAAGAACGCATGAGTAATAGCTTTGTTGCGGATAACTCCAGAACCGATTAGATGATATCCTTTCCCTTGAGTAGGGGTTCCTGGAGCTATTGAAGAATGTGTTGTCTGCTCTGAAGCCATTGATATTGAAGGATCCAGGTGCTGATGCAGGACCTGGGAACCTGGGCAATCTTGGGATTGGCTTCTGTACCTGAGGCTTGTCCTCAACATGATAGTCGAACTGGGGACCGGCAGCAGACTCAGGAACAGAAGTGGCGGGATCAGTGGCTTCGCTGACTTCTGGTGCTTTTGTTGGTGAGGGCTCCATATTAGCTTTAGCCATGACAGCGTCAGTGGCTTCAGTGGTGTTGGTGGTGGCAGCCTCAAGATGTTCAACCTCCACTTGACGAGCAGGAGGATCGGTCATGATCACGTTCTCCTCGAGAACTGCTTCTTGGTGGGACAGGGGAGTGGCAACTTGTGGGACTTCTTCTTCCGTGGCTGATGCAGCCGGATTGTCTTCAGCAGAGACTTGAGGCCTTGGACCTTTGCGAAGCCTGCACAACGCAGGCGACGCCTGTGTAGTTGGAGTTGGCTGGGCCTCAAAGTCTTCTTCCTCTTGTGGGCGATCAGCCCATGAAGCATCCTGAGCGATTGGCGTCAGAGGACGACCAATGCTGATGAGTTCGCTGTTCTCGAGCTGAGGAAGGGCTACATCATCTTCAACATGGTCATGACGACCAATGTCTTCAGCAGCGATGGGATCAGCTGCTGGAAAGTCTTCAGCTTCATGAGCCTCTATGAAAGTAGGCTCATGGATTGTCAGTTGGCGTTCAGCGTCAGGACGAACCATGGAAATGGGTTCAACTATCAAAGGCTCTGTGGGAGCAGCCCGATCTTTCTTGGTCTTCCTCTTCTTCTTGGAGGGGGCAATAGGAGAGGCTTCAGGATGTTTCCTCTTCCTGGCTTCAGCCTCAGCAGTCCTCGTCTTCTTGAGCTCTGAAGCGGTTGACCGGCTTTTTGGCTTCGAGCCAGTCATTCTAGTTGGGAAGACAATGGGATCTGCTTCCTGCCTTAGTGCGTCAGGTTCAGCCGTAGCGGGCTTCTTCATCTTCTTTGCTGCCATCCTGGGGTCGATGCCAGGACGCCAAAGGGCCTTACGCTTCTCAGCCTCATTGTAGGCCTGCACACATTTGTCAGCCAGAACCTTCATGCGCTCACGAGAACCTTGAGCTTCTGCACGTTTCTTGAGAAAGGCTTCCTTGAGCTCGTGCAACATAATCTTGAAGTTCTTTACCTCTTGCACGCAGCTTGGCCATATGCTTCTTGAACTGAGCCTTTTCATAGTCAATCTTTTGCTTCAGTTCAACAATGCGCTGGGCGATAGCTAACTCTAAAGCAATGGCGCCATGGAAGGCGACACTGAGGCCAATGGGTAGTTGCAGATCTTCGAAGCTAATGTTTGGCATGTCAAACCACTCATCAATGAAGTTGTGGATGATGGTTACATCAAAGAGAGGCAGATCATTGAAGATTTCTGCTTCTTCTTTGCTCTTGATGAGTTGCTCAAGAGCGTCATCTGTAAGATCTTCATCACTTGACAGATCAATGGCATCATTGCGCAGAATGGCAGCAGCTGTTAGCTCTTGGCCGGTGTGTGGCAGAGGCATCTTGACCTTCTGGGGCTTGGAGATGCGTGATAAATCTTCAGACTGCACACTGTCTTCAGGAGGTGCAATTGCTAGTGGCTTCGCCCGTGAGATTTTTGGTGAAGGGGCAGGCTTTGAAGCTTTAGGCTTCTTCAACTTCTTTGGCTTCGGTGCTGTAGGTGCTTCATCTGATTCAGCGTCAGGCTCATTCACAGCAGTCCCTTGAACCAAGATATGGGTGATGAGGCCTTCAAGGTTGTAGAAAGGACCGACGACATTGGGTTCTGTATCTCGTGTGCCATCAGCCCTTGGAGCTGAGGGACCAGGGTTGAAGTCTAGTCCCAATGTCTTCTTGTTTTGCTTCGCTGAGTTTTGGGCAAACTGGAAGTTGCGCTTGAACAGAATGTCGTCATGACACCATAGTAGTGACGATGGGTGTGCATCAACAGGCTGTGGCCCATGGACCATGCAGGGATAGAAGCCTTGTTCAATGGCTTCATCTCTGGACCTGGGTTGAAGATTCTTGTATAGGATGTCTCCCCATGGTCTCTTGATGGCATTTTTCTCAGCATATTCCTGGGTTACAAATCGGTATTTGAACCATTGTTCTGCCCAATATCTTCGAATCCATTGGATTCGGGTCTTGCGCTGATTGTAATCCTCTTCAGGATCTATCTTGTACAGTTCTGAGAGGTCATCTGGCAGATCTCTAGATGTTTCTCCACGACGCTTTCTGCCTCTCCTTGCTGATTTCTCTGAAGCCATGAACTTTAAACTGAAAGGCTTCAACACGTTCAAAGGCTTCAAAGATTTTCGCTTGCTGGACAAACAGGAACTTGCTTCGGGAGAATTTATATGATGCTGTAAGAATTCTGCAAATGAATGCAGACTATGAGAACCAAGGGATTCTCCCACGGACATGTACCTGTGACAACATTAAGGTGCGAGGGAAGGGGAAGAGGTCATATGCATTCTCAGAAGATTTTGAATATAAATCAGTTTAGAGACATTGACCTCATCATGTGAAGACATTCACTCATAGATAAGGAGTTGGTTCCAGATTTGTACGAATCCGGAGATCAGTACAAGTGAGGAATCTAACTACTTTGTGAAGCATAAGTGAATATACTAGGCATGTTATGAGATGCAGTATGAGAGAGATATAACTTGTGTGAACAGAAACTGCTTGTGGTAGAAAGTGACAAAGCCATAGGATCAACGGTGCCGTAAAAAGGAAGTTTTATTTACCACACTAAGAACTGCTAGACGGAGTGGAAGATGAGGCCGAGCAGTTCGATCTTCCGTGCCCTAACTTGGCGACGGAGGACACCTACGGCGACGGCGGAGAGGACGATGTCCGCGGTCGGCGTGAAGACGGCGTCGGAGAGGTTGCGGCAGCGAAGCGCTTCGTCGCCGGCGTCGTCGAGGGCTAGCGATGGCGCTAGGGTTCGTGCGAGAGTGGAAGAAGAGATAATGACTGTGGTGAGGCGTGTATTTATAGGTACAGGGCGGCACTGCGTTATTACACAGGTGCCCCTGGCGATTCGCATCTGAGGAGTACGTGGCCGTCATGTAGCATATCGGGGGTTGTTCCACGTCCCACGCATGCCTGGATTGTCGGGTGGTCGTTCCCACTTCTCCGGGTTTCAGGTGAAGGAATGAGCATTGAAAACGGACTTAATGTTTGTCTTTGTATCTTCTGCTGACAAGGACGCAGAGAAGACATTCGACAGTTTCAATAGAATGCATATGATTTGGAGAGATAGAGTTTGAGATAGAAAGCATAGAGAGGTTAGGGTCCGATCACATTCACTTAGTTCAAAAGATTCAACAAGAAGACATAGCTATAAGTGAATGCTGTAGAGGACAGAACACTAGTATATATATATGTATAATCAACATAGTGAAGATAATCATGAAGACATGTTGATATTGAAGCCAAACCAAATGTGAAGACATAGCAAGGTAACGCCATGAGTGAAACACTTCAAAATAGAACATTTGGTGGTGGCGTTACCCACCGTATAGGAAGTATTAGACCCAGACATGGCGCACAATTATCGTGGCGCTCCGAAGTCAAATTCCACATTAATGTATTCACACTTAGAATGTATGTCTTCATTGATTGAAGATATACTTTACTTCATGTGTTGCACATCTAAGTCATCAATATGCATATGGGTTAGGATGTGTGCCTGATCACAGGACATTTGAGGATTCCAGGATATTTAGCTCACACCGTAACTTGCAAAATCTCTTCTCATCCAAGGGCTTGGTGAAGATATCTGCCAATTGCTCTTCAGTGTTGACGTGTATGATATCAATATCTTCCTTCACAACATGATCTCTGAGAAAGTGATGACGAATTTCAATGTGCTTTGTCTTCGAGTGCTGAACTGGGTTGTTGGCAATCTTGATGGCGCTTTCGTTGTCGCAGTAGAGTGGCACTTGCTTCAGATGAATGCCATAGTCTTTGAGCGTTTGCTTCATCCACAGAAGCTGAGCGCAGCAAGATCCAGCAGCAATGTATTCAGATTCAGCAGTGGAGAGAGATACACAGTTCTGCTTCTTTGAAGACCAGCATACAAGTGATCGTCCCAGAAAGTGACATGTGCCTGATGTAGACTTGCGATCATCTTTGTCACCAGCATAATCAGCATCTGAGAATCCAACCAGATCAAACTCTGAGCCCTTTGGATACCATAATCCTAGAGTTGGGGTGTGAGCCAAATATTGAAGAATTCGCTTCACAGCTAAGTGATGCGACTCCTTTGGTGCCGCTTGAAATCGAGCACACATGCAAACACTAAGCATAATATCTGGCCTAGATGCACATAGATAAAGTAAAGAACCAATCATGGAGCGGTATACCTTTTGATCGAACTCTTTACCATTGTCGTCAGGACCCAGATGATGCTTGGCTGGCATTGGCGTCGTGAAGCCTTTGCAGTCTTGCATACCGAACTTCTTAAGGCAATCTTTGAGATACTTCTCTTGAGATATGAAGATGCCGTTGCGTTGCTGTCGTATTTGAAGACCGAGAAAGAACTTCAGCTCTCCCATCATAGAAATTTGATATTGCTCTTGCATCATATATCCAAACTCTTCACTGTACTTCTGATTGGTGCAGCCGAAGATAATGTCATCCACATATATTTGGCACACAAACAGTTCACCATCATATGTCTTCGTGAAGAGAGTGGGGTCGAGAGAACCAGGTATGAAGCCTTTGCTTGTCAGGAAGTATTTGAGTGTGTCATACCAGGCCCGAGGGGCTTGTTTGAGGCCATACAGTGCCTTGTTGAGCTTGTATACCATGTTAGGATGTTTTGGATCTTCAAAGCCAGGAGGTTGTGCAACATACACTTCTTCTTCAATCTTGCCATTGAGGAAGGCGCTCTTCACATCCATTTGATAAATAAGTATGTTGTGATGATTTGCATAGGCCAGCAGTATGCGTATGGCTTCAAGTCTAGCCACAGGAGAAAATGTTTCATCGAAGTCAATGCCTTCCACTTGAGTATATCCTTGAGCAACGAGACGGGCTTTGTTTCTGACAACTTGACCATGCTCATCTTGCTTGTTGCAGTATATCTATTTGGTGCCTATTATGTTGTGCTTCCGAGGATCGGGACGCTTGACCAGTTCCCATACATTATTCAGCTCAAACTGTTGAAGCTCGTCTTGCATAGCTTGAATCCATTCAGGTTCCATGAAGGCTTCTTCAACTTTCTTGGGTTCTGTTATTGAGACGAATGCGAAGTGCCCACAGAAATTTGCTAGCTGAGTTGCCCTTGAACGAGTGAGTGGACCGGGTGCATTGATACTATCATTTATTCTTTCAATCTGCACTTCATTGGCAACGCGAGGATGTACAGGGCGAAGATTTTGCTCTTGCTGATCATTGTCGTTGTTAGAAGGAATGTCTTCAGGCTGAGCATTGTCTTCATGTTGATCAGGTGCTGAGATGATAAGTTCTTCTTCAGGATGAGCTTCAGAAGGTATAATTTCTCCAGTTCCCATTAGCTTGATTTATTCACTGGATGGAACTTCATCTAGCACATTTGGCAGTTGCTCTCTTTGTGAACCGTTGGTCTCATCGAACCGCACATCCACTGTTTCAACCACTTTGTAATGAAAGAGATTGAAGACTCTGTAGGAGTGCGAATCCTTTCCATATCCAAGCATAAAACCCTCATGTGCTTTTGGTGCAAACTTTGAGGTGTGATGTGGGTCCTTGATCCAGCACCTGGCGCCAAATACTCTGAAGTAACTGACATTTGGCTTCTTGCCAGTAAGGAGCTCATAAGATGTCTTGTTCAGAAGCTTGTGAAGATAAACATGATTGATTGTATGGCATGCAGTATCAATGGCTTCAGGCCAGAATTTTCTTGGAGTCTTGTATTCATCTAGCATCGTTCTGGCCATCTCAATGAGTGTTCTGTTCTTGCGTTCGACGACCCCATTCTGCTGTGGCGTGTACGGGGCTGAGAATTCATGTGTGATGCCCAAGGTATCAAGATATGTATCAAGGCCAGTGTTCTTGAATTTAGTGCCATTGTCACTTCTGATATGCTTTATCTTGGCACCATAGTTGTTCATTGCTCGATTGGCGAAGCGTCTGAAGACATCCTGCACTTCAGTCTTGTAAAGGATTATGTGCACCCAAGTATATCTAGAATAATCATCAACAATGACAAAGCCATAGAGACAAGCAGTAGTAGTAAGAGTTGAGTAATGAGTGGGACTGAAAAGATCCATGTGAAGCAGTTCGAAGGGTCGAGTAGTGGTCATGATTGTCTTCGAGGGATGTTTGGCCCTCGTCATCTTTCCTGCCTCACAGGCACCGCATAAGTGATCTTTCTTGAACTTGACGCCCTCGATGCCTATGACATGCTTCTTCTTTGCCAGGGTGTGGAGGTTCCTCATGCCAGCATGCCCAAGCCTCCGATGCCAGAGCCAGCATTCTGAAGCTTTTGCTAGAAGACATACGGCAAGCTATGGTCCTGCTGAGAAATCTACCACGTACAAATCATCTTTTCGATACCCTTCAAATACTAGAGACTTGTCAGATTCCATTAGAACAAGGCAACGATATTTTCCAAATATTACGATCATGTTTAAATCGCAAAGCATTGAGACAGACATTAAGTTGAAGCCAAGGGATTCAACAAGCATGACTTTATCCATGTGTTGATCCCTTGAGATTGCAACTCTACATAGACCCAATACCTTACTTTTACCAGTGTCAGCAAATGTGATGTGGCTCTTGTCGGATGGACGTAAGGTTGAGTCCATAAGAAGGCTTCTTTTGCCAGTCATGTGATTTGTACACCCACTATCAATAATCCATTCTGAAGACGCTGGTGTCGTACCCTACAGTGCAGTTAGGGGGATAGGCTTCACGAAGAGCATTGTGAAGCAAAAACATTTGATGAACCAGTGGGTTATGAAAGCTTAGATCCAGATTAGGACTAATAGGGAGAGTAGCAAGCGATTCAGGAATGAAGTACATAGTAAGACCATTCGGGCATTTGATCTTGCGCCCTACAAGATGTTTAAGGTCCCCAGCAATAGCGTCAGACGATTTTGGTTTTCTGCTGGAGACCTTTCCCTGCAAAAGAGAGTTAAGCTTTCTTAGCCACCCACATCTTCAAGGGTGGCTTAGAAGCAATAAGTCTAAGTGCAGCATCTGAGAACTTTGGCTTTGGAGCCCTAGCAAACAGTCTTGCAGGCGGACAATAGTACTCATAAGAATAAGCAGAATAGTTCTTGTTCTTATGAACATGGCGGTTTGATGAACCGCTCTCATATTCATATGCCTGAGTATGGTTTCCCTGCAAAACATTTGCGTTAGTGCGACTCAGGTGAGTCCTCTGTCTGTATGAAGCCTTTGGACCGTATGAAGCCTTTGGTCTGAGGTTTGTCTTCTTCACGTGAGGTGTCATGATGACATTCACAGGAAGATTCTCTAGACACCTTTTTGGAACCCAGATCTTCTTCATAGGCGGTCCATTCCTGCAGTTAGTACCAATGTACCTGGCAAACACTTCACCATTCTGATTCTTAAATAGTTTATAGTTTGCATCAAGGGATTCATCAATGATAATGGGGTTAGCACAAGTGAAGCCAGATAGATTGGATGGATCTGCTGAAGGTTCCTTTGCAGCAACCCACGTGGTTTTGGGGTACTGCTCAGGTTTCCAGTAAGAGCCATCAGCATTCATTTTCCTTACGAACCCAACACCCTCTTTCCTCGGGTTTCGGTTCAGAATCTGCTTTTTGAGGACATCACATAGTGTCTGATGCCCTTTAAGACTTTTGTACATCCCTGTTTCAAGCAATGTCTTCAACCTAGCATTCTCATCAGCAATAGCAGTGGTATCCTCAGCAGAGGGGTTAGTTACCACATCAACAGTTGAAGATATTGCAACAGTAGTAGCAGTGGAACATTCAGCAATAGAAGTAACATTATCACGCTCAATGCATTTAAGACATGGTGGTTCAAATCCTTCCTGAGCGGAACTGATCTGTTTGGCGCGAAGTGACTCGTTTTCCTTTTGAAGATCTTCATGAGCCGCTCTCAATTTCTCAAGATCTTGCTTCCTTTGAAGATAATCATAGGAAAGCTTTTCATGAGTTGTTGAGAGAGTTTCATGACGACTTTCAAGTTCCTCATACTTAACGTGAAGATTTTTTATGTCTTCAATTAAGGATTCAGATCGAGTCATTTCAGCACCTAACAGATCATCGCTTTTGTCTAACAGTTTTTGAATATGTTCCATAGCTTTCTGTTGTTCACTTGCAATTTTAGCAAGTGTTTTGTAGCTGGGTTTTGAACCACAATCAGAGTCATCGTCACTAGATGTTTGATAGTGAGTGGTGCGTGTGTTTACCTTGGCACCGCGTGCCATGAAGCAGTAGGTAGAAGCGGAGTAGTCCTTGTCATTTGCATCGATGTCGGTGATGAAGTCATTGTCTTCAGTGTTGAAGATGGACTTGGCAACGTATGCTGTAGCCAGACTTGCGACGCCTGAATCGGACTCCTCCTCAGACTCCACCTCCGCCTCCTCAGAAGCGGACTCCTCCTCTGAATCCATTTCCTTGCCAACAAACGCACATGCCTTGCCAGATGAGCTCTTCTTGTGTGATGAAGACTTTGAGGAAGACTTGAAAGAAGACTTTGAGTATTTCTTCTTCTTCTTTTCGTCAGAGTCATATTCCTTGCTCTTCTTCTTCTTTTTGTTCTCATTGTCCCACTGTGGACACTCAGTGATGAAGTGGCCAGGTTTCTTGCACTTGTGACATGTTTTCTTCTTGTAGTCGTGAGCAGAAGCTTCATCATTCCTTGAGCTTGATCGGGAAGACTTTCTGAAACCTTTCTTCTTGGTGAATTTTTGGAACTTCTTCACAAGCATAGCAAGTTCCCTTCCAATGTCTTTAGGATCATCCGAACTGCTGTCAGATTCTTCTTCAGATGAGGAGACAACTTTTGCCTTCAAGGCATGAGTTCGCCCATAGTATGGACCGTAGATATCTCTTTTCTCAGAAAGCTGAAACTCATGTGTGTTGAGCCTCTCAAGTATGTCAGACGGATTGAGTGTCTTGAAATCATGACGTTCTTGAATCATCAGGGCCAGGGTGTCAAACGAACTATCAAGTGATCTCAGTAGTGTCTTGACGACTTCATGTTTGGTGATCTCAGTAGCACCGAGGGCTTGAAGCTCATTTGTGATGTTAGTGAGTCGGTCAAATGTGAGCTGGACATTCTCATTGTCATTTCGCTTGAAGCGGTTGAAGAGGTTGCGAAGGACACTGATTCTCTGATCTCTCTGGGTTGAGACGCCATCATTGACCTTGGAGAACCAGTCCCAGACCAGCTTAGATGTTTCCAAAGCATTCACACGGCCATACTGTCCTTTGGTCAGATGACCACAGATGATATTCTTGGCAGTAGAGTCCAGTTGAACGAACTTCTTGACATCAGCAGCAGTGACACCTTCTCCAACCTTGGGAACGCCGTTCTTGACGACATACCATAGGTCGACGTTAGTGGCTTCAAGATGCATGCACATCTTATTCTTCCAGTAGGGATATTCAGTTCCATCGAAGACGGGGCACGCAGCGGAGACTTTAATTATCCCTGCAGTCGACATAGCTAAAACTCCAGGTGGTTAAACCAAATCACACAGAACAAGGGAGCACCTTGCTCTAATACCAATTGAAAGTGCGTTATATCGACTAGAGGGGGGGGGGTGAATAGGCGATTTTTATGAAAGTCTTCAAAACGTGGAAGTTATGAAGACAAACGATAGAAATAAACCTATTACCCTGCAGCGGAAGGTAGACTACACTAGGCAAGCCATAGTCAAGTATTCGATAGAGTGAAAGCACAATGACTAATAGCAGCAATGTAGTAAGGATCAGGTAGGAAGATATTGTGAAGCCACACAGAACACGCAGTCACTCAGTGAAGACAAAAGATAGTGCGAACATACAATGACTTCACAAGGAGTAACAGTAAGTAAAGGGAAGGGAAGATGAAACCGGTGACTCGCTGAAGACAATGATTTGTTGGACCAGTTCCAATTGCTGTGACAACTGTACGTCTGGTTAGGGCGGCTAGGTATTTAAACCTTAGGACACACAGTCCCGGACACCCAGTCTTGAACACGTAGCTCAGGACACCCAGTCCTCACCGTATTCCCCTTGAGCTAAGGTCACACAGACCTCACCCAATCACTCTAGTAAGTCTTCAAGGTAGACTCCCAAACCTTCACAGACTTTGTTCACCGGCAATCCACAATGTCTCTTGGATGCTCAGAACGCGATGCCTAACTGGCTGGAGGATGCACAGTCCTCAAGTGTAATAAGTCTTCAGATCACACATACAAGAAGACTTAAGTGATGCCTAATTCTCTTTGGCTCTGGGTGGTTAGGGCTTTATCCTCGCAAGGAATTCTCTCTCAAAGGCTTCGAGGTGGGTTGCTCTCAAACGACAAAAGCCGTACTCTGAATCTGATCAGCCAACCGTTTATGGTTGTAGGGGGTGGGCTATTTATAGCCACTTGGCAACCCGACCTGATTTGTCCGAAATGACCCTGGGTCACTAAGGAACTGACACGTGTTCCAACGGTCAGATTTCAAACTCACACGACAACTTTACTTGGGCTTCAAGCAAAGCTGACTTGCCCGACTCTGGACAAGATTCGCTCTCAAAGTCTTCACTGGAAGACATAGGTTTTGTTTAAGCATCACTTCAGTCATTCTGACTGGTTCTCTTGGACCCCACTTAACAGTACGGTGGTTCCTATGAATCAACACAGAAGAAAGAGAACTACGAAAGATCTAAGTCTTCGAGCTCCATAGGCTTCATGTGGTGTCTTCTCTTGTCATAGTCTTCAATGTGAATATCTTCATATACCACCTTTGACTTCAATGTCTTCATACATTTTTAGGGGTCATCTCTGGTAGGAAAACCGAATCAATGAGGGACTTCTACCTGTGTTATCCTGCAATTCTCACAAACACATTAGTCCCTCAACTAGGTTTGTCGTCAATACTCCAAAACCAACTAGGGGTGGCACTAGATGCACTTACAATGATGATGACGATGGTTTCCCCCTCCGGGAGGGAAGTTGCCCCGACGGAATCGCTCCTCCGGAGGGCAAAAGTGCTCTTGCCCAAGTTCCGCCTTGAGATGGCGGCACTCCATCTCGAAAGTCCTCTCCTTATTTTTCTAGGTCAAAATGACCTATATACCAGAAGATGGGCACCAGAGGTGGGCCTGGGTGAGCACAACCCCATGGCGCGCCTAGGTGGGTTGTGCCCACCTGGTGGCCCCTCTCTAGTACTTATTTGCTCCAATATTCTTTATATATTTCATAAAAATTCTCCATGAAGTTTCAGCTTATTTGGAGTTGTGCAGAATAGGTAGCCTGATGTAGCTTTTCCAGGTCCAAATTTCGAGCTGTCGGAATTCTCCCTCTTTGTCTGTACCTTGCAAATTATGAGAGAAAGGGCATTAGAATTACTCCAAAAAGCATTATTATGCATTTAAACATCATAAATAATAGTATTAAAACATGATGTAAAATGGACATATCAACTCCCCCAAGCTTAGACCTCGCTTGTCCTCAAGAGAAAACCGAAATCGAAAAACATGTCCACGTGCTTAGAGAGAGAGGTGTCGATAAAAACAAAATACGGACATAGAAGCATCATGTTCATTATTATAACAACAACAAACTTAAACATAAGACTCTTATCATAGACTTCTCATGAATAAGTGACAATTCATCACACTATTGATGTATAAATAAAAAACTCTATTAGAAACCAACAAACTATGTTCTCAGTCAACTTTGCAACTACAATTCATCATCTTTTTAGGAAGGGTCACGTATCGGAGCCTCTAGGCAAGTCCACATACTCAACCATCATATAGTCTTCTATGATTGCTGACACTCACCGCATACACATGAGCAAAACGTGTCAACTGGACACCTAGAAAGACCGGGGCTTATAGTTTTGCCTCGCAACGTATTCACCTCAAGGGTGAGGTCAACAATAATAACTCATGCTACCCATATTCAACTGGACATATGTGCCTAGATCTTTTCTCACCACATGATGCTTGCCAAAGGAGGAAATAAAAAAGGAATAGAGAGAAAACTTTGACTCTTTGTATAAAAGTAAATACATAAAAGTAAAAGATAGGCCCTTCGCAGAGGTAAGCAGAGGTTGCCATGTGCTTATTTGTTTGTATGCTCAACCACTTAGTGCAAAAGAACGTCACGTTGTATTGCCCCTTCTGATGGCAACCTTTGTTATGCAGTATGTCGCTTTTATTCTTCACCATCACAAGTTCGTACAACGCTCAATTTTCTCTTGCACTAAATGATCTCACACTTTTAGAAGCAATTTTTATTGCCTTATTGCACTGATGACAACTTACTTGAAGGATCTGACTCAATCCTTAGGTAGGTATGGTGGACACTTGAAAATAAGATTTGGGTTTAAGGGTTTTTGGCTGCACAAGTAGAATCTCTACTTAGTGCGAAATTTTTGGCTAGCAAAGATAGGGGGCAAGCACCACATGTTAAAGGACCTATGACAATATGACTTCTATGTGAATATGAACAAACATACATCATTAAGTTTTCTTCCTTGTCCAATGTCAACAATTTTGGCATATAATATTTTGATGGGGGCTCACAATCACAAAAGATTTCTAGGATAGTGTATTTATATGTGAATCTTCTCCTCCCTTATTAATTCTTTCATGAGTTGCATCATTGACCAATGTCATGTTTGTCAATCTCTAATAAAATTTCCTACTTATACTTTTCCTTATGTGGTGTCATCACCTAGCATAAGATTAGTATATGATCTACTTGATTTATTTCATTTCCTTTTTCTTTTAATTCCTTTCTTTTTATTGCAACATGAAAGTAAAGAAAGCAAAAACTCAAACTAAACTTTATTATATATCTCGCACATGATTACAAGGATAGATCACTAAGCAAACTCTTGAAAAGAAAGGATCGAACTAAAATTTTATTCATATAAAGCAAAATACAAAACTAAGATAAGTAAAGGCAAAAGATAGTGGGGGTGATACGATATCGGGGCACCTCCCCCAAGCTTGACGGAAGACAAGGGGAGTGAGGGAGTCCTGGACTAAGGGGTCCTCGGGCGTCCGGCCTGCTAGCCATGGGCCGGACTAATGGGCTGTGAAGATACGAAGACCGAAGACTGCACCTGTGTCTGGATGGGACTCTCCTTGGCGACTAAATATGCAGATTCCTTTCTCTGTAACCGACCTTGTGTAACCCTAGATCCTCCCGGTGTCTATATAAGCCAGGGGACTTAGTCCGGATAGGGGAGAGATTCATTACCATAGCCATACCAGCTAGACCTCTAGGGTTTAGCCATTACGATCTCGTGGTAGATCAACTCTTGTAATACTCATATTCATCAATATCAATCAAGCAGGATGTAGGGTATTACCTCCATAGAGAGGGCCCGAACCTGGGTAAACATCGTGTCCCCTGTCTCCTGTTACCATTGACCTTAGATGCACAGTTCGGGACCCCCTACCCGAGATCCGCCGGTTTTGACACTGACATTGGTGCTTTCATTGAGAGTTCCACTATGCAGTCGACGAAAGGTTTGATGGCCCCTTCAATCGTCGATAGTGACACTGTCCAAGGAGAAACCTTCCTCCCTAGACAGATCTTCATGTTCGGCGGCTTTGTACTGCGGGCCAACTCGTTTGGCCACCTGGAGCAGATCGATAGCTACGCCCCTGGCCATCAGGTCAGATTTGGGAGTATGGACTACATTGCAGACATCCGTGGAGATTTGATCTTCGCAGGATTCGAGACCATGGCGACCGCTCCCGGTCACCTTGACGAACATGACCTGAATCTCTCGTCAGACCGCATCCAGGAGATAGCTCCTGTGACCACTCTGGCCTTAGATCTAGAGCGCACTGCGGCATCCAAGGATTGGAGGTTCAACCCCACCACGGAGGCCACAGACTCCCCGGCGTTGGAGCCGCACATGGACTTAACCTCACACAATATCTGTGTCACCAGAATTCTTGACTCGTCTCTGGTTATAAGTTCCGAACCATGTGAGCCTGTGGACGCCGAACTTGATCATTCATCGATCTTTGAATTCAGCGCCACAGACATCTTCCAGTACTCGCCTTTGGGCGATGTTCTAAACTCATTAAAAAGCCTGTCCTTGGCGGGGGACTCGCAGCCGAACTATGTCCGGTTCGAACTAGGGGCTGATGATCGAGAATTTTGCTTCCCACCCGCTACCCACTTTATAGCCACTGTCGAAGACTTAACCGACATGCTCGATTGCGGCTCCGATGACATCGACGGCATGGACGACGATGCCGGAGAAGAAGAGGCCCAAGACCCGCCGTTCACCGGATGCTGGACGACCACTTCCTCGTATGATGTATACATGGTGGATGCACCAAAGGATAATAGCGGCGATGACAAAGAAGACCCAGTTGAGGATAAACCTCCTGATATACAATCGAAACGCCGACGTTAGCGGCGCCGCTCTAAGTCACGCCGCAGTAAAGATAGCAACACCAACACAGGAGAAGATAACACTCCGGAAGGTGCCAAAGACAACGAAGACCCCGTTAACGCAGCTACCAAACAGGATGAACGGGAAGATGGGCAGGTTAGCCCTGGTAGACAGGCCACACACCAGGACTCGGAGGACAGTAATTATCTTCTGCTCTCCGAGGATGAGGCGAGCCTCGGCCCCAAGGATTTCATCGTGCCTGAGGAACCTCTTGAGAAGGAGCGCTTCAAGCACCAGCTAATAGCCACTGCAAGGAGCCTGAAAAAGAAGCAGCAGTAGCTTCAAGCTGACCAAGATCTGCTCAACGATAAATGGACCGACGTCCTAGCAGCCGAAGAATACGGCCTCAAACGCCCGACCAAAAGCTACCCGAAGCGCAAATTACTACCTTAGTTCAACAACGAGGCGCCGGAGCACATACCACCATCGCGCAATACGGCTGACCGACCACCACATGGACGGGACAAAGCGGTAACTCAAGCCGAACACCAGCCTGCCCCGCCTCATCGCAAAGGCGGAGGTAAATCAGCTCACGGTCATACATATGACCTTCGACACGACCTGAACAATAAAGCAGGATATACCCGTTCGATTTACGGATCGCGAGGATGTTCCTCGACACGTGATGATGGCTACCTATTCGGACATGACAAACCTAGTCACTCCCGAGCCGACATCCGTTGACGGACTCCATCGGAGCTACATCGTGACGTGGCCCGATATAGAGGCGCCGCACACCCCCTTTGCTTCACCGATGAAGTAATGGATCACGAATTTCCCGAAGGGTTCAAACCCATTAACATTGAATCATACGACGGAACAACCGACCCCGCGGTATGGATCGAGGATTTTATTCTCCATATCCACATGGCCCGTGGAGATGACCTCCACGCTATCAAATACCTCCCACTAAAGCTCAAAGGGCCAGCTCGGCACTAGTTAAATAGCCTGCCTGAAAATTCTATCGGCAGCTGGGAGGACTTGGAAGAAGCCTTCCTTGACAACTTCCAAGGTGCATATGTCCGGCCACCAGACGCCGACGACTTAAGCCACATAGTCCAACAACCTGGAGAGTCAGCCGGGAAATTTTGGACTAGGTTCCTAACCAAGAAGAACCAGATCGTCGACTATCCAGATGCTGAAGCCCTAGCGGCCTTTAAACATAGCATCCGCGGCGAATGGCTCGCCCGCCACCTCGGCCAAGAAAAGCCGAAATCTATGGCAGCCCTCACGGCACTTGTCGGTGTTAGAACCGGCGGATCTCGGGTAGGGGGTCCTGAACTGTGCGTCAAGGCCGGATGGTAACAGGAGACAAGGGACACGATGTTTTTACCCAGGTTCGGGCCCTCTCGATGGAGGTAATACCCTACTCCTGCTTGATTAATATTGATGATATGGGTAGTACAAGAGTAGATCTACCACGAGATCAAGGAGGCTAAACCCTAGAAGCTAGCCTAGGTATGATTGTTGTATATATCGTATGGAGTTGATTTATCGACTAGCCTGGCCTCGGTTTATATAATGCACCGGAGGCCTGGGATAACAAGAGTCCTAGCCGAATACACCGGTGGGGAGAAGTCCTTGTCTTGATCGCCAAGTCTTGTGGAATCATCCTTGTATGCGGTAGCCGTCCGGACTGGCCCATGAGTATACGGCCATGGGGGTCCTCGGCCCAATCTAGCAGATCGGGAGACGACGTGGTGAGTACCCCCTAGTCCAGGACACCGTCAGTAGCCCCCTGAACCGGTCTTTAAGTTAGGGACGCTCCTCGATTCTTCCGAACTGTTCTTCATCTTCGGTTGCCGGTCTTGAAAACTGGTTCAACAAATCTTCTCATCTTCTATCTTGAGGATCGCCGAAATGCATTCGATGAGTTCACACATCGGGTATTCGAGGAGCCCCTTAAGCTTCCGGCCTTTATCAATGCCTTGTTATTTTTATGCCATACCTCGGGTTTGAAGTTGTTCCCGGGCGGCAGCGTCCTCTTGTGTCCGAGCTCCAACGCCGGACTGCATTCGAGGTATCTTTCGCAGCCGAGCACCAATGCTGGACCGCTTCCCAGCTCTAACGCCGGAATGTATCCGAGCTCCAACGCCGGACTATGTATTTGAGCTCCAACGCCGGACTATATCCGAGGTGTCGTAAATCACCTTGGTTCAAAGAAGTTTGAAGGAGTTTAGCCGAGCTTAATGCCGGAAATGCCCTCTATGGAGCCAGCCACTAGCGTCCGAGCTTTATGCCGGACTGCTTCCGAGGTGGTGCACCACCCCGAATGTGGGCCGATTTTTGTCAATATTTTTTGATTGGTGCAATTTATTCTCTACCGAGATATATAGCCAGTAGCCCTCAAGGTGGGTATTGGTCTAAAACCTAAGATGCACTTGAAGGATGATGTAAGACCACTGATCCTAGTAGCCGCTGAGACTCAGGTTGATTTGCAAAATCGGCCTGAGGATCAAGTCCAAGCTCGGCAGAATACTTCGGGACACAAAAAGCGGCGTGCTCAGTCCTCGAGACTCAGGTTGGGTGCGGCCGACCAACCTGAGGATCAAAATCTCCTCGGAAACTATATTGCACATAAAATTTTCTGCATTGAACAGGCAATGCAGTAGCTCCCGAGACACTGGTCAGGTGGTAACACCAGATCAGGGGATCAATGTGCCCCTTTAATATTTGTAAATAATAAGCCCGAAGCCCAGTAGCCCCCGAGCCTTAATGCGGGCACGGGTGGCCGAATTAAGGATCAATATCCATAGTAAAATCAAAAATAATGTGTAATGACTCTATGTATCCAAGTACTTTACGTCATTAATGCTCGGTTCCGCATTGTACAAAACTTTGTTGACCGACCATCGGCTTCCACCTCCTCGGCCAGTAGCTGAGGAGTGTTTGTCCTACTTTATAAAGCCTTTATGAGGGCAAAGATTTACAACAAACAAGGCAATCCGGCCATACGGTTTTAAAGGTACGCAGAGAGTTATATTACTGTTTAACAGAAGAAATGTCTTCCAAAGAAAATAGTCCCGCTAACGGTTCCTTTCTTTGGGTTGTCATGCTAAGCATGATCATTAAACCTCAGCTCTAATGTAAGAGCAAAATATTGAGTATTTAGTTTGGGAGGCCAGTTAATAGCCCCCGGTAGTGTTCGGCGACAGTCGGGGTCAAGCCGTAAACACTTCGGCCAATGTTATGAATGGCCCATCATTTAACATAATCATCGGATCGCTGACCAGTTTACGCTTATTGTGAAAGTCAGTTTTCGGCTTTCTCCACTGAGGTGCTTAACCATGTGAGCTGGAAGCACAATCGCAGTGGTTCTCCCTTTGCACGCCTAGCCGAACAAAACGGAACGTAGGAAGCAAGTGCAGGAGCCGGGCAACCCAACTATTGAACGAAGACACAATTCGAAACCGATGCATATATAGCAATATCTGAGAATGTTTTTGCCGAATCCCTAAAGGTGTCCGGCGTTGCACTGCGAGACTAATGCTGGAAAAGCACAAATAGTTTAAAAGTGCCAAAAAGCTTGGAAAACCAAGAAACGTCAGTAAAAACATGACGTCCGAACAAGATCAAGTGTTCGCTGCCAATCCAAAAATTGGTCTTAGAAAAAAGAAGTGCTTCTGTCGTCCTTTAACATGACACATCCTATCTCAAGACTTCGAGCGGGTCAGCCTACGGCTTCAACCTCCTATCCCGAGGGCGGAGTACTTCTCATTAGGCCAGTTTAGCAAACTAAACTCTAGCAGCTTTGAGAGAGAAATTAGGCTCCTCGGCTAGTGACCGCACACTCGCGTCGAAAAAAGGAGTGATAAATAATAATAATAGAACTTTGCAACGACTGAGAAGAAGAACACTTATTATAAAACGGCTCAAATAAACTTAAGAGCCCCCAAGTGACTTGGGTAGAAGAATGATTGCATGTACCGAAGTACTTATATCATATCTATGTTCAACCGAACTTTAAACATGTCTTAACCGACCGTCGGCTTCTCCCTCTTCGGTTAAGGACCGAAAAGTGTTATGTACTCCATCGGTCGAGAATATAGACGGTGTTTCCAATAACCAGGCAATCAGGCCATAAGGCTGTAACAGACAAAGCGCGCTCAGGGAACTTATGCTATATTACTGCGAAGAGTAAGAAGCATCTTCGAAGAAAATAGTACCCCCACCGATACCTTTCTTCGGTGCTCATTGTTATTATGAGACTTTTTTGTACTCATGAGTTCCGTTGTGTGCCGACCATCATTGAATAACTATAAGAGCGCTAGCTTTCGGCTTCACCCAGTCTGAGGTCCGGCTCGGGTGACCCGATCGTGACAATCGCAGAGGTGCTCCCTTTACTCCCTAGCCGAACAATCGGGAACGTAGGGGTAAACACAGGAGCGAGGCAACCCATCTTGCAAATCGCTTAAGTCAATGTGGCGCATATTGTGGCATAATACACGAACAAGGAACGAAGCCATACAAGTATAATCATATGCAACAGGAAAAGCTTCATAAGGAAGCCCCCAAGTAAACGGGGTATTTGAATTTATGCGTCACAAACAAAGTTTGGATAAGGAAATTTTTTAGAAGCAACTTTTTTCCAAAAAAGTATAATGCTTGGTCGAGCCGAACACAAGTTAAAAATTTAAAACTTTGAGCATGAAGGCAACTTAGCTGGTTAATGTGTTCGGTATTGATGACGCGGTCCGAGCTTGATGCGGGACAAGGTGCCATCCCCCAAGCCGGTCCCGAGGTGGCGGAGCAAAGAGCTCGGCACTCCGAAGTGGCGACATAGCACGGTCAATGCAGGCCGGCAGAGTGATGCCGAAGTCCCCGACATGGGGTAATGAAGTGTTGACGAAGCCCCCCGTCCAGCCGAGGTGACGCCAAAGGATATAGTCCAGCTAGATCATTTTCCTGTGCCACATAAAATAGTGCAAACCAGAGATAATAGTAATAATAATAAAAAAATCGTTGCATAATCGATAATTTATGCAAAGTGAGTAGTAAAATAAATATGGCCTGGCGCCGAAGTCAATGTTGATGCAGGGCGTCGGCGTGATGCGGTAAGGGCGTGACAAAGCCTGAATTCACAGGTCGGTCCGAGTTCCGGATGCGGCATTCGCCGGACTATGTACGGAGACTGACCGGACCACCATGCGACCGTCGTTAATGCGGCCACCATTTGATAGACCTGTGTACATATGATGGACAAACCAGAGTAATAATTCCTTGGGAAAAATTGAACCCAAACAAGCAAAAAATACTAGGATTAATAGCACCTGGTTTATTTGCTGTAGCAATCTGAAGGAAGGTGATTCCTAGAATTGGGACCCGCTCCACACACCCATTGCCTGATGGGCGATAAAACGACGGCATGGCAATGCTGGTAAAGGTTGACTCGCCGAGGCAAAGCCCTCGGCCCAGCTAACGTGACGGAGCTGGTCGGCTAGTGACGCCGAAGTGTCCGGAGTAGGTTGATGAAGAGATGGCGAAGCCCCCGGTCCAGCCGAGATGTCGAAGCCTCGATGTCAGCCGATGAGTCGAAGTAGGTCGGCGTGATGGACACCAGCTTGAAGAAGCAATAGTGTGGCCCTATCGATGCAGGTCGTGACGTGGTCGATGCCGGCTTGATGAAGCGACCATGTGGCGATGCCGGTATGCCCGCTCCGTGTAATCCGTGGGGCGGCGATGTTGGTGATGATTTATCCTTCGCGATGCCAGGCTCTTGTTCGGCTTGCCGAGATGATGATCCGAAGAAGTTGAGCTCGGCTCAACAAAGTGACGCCGTGTCTAGCGCAGGTCGGCAGCCGTGGAGTAATATTACCGGACTGGTTTGACACCAGCATGATGTTGAAGATCATGTTCAAAAGATCTTACAGTTAGTGGGATGTGTTTGGGAACAAAACACAATACCCCATACAAAACTTCCTTCAAAAGGGATGTCCGAAATCCTGTTCATAAAAAAGTTGAACTCGGGTCGAATTCGTTTTCGCGCAGAAAACATATCCGAAAAGTGATGCACTAATCGGAAGGTTCCCGGAGTTTGGACGGTCGGAGCAAGCCGAAATTTTGAGAGGTGGTAGATACAGGAATTCCGCAGCTGATCAATGGTTGGATCTTCCAAAGGACGTCCGAGCTAGAAGCTGGACACCACGCCCTAAACTCATCCAAATTCCCGTCCAGATTTGACAGGGCTCCGGTATATCGTGGATTGCCAGAGATTCCTCCATCGGAACTCAACGAAATTTTCCAGGGTTGTTGTAGACTCAATTCCGCACAATTCCACCAAAGCGATCGTCAAAGCGATACTCGAGGAGGTGGTGGTGGCAGATACGAGTTCGCTGTCCAGAAAAACAACACGGTCGCTTGAGGGCAATGTTGACGTTGAGCCCTCGAGCTCCATAGATGATTCCTCCGTGATCTTGATAGAGATCGGAGTTGATGTTTGATGAAGGCCCTCCTCCGAACATGGTGATCCGAACACGGGGCGCAATTCTTGGTCGAACCAAGGTGACCAGTCGAACTGGTGACGAAGACGCCGAAGTCGCAGTTGATCTGCAGGCGAGCCATCGATCCTTTTGTCGATCACACAGCGGAACTCTCAATGAAAGCATCAATGTCGGTGTCAGAACCGGCGGATCTCGGGTAGGGGGTCCCAACTGTGCGTCAAGGCCGGATGGTAACAGGAGACACGATGTTTTTAACCAGGTTCGGGCCCTCTCGATGAAGGTAATACCCTACTCCTGCTTCATTAATATTGATGATATGGATAGTACAAGAGTAGATCTACCACGAGATCAAGGAGGCTAAATCCTAAAAGCTAGCCTATGGTATGATTGTTGTATATATTGTATGGAGTTGATTTATCGACTAGCCTGGCCTCGGTTTATATAATGCACCGGAGGCCTGGGATAACAAGAGTCCTAGCCGAATACGCCGGTGGGGAGAAGTCCTTGTCTTGATCGCCTAGTCTTGTGGAATCTTCCTTGTATGCGGCAGCCGTCCGGACTGGCCCATGAGTATACGGCCATGGGGGTCCTCGGCCCAATCTAGCAGATCGGGAGACGACGTGGTGAGTACCCCCTAGTCCAGGACACCGTCAGCACTCATGACCCGCTTTTGCGCGGGTGAGGATAGTTGGTTGGATCGTAGCAAAAACACAGCCAGCAAGGCAGGCCCCTCTGAGGTTAAGAACCGCAACGGCAAGCTCTGATGCAGCAAACACAAACGCCGAAGCAATGATGACAACACCGATGACACTGCTGTCAATGCCGGATTCAGTGGCTCCAAGTCCGGTCAGCAGAAAAAGGCGTATAGAAGAAACATTCAGGGACCATCCAGCATAGACCGCATACTTGACCGTCCGTACCAAATCCATGGCACCCCAGACAAACCAGCCAACCATACCAACAGAGATTGTTGGGTTTTTAAGCAAGCCGGCAAGTTAAATGCCGAAAACAAGGAAAAGGGATCACAGAGCGAGGACGATGATGAGGAGCCACTACAGCCAAACACAGGGGGACAGAAGAAGTTTCCCCCTCAGGTCAAAACGGTGAACATGATATATGCTACACACATCCCCAAGAGGGAGCACAAGCGCGCACTTAGGGACGTATATGCGATAGAGCTAGTCGCCCCAAAATTCAATCCATGGTCATCATGCCTGATCACTTTTGATTGTCAGGATCATCCGACCAGTATCCGGCATGGCAGATCAGTCGCACTAGTCCTAGACCCAATCATCGATGGATTCCACCTGACGCGAGTCCTCATGGACGGTGGCAGCAGCCTCAATCTGCTCTATTAGGATACAGTGCGCAAAATGGGCATTAACCCATCACGGGTCAATCCCACAAGGACTACCTTTAAAGGAGTCATACCAGGCGTAGAGGCCCGTTGTACAGGCTCAATCACAGTAGAGGTTGTCTTTGGATCTCTGGACAACTTCCGAAGCGAGGAGTTAATCTTCGACATCGTCTCCTTTCGCAGCGGCTATCACACACTGCTCGAATGAACCGCATTCGCTCGATTCAATGCGGTACCTCACTACGCTTATCTCAAGCTCAAGATGCCCGGTCCACGCGGCGTCATAACAATCAATGGAAATACGGAACGCTCCCTCCGTACTGAGGAGCACACAACGGCCTTAGCAACAGAAATACAGCGCGACCTTTTCCAGCAGAACCTTAGTTTAGCGGCCAAGCCCCCGGACACCATTAAAAGAGTCCGGACTACTCTACAGCAAGATAGCCCGGCTCGTCAAGAGCTTGATTAGCAATTTGGCCTCCGTACCAGTCCCGATCAAATAGCGGCATTCATACCGCACGTACATAACTACACACTCAAAATCCCATGGGTATTGATGGAGGCATAGCTAGCTCGCGATCCACAGTGCGGCTCGACCGACCCTAGGATTCACACACTTTTACTTTTCCTTTTCATTCCGGGTTTTTCTCTTTTCGAGGTTTCTCCTGACAACCCGTTTGTCGGACACACCAAGGAGGCAAGGAGCTTTGGCGTACAAGGGAATACCCAGGTGGTCTCTGCTAACGATTGCTATACCTGTTTTACATACCCGCACACAGCTCGCTCTTGGTCATGTCATGTTAAATAGCCTTACTTGCTTATCGCATTACTTGTACAAGTACGCCTCGACGTACTAATCACATTACAAATGGTAAATAAATGGTAGTGTCAGCTTATTACTTAATTTTCCCTTTTTCCTTACAATTGTATCTATTACTCATTGCACCTGTACACTCTGGTACGTATTACTTCGCCAGGGGCTTCATCGCGCCCCGCAATACGGCAACAAAGTCCAAACACTTTTTACAGTACAGTTCGGCACCCCGAACTTATAGCATTATATACATCGGCTCCGAATCATGTCTTTGGTCAATAGTTGGGTTGCCCGGCTCCTGTGCTTACTACCTTACGTTTCGCTATATCGGCTAGGGTAGTAAAGGGAGAACTACTGTGATTGTGTCCTGGTTCTTCCGGATGAGCACCTCAGTAGAGAAAGCCGAAAACTGACTGCCATGATGCAGCGAAAGTTGGTCAGCTGTTCGAGAGGTTTCAAATCCTTAGAGATTTTTTTCGCTTTACGCGAGGAATTGGTTTTTATTCGATCAGGTGTGTATAGCGCCCCTAGTTCAGCCTTCCGAATACCAAGGGCTTCGCCAAAATTCTCATTGTCAAACTCCTATGGCTAAGTGAGGGCGATAAAAGTCTGATTGCCTTGTTCGTTGCGCTAAACACCTCCTTTAAGGACCAGAATGTGGAGTAAAGAGTGTTTAGATTTATCCCGAACACCCCCGTACTATCTACGTGGGGGCAGAAGCCGACGACTGGCTAACCCTCAGATTTCATAAACGGCCGCACATGAGGTAAAATTTTAAAATCACAAGTATTATATTACATAACATCATTGTTCCATATTATAGGACAGGATAATACGAATGTTTTCATGGGAATATAACATCCTTCGTACATTGCTCCGCCATAAGGCGGGATCCCTCCAGGACACTATCAAAATATAGCTCGGGTCGGCAGTGCTCCTTGCCCTCAGGCGGCCCCTCGGTCATCAGCTTCTTGGCATCCATCTTCGCCCAGTGCGTCTTGGCGCGGGCAAAGGCCATCCGTGCACCTTCAATGTAGACCGACCGCTTCACAACTTCAAGTAGTGGGTAGGCACCCACAAGCCGCTTCACAAGTCCGAAGTAGCTGCTGCGCATGGGCTTGGCAGGCCATAGTCGGACTATTAGGTCCTTCATGGCTAGCTCGGCCACCTTGTGCAACTCGACCAGCTGTTTTAGCTGGTCACTAAAGGGCACCGGATGTTCTGGTCCAAGGTATTGAGACCAGAACAGCTTCTCCATAGAACTCCCTTCTTCAGCTCGATAGAACTCGGCAACATCCGATACGCTGCGCGGCTGTCGGGTGGTAGGTGCGACATATGCCAACGGGTGGCTTATCATTATGGGAGCCAGTAAGACGTCGCCGGTGCCTGGAAACGGGATGAGGCGAAGACATGCACGCCGACGAATCTTACCCAGCTTCAGGGCTCTCCGTGGAGATAACACCCCTACTGCTGCTCTGCGGGGTCTCCGCATGATCACTAGGTGGACAAGTAGCTACACAATGCTCCTTGAGCTGTTCGGTGGGAGGAGGAAGAAGGGCACGACTAGCTTGCTTCTTCTCCTTGTGTGGTGTCTAAAACTAGCTGGGGGTCCAACCCTTTGCATGGGTGCCCCGGGGGGTTTATATAGGCCTACCCCCCGGGGGTACAATGGTAATCCGACTGGGCGCGGGGCCCAGCCGTCTGTGACTGCGCTCGCCAGCTTCTGCGCCGACTGCTGGGGCCTGCCGGCTGGTGGGTCCCGCCGGCTGCCAACTCCTTGGCAACAGGCAGGCCCCACTGCCAAGGGTCTTGTCGGTGGCTGGTTACTATAGCCTCAACCTGATGACGAGGGCTTCGTCGAGGTAAGCGTGGCTACAGTGCCGCCGTCCGGCGGGCGATCGCTGTAGCCTTACCGCGTCTTGTCTCCTTAATGGGGCGTCTCCTTCGAGGGGGGAAGCGAGCCGGCTGCGGGGAGCCGGCCCCGTCTCGGGCCGACTGGGGGAGGCCTGGCCGCCTTCGGGCGTCTCTCTGCCCGAAGGGGCCCACCGCCCGTGGGCCGCGCTGGCGGCCCGTCGTGGGTGACATCAGGGTCAACATGGCAACAGTGCCGCGCCGGACGGGTCATGCCCACTCCGTACGGCGCACTATGCCAGGCGTGCTCCGGGATTCGGGGGTGGCAGGCTTCACTGTAGCCACGCCCCGTCACATCGCCGCTAGGTGGATGCAAACTTTGAGGGTACGGTCTCGACCGCTTTATGGGAGCCGGCTTCTCGGAGTCGGCCTTCTCGCGGCCGGCTTCTCGAAGTCGGCCCTCCCATGGCTTTCTTCATGAGGGCTAAAGTCAGGCCGCCTTCCGAAAGCCGGCCTGGGTGACAGCTAGCAAGGGGGAGGCGGCCCCATGTCTTGGATTCTTGAGAGCCGGACGGGCTCGTAATTTTTTCAGAAGGGCCAGGGGAAGCCGGCTAGGCTACCCATGGCTATTTACTCCGACAGTAGTCCCCGAAGCTGATCGAGCCTCGAGGCGGACAAAGGGACGAGAAGCTTGGTCAGCTTCCTACCCTGAGGAGCCGGCTTTGCTGATGTATGCCGATTTCGGGGAGCCCTGCGTCTTGCAGGCGGGAAAGTGGTCGACCCGCGTGCTGGCCGTGGGCCCTCCCGCGGGCCACGTGGCAGCGAGACCCTGCCAGCGCACGCGCGCGACGGGACGCCGCCGCAGGCCCGGGCCCGCCACTCCTAGGCCTCGGCCCGAACGCTGATCTTCTGCGGCCCAGGTGGACCGCTCGTCTTCCCGTGGCGATTTTATTTCGCCGTTAGGGCGCAATAAACGCGGGACATGGGGGAGTGGGCACGATCGATCCCCACGTTTCCCCACGCCGCGCCTCCTCGGCTCCGCCACGCGAGCCTATAAGTAGGGGGAGAGACAGAGGTTCGCACGCTCTCTCTCGCTCCGCCCCTTCTCGTCCTCCTTTCTTCCTCTCGTTGCCGCCGCAGCCTCCTGTCTCAGCGCCGCCGCGCCGCCACATCATTTTGCTCCCATGGCGCTGTCGAGCTCGTGGGATGGCTCCGACGTCCATGAGGACCATGTTGAGTTCCTCCGTCAGACTCGGCGCATGCCCGACGCCGACCTCGTGCGGGTCCGCTTGGCGCCAGAGACGGAGATCTCGCCGGCACCGGAGGAGGGCGAGGGGTCGTCTTCCGCTCGCACTTCCTGCGCGGCTTCGGCCTTCCGGCGAGCGGATTCCTGCGCTCCTTCCTCGAGTTCTACAATCTTCAGCCGCATCACCTCACGCCCAACACGGTGATGCTGCTGTCGGCCTTCGTTTCTCTCTACGAAGGTTTCTTGGGGCTGCTCCCCACGCTTGAGCTCTGGGGGGAATTCTTCCAGAGCAAACTCGGCACCGTCGTCGCAGGCGTGCCCGCCCCCTGCGGGGCCTTCATCGCCATGAGGAGGTCGGGCGAGAACAACCCATTCCCGCCCATCCCCCTGATCCAGTCAGTGAAGATCTAGTAGAAGTCGTACTTCTACGTGAAGAACGTCGCCCAGCAAGGAGACCACGTCAACCTGCCGGCTTACGTAGCCGGCCTGCCGGCTGGGAGGCAGCCCTCATGGAGTTTCCGGTCCAGGTCACTGTCTCAGGCCGGGAACGCTGCCGTCTCCCGGCTTCGGGTAATGATCTTGTCGGAAGGCCTGAGCGGGGCCGACTTGGTGGCCGCCTTCGTGGAGTGCCGGATACTTCCTCTCCAAAGCCGGCCCCATATGATGTGTCAGATGAGCGGCCGCTTCGACCCAAGCCGGCTGAGCACCAGGGAGATGCCTCATGCCGAGGTGTCGTACATGGTAAATCATATCTCCAATTGCAAGCTCGCCGAGGACTGGCGATATGGCAAGGTGCCGTATTCTCGCGCCAACCCTCCGCCCATGGTGAGCTTTCCTCTCTTTCTTCTTTTGTTGGTAGCCGGCTTTATGATGGCTGGCTTCTGATCGGTCGGTTCTTCTTAGCAGAACCACCTTCTTCCGCCGACGACTGGGGCAACAGGGATAGAACGCCAGTACGTCCCCGACCGCACGGTGGATGACATCGACGACCCGGATTTGGGGGCGGCCGCCATGGAAGACGCCGTCGTGGGTGACGACGCCGAGCCCGGAGGCACAGGGCTTACCGCCAGCTTCGAGGACTGGCCGGATGATGCCGAAGCCGAAGTCGCCCCGCGTCGCCAGCCGGCGGCCGACCATCAGGGCGCGGGCTTGTCCACCGTGCCGGCTGCCGGCGACGGCGCACAGAAGCGCCGGGCCGCGTCAATCCTCTTCGGCAGTCGGCCGAAAAAGTCCAAAGCCTCCACCGCGGCGACCAAACGAGATGAGGCGGCCGCGAAAGCGGCCCGCTTCCGCAAGGCGGTGAAGCAGCCTCAGGCGGTCTCAGCGTAAGTCGTCGATTGCCTGGTTGCATGCTTTTCATCGTTCTCTCTTGTTCGAACATTCTTCCTAACCTTTTCCCGCTCGCTGGATAGGGCACCGCTTTCGCTTGAGCGGGGTCCGGGCGGCTCCGTAGTTGGGCCGACTGGAGGGTCTTCGGGTTCCCGCCGCGTGGACCCCCGCGCCGACCTCAGGGAGGCCACGGAGCGGAACGCCCGTGAGGCGCGGGAGGAGTGTGAGGCGGCAGAAAGAGCGGCCGCCCAGGCGGCGAGGGAGCAGGCCGACGCGGCAGCCAAGGCCCAGGCGGAGGCGGCGACCGCGGAAATGGAGGCAGAGGGTTCGCGTAACCAGCCTCCGCTGCTCGCCACTCCCCTCCGAGCCGTGGCCCCTGACACCCCATTACCCTTGGCGAAGGAAATCGTCCAAGACCCGCCGCTGATGGAGAGGAGGGAGGACCTCGCGGTCTTCGGGGGGAGAGCGCCGCCGGCAGCGCCAACCGGGGCGGGCCAAGGCGGCCAATCGTTAGCGGCGCCAGAGGAGCCGACCGGGGGTGAGCCGGAGGACGGAGCCGGCTTCGAGGTGCAGTCGGTGACGCGTCGGCGCGCAAGGGGAGGCACCGCTCCATCGGAGTCGCGCCGAGTTGCGGGCGCCGGCCAGTCGGCGGAGGCTCTGGAGGCGGCCAGCACCGCCACGTCCGACTGGACTCCCAGCGGGGGGACTGGCGAGCTGAATGTGGCGGCTCAAGAGGTCCGGAGCCGGCTTCGAGCTCAGGCCGCCCTGCTGCAGTAGTACACCCAGGAGTTCCTGTCGACGCGGGCCGCCATCCGGGTGAGTCTTTCATTCTTGGCCGCTTTGGTCTCTTGACTTCTTCCGTGGGGGCGCGTCAGCGCACCCACTGGGTGTAGTCCCCGAGATTCGGGCTGACTGCTGAGCAGTCGGGTCAGATCTTTCTTGACGACTACCTTATTTTTGCTTCCTGTCTGAACTTCCAGGAATATCATAACTCCCGTGCTGCCGCCTTCAACTCCCAGGCTCAGGAGTTGGGTCGGAAGACCGACGACCTGGCCAACAGCCGAAGTAAGTGCTTGATCTTGTCTGTCTCCTGTGGGGGCGCGTCAGCGCACCCACTGGGTGTAGTCCCCGAGATTCGGGCCGACTGCTGAGCAGTCGGGTCGGATCTTCCTTGACGACTTTTTCCTTATTGGTTTTTTCTTTCGTCTTTCGTGCTTTCAGGGCCAACGCCGACTTGAGGAGGGAGCTTGGCGAAGCGTAGGCCGCCCTTCGTACCAAGGATGCTGAGTACGCTGCCTTGGTCTAGGAGCGTGACCGCCTGGCCAAGAAGCTGGCTGACTAGGAGGAGAGCCACAAGGCGGCCCTGCAGAAAGCGCAGGATAGCGAGGCCGCCCTGAAGGCAGAGTTTGAGACCGAGGCGGCGAGCTGGGCTGAGACCCAGCGAGCGCTGGATGAAGGCTTCGGCCGCATCGAGGACTTGATCGACGGTAAGCCGCCTTCCTCGCTCCTCTCCTGCCCCTTGCCGCCTGGTTTTTGGCCTGACTTGTGCTGCTGCCTATTTTCTTGTGCAGACTACTTTCCCGGCTACTCCGCCTTCGCCGCCCAAACCATCGAGGCCCATCGCGAGGCGCGCCGTCAGGCGGGGGTCAACATCGCGCCAGACGCGAATCGGACGCTTGAGGAGCAGCTCTTGGCTGTCCAAGCGCGGCTGCAGCCGGCTCACCGGATGCTTCGCCGGCTCCAACGTGCCGGGGCGCAGGTGTTGGCCGCCCTCTGGCCCGGCGAGACGATCCCCCGCACCCCAAGCCAGACTGCCGACTGGCTGGAGGTCACAGTCGGTCGTTTTGAAGCATGGAAGGCGTCGGCGGCACGTCTTGGAGCCGGGCGGGCATTGGAGTTCGTTCGAGCTTGGTACCCAGGGCTGAACCTGGACCAGCTGCGCACTTGGCGGCTGGAGGCCGACACGGAGCTGGAGGAGGTGCGGCCGGCTATCGCCCAGCGTGCTTCGACGATCGCTGAGTGCACCGACATCAGCGTTTTTGCACCTGAAATCAATGATGACGGCGTTGCCCAGCCGGAGGAGTGGTTCGGGCTGAACCCGGCGGTGGGCGAGGACTCGGCAGAGGAGATCGCCTCCAGCGACGAGGGCGAGGATGACGAAGAAGAGGACGGTGAAGACGTCGAGTCGGCTAGTGGAACAACCGGCCGGCCTCAGGCTGACCGCGCCTCCAGGAACGAGGTGCGTGGAAGCGCGCCCTTTGCGGGAGGCGGTGATCAAGCCGAGGTTCGCCAGCCAGCCACTCCTTCAGCCGGCACAACCGTCTCCACCGACCAGCCCGGCTCGTCGGTCGCTCCGCCAGCTTGACCTGCCGTCCTTATTTTTCCTGCTTGTTGCCTTTTGAACAATCTTTATTAAGCTTTCGCAGTTCCACCCACTGGGGCTGTATCCAAACTATGTTGAATGCTGGCCTCTTGGAGGTCTTTTATGTAAATATTATTATGTGCATGTTTGGTTTCCATTCGCGTATGCTTTTTATCCTTAGGCTTTTTCCTTTGCCGCCTTCCCTCTTTGGGGAGGCAAGTACTCGAGCTTTCTTGGATTGAAGTGAAGTGAATGGAAACCGGCCGGCCGGCTACTCTGGTAGTCGGTCGGTGGTAGGCGGCAAACCGGCTTTCGTTATATTAGTCCGTTGGTCCCTGGCCATTTTTCGTGTGGGCATCCTTTCCTGCTTTTGACTCTTGCCAGCCGGACAGCCGGTTCTTCGAACTGCGACTTTGGCAAGAGCTAAGCCTGGGTGTCGGCACACTACTTGTCTGACCGCGGGTAGGACTTCTAATATAACTCCAGTCGGCCAGTCCCCGGGCCGACTAGTCGAACCCGGTGCCGGACGGAACAAGTAAATGAAATGACAAGGTGATAAGCATGATACTTTTCATTCATAGATAAAAGATGGCAGTCCCCGAGCCCTCCTCGGGGGGCCTATTGTCTTGTATTTAGTACAAAAGTTAGCGTGATACATACTGCATTTCAACTGTAAAATCTTCGAAGGAGGTTGGCGTTCCATGGTCGTTCCGACTCCTTGCCGGAGTCGTCTCGCTTGCGTGCTTTGGGCTTCTGCGCGTCGATTAGGTAGTAGGAGTCGTTGCCTAGAGCTCTGCTGATGACGAAGGGGCCCTCCCAAGGTGCCGAGAGCTTGTGCTGGCCGGCTGTTCACTGGATCAGCCGGAGCACAAGATCGCCCTCTTGGAAAGATCTTGGCCTGACCTTCCGACTATGGTAGCGGCGCAAACCCTGCTGGTAGATGGCAGACCGGCTGAGGGCTAACAGCCGGCCTTCTTTCAGCAGGTCGACGCCGTCTTCTTGTGCTTCCTTGGCCTCCGCCTCCGTGTACATGGTTACCTGGGGCGAGTCGAACTCGATGTCGGTTGGGATGATCGCCTCGGCACCGTACACGAGGAAGAAAGGAGTGAAGCAGGTTGACTTGTTTGGGGTAGTGCGCAGACTCCAGAGGACAGCCGGCAGCTCACCGAGCCAACAGCCGGCTGAACGCTCCAGTGGTACGACCAGTCGGGGCTTGATGCCGGAGAGGATGAGGCCGTTGGCTCGCTCGACCTGGCCGTTTGACTGCGGGTGGGTGACGGACGCTAAGTCTAGCCGGATACCTTGGGCTGCACAGAAACGTGCCAAGGCTCCTTTGGCAAAATTCGTGCCATTGTCGGTGATGATGCTATGTGGCACGCCGTACTGAGTTGTTATGTCTGCGATGAATGTCACAGCAGTCGGCCCATTCAGCTTCTTGATCGGCTTTGCCTCAATCCACTTGGTGAATTTGGCGACGAGCAAATGCGTCATGCCGCCGCGCGCCTTCTTGAATGGGCCCACCATGTCCAGTCCCCAAACGGCGAAGGGCCAGGTAAGGGGAATGGTCTTGAGTGCCAAAGCCGGCATGTGTTGCTTGGAGCTGAAGAGTTAGCACCCTTTGCAATATTTAACTAATTCTTTGGCGTCATCCAAAGCATTCGGCCAAAAGAAACCATGGCGGAAAGCTTTGGCGACGAGTGATCTTGAAGCCGCATGGTGGCCGCATTCTCCTTGGTGAATATCTCTGAGGATTGCAATGCCCTTCTCTTGCTCGACGCACCGTTGGAGGACTCCAGTGACACTGCGCTTGACGAGTTCTCTGTTGACGATTGTGTATGCTCCGGCTCGACGTTGGACTTGTCTTGCCTCTGTTTCGTCAGCCGGCAGATCTTGGTTTACTAGGAAGTTGAGGATGGACTGAGCCCATGACGGAGCCGCAACTTCTCCTACTGCCAATGTGGCTACTGCCACCAGGGTGGGCGGGCTGGGTGGTGAAATGTTGGAGTCGGCCGCCGGCTGTTGTGTTGGTGCAGTCCCCGGGCCGGCTACTGCAGTCCCCGAGCCGGGTGTGGCAGTCCCCGAGCCGGTTGCCGAAGTCCCCAGGCCGACTACTGAAGTCCCGGGGTCGCCTGCTTGGTTCTTCAAGCCGGACCCGGCCGCGTCGGGGTCAGGCGGTACGAAGATGGAATCGGACTCTAGAGACGGCTTGATGGACGGCTTGAGGAGGCGTTGTAGAGCGACGCCGGTTGGTATTTCTTGCCGAGTGGAGCCTATTCGAGCCAGGGCATCGGCTGGCTCGTTGTCGGCTCGCGGTACGTGGAGGAACTCGCATCCTTCAAAGTATCCGCTGAGTTTTTGAACCAGGAAGCGGTAGCTTGCCATATTTGCGTCCTTGGCGTCCCAGTCGCCGGATGATTGCTGAACCACCAAGTCTGAGTCGCCATAACATAGGATCCGGCGGATGCCGAGTTCCTTGGCAAGCCGGAGCCCGTGTATGAGCGCCTCGTACTCGGCTACATTGTTGGAGGCGGCAAAGTGAATCTGCAGCGTGTATCTGAGCTTGTCGCCTTTGGGAGAGGTAAGGACGACGCCGGCTCCCAAGCCGGTGCGCATCTTGGACCTGTCAAAGTGCATGCGCCAATGGGTGGAGTCGGGAGCCGGCGGCAGGTACTGGGTCTCGGCCCAGTCGACGAGGAAGTCGGCCTGTGCTTGGGACCTGATGGCGGTGCGGGGCTGGTAGAAGATTGTGTAAGGGGCCAGCTCGATGGCCCATTTCGCCACCCGGCCGGATGCGTCCCGGCTGCCTATGATCTCGGCCAGCGGGGCGGTGCATACGACCGTGACGGGATGCTCTTGAAAGTAGGGCTTCAGCTTCTTGGCGGTGAAGTACACGCCGTAACACGTCTTCTGGTAGTGCGGGTAGTTCTGCTTTGAAGCGGACAACACCTCGCTTAAATAATACACCGGCCTCTGGACCGGCTGGGCTCGGCCTTCTTCTGGGCGTTGGACTACGATGACGGTGCTGACCACCCGGCTGGTTGCGGCAATGTAAAGGAGCATGGGCTCTTTCTCAGTCGGCGCCGCTAGGACGGGCGGCGTGGCCAGCATCTTCTTCAGCTCATGAAAAGCTTGGTCGGCCTGGTCGTTCCACTCGAAGTGAGTGCTCTTCTTCATGAGGCGGTAGAGGGGGAGAGCTTTCTCTCCGAGCCGGCTGATGAAGCGGTTCAAGGAGGCCAAGCATCCGGTGAACTTTTGGATGTCTCGAAGCTTGGTGGGGATCGCCATTCTCTCGACGGCCTTGATCTTCACCGGGTTGCATTCGATGCCGCGTTCGGAGACCAGGAAGCCTAGGAGCTGGCCGGCTGGCACTCCGAACACACATTTCTTGGGGTTGAGCTTGATTTGGAACCGGCGTAGGTTCTCAAACGTTTCTTTGAGGTCTTCCAGCAAGGTGCCGCGCTTCTCCGTCTTCACCACAATGTCGTCCACGTAGACGTGAGCGTTTCTGCCGAGTTGCTTGAGGAGGCACTTCTGCATGCAACGCTGAAAAGTGGCACCGGCATTTCTTGAGCCGAATGTCATAGTCAGGTAGCAGAAGGCTCCAAATGGCGTGATGAAGGCGGTCTTCAGGCGGTCGTCCGGATATAACTTTATCTGGTGATATCCTGAGTAAGCATCCAAGAAACTCAACAGCTCGCATCCGGCCGTGGAGTCTATCACTTGGTCAATCCTCGGCAGGGCAAAGGGATCTTTAGGGCAGGCCTTGTTGAGGCTTGTGTAGTCTATACACATGCGCCACTTGTTGTTCTTCTTTAACACGAGGACCGGGTTGGCAAGCCACTCTGGAAAGAAGACTTCCATAATGAAGCCAGCTGCCAGAAGCCGGGCTATCTCCTCCCCTACAATCCTTCTCTTTTCCTCTGATAGTCGGTGGAGGGGCTGCTTGACTGGTTTCGCGTCTTTTCGGACGTGTAGTTTGTGCTCGGCGAATTCCTTCAGAACACCCGGCATGTCCTTGGGGGACCATGCAAAGATGTCCCGATTCTCATGGAGGAATTCGGCGAGCTCGCCTTCCTATTTGCTGTTCAGGCTTGCCCCGATGACGGCAAACCTCTCGGGGTGCTCGGGGTCAAGGGGTATCTTCTTGGTTTCTTTGGCCGGCTGGAAAGATCCTTGGGCATCATAATCCCTGGGGTCGGGGGACTGGTTCGGCTGCTTGCTGGCCATGGCCATGACCCGGTCCAACATCTTCTTCTCTTCGGCAATCACAAGGGACTCGGCCAGCCGGCTGCTGGCGGCAGCGCACTCGGAAGACTTCTTGTAATCGCCAGCTACGATGATGATGCCCTTGGAACTTGGTATCTTCATCTTGAGGTATGCATAGTGGGGAACCACCATGAACCTGGCCAAGGCGGGTCAGCCAAGCAACACGTGGTAGGGGCTCTCCAGGTCCACCACTTCAAACCAGATTGCTTCCCGGCGGAAATGCTCCTTCTCCCCAAAGAGTACATCAATCTTGATCTTGCCAATGGGGGCGCATGACAAGCCGGGTACGATGCCATGAAACACTGTCCGAGTAGGCATGAGCTGCTTCGTCTTGACATTTAGCTTCTCCAGGGTGTCACGGTACAGGATGTTGATGCTACTCCCGCCGTCTATCAGCACGCGGGAGAAGCGGGCAGCGCGTCTGTCCGTCGTGAGGGTGGCTTCCAGGACCAACGCATAAGATCCGGGAGACGGCATCACCTCTGGATGGTCGGCCCGGCTCCAGCTGATGGGTTTTTCTGACCAATGCATGTGTCCGGCGGGGTTGGCAGCGACCACGCTGACTTCCTGGTGCTCTCGGCGTTTGCCGCGCCGGTATTCGAGCCGGCTTTTAAAGACGACGTAGGTTGCTTGCTCGTCGGGGAATTCGTCGTGCACGGCTCCGACTGCGGGCCGAGCGGCCGGAGGCGGCGGAGCCGGAGGCGGCGCGAGCCCCTCGCCTTTAGAGATTCGGGTGAGCCAATGGCACTTCCGGGTTGTGTGGTTGGACGGCTTCGCGCCGCTATGGAATTTGCACGGGGTGTCGAGAGTTTTCTCGTAGGAGAAAGCCGGCTTCCAAGCCGGCCGGCCGCCCTTGGGCTTCTTGGGCGCGGGTCGCCCTTCAGGCAGCGCGTCTTCGATCGTGGCCACCTGCCGACTGGCGGGAGGCGGCGCAGGGCCCTTGCGCTTATGGTCGTTCGGGTGTGGGCGTCGGCCGGAATCCCCTGCCGGCGTCTTGGGCGCCGGGTTGAGTACTTTCCCGGACGCGTCTACCAGGAGCTCAGTCTTCATCGAAGAGTCGGCGGTGGCGTATTTGTCTGCTATGTCCAGAAGCTCGTCGAGGGTAGTCGGCTCGTCGCAGAGGAGCTTGTGCTTGAGGAGGGTACCTTCTCGGCACCCGGCAGTGAAGTATTCGATGGCTTGCACCTCGTGCACCCCCTCGCAAGAATTGTGGAGCTCGGCCCAACGCGTGAGGTAGTCGCGAGTGGACTCGGTTGGGCCCTGTACGCACAGGAAGAGCTGCCTGGGCTTGGGGGCCCGCTTGTAGGTGCTGGCGAAGTTGCAGATGAAAGCTTCGGTGAAATCTAGCCAGCTGTTGATGCTGAGAGGCTTGAGGCTGTTGAGCCAGGTCCGCGCCATGCCTTGCAGCATGAGGGGCACGTACTTCACGGCAACGCGCCGGTTGCCATTGGCTATGCTGACCGCCGTGGAGTAGTCGATCAACCAATCTTCCGGCTTCACGGAGCCGTTGTACTTGGGCGTGTCTCTTGGGAGCGAGAACCCTTTGGGGAAAGGCTCGTCGCGGATGCGGGGGCCAAAACAAGGCAGGCCGACATCGTCTTCTTCTTCCAGCGCCAGGGATCGTGCCAGGCGGTCGATCCGATGGCGGGCATCGTTCTCGCCGACTCCTTCACGGCGACCTAGCCGGCCGCTGAGAGTCGGGTGCGCCACTGGCGGCGGGGTGGGATATCTCTCTCCACGGGGTCGAGGCGGAGGCGGGTTGCCCCGCCATTCCATGGCTCGGGGATGGCCGTCCGCGTCGCGCTCGATGGAGATTCGGGTCCGGCTTCGGCTGGCCGCCGGCTCTTTCTCGCGCCGCGCGCGGGCGTTGCTCGTAGTCGGCGTCCGGGACGTCGCGCCGTGATCTCGGCGCGGGGGAGGGCTTCCCGCGCGGGCGTCGGCTTCGTGCCGCCGTGCGGCCGCGTCAATCAGTTGCTGGATGCGCCGGGTCATGTGGGGGAGTTCTTCGGCCTCCAAGCCGTCCAACTCGTCCAGGGCTGCCTGGGCGGCACGCAAGTTCTCGAGCGGAGTGGCATAGACCGGGCGGTCGACTCCCAGCATGTCGGTGATGACGGCGCCGCGTTGCTTGACAATGCCGGCCCGGCTTGGCCCGCCCGGGGCCGGCATGCCAAAGGCGGCGCGGTCAGCTTCGCGCTGGTAGGCCTCAGTGAGGCGTCTCACGGAAGCCAGCCTCCGGCCCTCTGCGAGGAGGGCGAGGCGGCGCGCCTCCAGTGCTTCGTCGTCGGCATCAGCCGGGAGGGGGGTGGACAAGTCGTGGGCCGCCGCGTGCGGGGCGTCGTGGGCGCTCTCGTCGGAGATGAGGGTTTCGTCGAGGAGATTGGTGAGGCTGCTCGCCGCGCAGATGCTGGTGACGCCTTGCAGCGCGTCGGGGCAAGCGCCATCAGGCGTGTCGGGCTGGCTACGCTCGCTAGGGAGGAAGAGGGTTTCCGTCCAGAACGGGTCTCCGGACGACGGTGCACCTGGCCCCAAGGTGGGCGCCAAATGTCGGGTGGTAGGTGCGACATATGCCAACGGGTGGCTTATCATTGTGGGAGCCAGTAAGACGTCGCCGGTGCCTAGAAACGGGATGAGGCGAAGACATGCACGCCAGCGAATCTTACCCAGCTTCGGGGCTCTCCGTGGAGATAACACCCCTACTGCTGCTCTGCGGGGTCTCCGCATGATCACTAGGTGGACAAGTAGCTACACAATGCTCCTTGAGCTGTTCGGTGGGAGGAGGAAGAAGGGCACGACTATCTTGCTTCTTCTCCTTATGTGGTGTCTAAAACTAGCTGGGGGTCCAACCCTTTGCATGGGTGCCCCGGGGGGTTTATATAGGCCTACCCCCGGGGGTACAATGGTAATCCGACTAGGCGCGGGGCCCAGTCGTCTGTGACTGCGCTCGCCGGCTTCTGCGCCGACTGCTGGGGCCCGTCGGCTGCCAACTCCTTGGCAACATGCAGGCCCCACTGCCAAGGGTCTTGTCGGTGGTTGGTTACTGTAGCCTCAACCTGATGACGAGGGCTTCGTCGAGGTAAGCGTGGCTACAGTGCCGCCGTCCGGCGGGCGATCGCTGTAGCCTTACCGCGTCTTGTCTCCTTAATGGGGCGTCTCCTTCGAGGGGGGAAGCGAGCCGGCTGCGGGGAGCCAGCCCCGTCTCGGGCCGACTTGGGGAGGCCTGGCCGCCTTCGGGCGTCTCTCTGCCCGAAGGGGCCCACCGCCCGTGGGCCGCACTGGCGGCCCGTCGTGGGTGACATCAGGGTCAACATGGCAACAGTGCCGCGCCGGACAGGTCATGCCCACTCCGTACGGCGCACTGTGCCAGGCGTGCTCCGGGATTTGGGGGTGGCAGGCTTCACTGTAGCCACGCCCCGTCACATCGCCGCTAGGTGGATGCAAACTTTGAGGGTACGGTCTCGACCGCTTTATGGGAGCCGGCTTCTCGGACTCGGCCTTCTCGCGGCCGGCTTCTCGAAGTCGGCCCTCCCATGGCTTTCTTCATGAGGGCTAAAGTCGGGCCGCCTTCCGAAAGCCGGCCTGGGTGACAGCCAGCAAGGGGGAGGCGGCCCATGTCTTGGATTCTTGAGAGCCGGACGGGCTCGTAATTTTTTTAGAAGGGCCAGGGGAAGCCGGCTAGGCTACCCATGGCTATTTACTCCGACAGCGGCAAATCTGTAAACGCCCCCGGAGAGCTCCAAATTCGAGTAAGTAAAAGGAACGTTTCCTTCGCAGACTTGCTTTGCATAACGAAAGCCTTACCCGCGGCGATCTTCTTGGCCGCCTGAATTTCCTGAAGGGCACTCTAGGCTTCGGCTCGGGCATCTTGTGCGCTTTGGCAGGCCTTCGCAAGTTCGGACTCTTGCGTCTTAGAATCACGCTCCAGGGACTCCTACTTCTTGACGATGTCCTGGAGCTCTTGCTGAACCTCGCTGATCCGGGCCTCGTGCTTCTCGCGCGTGATGCATTCCTTGGCCGCTTTGTCCTTGGCCTCGGCTAACGCCTTCTTGAGGGCCACCACCTCGGTCATGGCCCCCCTAATAATGTTCATGGCACTTTAGTCAGCGAGAACCGTTCATCCTTCCTAAATATACACGCAGGTTACTGCATACCTTGGCTGTCCTCCAGCTGCTTCTTCACGAGGCCGAGCTCTTTCTCGACCGCTCCAGGTTCTGCTTCAGTCCGGAGACCTCCGCAGTATGAGCGGTAGCAGCCAGCAGCGATGCCTGCTCATTCACATAGACATCCTCTCTGCAGTATGAGCGGCAGCAGCCAGCAGCGACGTCTACTCATTCACATAGACATCCTATGTTAGATTCCTGCGAAAATTATTTTGATCCTCTGTTGGCTTTTCCTTTCCGGACACCGAACAGAGCATCAGGGGCTACTGTCTACACTGTGATATTCTCTCTACAATTACATTACTTACCTCAAAGCCTGTTAGAAGGCTAGCGCATGCTTCGGCCAGTCCGCTTTCAGCGGACTGAATCTTCTTGATTACCGTGCCCATAAGGACACGGTGCTCATCCACAATGGAAGCACCTCGCAGCACTTCCAGCAGATTATCCGGTGCCCCGGGTTGGACAGGGGTCACCGGCGGAATACGCATACCCCCTTCTTTCGAAGGAGGTTGCGTGCCGGATTCAGGAGCCGCATTGGTCTCCGAAATTGAGTCCGACTGAGGGCCGGACTGAACACGGCCCTCCTCACCACCGGTCTCCATGGGGATCGGCTCCCGTTGGTGTCCGGTGATGGAGGCATCGCCTTTTGGCGCCTCCTGAGCCTCTCCCCGGCCCGGGAATGTCCTTCGGGACAACACCTCCGCGTCATCCTTGGCCCTGGGGGAGTAAGCGGGCGGCGGTGACACGCTGGCCATCTCCTTTGAATCTAGCGAACCCTCTGTCGAGGATTGCAGGGAGCTATCGCGGGCTAGACTGTGATGGCATAATTTAAACGTATTAATATTACAAAATGGAACGGCCAGGAATTTGGACGCCCATAAGGTTTTTTGTACTTACGAGGCGGCCCGAGGCTTGGTCTGGGGCATTCGCTCCGGACTGCTATCGACATCCCACACGGAGTTATCCGCAAGGGAGCCTTTCTCCCTCTTGGGAGCCTTCGCCTCCAAATTTGGGGAGGCCTCCCTTTTCTTCCTTCCCCCAGGGTGGAGTCTCTCTCTTCCTCCTCCTTGTCGTCGTCTTCGGCGGCCGAAGAGTGAGTCCCGTCTCCGGACGTCACGTACGAAGCGCCTTTTTGGCGAAGGCCACTCCGGACCCCCTTGAACGTTTTCTTGGCCTTCTTCTCCGGCACATCATAAGGTGCCGGAAGCAGCTTCTTCGTCAGAAACAGGGTTTCTTGGTCTTCGGGCAGCGGAGCCGGACAGTTAATCTGCCCTGCTATGTCGATCCAGGCCTAAAAATTGATAGGAAGGCTTAGACTCCTCAAAATATGCCAGTAAAGGCTATACCTTGAAAACATAAAAGAACTTACCGAATTAGCCTGGTGTTTTAAGATGAGCCCGCGATCCTTGGTCGTAGGCGGTGGTGTCTCGCCGGCCTTAAAGAGCACTTTCCAGATGTCTTCGTCCGTTGTGCCGAAGAGCTCTAGAAGCGTTTGGTGCTTGGCCGGGTCGAACTCCCACAAATAGCAAGTCCGGCGTTGGCATGGAAGGATCCGACGAATGAGCATAACCTGGATCACGTTGACAAGTTTGATTCTCTTGGTTATCATATTTTGGACGCATGTCTGGAGCCCAGTAAGCTCGTTCGAAGAACCCCAGGTTAGGCCCTTCTCTTGCCAAGAGGTGAGCCGCAGCGGAGCTCCAGATCGAAATTCGGGGGCCGCCGCCCAGTTGGTGTCGCGCGGCTCGGTGATGTAGAACCACCCCGATTGCCACCCCTTCACCGTCTCCACAAAGGAGCCTTCGGGCCATGTGACGTTGGGCATCTTGCCCACCATGGCGCCTCCGCACTCTGCTTGTTGGCCTCTCACCACCTTCGGCTTTACATTGAAAGTCTTCAACCATAGGACAAAGTGAGGTGGGATACGGAGAAAGGCCTTGGAAACGACTATAAATGCCGAGATATTGAGGACAAAGTTGGGGGATAGATCATGGAAGTCCAGCCCGTAGTAAAACATCAGTTCGCGGACAAACAAGTGGAGAGGGAATCCCAGCCCGCGGACGAAATGTGTGAGAAACACAACCCTCTCATGGGGCTCTGGGGTAGGGACGATCTGTCCCTCGGCCGGGCGACGGTGAACGATCTCCTTGGCCAGGTATCCGGCCTCTCGGAGCTCCTTGATGTCTTTCCTCTTAACAGAGGAGGCCATCCACTTGCCACCAGCTCCAGATCTGGACATGGTTGGAGTGCTTTCTCGCGCGGGGAAAGCTAGAGCTTGGGCGCTGGAGCTCGAGTATGGATGGGCAGAGGAAGGAGAAGGCGTGGGAGAAGAACAGGGAATCCTTATCCCCTTATAAAGGCAGTGAATATCGAACGCCTCCCTACTCGCCTTAAACCTCGCCTATTCCCAAGGGCTGTGTAAACAGGCATGGTTGGGTTACCCACGCCCGAATGGATGAAAATCCCGCAATAATGGGACATGATCTCTGCTTTGAAAAGACGTGCCAATGGCAACCGTGTCTCGAAACGTGGATTGGCAGACGAAAAACGGTTCGAAATTATGGCCGGACTGATGTGACGTCACATTACTAAAGTTGTCAGCAGATCAAATTCGTGAAATACTATACTCTCTACGGTTGTGTGTTGCAGATCTGAACATGTTTTGTTTCGTCCGAAGACTATCTTGGAGTTCGGCAGGAGGAACCCGCCTTGCAATGCCAAAGATAGATCTACGTGTCGGATACCTTGGCATTGAAGCCTGGTTCAGGGGCTACGGAGGGAGTCTTGGACTAAGGGGTCCTCGGGCGTCCGGCCTGCTAGCCATGGGCCGGACTGATGGGCTGTGAAGATACGAAGACTGCACCCGTGTCCGGATGGGACTCTCCTTGGCGTGGAGGGCAAGCTTGGCGACTAAATATGTAGATTCCTTTCTCTATAACCGACCTTGTGTAACCTTAGATCCTCTCGGTGTCTATATAAGCCGGAGGACTTAGTCCGGATAGGGGAGAGACTCATTACCATGGCCATACCATCTAGACCTCTAGGGTTTAGCCATTACGATCTCGTGGTAGATCAACTCTTGTAATACTCATATTCATCAATATCAATCAAGCAGGACGTAGGGTATTACCTCCATAGAGAGGGCCCGAACCTGGGTAAACATCGTGTCCCCTGTCTCCTGTTACCATCGACCTTAGACGCACAGTTCGGGACCCCCTACCAGAGATCCGCCGGTTTTAACACCGACAGGGAGTGCCCATACCCGATACTCAATTTTCTTTTGGTGATGAAGAAGAAGGTGGTGGTGGTGAAGTAGAGATCTTGTCTTTCTTTTCCTCCAGCTTACGCCGGAGGATAAAGTTATCTATCCTCAACTCATCATTTTCCATCTCAAGCTTTATTATCCTCTTGCATAATGCCTCCATACTCTCATTCTTGAAACGAGGAGGGACTGATTCATCTTCATCTTCCTCCGAAGTCCAGCCATAGTGCTCCACATCCCCATAGGACTTGGGGTTTGCGACAAAGTCAGCAACAAAGCTCTCACCCTCAGAGTCTTGGGATGACATATTTTCAGATCTATCAGGAAAACAACAAGAGAATAAAACAGAAGATTTCTCCGCGATACGGTGGTCAATAGGTGTAACGCTCCGAGACCGTTGCGCCATGTGTCTTCCAGTGATTCGCTGTCTTTGCCATGTCATTTACTTGCATGTTGCATCTTGCCATGTCCTCATGTGCATTGCATCATCATGTTTTCAAAACTTGCACTCGTCCGGGTTCCCCCAGTTCCTTCTGTTGTCCGTTCTGAGCCCAGACACACTTGCACGCGCCCGCGGCACGTCCGAAATATTATTTTATAAGTGGCGGAAAATGTTCTCGGAATGGGTTGAAAGTTGGCATGTGGTGTTGTTATGTTGTTAGTAGGTCGCCTGTCAAATTTCATCGCATTCGGAGTTCGTTTGATGCCCCAACAGATAACTATAGCGACAATATAGTCGGTCAAATGTCGGACGTTTTCGGTCTCCGAAACTGCTGTCGGGTCTCTCTCTCCTCTCTTCTCAGCCCATCTCTCTCTAGCACAACCCACCTGCAGCCCACCTAAACCTCCCCTCCGACTGGAACCGTTCGATTGCGATCGGAGGCTCCGAAACGGAGCAAACCCCTAACCCTAGAACCCCCTTTCCTATTTAAACACCTTCCCCTTCCATTTTGGGTAGCCTACCCTTCCTCCTAGTTCTAGACGCCGCCCCACCTTGTTTTCAGCGCCGAGACCCTCCCTGGCCTCCACTTGTCGCTGCCGCCTCCACTTGTCGTCGCCGCCGCCACACCCTAGGGACAATCCCATACCGCCACCTCGCCCCTCAATGCCTGCGCAGCCAATAAGGGCCGGCCACGTCGCCCCCAACCGGCTCCCACTGCCATGGCTCGTGAAGCCCACGAGAGGCCCGTCTCGGGCCGCCCTGGGCCCGATCGCCCCACGCCTCCTACTTCCTCGCTCCTGATCTGGTTCGAGGGGAGGAGCCCCTCGATCCAGAGCCCCGCCGCCGTCTCGATTTTCCTCGCTTCGTCGGCCACCTGAGACGCCGCCGACGAGCACCAGTAGGCCGTTCGTGCCACCCTGCTCCTACCCCATATCCTTTCTCCCTTGCTCTTCCTCTACTCTAAGCCATGCGCCGCCGCCATTTTTGCAGGAGCCACCACCAAGCTCATCGCCGGCCTCCTCGGCCTTGCCCTACACCATTGACCGCGTCCGTCGCCGGATCCGAGCTCCCCACGCGCCGATCTGCTTGTTCCCGCGTCGAAGTCCTCGCCGGACCACCGCCGCCGCCGCGCCTGTTCCTGCCTCTGCTTCAAGCAGGAGGAGCTCGCCCATCACCGTTGACCGCGTCCGGGTGGGCTGCGTCTCCGCGACCCAGATCCGCCGGCCCACCACCCTGCTCCCCCTTCGGCCTATTGGCCCAATGTGAGCAGCCCCTCCAGCGCCTCCCCTGTGCACTTCTGGGCCTGCTAGTTTCGGCCCATGGCATGTTTTTTTTCCCGTTCTACGATTTGTACATTCATCCAGAGATAACCAATTTTACAGGAAGCCCCCTAGACTTCATGCATATAATAACTCATCATCCGTGCATCAGTTTAAAATGATTTATATATGAAAAATGCTCAGAATCTTGTCTAGTTTCATAATATCCAACTTTCATGCATGTTTGAAAATTTTAAAATGTTGTTTCATTAAATTTGCTCCAATGCCATGATTAAATGCTTTATTTCATAACTATTTAACCGTGGCTCAGATTTAAATAATCTTTATATGTAAATGGGGTAGAAAAATGCCTAATTTAACATGGTGCACTCATCTTGCATGTTTAACAAATCTAAAATATGGTTTAGGACAGAACAGCACCAAATTCATAATATGCATATGACGATTTTTCCGGACTTGTTGCTTGTTGTTCCGGCCTAATTTAAACTTGCCTAGATAGGTAGTTTTCATTTGCTTCACCCCTTTGCCATGCTTACCAACATTTAATATTATTGGGTACATAAACAAGATCGAACTAAATAACTTGAATGTTGTGTCCTGTCAATATGCAACTCGTTGCATATTGAACTCCACTTAACTTGTAGTTTTGTTTGTGCACTTTGCCATGCCATGCCTCATTAAACCGGACATGCGTCATACTTGGTTGCGCATCATGACATGTTGATGTGATGGTTGTTTACTATGTTGTTTGCTTCTTTCCGGGTTGCTTCTTGCGTTAGCTTCGGTTTCGTTTCAGAGTTGTGAGGATCCGTTTGACTACGTCCGTTTGTCTTCTTCATGGACCCGTTCTTCTTCCTTGCGGGATCTCAGGCAAGATGACCATACCCTCAAAATCACTTCTATCTTTGCTTGCTAGTTGTTCGCGCTATTTCTATGCCGTGCTACCTACCACTTGCTATATCATGCCTCCCATATTACCATGTCAAGCCTCTAACCCACCTTTCCTAGCAAACCGTTGTTTGGCTACGTTACCGCTTTGCTTAGCCCCTCTTATAGCGTTACTAGTTGCAGGTGAAGATGAAGTTTGTTCCATGTTGGAACATGTATATTGTTGGGATATCATTATTATATCTTATTTACTTTAATGTACCTATATACTTGGTAAAGGGTGGAAGGCTCGGCCTTATGCCTGTTGTTTTGTTCCACTCTTGTCGCCCTAGTTTCTGTCATACCGGTGTTATGTTCCTTGATTTTGCGTTCCTTATGCGGTTGGGTGTTATGGGAACCCCTTGACAGTTCGCTTTGAATAAAACTCCTCTAGCAAGGCCCAACCTTAGTTTTACATTTGCCTCACCTAGCCTTTTTCCCTTGGGTTTCCGGAGCCCAAGGGTCATCTTTATTTTAACCCCCCTGGGCCAGTGCTTCTCTAAGTGTTGGTCCAACCTGAGCAATGTCCGGCGCCCCCCTGGGAAACCAGGGTATATGTCAACCCGACGTCTGGCTCATCCGGTGTGCCCTGAGAACGAGATATGTGCAGCTCCTATCGGGATTTGTCGGCACATCCGAGCGGCTTTGCTGGTCTTGTTTTACCATTGTCGAAATGTCTTGTAACCGGGATTCCGAGTCTGATCGGGTCTTCCTGGGAGAAGGAATATCCTTCGTTGACTGTGAGAGCTTGTGATGGGCTAAGTTGGGACACCCCCTGCAGGGTTTTGAACTTTCGAAAGCCATGCCCGCGGTTATGGGCATATGGGAATTTTTTTAATATCCGGTTGTAGAGAACTTGACACTTAACTTAATTAAAATGAATCAACCACGTGTGTAGCCGTGATGGTCTCTTTCCGGTGGAGTCCGGGAAGTGAACACGGTGTCGTGTTATGCTTGAACGTAAGTAGTTTCAGGATCACTTCTTGATCACTTCTAGTTCACGACCGCTGCGTTGCTTCTCTTCTCGCTCTTATTTGCCTATGTTAGCCACCATATATGCTAGTGGTTACTGCAGCTCCACCTCTCTACCTTTTTCCTTACCCATAAGCTTAAATAGTCTTTATCTCACGGGTGTGAGATTGCTGAGTCCTCGTGGCTCACAGATACTTCCAAAAAGTTGCAGGTGCCGATGATACCAGTGCAGATGACGCTACCCAACTCTTGTGGGAGCTCGATGAAGATCTTGTTCGTTGTGTTGTTTCGTTTCCTATTGATCAGTTGTGGAGCCCAGTTGGGATGATCGGGGATCTAGCATTTGGGGTTGTCTTCTTTCATTTTGGTACCGTAGTCGGACCTTGATTGTATTCTGGATGATGTATGTTTAACTTGTATTTGTGTGAAGTGGCGATTGTAAGCCAACTCTTTATCCCTTTCTTATTCAGTACATGGGATGTGTGAAGATTACCCCTCTTGCGACAAGCCTACCATGTGGCTATGCCTCTAAGTCGTGCCCCGACACATGGGAGATATAGCCGCATTGTGGGTGTTACAAGTTGGTATCAGATCCTTCCCCGACTTAGGAGCCCCCTGCTTGATCGAATCGCTGACGTTGTTGAGTCTAGAACAAAATGTTTTGAGTCTTAGGATTATATATATCGAAGAGTAGGATTCTTTTTACTCCTCAGTCCCTTCGTCGCTCTGGTGAGGCCTCCTGACGTAGAGTTTTGACTCTTCTCTCCTCAAATTTCATGATTTTTTTAGGATCACGCGGGTATCTTGGAATCGTTCCGATGGTTTTGTGACGAGAACATTGTTCTTGGTGCCTCCTGACATTTAGGGGTTGTGGCAGTGTCCCGAGGAGTTGAGCTCCGAGGTGTTGTTGTCACAATCTTATCGTTGCAGTTCTGGAATACCTGAGTTTCGCGGACATCGAAAATCTCTTTTATGCAGTTGTTGGTGAGATAACCTCGACGCCACCCAGTACTGGGGCAGGAGTTCAAGAGTATCGCCATAACTCGTATAACGGATGCTTTTTGAAGGTTGAGGCACACGATTTCCGAAGGTTTCTTGGTTATGTGTTGAAGGATGGATACAGCTGGATGTAGGATTTGTTAGTTTGGGTGAGATATTATGCTTCCCCTGTATCCCCAACACCTGATTGCATAACCAAAAAGTTTCGGGAGTTTATAAGTGGGAATTCAAGTATCACATATGATTTCTTTCCAACAGACACATGATACGATATGGGATCTATCGTATGTTTGTTCCGGCTTATTTTGCAAGCCAATCCTCTGTTTTGTTTTGGTTTGTGGTATTCGAGTTGCTTCAAAGTCAAATGTTGATTCCATACCTTGCCTAAGCGGTGTTCTCATATTTCTATGTGAATACTAGTCCTTCATGATAATCGAGATTGTCATGTCAATCCTTTTTCATCCGGCGTGTTTCTCTTCTAGTGGATCCGATCATTTCAACATTCGCAAGATCACCTGTCAGTTTTTTCTCAACGGTATCCTGTCCATCTGCCCAAGTTGCCTTTGTTTTCCCGCCCTCCCACCCTTTTTCTTCAAGGACTAAGATTCCTTATTCAAATATCCTTTTATCGATTGGAAGTCTCTTCAGTCTTTTCTTTCAATATTTTACCCAGTGTTTCTTATGAAGATGCTAAGGGAGCTTCAAGTTCGTCACTCTTCACTCGTTTTCTTCTCCGGTGTATCCAACTCAAGCTTTCAGTGTTGATCATATTCCTTTCCTCGTTTCAAATGTATTCTCATGCCGACGCACCTCTTAATCATCCACCTCTTGTTATTTTTGTTTTGGAGTGCCGAAGATATCTCAGAAGATTTTTGTCTCCATTATCAATTCGTTCAAGATATCTCGAGGATGTTATCTCATTCAAGCCATTTAAATCAACCAGTGCAATCTCTCTTTTAAATCATTCAACGGTGTTTCTCTTGAGTGGGCCCTAACCCACATGTCTTTTCCCAGGATCTTACCTGACTCTTCTAATTCTTTCTGGAGTGATTTTCAAATTCATTTCAAAGTTTGACGTAAGAATGAATTGTCATCAGTCAAATGTCTTTCTCCAAGATCGCATTCAAATTCTTTTCATCATTGGTTCAACCTTTCTAATTTCCATTCCGGAGTGCCTCAACAATTCAGGTGGTGTTTCTCATCATCATTATAACAGTTGAAGACCGAAGAAGAGTTTTTCATCCAAATCTTACCTGTTCTCTCAAGACTCGTGGTTCTAGCTTCATGCCATCCTCTCATAATTTTTTTCGATTATGAGAATTCTTTTCACCCATCCAGAGTAATTCAGGAGTCTTTTCAGTGTGATTCTTCGAAGACCATCATTTCGGGTTTATTCATTCTCAACTTTCAGCTCTCATTCTCCAAATCATATCGGTGCATCATTCAAGTATTCTCTTATCAATTTGTGATCTCTTCGTTCTCTTGTATCTAATTTCCCTCAAGTATCTTCATTCATTTTCCAATTCTTCCGAGTGAATTGTGCCTTTCCTACCTTCATTTTTAATTCTTACGGTGGTTCATTCAGGATTTCTTTTCCTTCGTTATCATATCAATTCATTCGTTGTTCCAAACCCTACTGGTGGTTCATTGAGTTTGCACTATATCTATCTTAATCCTTTCTACGAGAATAAGTAGTATGTCAAATCCATTGCTTGTCATCAATCTAAATTGATGAAGGATAAGCATAATGTAATTCTTATTCTTGTTTCATTGAGTAAATTCAATTCCTTATTCCGGAGGTTCATCAAAAACTCTTGTTTTCAATTGTTTCATCTTCTCTTTTCCCAGAGTTCCAAGCTCTCATCATCACAGGGATCCATCTAATCATTGCAAGGCTTCAACCTTATCCTCTTCATTCTTCATTCCCTTTAATCATTGTTTTATTACCGGACTTCTTCATGGAGGCTCTACATGATGGTTCGTCAAGGACTTAATTCCTTGTCGAAGTGTTCATCGAGATTCTTTTCAGAGGAGCTCAAGTATTCTTCATCTTGCATTCTGAAATGCAACTCTTTCCATCTTATCTTTTCAGGTGGTGTTATGACATTCTTGACAATTTTCCTTCATGTTTCGTGTTTCACATATTGTCAAGATTGAGGTATTGTAAATCCACTAATCTCTTCATTGGAGTTATATTGTGTCATATTTCACCTAAAGCCTTCCCTAAGGAATGTTGCTTATTGTGGTGTCTATCAACGATCCAAGTTTTTCTCCTATCCTCTCGGGGAAAGGAGTTGTCATCTCCTTGTTGACCTCAATCCAATCTATTGCTTTCGTTAGCAGCAGAATATCACTGCAGTTTTGAGATGTTTTACATAAGCCCACTATAAGCTTATTCGTTTCGTTGTTGGTTTTTCCAACAACTCCGTTTTAACCTTCTTGGAAGAGTGCTTTCCTAGTTCATTTGTGACAGAAGTTGTCTTTTTCTTCTTCGTCCCTCTATCCCAATGATCTAGCTTCTATTCGTTCGTTCCGGAGGCATTGTGATGTTGCACTCTTCGACCCATCATCCCATTTTTGTCAAAGATCATGTTCTTTCCATTTGCTTATCCATTCAACCGGAGTGTCGTGTCCTTCATTCAAGTTCTCTCATATTATCAAGTTTTGCATCCCTTCTCAACCAGAGTGCTGTCTGAAATCTTTCTTAACCCTTGTGCATTCTTTCGATAGTTTTGGAGGCAGTGTGTTGTTGATTCATCAAGTATCCTCTCATCTTGTCAAGTTCTTGTTCAATTCCTTCCATTTTCAGTCAGAGTGCTGCCCAAATTATATCATTCTTTTTCCTTCTCTATCTTGTTTTAATCGGAGTGTTGTGGCCATCATTCCTCTTCTAACTGGAGTCTCATCCAAGTGCTTTCATTTTGCCAAGTTCATATTTTTGCCTTCCATTTCCAACCGGAGTGTTTTCAACCTCGCTCATCTCCGTTATATTCTTCTTTCCAATTGTTTAACCTTTCAAGGTTCTTTGGTTTCACTCATTTGTCGTAGAAGCAACTTCGTTTTAACTCTTCATCTTCAGTTTTCCCTCCAGTGCCATCCTAGATCTCGGGACGAGATCCTCTCTGATGTAGGGTAGAACCCTAATCACCCAACCTTTCACGAAAGGAGCGGATCCCGCGAAGAACACGAGGAACACGAGGGGGAAAACGATGGAAATCACGAGGGGAAACACGAGAGAATCACTCAACCAACAAGAAATAGTCACACATGTGCTAGATCCTCGAGTACAAAGGGGAAGATACACGATCCAAAGTCAACAACGGACGATACATGGTAACCGGTCTTCTCCGTGAGGAGGTCTTGAATCCACGGGGGGATCTTCCCTTAGAAAGGGGGCTTGAATCCAAAGGGATCTTCTCCGAAGAGGCCGCAGTCTCTCGCACGGAGGAGATCCGATATGGATGAGCGTAGCTCTATCTCTAAGTATGAGCTAAACCAATGCTAACCCTAACTAGGAGGAGGTGGAGGAGTATATATAGTCTAGGTCCATGAAGGGGTAAGTGAGGGGTGAAAGGGTACATGGGCTTCAGCCCGAGTGTCTGTGCGCAGGCAGGGCCGGAAGGTCTGGCGCCAGGTCTGGGCAGGGTCCGGGCTATTCAGAGAGTTGGCACACTCTCGGACGGCTTCGGTGCAGCAGGGCCGGAAGCTCCGGGATGGCCGGAGGTTCCGGTGGCCGGAAGTTCCGGGCAGCGGCCGGAAGTTCCGGGCTTTCCAGAAGCTTGTCTAGGCTTCTTCTTCCTTCTCTTCCACACTTCCCTCGTGGATGGTGTAGGTGATCCTTGGTGCTTGCACTCCTCCTCGTCATCCGTGAAGCTCCGACAATACCTATGCATGCACGATGGAGGGTCAAGTAGTATACCATCCTCGAAGGGGTCAAGTGAGCACGTGTAAAGGAGAGGATTCACCTTTATGTATGTGAATTAGATGTCGCACGTGTCACTTGCCGAATGAACTCTTGACATGGTGATGTCCATAGGATGCTCTGCATCATCCCTTCCCCCTTGGGAAAGATCCGACCTCGGATCGAAATCCAAATCACCATGGGAAAGAGATGGCGTCGCCGTGTAGTAGTGGTCGATCACCAAGTTCTCGTCATCTTGAAACTTGAAATGGGCACTCTCCAATGTCGCACCGTCTCGTGATTCCTTCAAAAGGAGCAAGGAGAACAAACACTTGGAAAAACAAATGCAGCTAGCATTAGTGCAAAACCAAGCATTCACGAGGTGATTCACCCAACAAGTGTTGTCATCAAGCATAGCATATGGTGTGACAAAGGATTGTGGCATGGCATCTAAGCACATAAATTGAGCACAAAGAAGGACATCATGGAAACAAGCATGTAAATGTGAGGTAGTGGTTTAAATATGTGTAACAAGAGAAGAAGCATCTACCTCAAGTTCATAGCAAGCATTCACAAATTGCTCAATGAAAGGTCTATGGTAGGCATATGAATCATTCACAACACTGAGTAAAATAAAGTGTCGGAACACATGGGACAAGTGCAAGACAATCCAAGCATAATGTGCATAGGGTGTAGTGAAGATTGTATGGCACTCAACACAATAGAAAGAGCGAGTATTCATCATGTGTGAGGCAATCAAGGCAAGCATGTAGCAATCATTGGGACATGACATAGAAATGGCATTGTTGCAACCAAACATGTGATAGGAGCAAGTAATCCAAGAATTGGATGCAACACACAAGGCATATATATCATGATGCATGGAATGGTGAAAATGACAAGTCGAAGCAAGATCTCTAACAAGTGTGCAATCAAGTGGTCCAAGTCTCATGGTTTGGGTGTTCTCTAAAGAGAAGGATATCACCTTGAAAGCATGTCCTTGTGCGTCCTTCACAATGTCGAAGTATAAGCAAGTGAGATGTAGAAGCTCCATGGTAGAAGGTGTTTCGCTCTCAAGATCTCGGATTGTCAACTCACGTGACGTGGAAGTTGACACGAAGTCCAAGTTTCCTACACATGCACAAAATAAAGCAAAGAATGTATGCGCATGGTAGATAAACACATCATCCATCATGATGGTTCTCTTCTCTTGCACATAACCATTAGAAGCACAAGTGCGTGAATAATATGATGCAACAATGGCAATATTCATGGCACTATGTATATGGTGCAAAGAGGTAAGACAAGCATGCTTCACAAAAAATATGTCCAAATCTCCAAATATATGCGAGAATGCTATGGGGGCAAACTCATTATCAAGATTAGGGGCATTGTTGCACTCAATACATGTCAAATCATCTAGCATGAGAGATGCAACATATGGAGAGATATGACAAGAAGCAATAATAATCATGTGCAAAGCATGTAGATGGTTGTCATCAACCACATGAAGTGAGCAAGTATGAGTCATCGGTGATGCAACAAGGCAAGCAATCATAGGAAACAAATCATGCAAGCTAGTAATGCGAAGATGCAACATACTAGAGGAAATCATGGCAATCATGTCATGTGAGCAAATAGTAGGCATAGGCAATGCACATGACATATCGCAAGCACGAACACAAAGCGAGACCATAGTATAATCATAGGCATGGGGCACAAAACAAATATGGCAATAACAAGTGATATCTCCACCAAGCTTGCAAATACACATACAAGTATGAGAATCAATCATCATGTGTAGTGCAAAGCGTGGGTCACAAATGCATGGCAAAGGCATAGTAATGAGCATATCATGCAAAGTGAACATGGCAAGATGGGCATATAATATGTAATGGGAAATAACCATAGCCAAGTGAGGGTCATGTAGAAGAAATGTGCGAAGACTTCGCGTGAAGAGAGCAGTGGGAAATGCAATCCTTGGGATCCCAACTCATCATTGCTCTCTAGAGCTCGTTTTGTCAACTCGTGGGATTGCGAGGTTGACAAGTATTCATGGGTACCTACAAAAAAGAGACACAAACTAAAGAAATTGTGCGCGTGGTAAATGTACACATCATCCATCATGATGTGTATTTGCACGTGGAAGTTAGCACAAGATAAGCATCGCTCAAAGAAATTTGATGCATGGTATAAGAACATGTCATCCATCATGAAAGAATAGTTATTGTGTATAACATGATGAGGATGCAAATTGAGCATACAAGTATATGTCACATCAATAGCATGTTTATTCATGGGAAGCATATTGTGCACATAAGTATTGGGATCATGCAATGGATGGGAGTGATCAAAATCTCCAAACATGTATGAGGAAACTATGGGGTCTCCTCATGAGCAATAATGGAAACATCATATGGAGAAAATGGACAATATCCAAAACAATGCATATCCGAAGCTAGGTGGTTATGGCATGTCATATGAGATAAATGATGCAAAGGTAGCATGTCAATATCATCACAAGAGAAACAAATGCCAATAACCATAGGCTTGTCACCTATGCCATATGTGCAAATTGGGTTTCTTTTAATAGCATATGCATAGTCACTATGAAGTGATTGCAAATATGACATATGATTGATCTCATGCATAGCATATGACAAGTCAAGCGGATTGGCAAACATGATGTGACCGAGAGAATTAGCACAAGAAATCCTATGTAACATGGCATCACAACTAATAGACTCCACATGGCAATCATCATACTCATCATAAATGGGTAAATCATCACATGGGGAAGTCACACTAGCATGAAGCATGGAAATAGGGGGATCAACATCATGCAAGCAATCAATGTCATGATAGTCCACTAGTGGGACAAGAGCATCACCTTCACCTATGTTACCTTTGTCATTCCACTCAAGTGGTGTAGGTGAGGTGGTAAAGACCAAATGGTGGTCATCTTCATCTTGATGGAACCATGTGGGGGGTGCATCATATTCCACCATGGCCATCGTCTTGTCCAAAGGTAGGACGAAGTCACTGCGAATCGGCGCGTCATCATATATGGGACGTAGCACCAAATGAGAAGACACAACAGAGGTAGAGGTTAAGTCGTTAGAAATCGAAGAGGCCTCACATGACCTATCAACTATCACTCTCTCTCTATGTGGTGATTCACTCCCTCCCTCAAAACAGGTGCGCTCAAAATCACATATGGTGGAGTCACTCATCTCACTCAATAGGTGGGGGTTGTGGCTCTCCTCACATGGGAATTGTGGAAACACATCATATATGGGGCGAGTGGTGAAGTTACTCTCACTCTCAATATGGTGGCAAAAGTCACTCAAGTCATCATACATCGCCGTGGTCGAAGGGAGAATCCCATGCTCAACCATCTCATCGCCGTCGCTGTGGATGAAATCCGAAGATGGCACATCATCATTCTCGCATCCTAAGATGGAAGCATCATCCTTGCTCGCCACCATGTCGCTCGCCTCCAAAGCTTGGTCCTTGATGGTGTCCGTAGTCGTAGTCGTCGCCGCACCATCTTGAAAAAGAGTCGAAGTAGACTCAGCATCGTCAATGCCACAAAGAGGGATGCGGTGAAGTCGAACTTGGGAGCATCGTCTTGGAGCTCATCAGGCTTGGACATCATGGTGGTACTAGCCTCATGCTTGTTCTCATGGAGCTTGGTCATCGTGAAGTGAGCTTGGGGTGGAGAAGCTTTGGCCTTCATGAGTTCTTGTTCCGCCTTGAGAGCACCAATGTAGTTGTCGTCGAGGGACTTGTAGTTCTCGAGGAAGATCGTCTTGGAGATGTCGTTGTGCAATCCCATCATGAAGTGGAACTTCATAGAAATGGGGTCGTCCACGCCGGCTCGTCGCAAGGTAATCTTCATCTCCTTGAAGTACGCATCGATGGACTTGGATCCTTGGGTGGTGTTCTCCAATTGGCGTAGAAGTTGTTCTGTGTAGGTTGGAGGCACAAACTCTCACCGGAAAGCTCTCTTCGTCTTGGGCCAACTCATGTCGTAGGTCTCCGAAGGTGCGTGAAGCCACCATGTGGATGCGTAGTCGTGGAAGTTCCTTGTGGCGCACTTCACTTGATCTTCGGGAGGTACTTGATGTAGCTTGAGGTAGTCGTCCATCAAACGTTCCCACTTGAGATACTCCTCGGGTTCTAGAGTTCCATAGAAAGGAATCTCATGGTCGATGTCGAGGTCGTAGTAGCTCGTGGAATTCGCAGACTTGAGCTTGGGGAGCTTCTCTTGAAGTGCTTGTGGGCAAAGATGCCGTATGTCCATAGGCGAAGATGCCTTGAAGTCGCTTGGCGAAGATGCCAAGGGCGATCATGAAGTCGTTGAGCGGTTGTTGGTGTTGAGCTCTTGACCTTCACATTCGTGGTGGTGATGGTGTCAATGCCGATGTGACCTTGCCGGAGACGGTAGCTCGGAAGCGTGTGTACTTGAGCGTCTTCTCAAAGATGAGGAAGATCTCTTGTAGAACTTGATGAGGGCTTTGATCTCCTCCATTTGAGCTTGCATCTTGGCGTCGTTGGACTTGTTCGTGGCATCGAACTCATCGTTGTTGTTGTAGACCGAAGATGAAATGCCTTGCCTATCCATCACTCCAAGAGAAAAATGTGAGTGGTAGAAAGAGAAGAACGAATACCAAATGTACCTTCACCGAAGTTGAAAGTGGATCAATGATCACTCCAATGTGGACAAGGAAATAGCACAATTGGTACCAATTCTTGTCGGTTTCTCACACCTACACAAGTAAGGCTTTATGGTAGAGCTCGGTGAGGATAGTGGCACAAAAATTTAATGCAAAATGTTAGCAAGAGTCAATAATGTTGAAAGAGATTCACAAATTCGCAAGTGTAACAAGTAGACCAATAGCAATATGTGGCACACGGAAACACACACACACGGATAGATAAATGGGGTCGTGCAACCAAGGATGAGCACAAAATGTGGAATCCACGGTAAACGCTCGTGTTGCACAACTCAAGAGAGACGCTAGCACGATTGCTCAATAGGCGGATACGACACTTGTGCACAACCTATAAGATGCAAAATGGATAACTTTCTATCCCAAGTATGCTATGTATGTATGGTTCCCGGTGTTTCTCACAAGGTGATCCAAGATGATCTTATATGCAATGTGGTATGATGCTATGGCACTTGCTTACAAGCTTCTTTGCTCTTTCTCTTTTGCTTAAAAGCTTTATTCTTTTTTTTGTATATGGCCACTTTGCGAAATGCACAAACCAAGATAGCGATTGTATATATGCGAGAACAAACTTGAGGCACGAAGGATGATATGATACCAAGATGATACCGATATGGTATGGTATGTATGCAATGTATGGTGTAGATCACTAATGTGCACACGTAACGTTGCCGGCAATACTCAAATGGCTAGTCTCGATAGGCAAGTGATGCAAAATGGGCTAGGGGTTATCAATGCAATGGCAAGGGAACATACAATGGAGGGATACCACGATACCAAGATGATATGGAGGTTACCGTCCGTATCAATGATGAGTGGCGGTGATCTTGATGGAGATACCAAGATGATGGAGACTCATCCCTAAGTAGCCGAAACACCTTAGGAAACAGAAAAACCGCGAACTCAAAATCTCAAATGTCAAATGGTGGTAGCGGGATGCGGTGGTGGTGTTGCGGAAACTCAATGGGATTGCGGAAATGCAATGATGGGTTTTGCTAGTAGGCAATGCAGAAATGGAAGGTAAGGTGGTGGACTATACACGGTGTTGGAGTTGGAGGCACGGTCCCTAAGTAGCCGAAACACCTTAGGAGACACAACTCACAACACAAACAAAATTGGGTTAAGTTGGGGTGGCGGAAGTGTATGGTGGGCAAGCCTATGCGGAAGTAGTGGTGGTGGTTGATGAGGAAGCAACCGTCCCTAAGTAGTCTAAACACCTTAGGAGACCCAAATCACTTCTCAAGCAACCGCTAATGCGATGGGGAACAAAATTGGTTAGGTTGCGGAAGTCAGTGGTGATGTAGCGGATGATGTGGTCGAAGACCTAGGCAAAGATGCCAAAGTTCCAAAACTTTGATGGAGTCAAAATGTTGTTAAACCAAGGTGAGGTCCTCGGGCACGTCGATAGCTTCAAAACGAGCCAAAGAACACTCAAATCGGAGTTCGGAGTGAAAAGTTGTGATGAAAACGGTGAAGAAGGCTGATGCTGAAATTCTGTGTAATGTTTCGGGTTAGGCCGGAAGTTTCAGGCCTAGGGCCGGGAGTTCCGGGCTCCGGAATTTCTGGGGGGTGGCCGGAAGTTCCGGGGGTCACGGAAAAAGTCTCGAGGAAGCCGGGGGATTTTGGGTAAACTCTCTGTTTCGCCCGGAAGTTTCGGGGGAGTCCGGAAGTTCTGGGGGTCGTGGAATTTCTTCTGGGACGAACCCTAAATTCCAGATCTGAGAACGGGGGCGGAAAAACTCGATTTCCAAGGTCAAAAGTGGGGAGATTTCATGGATGGAAGGGGGGGGGGAGATGGGGGAAAGCTAGATCCACTTGAAACACAACAAATCCATGGATCAAAATCAACAAAACATCATCCAAACCAACAAATCACAAAAAATTTGGGGCTATTTTTGGTGGGGATTTTCGGATTTAGGACGAAATCTAGCAAAAGAAGTCTAGAAAACAAAGAGGGGGGCTCCGAAATCGTGATCAACCTTGCTCATGATACCAAGATGATGTAGGATAGAACCCTAATCGCCCGATATTTCACGAAAGGAGCGGATCCCGCGAAGAACACGAGGAACACGAGGGAAATCACGAGGGGAAACACGAGAGAATCACTCAACCAACAAGAAATAGTCACACATGTGCTAGATCCTCCAGTACAAAGGGGAAGATACACGATCCAAAGTCAACAACGGACGATACACGGTAATCGGTCTTCTCCGTGAGGAGGTCTTGAATCCATGGGGGGGGGGGTCTTCCCTTAGAAAGGGGGCTTGAATCCAAAGGGATCTTCTCCGAAGAGGCCGCGGTCTCTCGCATGGAGGAGATCCGATATGGATGAGCATAGCTCTATCTCTAAGTATGAGCTAAACCAATGCTAACCCTAACTAGGAGGAGGTGGAGGAGTATATATAGTCTAGGTCCACGAAGGGGTAAGTGAGGGGCGAAAGGGTACATGGGCTTCGGCCCGAGTGTCTGTGCGCAGGCAGGGCTGGAAGTTCCGGGGACGGCCGGAAGGTCTGGGCGCCGGAGGTTCCGGGCGAAGGTCCGGGTAGGGTCCGGGCTATCTAGAGAGTTGGCACACTCTCGGACGGCTTCGGTGCAGCAGGGCCGGAAGCTCCGGGATGGCCGGAGGTTCCGGTGGCCGGAAGTTCCGGGCTTTCCAGAAGCTTGTCCAGGCTTCTTTTTCCTTCTCTTCCACGCTTCCCTCGCGGATGGTGTAGGTGATCCTTGGCGCTTGCACTCCTCCTCGTCATCCGTGAAGCTCCGACAATACCTATGCATGCACGATGGAGGGTCAAGTAGTATAATATCCTCGAAGGGGTCAAGTGAGCATGTGTAAAGGAGAGGATTCACCTTTATGTATGTGAAGTAGATGTCACACGTGTCACTTGCCGAATGAACTCTTGACATGGTGATGTCCATAGGATGCTCCGCATCACTCTCGTAGTGGTGGAGTGTTGTAACGCGCCGAGACCGTTCCGCCAGGTGTCTTCCACTGATTCACTATCTTTGCCATGTCATTTGCTTGCGTGTTGCATCTTGCCATGTCATCATGTGCATTGCATCATCATGTTTTCAAAACTTGCATTCGTCCGGGTTCCCCCAGTTCCTTCCGTTGTCCGTTCTGAGCCCAGACACACTTGCACGCGCCCGCGGCATGTCCGAAATATATTTTATAAGTGACCAGAAAATGTTCTTGGAATGGGTTGAAAGTTGGCATGCGGTGTTGTTATGTTGTTAGTAGGTCGCCTATCAGATTTCATCGCATTCAGAGTTTGTTTGATGCCCAACAGATAACTATAGAGACAATATAGTCGGTCAAACGTCGGACATTTTCGGTCTCCGAAACTGCTGCCGGGTCTCTCTCTCCTCTCTTCTCAGCCCATCTCTCTCTAGCACAGCCCACCTGCAGCCCACCTAAACCTCCCCTCAGACCGGAACCGTTCGATTGCGATCGGAGGCTCCGAAACGGAGTAAACCCCTAACCCTAGAACCCCCTTTCCTATTTAAACACCTTCCCCTTCCATTTTGGGTAGCCTACCCTTCCTCCTAGTTCTAGCCGCCGCCCCACCTTGTTTTCAGCGCCGAGCCCCTCCCTGGCCTCCACTTCTCGCCACCGCCGCCACGCCCTAGGGCCAATCCCGGACCGCCACCTCACCCCTCAGCGCCCGCCGCAGCCAATAAGGGCCGGCCACATCGCCCCCAACCGGCTCCCGCTGCCCCGGCCCGTGACGCCCACGAGAGGCCCGCCCTGGGCCCGATCGCCCCACGCCTGCCGCTTCCTCGCCCCCGATCTGGTTCGAGGGGAGGAGCCCCTCAATCCAGAGCCCCGCCGCCGTCTCGATTTGCCTCGCTTCGCCGGCCACCTGAGACGCCGCTGACGAGCACCAGCAGACCATTCGCGCCACCCTGCTCCTTCCCCATCTCCTTTCTCCCTTGCTCTTCCTCTACTCTAAGCCATGCGCCGCCGCCATTTTTGCAGGAGCCACCACCGAGCTCGTGGCCGGCCTCCTCGGCCTCGCTCGTCACCGTTGACCGCGTCCGTCGCCGGATCCAAGCTCCCCATGTGCCGATATGCTCGTTCCTGGCCTTCCCCGCCTTGCCCCGTCGAAGTCCTCGCCGGACCACGGCCGCCGCCGCACCTGTTCCTGCCTCTGCTTCGAGCAGGAGGAGCTCGCCCGTCACCGTTGACCGCGTCCGCGTGGGCTGCGTCTCCGCGGCCCAGATCCGTCGGCCCACCACCCTGCTCCCCCTTCGGCCTGTTGGCCCAATGTGTGCAGCCCCTCCAGCGCCTCCCCTGTGCATTTCTGGGCCCGCTAGTTTCGGCCCATGGCATGTGTTTTTCCTGTTCTACGATTTGTACATTCATCCAGAGATAACCAGTTTTACAGGAAGCCCCCTAGACTTCATGCATATTATAACTCATCACCCGTGCATCGGTTTAAAATGATGTATATATGAAAAATGCTTAGAATCTTGTCTAGTTTCATAATATCCAACTTTCATGCATGTTTGAAATGTTGTTTGATTAAATTTGCTCCAATGCCATGATTAAATGCTTTATTTCATAACTATTCAACCGTGGCTCGGCTTTAAATAATCTTTATATGTAAATGGGGTAGAAAATGCCTAGTTTAACATGGTGCACTCATCTTGCATGTTTAACAACTCTAAAATATGGTTTAGGACAGAACAACACCAAATTCATAATATGCATATGAGGATTTTTCCGGACTTGTTGCTTGTTGTTCCGGCCTCATTTAAACTTGCCTAGATAGGTAGTTTTCATATGCTTCACCCCTTTGCCATGCTTAACAACATTTAATATTGTTGGGTACATAAACGAGATCGAACTAAATAACTTGAATGTGGTGTTCCGTCAATATGCAACTCGTTGCATATTGAACTCCACTTAACTTGTAGTTTTGTTTGTGCACTTTGCCATGCCATGCCTCATTAAACCGGACATGCATCATACTTGGTTGTGCATCATGCCATGTTGATGTGATGGTTGTTTACTATGTTGTTTGCTTCTTTCCGGGTTGCTTCTTGCGTTAGCTTCGGTTTCATTTCTGAGTTGTGAGGATCCGTTTGACTACGTCCGTTTGTCTTCTTCATGGACTCGTTCTTCTTCCTTGTGGGATCTCAGGCAAGATGACCATACCCTCGAAATCACTTCTATCTTTGCTTGCTAGTTGTTCGCTCTATTGCTATGTCGCGCTACCTACCACTTGCTATATCATGCCTCCCATATTACCATGTCAAGCCTCTAACCCACCTTTCCTAGTAAGCCGTTGTTTGGCTATGTTACCGCTTTGCTCAGCCCCTCTTATAGCGTTGCTAGTTGCAGGTGAAGATGAAGTTTGTTCCATGTTGGAACATGTATATTGTTGGGATATCATGATTATATCTTATTTACTTTAATGCACCTATATACTTGCTAAAGGGTGGAAGGCTCGGCCTTATGCCTGATGTTTTGTTCCACTCTTGCTGCCCTATTTTCCATCATACCGGTGTTATGTTCCTTGATTTTGCATTCCTTACGCGGTTGGGTGTTATGGGAACCCCTTGACAGTTCGCTTTGAATAAAACTCCTCCAGCAAGGCCCAACCTTGGTTTTACATTTGCCTCACCTAGCCTTTTTCCCTTGGGTTTCTGGAGCCCAAGGGTCATCTTTATTTTAACCCCCCGGGCCAGTGCTTCTCTAAGTGTTGGTCCAACCTGAGCGATGTCCGCCCCCCCCTGGGAAACCAGGGTCTATGCCAACCCGACGTCTGGCTCATACGGTGTGCCCTGAGAATGAGATATGTGCAGCTCCTATCGACATTTGTCGGCACATCCGGGCGGCTTTGCTGGTCTTGTTTTACCATTGTCGAAATGTCTTGTAACCGGGATTCTGAGTCTGATCGGGTCTTCCTAGGAGAAGGAATATCCTTCATTGACCGTGAGAGCTTGTGATGGGCTAAGTTGGGACACCCCTGCAGGGTTTTGAACTTTCAAAAGCCGTGCCCGCGGTTATGGGCAGATGGGAATTTGTTAATATCCGGTTGTAGAGAACTTGACACTTAACTTAATTAAAATGAATCAACCGCGTGTGTAGACGTGATGGTCTCTTTCCGGCGGAGTCTGGGAAGTGAACACGGTGTCGTGTTATGCTTGAACGTAAGTAGTTTCAGGATCACTTCTTGATTACTTCTAGTTCACGACCGCTATATTGCTTCTCTTCTCGCTCTTATTTGTGTATGTTAGCCACCATATATGCTAGTGCTTGATGCAACTCCACCTCTACCTTTTTTCCCTACCCATAAGCTTAAATAGTCTTGATCTCGCGGGTGTGAGATTGCTGAGTCCTCGTGGCTCACAGATACTTCCAAACAGTTGCAGGTGCCGATGATACCAGTGCAGATGACGCTACCCAACTCTAGTGGGAGCTCGATGAAGATCTTGTTCATTGTGTTGTTTCATTTCCTATTAATCAGTAGTGGAGCCTAATTGGGACGATCGGGGATCTAGCATTTGGGGTTGTCTTCTTTTATTTTGGTACCGTAGTCGGACCTTGATTGTATTCTGGATGATGTATGTTTAACTTGTATTTGTGTGAAGTGGCGATTGTAAGCCAAATCTTTATCCCTTTCTTATTCAGTACATGGGATGTGTGAAGATTACCCCTCTTTTGACAAGCCTACCATGCGGCTATGCCTCTAAGTCGTGCCCCGACACGTGGGAGATATAGCCGCATTGTGGGTGTTACAATAGGTTCGGGGGTATATAAACATTTTTTATCTTGGGAAACAAGCAAACTATAGAAAAACAGAGTCCGAAAGGTACCCCAGGTGGGCACAACCCACCTGGACGTGCATGGTGCCCACCAGGGTACGCTTCCTGGAAGTTTCTTATTTTTCTAATTTTCTAAATATTCCAAAACTAATAAAAAATATTTTTGCGGATTTTTTAGAGTCCGTTTACTTACCGTATCATGTACCTCCTTATTTTAACAATTCTAGAGTGTTCCGGAAGGACTCTTTTATGTGTTCTTCCGGTGTCAAAGTTTGGATTATATTACTTTCAACATTAATTGGCGTACCTGAGATATAATGTTTTATTCGTTGCCCATTAACAACCTTCAGGTTAGTACCTTCGGCATTATTTATTTTGATAGCTCCAGACCGATAAACCTCCTCGATAACATAGGGTCCTTCCCATTTTGAGAGGAGTTTTCCTGCAAAGAATCTAAAACAAGAGTTGTACAAAAGAACATATTCTCAGACTTTAAACTCACGCTTTTGAATTCTTTTATCATGCCATCTTTTAACTTTTTCTTTAAATAACTTGGCATTTTCATAAGCTTGGGTTCTCCATTCATCTAATGAGCTAATATCAAATAACCTTTTTTCACCGGCAAGTTTCAAATCATAGTTGAGTTCTTTGATTGCCCAATATGCTTTATGCTCTAACTCAAGAGGCAAATGACAAGCTTTTCCATAAACCATTTTATAAGGAGACATACCCATAGGATTTTTATATGCTGTTCTATAAGCCCAAGGTGCATCATCTAATTTCTAAGACCAATTCTTCCGGGACCTATGGACAGTCTTTTGCAAGATTAATTTTATTTCTCTATTACTAAGTTCAACTTGACCACTAGACTGAGGATGATAAGGTGATGCAATTCTATGGTTAACATCATACTTAGCAATCATTTTACGGAAAGCACCATGAATAAAATGTGAACCACCATCAGTCATTAAATATCTAGGGACTCCAAACCTTGGGAAAATAACTTCCTTAAGCATTTTAATAGAGGTGTTGTGATCAGCACTACTGGTTGGAATAGCTTCTACCCATTTAGTAACATAATCAACAGCAACCACAATATGTGTATACCCATTAGAGGAAGGAGAAGGTCCCATACAATCAAATCCCCAAACATCAAATGGTTCAACAACAAGTGAATAATTCATAGGCATATCTTTACGCTTACCGATATTACCTATTCTTTGACATTCATCACAAGATAAGACGAACTTACGGGCATCCTTGAAGAGAGTAGGCCAATAAAATCCAGATTACAATACCTTGTGAGCAGTTCTATCTCCAGCATGATGCCCTCCATAAGCTTCGGAGTGACATTTCCGTAGGATTTGTCCCTGTTCATGCTCAGGTACACAATGTCTAATAATACCATCTACTCCTTTATAAAGATGTGGGTCATCCCAAAAGTAGTGTCTTAAATCATAGAAGATTTTTTTCTTTTGTTGGTATGTAAAGCTAGGTGGTAAATATTTAGCAACGATGTAATTAGCATAGTCAACATACCAAGGAGTATTATGAGCAACATTTATTGCAGCTAACTGCTCATCAGGAAAACTATCATCAATGGGTAGTGGGTCATCAAGCACATTTTCAAGCCTAGACAAGTTATTAGCTACGTGCTTCACATCTCCTTTTCTATTGATATGTAAATCAAATTCTTGTAGCAAGAGAACCCATCGAATAAGTCTAGATTTAGCATCTTTCTTTTCCATAATATATTTAATAGCACCATGATCGATGTGAATAATTACTTTTGAATCAACAATGTAAGATCTAAATTTATGACAAGCAAACACCACTGCTAAGAATTCTTTTTCAGTAGTTACATAATTTCGTTGAGCACTGTCTAGAGTTTTACTAGCATAATGAATAACATTCAGTTTCTTATCAACTCTTTGTCCTATAACAGCACCAACAACATAATCACTAGCATCACACATAATTTTAAAAGGCAAGTTCCAATCAGGTGGTTGAACAATAGGTGCAGAAATTAAGGCTTTCTTGAGTGTTTCAAAGGCTTCTAAACTATCAGCATCAAAAACAAAAGGGACATCCTTTTGCAAAAGGTTTGTAAGAGGCCTAGAAATTTTAGAAAAGTATTTGATAAATCTTCAAACTAGCATGACCTAGGAAACTATGAATACCTTTGATATCTTTAGGACATGGCATTTTCTCACTTGCATAAACCTTAGCTTTGTCCACTTCAATACCTCTTTCAGAAATTTTATGACCCTAGACAATGCCTTCATTAACCATAAAGTGAAACTTCTCCCAATTCAAGACAAGATTTGTTTGTTCACATCTCTGCAAAACTCGATCAAGATTGCTTAAACAATCATCAAAAGACTTCCCATAAACAGAGAAGTTATCCATGAAAACCTCAACAATCTTTTCACAAAAGTCAGAGAATATAGCAGTCATACATCTTTGAAAGGTAGCAAGTGCATTGCATAAACCGAAAGGCATACGTCTATAAGCATAAGTTCCAAAGGGACAAGTAAAAGTGTTCTTTTCTTGATCAGGTTGAGAAACAGGTATTTGTGAAAAAATAGAGTATCCATCAAGGAAGCAAAAATGTGTGCTTAGATAATCTTTCTAGCATTTGATCAATAAAAGGCAGAGGATAATGATCTTTTCTAGTTGCTTTGTTTAATTTTCTAAAATCAATTACCATTCTATAACCTGTAACAATTCTTTGTGGAATAAGTTCATTCTTATCATTAGGAACAACAGTAATATCTCCTTTCTTAGGGACACAATGAAAAGGAATTACCCATCTACTATCAGCTATAGGATAGATTATACCTGCTTCCAGAAGTTTTAAGATTTCCGTTCTTACCACTTCCTTCATTTTTGGATTTAACCAACGTTGGTGATCAACAACGGGTTTAGCATCAGGTTCCATATTAATCTTGTGCTGACATAGAGTGACTAATTACCTTTAAATCATCAAGAGTATATCCAATAGTAGCTCGGTGCTTCCTTAGAACTTTCAATAATCTTTCTTCTTCATGTTCTAAAAGGTTACCACTAATAAAAACAAGATATATCTTCTTTTCATCAAGATAAGCATATTTCAAAGTGTCTAGCAATTGTTTTATTCAAAAAAGGATCACCTTTAGGTGGAGGACCTCCTAGAGTTTCAATAGGCAAATTGTGTTTAAGCAGAGGACGTTGCTCAAAGAAAATCTTATCTATTTCATTTCTTTCATGCATATGTAAATCATTTTCATGGTCTAGCAAATATTGTTCTAAAGGATCAGTAGGTGGTACAAAAATAGAGGCAAGACCAATTATTTCATCCTCACTAGGCAATTCCTTGTCATGATGCTTTCTACTAAACTTGAAAAAATTAAACTCATGAGACCCATCACCAAAACTAACACCGAAGGTTTGTTTCTCACAATCTATCTTAGCATTAATGGTGTTCAAGAAAGGTCTACCAAAGATAATGGGACAAAAGTTATCTTGTGGGGAACCAAGAACAAGAAAATCAGTAGGGTATTTTATCTTCCCACACAAGACTTCAACATCTCTAACAATCCCAAGTGGTGTGATGGTATCTCTATTAGCAAGTTTAATAGTGGCATCTATTTCTTTTATTTCAGCGGGTGCTATGTCATCCATAATTTCTTGATAAAGGGTAAAGGGGATGGAACTTACACTAGCACCTATGTCACATAAACCATGATAATAGTGATATCCTATTTTAACTTAGACGACGGGCATGCCAACAACGGGTCTATGTTTATCTTCTTTATCAGGTTTAGCAATTCTAGTAGCTTTATTACAGAAGTAAATAACATACCCATCTATAGTTTCTTCTAGGAGATCCTTAACCATAGCAACGCTAGGCTCTACTTTGATTTTTTCATCAGGTTTAGGTGTTCTAACATAGTTTTTGTTAACCACGGTTGAAACTTTAGCATGCTCTTTTATCCTAACAGGGAAAGGTGGTTTCTCAATATAAGCAGCGGGAACAACTGGGTCAACATTATAAAGTATAGTTTCTTCCTTAGCTTGTACCGGTTCTTTAATTTCTTCTTGAATAGGTGGGTGATATTTAAACCACTTCTCTTTAGGGAGATCAACATGAGTAGCAAATGATTCACAAAGGAGGCTCCTATCTCAGAGTCAAGTCCATATTTAGAGCTAAACTTTTGAAAAACATCGGTATTAATAAAAGATTTAACACAATCATACTTCAGCTTGATACCTGACTCTTTACCTTCGTCGAGTTCCCAATATTTAGTGTTGCGTTTAATTCTTTCCAAGAGATCCCACTGGAATTCAATAGTCTTCTTTATAAAAGAACCAGTACAAGAAGTATCGAGCATGGATCGATCATTATGAGAAAGCCAAGCATAAAAATTCTGGATAATAATTTCTCTTGAGAGATCATGATTGGGGCATGAATATAACATTGACTTAGGCCTCCCCCAAGCTAGAGCGATACTTTCTCCTTCACGAGGCCAAAAATTATGTATGTAATTCCGATCATGATGAACTAGATGCATAGGATAATTTTTTCGTGGAACTCCAATTTCATCGATTCCAATTCCAAGATCTAATATCATCGCATAGCCTATACCATGCCAATGCTTTTCCCTTCAAAGATAAAGGGAAAACCTTCTTCATAACTTCATCTCCGGGTAAACCTGCAAGCTTGAACAATCCACAAATTTGTTCCACATATATCAAGTGCATATCAGCATGTTCAGTTCCATCTCCTGCATAAGGATTAGCTAGCAGTTGTTCTATCATACCTGAAGGAATTTCATATTCAATATTTTTAGTAGGTGTAGTGGGTTCAGGGGTAGCTAATTGTGGTTCCGGTCGAGGCGAAGATACCCCGGACAAACCCCTCAAAGGATTGTTTTCCATAGTAACAAGTGATAATAAATTTTAGCACACTATATAAATGTTTCCTTACCAAATTCCACTTACCAATGCGCTTCACTCCCCGGCAACGGTGCCGGAAAATGCCTTGATGACCCACAAGTATAGGGGATCAACTGTAGCTCTTTTCGATAAGTAAGAGTGTCAAACCCAACGAGGAGCAGAAGGAAATGACAAGTGGTTTTCAGCAAGGTAATGTCCGCAAGTGCTAAAATTGTAAGTAACAGAGTAGTTTGATAGCAAGATAATTTGTAACAAGCAAGTAACGATAGTAGTAATAAAAGTGCAGCAAGGTAGCCCAATCCCTTTGAGGCAAAGGAGCCAAAATGGTCTCTTATAATAAGCAAAGCGTTCTTGAGGGTAAACGGGAATTTCATCTAGTCACTTTCATCATGTTGGTTCGATTCGTGTTCGCTACTTTGATAATTTGATATGTGGGTGGACCGGTGCTTAGGTGCTGTTCTTACTTGAACAAACCTCCTACTTATGATTAACCCTCCCGCAAGCATCCACAACTATGAGAAAAGTATTAAGAATAAATTCTAACCATAGCATTAAACTTTTGGATCCAACCGGTCCCTTACGGAATAGCGCATAAACTGGGGTTTAAGCTTCTGTCACTCTTACAATCCATCATGTAATTGCTACTCCACAATGCATTCCCTTAGGCCCAAATATGGTGAAGTGTCATGTAGTCGACTTTCACATGACACCACTATGGGCATGTTTGGTTGCAGTCACCAACCGGAATGTCACAGGTCGGACCCGTTCCTAGACCCCGTTCTAGTGTTTGGTACACAAATGGAATGGTAACCGACTGGTTCCCACAGACCGAATATACTGCCCAGCTGCGGAACGCGCTCGTACCTCCAAATCGAGCGGACCGCATGGAACTGGTCGTTCTCCATACACTCCTGCAACTCTCCCCCTCTTCCTCTTTGGACACAACCGGCGACAGGTAGCAACAGGCGGCGCTGGATTGAGGGCACCTAGCGACGGTGAAGGATGGAGGCGAGCGGCTACGGATGGCGGCGAGCAGCGCCGTAGATCCGCACGAGAGATGTACGCATAGCTTTTGTGCGGCCTTGTGCGCCGCAGATGGCCGCGCCGGATGCCGGCGAGCGGCAACATCGATCTGTAGTATGCGCAGCTGTGCGGCCTCGTGCACTGCATGGACGTGCTCGGCATCGACATGGTCTTCATGGCCAGGTTTCTCCGTCTTGTGTCGGTGCCCGGCGAGCTTCCCATCCTGTGCGCCGGCGATTGGGGCTCAGGGCTCCTACGCATGGGCCTGCACTGGCTGCCAGCGAGCTCCCATCCAATTCAGCCTTTGTTTGTCTTGTTGAGATTGGCCTTTTGACTAAAATCAACGGTATTTGTTTGACTGAAATCAGCGGTATTTGGTTGACTGAAATCCAATTCAGTGTGTGCACCACTCTTATTTGTTTCAGCGTCTTCTCGGCCATATATATGTGTGTGCCAATGCATTGAGTGGTTTTTGATTGTCTGGAATCCTGTTCAATGTTCAATATATTGTCCATAATCATAAGCAAACAAGTGGAGAGATGAACAAATCTATTCCATTCCATCTCTGAAACCAAACACGAAAATGTAACCATTCCGTTCCTTAGAATTTTCTATACTAAACACAAGGACGGAACCGACCCATTCTAGTGGAATGGAACCATGACATTCCATTCCACTTCGTTCCCGAACCAAACACACCCTAAGGGAATCACAACATACATACTATCAAAATATCGAACACATATCAAGTTCACATGATTACTTTCAACATGATTTCTCCCATGACCTCAAGAACAAAAGTAACTACTCACAAGTGATAAACATGCTCAAGATCAGAGGGGTATTAAATAGCATAATGGATCTTAACATATAATCTTCCACCAAATAAACCATATAGTAATCAACTACAAGATGTAATCAACACTACTAGTCACCCACAAGCACCAATCTATAGTTCTGGTAACAAGATTGAACACAAGAGATGAACTAGGGTTTGAGCTGAGATTGTGCAATAATGTCGAAGATCACAGTCGAGTTAGCTATATAGATCATGTGCTATGAGATCGATAAGGTAAACAAATTCGAGAATTGTTCATAAAATATAAGACCATTGCATATTATGGTCAAAATAGTGCTACCAATATACGAGTCTCATACGATGCCATTTCAACGATTGTACCACAAAAGCTCAAAATATTATAAGGTTCAAATTCCAGAGTTATATGGCTCAAATTGAAAGATTACAAGGTTCAAACTGATATTAGAAATGAAATTCAGCTCATTAGCTGCAAACGCTCGCGTTGATCCACCGAACATGGATATCAGAGAGGTTCAAACTAATATTACCAATTCTAAGTCTGGTTTTGAAACCTCATAATTTTTGCAAAGGGGTTAGCCACTGAGAAGTCATGTATGGGGTTGACACGATGACTTACGAATACTCTGTCATCTGAAGTTCCAAAATGAAATTCAGCATTTTTGGAGCCTATTACATTCTGCTGCAGCCGCCGACGCTGATCAACAAACCATTCATTTTTGTGAAATAAATGTAGGGCAAACCTCATTACTTTCAGCACCCTTGCTCTCATGAATATAATCTCCGGTAAGGTCCCTCGGTAGGAGTTCAAAGTAATTTCTGAGAGGTGCAGATCCAGGCATTCGACGTGATTGTTATATTGCATCACATTATCCACCACTGGGCCTAATCTTATCTGCAAAAGAAGAAAACGTGTGAGTTCCTACATGCAGTTTTGAACACTAGTACATGCCTATTTAATTTGCAGGATTTGTAAAATGCACTAACATGCCATCTTCGATCTGACATGATTAACATGGGCATTTGATTACAATCTAGAAAAATGTAGCCTTCTTCAAAAGAGGTTGGAGTGGATGAAAACTTCCCTAAGAAAACTAGTACAGATGAATCCAAAGGAAAAATGCTTATGGATTGTAACCATATGGATCAAGCAACCAATATGGGGGGACATGTATGTACTGAAATCCTCCAAAAGAATCCTTCAGAAATCATAGTACATTGTCATTGTAAACTTGGAAAAGGGTGCCACAAATTGAACTCCCTTATGGTTAACATTTAACAGGAAAGGAACATCACCTTGATATATAGCTTCTCCAGGCACGGAAAGTATCTCAGGAAACTGACAACTTGCTCCAGGTTGGGGCCGATAGATTCTAGTGCCAAGACCTTCACTATGCACAGTTTCGGGGTCAAGCTTGTCGGAATCATTTTCTGGATGACAGACGAACATACATCTTCAAAATTAGAAATAATGTTAATTTGTAGAAGGAGAGGTAGAAGGCGGCTGTTGTACCTGAACGGGTGTGGATCAAATAACAAGTTCAGAGTATTTGTCAGACAAGTAGCCCACCACTTTCAATTTCAGTGCAGAAATGACATTGATTCTTGTTGGACCTTCTTGACCAACTACAAGTAATCTCTCAAGTGCAGGTGTGTCCTCAGTGACCATACCGTGGTACACATCTTGTGATGTCTTCTTGCCGCGCCAGCAACACACATAAATAGTCCAGAGAGTCATGGAGGTGATGTCGAAGCTACTCAACCCATTGATCGCCTGAAGACGAAGGTACTCGAGTGCAGTACAGCCATGGAGCAGGCGCTCCATGTAACCATTTGGGAGGCAAACGGCGATGAGCTTGAGGTGCTTCAATCGTGGTAGAATAAGAGCGGGTGCGTCGTTAAGGGGGGATGGCAGTTCCTGAACTTGGCGACGCACAACGCGGGCGCGAAGTGGAGCACAGACGTTGGTAGCGAGTGCATATGCCTGTCATCAAAAGTGAGCTCCTCGAGCTGATCTAGGGCGGGGGATCAGAACCAGTCGTCAAGCTTGGCTCGGTCCTTGCCGTTGGAACGGAACTTTCCCATTCTAAGACCTCTGGTTGGGCCAAGGTGACTGCTGACGATCTTGGAGAACACATCCAAGCTTTTGTGATAGCCATGGCAGAGCTCGTGGGTGTCGATGAGGTCGAGAGGGGTGGAGTTCCATAGGGGGCGCCATCCCCGGGAAAGGACGGTTTTCTGCGCCCCATATTTGATTGGGAGGAGGGAGATGATGACTATCAACATATCATCGTGGAGGCTACTGATGAAGTCTAAGTCTGCTGGAGTTGCTTGTGGTTCTTTCTCGCCCCGCCTCCGCTTGTTGGCAGCCCCTTTCTCCACCTCTGGAGTCTTCTTATCAGCGGCGCTTTTTGATAGAAGTGGGAGTACGAGGAATATTTAGTTAAAACAGGGCAATAGAAAAGTGTATTGGTAACTACAAGTTATTAGGTAGGAATATAGTAAGAAAATGGAATAACAATTGGTTGCTTAAATGCTACACAATTCATTTGATATTGTTGGGTAAGTCAACATGCAGATACTTGAAAAGAAAACTTACTTAGAACAAAGTCTGGACGGATGATATCGTCGGGGAAGTTAGCATATATCTCATGAACAGGCTCTTTTATGTGCAGTGCAATTTTAGTGCCAGCTTTCATTACATAAAACTTAGAAATTTGTTTCCAAAGGCCAGTGTCAAAATAGGAGTCACCACATTCATCAAGTCTTACAGTAGCAATGATTGTAAATCCATGGTTTGTGTTAAGTATGACATCCCTGCAGTCTTGTTTTATGTAAAGGGAAAGACTATGCACTACAGATTCTGTTGCATAGCAAGGGACGTGCTGCAGAAAATGGTAGGATTGTTAAAGAAAATATGGTAACATGCAAATATGGCCCAAATTGAAAGAGGTACATCAATTGAAATCGAAGGACAAAAATCTATAATTAAATAGATAGGGTAAACATGATGTCATGGAAATATGAGAGTAATCGAAAGAACAATACATCATTATATTTGCCTAATATAGAAAGAAGAGTGGAAAAATCCCCTTTGACGTATATGGTGCATGTGGCACGTTTTATCCCAATATAGCAATATTTAGTATATGTTCAGGAAAGTAGGCCATGCCAACCAATTTAGGGTGAGACTGAACATACCGCACGCATCCTCAAGTCATCTGGTACGGTGAGATGGAACTCCATGAATGTCTGGTGGAGGCCGCAAAGTCCTGATGTGTTTGTGCACAATACACTCTATGAGTGAAAGAAAACCCTCAAATCAACTCAAATAAAAATGAATTCACGACGATTTCAGTCGGGTGATTAAAGGAGGCAGATGAACTGGGATAAGAGATGAGATAATATCTCATTAAATTAGTTACCTTGTTGTCCATGAGAAAGAACCCTTAGTACGGTGGATTCCCCAACCTAGCGGAGCCGGGTCGACCGTGAGCAGCATCGAGAGAGTCGATAGCGATAGGCGGCGGCAAGAAGAAGTGGAGAAATGCGGTGGGGTTTGCCAGTATCCTGGCGGCGGAGGTAGGCGTCGAGCTAAGTGTTTGTCGCCGTGATAGGCGGTGCCATGCATAGACGTGGAGGAGCTTGTGCAGGTGTGAATGGGGACCGGAGGGGGTGGCAGGCGGGGTGAGGTTTTTTGTGATGTGGGGATGGTGAGGATTTTCTCTTTTCTTTTTTGAATTGTGTGGTGAGGGTTTTCTGTCCCACAAAGAATTTCGGAGGCAATGGTTTGCTAGAGCCAACCGTGTGTGATTGATGCAACAGGCAAAATGGAAGTCATTGCACACAGTTCCAATTTTGGGAACCGTGTGTGATTGACATGCTACCTCCGTCCTAGTTTACTGGTCCCCTTTGTAATTTGTACCAAATTTTGACCAAATATTTAACTAAGAAATGTTTATGCATGTCACCAAAAATTATATCATTGAACACTATGTTCAAATACACATCCAATGATATAATTTTTGCCGACCTGCACTAACATTTTGTCAGTTCAATCTTTGGTCAAAATTTAACACAAATTACAAAGGGGACCAATAAACTAGGACGGAGGTAGATTCCATCAACCGAACCGATTGCATCCATATCCCCAGTTAGACATAAGTAAACATAGATTAAACATACTCAGGCATAGATAATAAGCGTACATGTACACAAGCATAGTTCAACCATAAGTACATAGTTCAACCATCATTAAGCATACTCAAGCATACATAGTTCGATCCCACATCTCATCTCACATGCTGGCACGATCTTGAAGCTTCTTCAGGTACTCGGTGTACGCGTCGTGCATCACCCTGCGAGAATACTTCTTCTTGAAGGAGCCAACAACAACCCGTCCTCTTGCATGCGCCAGAACACTTTGACATGTGTCATGAAGCTTGTGGTTGCAAAATGGGCATCGATAGCCGCCGTTCCAGGTCCTAATGCACCTGTTATGCATTCCTGCATAAAGTTCCCTCAGGATTTGCCTCTTGTACCTCCTCTGGCCATCTTCATCCTTGTTGTCCACATCGTCAGGTAGCACCTATACAAATAGTAAAACAAATTTGGCATCAAATCAATTTTTACATACCGTGAAGTAGGATTAGGAATTTATGGCTATTTTTATACATATCTAGAGATTATGGTTCGATTTTTAAGCAGGGTCATCTATGTACACACAAATCTTGAAGAAAATAATGACACAAACATATATGTAGGTCATTCAAAATCAATTGTCAAGTCCTCGCTAGGAATTATTAGCACAAACACTAACCCTAGTCGGATTACTAGCAGAAATCATTTGCACAGATGAAACAACTAATCACTTATCACTTGTACCATTCAAACAATCAATAAACTACACGGATCTAACAAAACTTACTTAGATTTCATGGATTCGGAGAACATAACCATAGGATTTCTATTCCAAAAAGGGGGAGACAGGAGTAACCAGAGAAACCCTAGGACCTATTTGACACATAAATGGGTATAGATGACAAACCAGTTGTCCGTCATCATCGGAGTCGTTGCCGGAGTGGTAGTCGGAGTCGTCGCCGGGGTCGTCGCCCGAGTCATCACCAGAGTTGGTGTGGAACTCCGCCTCCGGTCGTGGAAGCTCGATGCTGTCGACGACATCGGGGTGCAGCGATACCTCGCCGGCGGTGACGGCAACCTCTGTCTCCATCTCCATCTCCATGCCCTGCTTCGGTGCTTCAGCAGCCCCGGCATTGCCACTTCCTCCAACGGGGCGCTTCGGCACTGACAGCTTTGAGGACTGAGAGTGGCGTTGAGGATGCAATCAGAGAGAGAGAGAGGATTGTGTGTGTGGCGAGGATGGGGTTGCGTCCGGTCGGGCGCACCATTAATATGGAGTAGTGGGAGAGAGGCAGGCGACGGTCAAACCGCTGGCTCGCCTCCCGGTGATCCTGCACACCGGACTGCTGGCATGCCTACCGTCATTCACACAGCTACTCGCACGCCTCCAGATGACACTGCGTAGCGAGCACGCCTCCGTCAATTCTTACACCTGCACGCACGCCTCCTGGTCTTCCTACACCGCGGACTGCTCGCATGCGCCCCATCAACTCACGCCTACTCGCACGGCACACGGGGCACATGGCGGCACGTATATTGTTTTTCTATTTGGATGATTAATGCTGCAGCTTTATTTCTTAATCGAAGCATGGCGTGTATCCATTGTTGGTCTAACGCTCATGGTTTGAATAAATAATCCGTTTGGGATATTGGTTTCCAATTATTAATAATCTCCCATTTGTAAGAAGATAAAGATTACATCAAAATTGGTCTCAAATTTGACAAAAATGTACAATGCCACTTTGTATTGGTGTCCATATGACAACACGATAAGTTTCATGAACTTCAAATAAGTTTTGGATGTACTAGAATTTAAAAATCAAGATTCTCAATGTTTGAATTTTCTTGCACAAGGAGTAAACATGCACCCAGTGAGACACATGTGTTTTTGCAATCCATCTAGGTGCACTATCACGTGTGCATGTAGCTCAAATTTGATTTTTGCACATTATACCCATAGAAATTCAATCAATGTACTAAAACATCTTAATGATCTATGTTTCTTTTTCGAAATTAAAATGTCCCTCCTTTGGTAACATATGTTCACCGCGGGATAATTTAACATGCATCATAGTTGCGGTGGATTAATGGTGTGTGTGTGGGTGTGTGCGTTTGGGGGGTGGTGGGTGGATCGCAGTACACTACGAGTTGTGAGCCACCGTGTGGGGTTGGCTGTTTTGGTAGGCAAGTGCCACATCAGAGTCATGAATTCATTATTTATAGCATTACACAACCCTTCCATACATACATTTTTTGGCCACATGCAGTCGGTGGTTGTCCTACACGACACTCGATACTCGCGTGTGAAGCTTTCTGTGGGCCCACAAGGTCGTCGTCCATCACTTTGAGGAACAGCCGGCAGTGAGGTTAATTTGACCAGCAAGGTAGAATCTTTTTTGTTTGTCTTATGGTGGGAGTATATATATAGTATGCGTCGAAGAGGTGGGAGGGGACTAGCATATATGCTATACGCACGCATCCGTAAACAAGTACACCTCACTTAGTGTTGGAACTTTTCGGTTTCCGAGGCACGTGCCACATCAAAGTTGTGAAATTGGCTATTCAAACATCAAACAACACCTCTTTGGGCCACATGCATGCAGGCGGTGGTTATCCTAGCTAGGGCACTCACGTGTGACGCTTCCATCTGTGGGCCCACAAGGCCATCGTCGATGCATGCACCACTTTAACCTATATCGGGAGAGGTTAATTAATTTCACCATTGAGGATGATTCTTTTTGGGTTGTATGCGTCGAAGAGGGGGAAGGGGACCATCATATGTAGTACGCTTCATGAACCTCACTCTGTGTGGGGACTTTACGGTTTTTGAGGCATGTGGCATATCAAAGTTGTGCATTTTGGGTATTCAACATATGTTTGGCCCACATGCAAAGCGATCGTGGTTGTTGCTGGTGTCAAAACCGGCGGATCTCGGGTAGGGGGTCCCGAATTGTGCGTCTAAGGCGGATGGTAATAGGAGGCAGGGGACACGATGTTTTACCCAGGTTCGGGCCCTCTTGATGGAGGTAAAACCCTACGTCCTGCTTGATTATTCTTGATAATATGAGTAGTACAAGAGTTGATCTACCACGAGATCGGAGATGCTAAACCCTAGAAGCTACCCTATGGTATGATTGTATGTTGTCCTACGGACTACAACCCTCCGGTTTATATAGACACTGGAGGAGGCTAGGGTTACACAAGGTCGGTTACAAAAGAGGAGATATACATATCCGTATTGCCTAGCTTGCCTTCCACGCCAAGTAGAGTCCCATCCGGACACGGGACGAAGTCTTCAATCTCGTATCTTCGTAGTCCAACAGTTCGACCAAAGGATATAGTCCGGCTGTCCGGAGACCCCCTAATCCAGGACTCCCTCAGTAGCCCCTGAACCCGGCTTCAATGACGATGAGTCTGGCGCGTAGTGTTGTCTTCGACATTGCAAGGCGGGTTCCTCCTCCGAATACACCACAGAAGAGTTTGAATACAAGGATAGTGTCCGACCCTGCAAAATAAGTTCCACATACCACCGTAGAGAGAATAATATTTCCACAAATCTAATCTGCTGACACGTTTTGGCAGCATGACATCATGCCATGGCCCGGTAATTATTCGAACCGTCTTTCTTTAACCAGCCCCGCACATAACGCGAGGCGGTTTCTTGACACGTCTTGTCAAAGCAGAGATCGTGTCCCCCTTATTACGGGATTCTCATCAATACGGGCATGGGTAACCCAACCGCACCACCAATTACGACGCTTGGGGGATAAGCGAGTTTTACCAGGCTGGTGGGGGCGCATAGTTTCGCTCGCCCTTATAAAGGGATAAGGTCTCACCTTTTTCTACTCACGCCTTCTTCCTCCTTGCTCATCCATTCTCGCGCACTCGAGCTCCAGCGCCCAAGTCCGCATGCTTCTCCTCAACTCTCTCCAACCATGTCCGGAGTAGGAGGCAAGTGGATGGACTCCTCCGTCATAGAGGGACACATCAAAAAGCTACGTGGAGCCGGATACTTAGCCGTGGATATCGCGCACCGGCTGCCAGCCGCGGGGCAGGTCGTCCCTACCCCGGAACCTCACGAAAGGGTGGTTTTTCTCCCCCATTTCGTCCACGGGTTGGGGTTTCCCCTCCATCCATTCGTCCGCGGCCTCATGTTCTATTATGGCCTGGACTTTCATGATCTGGCCCCGAATTTTATCCTCAACATCTCGGTGTTCATCATCGTGTGCGAGGCTTTCCTCCGCATCCGGCCCCACTTCGGCCTGTGGCTGAAGACCTTCAATATCAAGCCGAAGGTGGTGGGCGGCCAACAAGCGGAATGTGGTAGAGCCATGGTGGGAAAAATGCCCAACATTATATGGCTCGAGGGCTCCTTTGTGGAGACCGTAAAGGGGTGGCAATCGGGGTGGTTCTACATCACCGAGCCGCGTGACACCAACTGGGTGGCGGCCCCCGAGTTTCGATCCGGAATCCCCACGTGGCTCACTTCCTAGAAGGAGAAGGGCCTGTCCTGGGGTTCATCGGTGGAGCTGGACGGACTCCAGAAATGTATCCGGAACATGATAAGCAAGAAACTTAAGCTTGTCAACATAGTCCAGGTCATGCTCTTCCGCCGGATCCTCCCGTGTCAACAACTGGATTTCAACTTGTGGGAGTTCGACCCGGCCCAGCACCAGACTCTAAGCGAGCTCTTCGACATGACGCATAAGGACGTCTGGAGGGTGATGTTCAAGGGCGGCGAGGTCCCTCCTTCTCTTACCGAGGACCGCTGGCTAAGCCCGAAGCGCCCTGCGAATCCGGTAAGTTCTGTACATCTGGTAGGGTGTTTATTTCCCATAGCTTAACCATGTGCGGGGTCTGAGCTCCCATGCCTTTGACAGGACTGGGTGGAGACATCGGAGCAGATTAACTGTCCGGCCCCTCTGCCCGAAGACACTACGAACGCTCTCCTGACGGAGATGCGGACTCCGGCTCCTTATGAGGTGCCGGAGAAGACCAAGAAGAAGGCCAAGGGAACCCGAAAGAGTTCCCGGCGCCAGGTGGTGTCGGACTCATCGTCCGATAACACCGAGACACACTCCTCTCGTGAAAACAAGGAGAAGGAAGATGAAGATTCTCCCCCTCCAGCCGGGGGAGACAAGAAAAGGAAGGCCGCCCCAACCGGGGAGGCCGAAGGGTCCAAGAAGGGAAGGACTCTCCTTCCGGACTACTCCACCACTGCCGCCGACAGCGAAGACGAGTGGCTGCTCAGGGCCAAGCCCCTGGCGAATTCGTAAGTATTCGAATACCAAAGTAACTCATAGCATACCTTTGTCGCACTACTTCTCCTAACGTCGAATATGATTATGCAGTCCGCCCCAAGCCCGTATCGATGCATCATCGTCGGACGGTTGCTTGGACTCGTCGGACATGAATAGTGACACACTTCCAACCGCCTCCTCCCCTTGCCCTATGGACAATGCCGAGGTATTGTCTCAAGGGGCACCGAGCCGGGGGGAGATAGTCCCGGAGGCGCCTCAAGGCGACCTTCCGGACTCGAGGAGCAAAGGGAGCAAGGCTCCCGGGGGCTGCAAGTTCGGCTCTCAGCCGAACACCGCGCCGGAACCTCTAGTGGTTCCAGACTCGGGCAGGCGCCCCCCTTACAAAAGGGGTAAGACGCCCGTGCCGGTGACCTCTGTCCATCCAGAGGCGTTGGACAACCTGCTGGGAGCGCTTCGCGGCGCTTCCATCGACGAAGAGCACCGCACTATTATGAGTGCGGTGATCAAGAAGGTTCAGTCCGCCAAGAGCGGACTGACTGAAGCATGTGCCAGCCTTCTAACAGGCTTTGAGGTAAGTATTTAAAATATAGGAAAAATATTACCGCATAGACAGTAGCCCCTAATGCTTTGTTTGGTGTTCACAAAGAAAAGCCGAATAGAGGATCAAATAATATCTGCAGGAGTCTAATGTAAGTATGTCTTTATGCGTATGCAGGCTTCGCTGCTGACCTCTGCCGCACTGACTGCGGAGGTCGCCGCATTGAAGCAGGACCTCGAGAGGTCTGAAAAGAGCTTGGCCTTGCCAAGAGGCAGCTCGAGGAGAACAAAGGTAAGTAGTACCTTGTGTATATATAAAAGAAAATGTGGTTGCGAAATGACAGGATCATCATGAATGTGCCAGGGGCCACGACCAAGGTGGCTGATGTCCACTACACAACCTTCTTCTTGTAGACGTTGTTGGGCCTCCAAGTACAGAGGTTTGTAGGACAGTAGCAAATTTCCCTCAAGTGGATGACCTAAGGTTTATCAATCCCTAGGAGGCGTAGGATGAAGATGGTCACTCTCAAGAAACCCTGCAACCAAATAACAAAGAGTCTCTTGTGTCCCCAACACACCCAATACAATGGTAAATTGTATAGGTGCACTAGTTCGGCGAAGAGATGGTGATACAAGTGGTATATGGATAGTAGATAAAGGTATTTGTAATCTGAAATTATAAAAATAGCAAGGTAACAAGTGATAAAAGTGAGTGTAAACGGTATTGCAATGCTAGGAAACAAGGCCTAGGGTTCATACTTTCACTAGTGTAAGTTCCCTCAAAAATACTAACATAATTGGATCATAAAACTATCCCTCAACATGCAACAAAGAGTCACTCCAAAGTCACTAATAGCGGAGAACGAACGAAGAGATTATGGTAGGGTACGAAACCACCTCAAAGTTATTCTTTCCAATCAATCCGTTGGGCTATTCCTATAAGTGTCACAAACAGCCCTAGAGTTCGTACTAGAATAACACCTTAAGATACAAATCAACCAAAACCCTAATGTCACCTAGATACTCCAATGTCACCTCAAGTATCCGTGGGCATGATTATACGATATGCATCACACAATCTCAGATTCATCTATTCAACCAACACATAGATCCTCAAAGAGTGCCCCAAAGTTCTACCGGAGAATCACGACGAAAACGTGTGCCAACCCCTATGCATAGGTTCCCAATGTCACGAAACCCGCAAGTTGGTCACCTTAACATACATCAAGTGGCACGTGGTATCCCATTGTCACCACAGATATCCACGACAAGACATACATCAAGTGTTCTCAAGTCTTTAAAGACTCAATCCGACAAGATTACTTCAAAGGGGAAACTCAATTCATTACAAGAGAGAAGAGGGGGAGGAGAAACATAAGATCCAACTATAATAGCAAAGCTCGCGATACATCAAGATCGTGCCAAATCAAGAACACGAGAGAGAGAGAGAGATCAAACACATAGCTACTGATACATACCCTCAGCCCCGAGGGAGAACTACTCCCTCCTCGTCATGGAGAGCACCGGGATGATGAAGATGGTCACCGGAGAAGGATTGCCCCCTCCGGCAGGGTGCCGGAACGGGTCTAGATTGGTTTTTGGTGGCTACGGAGGCTTCTGGCAGCGGAACTCCCGATCTATTATCCGTTTTGGAAGTTTTAGGGTATATGGACTTATATAGGTAGAAGAAGCACATCAGGGGAGCCACGAGGGCCCCACGAGACAGGGGGGCGCGCCCCAGGGGTGGGGGGTGCCCCCACCCTCGTGAGCACCTCGTTCCTTCCTTGACATGGGGTCCAAGTCCATTGGGTGGCTTTCGTTCCAAAAATAACTTCTCTAGTTGATTTCGTTCCGTTTCGACTCCGTCTGATATTCCTTTTCTTCAAAACACTGAAATAGGCATAAAACAGCAAATCTGGGCTGGGCCTCCGGTTAATAGGTTAGTCCCGAAAGTAATATAAAAGTGGATAATAAAGCCCAATATTGCCCAAAACAGTAGATAATATAGCATGGAGCAATCAAAAATTATAGATACGTTGGAGAAGTATCAAGCATCCCGAAGCTTAATTCTTGCTCGTCCTCGAGTAGGTAAATGATAAAAAAGATAATTTTTGATGTGGAATGCTAGTTGGCATAATTTCAATGTAATTCTTCTTAATTGTGGCATGAATATTCAGATCCATAAGATTCAAGACGAAAGTTTAATATTGACATAGAAAATAATAATACTTCAAGCATACTGACTAAGCAATCATGTCTTCTCAAAATAACATGGCCAAAGAGAGCTATCCCTACAAAATCATATAGTGTGGCTATGCTCCATCTTCACCACGCAAAATATTTAAATCATGCACAACCCCGATGACAAGCCAAGCAATTGTTTCATACTTTTAATGTTCTCAAACTTTTTCAATCTTCACGCAATACATGAGCGTGAGCTATGGACATAGCACTATAGGTGGAATAGAATGGTGGTTGTGGAGAGGAAAAAAAAAGGAGAATATAGTCTCACATCGACTAGGCGTATCAACGGGCTATGGAGATGCCCATCAATAGATATCAATGTGAGTGAGTAGGGATTGCCATGCAATGGATGCACTAGAGCTATAAGTATATGAAAGCTCAACAAAAGAAACTAGTGGGTGTGCATCCAACTCGCTTGCTCACGAAGACCTAGGGCATTTTGAGGAAGCCCATCATTGGAATATACAAGCCAAGTTCTATAATGAAAGATACCCACTAGTATATGAGAGTGACAACATAGGAGACTCTCTATCATGAAGATCATGGTGCTACTTTGAAGCACAAGTGTGGTAAAAGGATAGTAGCATTGTCCCTTTTATATTTTTTTATTTGGCCTTCCTTTTTTTATTTGGCCTTTCTTTTTTATTTGGCCTTTCTTTTTTTGGGGGGGGGACAATGCTCTATTGAATGATGATCATCACACTTCTATTTATTTACAACTCGATGATACAACTCAATACTAGAACAAAGATGACTCTATATGAATGCCTCCGGCGGTGTACCGGGATGTGCAATGAATCAAGAGTGACAAGTATGAAAGAATTATGAACGGTGGCTTTGCCACAAATACAATGTCAACTACATGATCATGCTAAGAAATATGACAATGATGAAGTGTGTCATAATAACCGGAACGGTGGAAAGTTGCATGGCAATATATCTCGGAATGGCTATGGAAATGCCATAATAGGTAGGTATGGTGGCTGTTTTGAGGAAGGTATATGGTGGGTTTATGGTACCGGCGAAAGTTGCGCGTACTAGAGAGGCTAGCAATGGTGGAAGGGTGAGAGTGCGTATAATCCATGGACTCAACATTAGTCATAAAGAACTCACATACTTATTGCAAAAATCTAGAAGTTATCAAAGCAAAGTATTACGCGCATGCTCCTAGGGGGATAGATTGGTAGGAAAAAACCATCGCTCGTCCCCGACCGCCACTCATAAGGAAGACAATCAATAAATAAATCATGCTCCGACTTCATCACATAACAGTTCACCATACGTGCATGCTACGGGAATCACAAACTTCAACACAAGTATCTCTCAAATTCACAACTACTCAACTAGCATGACTCTAATATCACCATCTCCATATCTCAAAACAATTATCAAGTATCAAACTTCTCATAGTATTCAACACACTCATAAGAGAATTTTATTATTCTTGAATACCTAGCATATTAGGATTTTAAGCAAATTACCATGCTATTTAAGACTCTCAAAATAATCTAAGTGAAGCATGAGAGTTCATCTATTTCTTCAAAATAAAACTACCACCATGCTCTAAAAGATATAAGTGAAGCACTAGAGCAAAAGACAAACTACTCCGAAAGATATAAGTGAAGATCAATGAGTAGTCGAATAATTATGCAACTATGTGAAGACTCTCTAACATTTAATAATTTCAGATATTGGTATTCTATTCAAACAGCAAGCAAAGCAAAATAAAATGACATTCTAAGAATAGCAAACATCATGTGAAGAAGCAAAAACTTAGGATCAACCGATACTAACCGATAGTTGTTGAAGAACAAAGGTGGGATGCCAACCGGGGTATCCCCAAGCTTAGACGCTTGAGACTTCTTGAAATATTATATTGGGGTGCCTTGGGCATCCCCAAGCTTGAGCTTTTGTGTCTCCTTAATTCCTCTCATATCACGGTCTCCCTAAATCTCAAAAGCTTCATCCACACAAAACTCAACAAGGACTCATGAGATAAGTTAGTATAAACCATTGCAAAACCTTATCATACTCTACTATAGAAAATCACTAAAATTATTATTCAACATTGAATACTAAATGTCTCTGCATATTTAATAGTCCTATCCTCAAATAGAATCATTAAAGAAGCAAACATATGCAAACAATGCAAACATAACAGCAATCTGCCTAAACAGGATAGTCTGTAAGGAACGCTGCAACATCCATACTTCCCTAGCTCCAAAAATTATGAAATAAAATTCCCACTGTAGTAAATTTATCAGATCTTAATATGCAAAAGGTTTCAACATTTTATCACATTCTTAATTTTCTAGGGAATTATTGCAACAGCGGTAAACTTTCTGTTTTCAAACAGCAACATGTATACTTGTAACATAGGCATAGTAGAGGCTATCAATGACACTTTTATTGAAATAAAAGATGCAAAACATTGTTATAAATAACAGAAAGCAAATCCTAACAAAATAAATTGACGCTCCAAGCAAAACACATATCATGTGGTGAATAAAAATATAGCTCCAAGTAAAGTTACCGATGAACGAAGACGAAAGAGGGGATGCCTTCCGGGGCATCCCCAAGCTTAGGCTCTTGGTTATCCTTGAATATTAACTTGGGGTGCCTTGGGAATCCCCAATATTTGGCTCTTTCCACTTCTTATTCCATAGTCCATCAAATCCTTACCCAAAACTTGAAAACTTCACAACACAAAACTTAAAGTAGAAAACTCGTAAGCTCCGTTAGTATAAGAAAATAAATCACCACTTCAAGGTACTGTAATGAACTCATTATTTAATTATATTGGTGTTAAACCTACTGTATTACAACTTCTCTATGGTTTATAAACTATTTTACTAGCCATAGATTCATCGAAATAAGTAAACAACACAATGAAAACAGAATCTGTCAAAAACAGAACAGTCCGTAGTAATCTGAATCAAACGTCTACTTCTGGAACTCATAAAATTCTAAAATAAATTGCTGAACCTGAGGAATTTATCTATTAATCATCTGCAAAAATAATTAACTAAATATCACTCCCCAAATAAAAATGGCAGCAATTCTCGTGAGCGCTAAAGTTTCTGTTTTTTACAGCATGATCAACAAGACTTTCCCAAAGTCTTCCCAAAGGTTCTACTTGGCACAAACACTAATTAAAAGCATAAAACCACATATAAACAGAGGCTATATGAATTATTTATTATTAAACAGGAACAAAAAGCAAGGAATAAAAATAAAGTTGGGTTGTCTCCCAACAAGCGCTATCGTTTAAAGCCCCTAGCTAGGCACGGTGATTTCAATGATGCTCACATAAAAGATAAGAATTGTAACATAAAGAGAGCATCATGAAGAATATGACTAGCACATTTAAGTCTAACCCACTTCCTATGCATAGGGATTTTGTGAGAAAACAACTTATGGGAGCAATAATCAACTAGCATAGGAAGGTAAAGCAAGCAAAATTTCAAAATTTTAAGCAAATAGAGAGGAAACTTGATACTATTGCAATTCCTACAAGCATATGTTCCTCCCTCATAATAATTTTCAGTAGCATCATGAATGAATTCAACAATATAACCAGCACCTAAAGCATTCTTTTCATGATCTACAAGCATAGAATTTTTATTACTCTCCTCATAAGCATATTTCTTCTCATGAATAATAGTGGGAGCAAACTCAACAAAATAACTATCATGTGATTGAAAATTAAGATCAAGATGACAAGTTTCATGGTTATCATTATTATTTAAAGCATACGTGTCATCACAATAATCATCATAGATAGGATGCATGCTTTCATCATAATAAATTTGCTCATCAAAACTTGGGGGACAAAAAATATCATCTTCATCAAACATAGCTTCCCCAAGCTTGTGGCTTTGCATATCATTAGCATCATAGATATTCAAGGAATTCATACTAACAACATTACAATCATGCTCATCATTCAAATATTTAGTGCCAAACATTTTACAGATTTCTTCTTCTAGCACTTGAGCACAATTATCCTTTCCATCATACTCACTAAAGATATTAAAAAGGTGAAGCGTATGAGATAAACTCAATTCCATTTCTTATAGTTTTCTTTTATAAACTAAACTAGTGATAAAACAAGAAACTAAAAGACTCGATTGCAAGATCTAAAGATATACCTTCAAGCGCTAACCTCCCCGGCAACGGCGCCGGAAAAGAGCTTGATGTCTACTACACAACCTTCTTCTTGTAGATGTTGTTGGGCCTCCAAGTGCAGAGGTTTGTAGGACAGTAGCAAATTTCCCTCAAGTGGATGACCTAAGGTTTATCAATCCGTAGGAGGCGTAGGATGAAGATGGTCTCTCTCAAGCAACCCTGCAACCAAATAACAAAGAGTCTCTTGTGTCCCCAACAGACCCAATACAATGGTAAATTGTATAGGTGCACTAGTTCGGCGAAGAGATGGTGATACAAGTGGTATATGGATAGTAGATAAAGGTATTTGTAATCTGAAATTATAAAAATAGCAAGGTAACAAGTGATAAAAGTGAGTGTAAACGGTATTGCAATGCTAGGAAACAAGGCCTAGGGTTCATAATTTCACTAGTGTAAGTTCCCTCAACAATACTAACATAATTGGATCATAAAACTATCCCTCAACATGCAACAAAGAGTCACTCCAAAGTCACTAATAGCGGAGAACGAACGAAGAGATTATGGTAGGGTACGAAATCACCTCAAAGTTATTCTTTCCAATCAATCCGTTGGGCTATTCCTATAAGTGTCACAAATAGCCCTAGAGTTCGCACTAGAATAACACCTTAAGATACAAATCAACCAAAACCCTAATGTCACCTAGATACTCCAATGTCACCTCAAGTATCCATGGGCATGATTATATGATATGTATCACACAATCTCAGATTCATCTATTCAACCAACACATAGATCCTCAAAGAGTGCTCCAAAGTTCTACCGGAGAATCACGACGAAAACGTGTGCCAACCCCTATGCATAGGTTCCCAATGTCACGAAACCCGCAAGTTGGTCACCTTAACATACATCAAGTGGCACGTGGTATCCCATTGTCACCACAGATATCCACGGCAGGACATACATCAAGTGTTCTCAAGTCTTTAAAGACTCAATCCGATAATGTTACTTCAAAGGGGAAACTCAATTCATTACAAGAGAGAAGAGTGGGAGGAGAAACATAAGATCCAAGTATAATAGCAAAGCTCGCGATACATCAAGATCATGCCAAATCAAGAACACGAGAGAGAGAGAGATCAAACACATAGCTACTGATACATACCCTCAGCCCCGAGGGAGAACTACTCCCTCCTCGTCATGGAGAGCACCCGGAGAAGGATTGCCCCCTCCGGCAGGGTGCCGGAACGGGTCTAGATTGGTTTTTGGTGGCTAGGGAGGCTTCTGGTGGCGGAACTCCCGATCTATTATCCGTTTTGGAAGTTTGAGGGTATATGGACTTATATAGGTAGAAGAAGCATGTCAGGGGAGCCACGAGGGCCCCACAAGACAGGGGGCGCGCCCCAGGGGGGCGCCCCCCACCCTCGTGAGCACCTCGTTCCTTCCTTGACGTGGGGTCCAAGTCCATCGGGTGGCTTTCGTTCCAAAAATAACTTCTCTAGTTGATTTTGTTCTGTTTCGACTCCGTCTGATATTCCTTTTCTTCAAAACACTGAAATAGGCATAAAACAGCAAATCTGGCTGGGCCTCCGGTTAATAGGTTAGTCCCGAAAGTAATATAAAAGTGGATAATAAAGCCCAATATTGCCCAGAACAGTAGATAATATAGCATGGAGCAATCAAAAATTATAGATACGTTGGAGACGTATCAGTGGCGACCCTGAAGCAAGCGTTGTCCGAGGCCGAAAACAAAGCGGCCACAGAGCGCACCGAGTGGGAGACACAAGAGGCACGGGTGGGCGAGGTGCAGTAAGAGCTCCAAGCTCTCGTGAAGAAACACGAGACTTTGGAGCTTGACTCGAAGATGCGAGAGTCCGAGCTTACCGCGGCCCTCGAGAGCACCAAGCATGCCAAGGCCGAAGCCCAAAAGGCCCTCCAGGAAATTGAGGCGATGAGGAAGATAGCGGCGGGTAAGGCATTCGATATGCAAAGCAAGCATGTGTAAGTAAATTACTTGTTACTTACCCGAGTCCGGAGCTCTCCAGGAGCATTCGCAGATTTGCCCCGCAGCGTGTCGGATGCCACAAAGTATTACCAGGGCGAGGAGGGAAGCTCGACGGAGAAGTTGTTTTGGTCCCAGTATACTGGGGTCGACCACCCGGTGCCTATGAGCGACCAGATGAAGTAACAGGTCGAGCTGCACAAGGTAGCTGAACAGGCCATGAGGGGTTTATAGTCCGGATGTGGCCTGGCGACTCCCTTCCCAACAGCTACTTCGGCCTGGTGAGGCGGCTTGTGGATGCCTGCCCATGGCTGGAAGTCATCAAGCGGTCCGTCTGTATCGAAGGTGCCCGCCGGGCTTTTGCCCGTGCAAAGGTGCACTGGGCCAAGATGGACGCCGAGAAGCTGGTGAAGGAGGGGCCACCGTAGGGCAAGGAGCATCGCCACCCCGAAATGTATTATGAGGGTGTCCTGAAGGGTGCCCGTCTTGTGGCGGACGAGTGTGCGAAGGATGTAATATTTGAATGAACTCGCTCGTGTGATCCTGTATTATGAAAACTTGTTCATATGCGCTATGCAACGCTTGTTTGAATTTAAAATATTACCTTCTGTGCGGCTATTTATCAAATCTGAGAGATGGCCAGTCGTCGGCTTCTGCCCCCATGCCCCGAGTGCTGGGGTGTTCGGGATAAATCTGAGCACTCCTTTTTCCATTGTTGGGTCCTTCGAGGGAGGTGCTCAGCACAACGAACAAGGCAATCGGACTATAATGCTTTATCACTCTCACTTAGCCATAGAATTCTACAATTTTAAATTTTGGCGAAGCCCCTAGTATTCGGAAGGCCGAATTTGGGGCGCTATACACGCCTTAAGCCGGACAAAGCCGACTCCTCGCTCTAAGCGGCATAAGTCTTTAGGGACTCGAGACCTCTTGAACAGCGACCAGCTCTCGCCTTATCATGACAGTCAGTTTTAGCTTTCTCTACTGAGGTGCTTAGCCCAGCTGAACCGTAGCACAATCGCAGTAGTTCTCCCAGTGCTACCTTAGACGATATAGCGGAACGTAAGGTACCAAAACATGGGAGCCGGACAAACCCAACTATTGACCCAAGACATGATTCGGAGCTGATGCATATAATGCTATAAGTTCGGGGTGCCACACTGTCGAAAGTGTTCGGACATTCTCACGCCGTATTATGGGGTATGCTTAAGCTCCTGGCGTATTGGCCGTACCAGAGTGTACGAGTGCTGAATGTCATGAATGAACATATATATATATATATATAAAGGAAGAATAGAGAATGCGATAATAGTCTAGTGCTATGCATTGTTTATTCAAAAAGGTGCGTTAAAGCAGAATGATACAAGTAGTGCGATAAGCAAAAAGTAGGACTATTTGACATGTCCCCTCCAAGGGCAAGCTGAGGAATGGTATTTAAAGCAGGTATTTCACTCGTTATCAGAGACCACCTGGGAATTCCTTGATACGACGTAGCTTTCTGCCTCCTTGGTTGTTGTATCGTGTGTTCGGCGATCATACTGCCGGACGGGGCTTCCAGAGATTAAAGTCCTGAAAGAAAAATAACAAAGTGGGAAGCCCCTAGTGCGGCTGAGCCGCATCTTGGGGCGTGCCGTAGTCGTGCCCCCCTCCCCACCTATGCCCATGGTATTTTCAATGCGTAACTATGTACACGTGGCACGAATTTCGCCGTTTGGCTGGGACTGGGGTGGGGGCCGCATTGCTATGCGAGCTCGGAACATGCCAGGCGGTCTTGTTGCCGATTACTCCGGGCGCGCTTGAAGGTGCCCGGGTCCTTAATCACCGAACTGGTGGATTGCCTTAAGAGGCTGCTTTGCACTTCTGCTGCGAGGGCTGCAGTGTGCTCCCCCATGCGGAGAGAGCGCTCTGTGTTTCCATTAACTGTGATGACCCCCCGAGGTCTTGGCATCTTGAGCTTGAGGTATGCATAATGCGGTACCGCATTGAATCTCACAAATGCGGTTCGCCCGAGCAGTGCATGATAGCCACTGCAGAACGAGACTATATCAAAAATTAACTCCTCGCTTCGGAAGTTATCCGGGGATCCGAAGACCACTTCCAGTGTGACTGAGCCTGTGCAATGGGCCTCTACACCTGGTATGATGCCTTTAAAGGTCGTTTTTGTGGGTTTGATCCTTGAGGGGTCTATACCCATTTTGCGCATTGTGTCCTGATAAAGCAGGTTCAGGCTGCTGCCACCATCCATAAGGACTCGAGTGAGGTGAAATCCGTCAATGATTGGGTCTAGGACCAGTGCGGCGAATCCGCTGTGACGGATACTAGTGGGGTGGTCCCTACGATCGAAGGTGATTGGACAGGAGGACCATGGGTTGAACTTTTGTGCGACTGGCTCCAACGCATATACGTCCCTTAGCGCACGCTTCCGCTCCCTCTTGGGGATGTGGGTTGCGTATATCATGTTCACCGTCCGCACTTGTGGGGGGAACCTCTTCTGTTCTCCGGTGTTCGGCTGCCGGGGCTCCTCCTCGTCATCGCTATGTGACCCCTTATCTTTATTTTCTGCATTTAACTTGCCGGCCTGCTTGAACACCCAACAATCCCTGTTGGAGTGGTTAGCTGGCTTATCGGGGGTGCCATGTATTTGGCATGAGCGATCGAGTATTCGGTCCAAACTGGACGGGCCCGGAGTGCTTCTTTTGAATGGATTTTTCCGCTGACCGGGTTTAGAGCCTTTGAATCCGTCATTGACTGCCATATCCTCGTTATTGTCGCTGTTAATGCGGCGCTTGTGTTTGTTGCAACATGACCTACCATTGCCATCCTTGGTATCCAAAGTACCATGGTTCTTTGATATGTTATTGCTGCGAGCCAGCCAGCTGTCTTCTCCCGCGCAAAAGCGGGTCATGAGTGTCGTGAGGGCTGCCATAGATTTCGGCTTTTCCTGGCCGAGGTTCCGGGCGAGCCACTCATCGCGGATGTTGTGCTTAAAAGCTGCTAGGGCCTCTGCATCTGGACACTCGACGATTTGATTTTTCTTTGTCAGGAACCGTGTCCAGAATTGCCTGGCCGATTCCTCTGGCTGCTGAATTATGTGGCTCAAGTCATCAGCATCTGGTGGTCGCACATAAGTGCCCTTGAAGTTGTCGAGGAATGCGGCTTCCAGATCTTCCCAACAGCTAATGTATTCTACTGGCAGGCTGTTGAGCCAATGCCGAGCTGGTCCTTTGAGCTTGAGTGGGAGGTATTTGATGGCGTGTAGATCATCCTCGCGGGCCATGTGGATGTGCAAGAGGAAGTCCTCGATCCATACCGCAGGATCTGTTGTGCCGTCGTATGACTCGATATTTACAGTTTTGAAACCCTCTGGGATTTGGTGGTCCATTACTTCGTCTGTGAAGCATAGGGGGTGTGCAGCGCCTCTGTACTGGGCTATATCGCGACGCAGCTCAAATGAGTCTTGTCCGCTATGTTCGGCCCGGCCGGATTTACTTTTACTGTATCCGGCGTGACGGTTATCGTCTCACATAGTGTCGCGCCCTCGTGATCCATAGATCGATCTTGCATGTTTTGCTTTGTACTCCAATACGCCTTGCAGGTTTGGCGTATTTCCCCATGCCTTGACATTTTTATTTGAGTGGTGTCGGGGTGCGGGCTGAGCTTTTGGCTGAAATGCCTCTCTGTCGCAGCCACGAGGTGGCTGATCAGCCGCGTCATACACTGGAGATGTAGGTTTTGGTGCTTCCTCCTCCAGTCGGGGTAGCAACCTGCGCTTTGGGTAACTCTTGGAGGGGCGTTCGAGTTTATATTCCTCGGCCGTAAGGACTTCAGTCCATCTGTCGGCTAGCAAATCTTGATCAGCTTGAAGCTGCTGTTGCTTTTTCTTAAGGCTATTTGCTGTGGCTATAAGCCAGCGCTTGAAGCGCTCTTGTTCGAGGGATCCTCAGGCACGACAAATTCATCATCGTCGAGGCTTGCCTCATCTTCGGAGGGAGACATGTAATTATCATCCTCCGCTCTCTTGGGAGGGTTGGCTTCTCTATCCTCCTGCCCTAAATCTTGCTGGAGGGGATTGTTCTCATCTTCAGCACTGTCTGGAGTGCTATTATCTCCTGTGCCGGTGTCACCGCTTTTGCTTTGGCGAGACTTAGAGCGGCGCCGCTGACGTCGGCGCTTGGGTTGCTTCTTGGAGGGGTCATCCTCCACTGTCCCGTCGCAATTGCCTTCTTTGGGTGTGTCCACCATATATATGTCATATGACGAGGTGGCTGTCCAGTGCCCTATGGGCAGTGGTTCTTGTTCGTCTCCTGCATCGTCGTCCATACCGTCGATGTCTTCGGAGTCGAAGTCGAGCATGTCGGTCAAATCATCGACAGTGGCTACTAAGTGGGTGGTGGGTGGGTGGCGAATTTCTTCGTTATCCGCATCCCAATCCTGCCGGACATAGTTCGGCCAGGACTCTCCTGACAAGGAGAGAGACCTTAATGAGTTCAGTATGTCGCCGAAGGGCGAGTGCTGAAAGATATCCGCGGAGGTAAACTCCATGATCGGCGCCTAGTCGGATTCGATAGGCACGGGCGCAGACGGTTCGGAGTCCGTGGCCGGGGAAGGATCCAGCAGCTTGGCATCATGGCTCTCGTGAAGGGTAAGGTCAATACTCGGCTTGATCGCCGATGAGGATACGGCTCCGTGGTGGGGTCTATCCACCCGTCCATGGATGGCGCAACTGGCTCCGAATTGAGGGTCGGAGCGGTTGCCGGCACGATCTCCTGAACACTGTCCGATGGTAGAGCTAAATCATGCTCATCGTGACTGTGTGGCACACTAGGCAGGGGCTCGAATCCGTCGAAGATCAAGTCTCCGCGGATATCGGCCATGTAGTTTAAGCTTCCAAACCTGACCTGGTGGCCAGGGGCGTAACTCTCAATCTACTCCAGATGGCCAAGCGAGTTGGCCCGCAGTGCAAAGCCGCCGAACACAAAGATCTTTCCGGGGAGAAAAGTCTCACCCTGAACTGCATCGCTATCGATGATTGAAGGAGCCATCAAGCCTAATGATGACGACACAGAGGAACTCTCAATGAAAGCACTAATGTTAGTGTCAAAACCGGTGGATCTCGGGTAGGGGGTCCCGAACTGTTCGTCTAAGGCGGATGGTAACATGAGGCAGGGGACACGATGTTTTACCCAGGTTCGGGCCCTCTTGATGGAGGTAAAACCCTACGTCCTGCTTGATTATTCTTGATAATATGAGTAGTACAAGAGTTGATCTACCACGAGATCGGAGAGGCTAAACCCTAGAAGCTAGCCTATGGTATGATTGTATTTGTCCTACGGACTAAAACCCTCCGGTTTATATAGACACCGAAGGGGGCTAGGGTTACACAAGGTCGGTTACAAAAGAGGAGATATACATATCCGTATCGCCTAGCTTGCCTTCCATGCCAAGTAGAGTCCCATCCGGACACGGCACAAAGTCTTCAATCTCGTATCTTCATAGTCCAACAGTCCGGCCAAAGGATATAGTCCGGCTGTCCGGAGACCCCCTAATCCAGGACTCCGTCAGTTGTCCTCTCGCACCCACTTAAGCGGTTATCAGCGATATCGATGCTTTCCATCTGTGGGCCCACTTGGTCCATCACTACTTTTTTCCTGATAATGAGAGAGGTTAATTTGACTTAGGAGGGGATTTTTTTGTTTGTAATACAATATATATATATATATAGGTCATGCTCTCGGATGACATGATACAGTTTGAGCACACACACATGCATCGCACTGATACGTCTCCAACGTATCTATAATTTTTTATTGTTCCATGCTATTATATTATCTATCTTGGATGTTTTATGTGCATTTATATGATTTTTTGGACTAACCTATTAACCCAGAGCCTAGTGCTAGTTTCAGTTTTTAATTGTTTTTGAGTTTCGCAGGAAAGGAATATCAAACGGAGTCCAATTGACCTGAAACTTTACGATGATTGTTTTTGGACCAAAAGAAGCCCACGAAGTACCGGAGTTGGGCCAGAAGAGTCCTGGGTCATCCACAAGGGTGGAGGGAGCCCCCACCCCCTAAGGCGCACCCTTCGACCTTGTGGTTAACTCGTGGAGCCCCCCTAACTTTTTCTCAACGCCTACACCTCTTATATATCCCCAAACCTCCACAACAGAACCTAGATCGGAATTTTTGCCGCCACAAGCCTCTGTAGCCACCAAAAACCAATCGGAACCCTATTCCGGCACCCTGCCGGAGGGGGGACTCATCACTGGTGGACATCTTCATCATCCCGATGCTCTCCATGACGAGAAGGGACTAGTTCACCCTCGGGGCTGAGGGTATGTACCAGTAGCTATGTGTTTGATCTCTCTTTCTATCTCTCTCTCTCTCTCTCGTGTTCTTGATTTGGCTTGATCTTGATGTACCACGAGCTTTGCTATTATAGTTGGATCTTATGATGTTTCTCCCCCTCTACCTTCTTGTAATGGATTGAGTTTTCCCTTTGAAGTTATCTTATCGGATTGAGTCTTTAAGGATTTGAGAACACTTGATGTATGTCTTGCATGTGCTTATCTGTGGTGACAATGGGATATTCACATGATCTACTTGATGTATGTTTTGGTGATCAACTTGCGGGTTCTGTGACCTTGTGAACTTATGCATAGGGGTTGGCACACATTTTCGTCTTGACTCTCCGGTAGAAACTTCGGGGCACTCTTTGAAGTTCTTTGTGTTGGTTTGAATAGATGAATCTGAGATTGTGTGATGCATATCGTATAATCAAACCCGCGGATACTTGTGGTGACATTGGAGTATCTAGGTGACATTAGGGTTTTGGTTGATGTGTGTCTTAAGGTGTTATTTTAGTACAAACTCTAGGGCTGTTTGTGACACTTATAGGAATAGCCCAATAGATTGATCAAAAAGAATAACTTTGAGGTGGTTTTGTACCCTATAATAATCTCTTCGTTTGTTCTTCACTATTAGTGACTTTGGAGTGAATCTTTGTTGCATGTTGAGGGATTGTTATATGATCTAATTATGTTATCATTGTTGAGACAACTTGCACTAGTGAAAGTATGAACCCTAGGCCTTGTCTCGAAGCATGGCATACCGTTTTCGCTCACTTTTATCACTAGTTACCTTGCTGTTTTTATATTTTCAGATTACAAAAACTTATATCTACCATCCATATTGCACTTGTATCACCATCTCTTCACCGAACTAGTGCACCTATACAATTTACCATTGTATTGGGTGTGTTGGGGACACAAGAGACTCTTTGTTATTTGGTTGCAGGGTTGTTTGAGAGAGACCATCTTCATTCTACGCCTCCCATGGATTGATAAACCTTAGGTCATCCACTTGAGGGAAATTTGCTACTGTCCTACAAAACTATGCGCTTGGAGGCCCAATAACGTCTACAATGATAAAGTTGCGTAGTAGACATCAAGCTCTTTTCTGGCGCCATTGCCGGGGAGGTTAGCGCTTGAAGGTATATCTTTAGATCTTGCAATCTAATCTTTTAGTTTCTTGTTTTATCACTAGTTTAGTATATAAAAGAAACTACAAAAAATGGAATTGAGGTTGTCTCATATGCTTCATGTTTTCAGTGTCTTTCGTGAAAATAAGGATTCCGATAATTGTGCTCAATTGCTAGAGGAAGAATGCAATAAAATGTTTGACACACAATCTTTGAATGATGAGCATGATTGCAATGTTACTAGTATGAATTTTTTGAATATCCATAGTACTAATGATGATTGCACTAGTTATGATAAAAATGTTTCTTACAAGCATGTCGATTTCTATTTAGTGCATAGAGTTTGTTGTTACATACCAAATAGGGAAGATATATTCTGGAAGAGGCATAAGTATTTAGAAACTAAATGGTTGCAAGAGAGGCTAGATGTTTGTGCTAAAAAGTTTAATATTTTTCGCCATCCTTGTGAACTTTGCAATGAACATGGTCATTTAAATATCCAATGCAAATTGTTTCATGATCGCATCGTGTCCAAAAATTGTGATGACTTGATTTCCCTTATGCATCATAATGAACTTAGTTTGCTTTTGAGATATGAAGAAATGAAACGTATAACTGAGGGTATTCAAGAATATTATTTTGAGAGAGTTCTTGATTTTGATCTAGAGGAAATTTATATGTATTGTGCAGTGAATTGCATTGAGAATCATTATATTGCCAATTACTTAAAGACAAGAAAACAAATAGAAGATGAAGAGAATACTAATGAAGGGGAAGAGATTTCCCAATATCCTCCTATTTTCTCTTATGATGAATCGGGTAACGAGGAGGAGCTTTTTATTCAACCAATCTCATCAATAAGGAGCTCCAAAAGGGTGATAAAACCCACACATGATGTGAAGAAGAAAAAGAAAAGACAGAGAAGCAAAGGTAAAAAGGTATCCCTCCCAAATGATGTTGCTCCTATTATTGTTATGCCTATTACTCATTATGATGATTATGATTGGGAAAGTAATGATACTTGTTATAATCTTGAAAATATTTTTGCCACCAACTTAGAAAGTTTTGATAATAATTACTATACTATTGGTTCTATTTATATTATTAATGATGAGAGTGATTATGCTTGTGATATGCAAAGGCCCAAGCTTGGGGATGCTATGTTTCATGAAAATGACATGTTTGAGAATTTATTTTCTGCAATTAATGTTTGTCCCAAGCTTGGGGATGCTATGTTTAATGAAGATGATATTTTTAGTCCTCCAAGTTTTTATGAGAAAATTTATTATGATGATAGCATACCTCCTATTTATGATGATTATATTGATGAAAGTGGATTTGGAGAGGTCATGACTTTATTTAGTGATGAATCCACTATTTCGGAAGAGGTTCCAATTGATTATGAGAAAAAAGTTGCTATTTATGATGATTATTGTGATGACATGTATGCTATAAACAATAATGATAACCATGTAACTTGTCATCATGATTTTAATCTTCAGTTGGATTATGCCTCGCATGATAGTTATTTTGTTGAATTTTCTCCCACTATTATGAATGAGAAGAATTTTGCTTATGTGGAGAGTAGTAAATTTTCTATGCTTGTGGATCATGAAAATAATGCTTTATGTGATGGTTATATTGTTGAATTCATTCATGATGCTACTGAAAATTATTATGAGGGAGGAATATATACTTGTAGGAGTTGCAAGAATATCAAGTTTCCTCTCTATGTGTTGAAAACCTTAAAGTTATGTTTGTTTTACCTTCCTATGCAAGTTGATTCTTGTTCCCATAAGTTGCTTTCTCACAAAATCCCTATGCATAGGAAGTGGGTTAGACTTAAAATGTGCTAGTCATATGCTTCATGATGCTCATGTTATGTTCCAATTCTTATCTTTCATGTGAGCATAATTGAAATCATCATGCCTAGCTAGAAAGGCATTAAAGAAAAGCGCTTGTTGGGAGACAACACAATATTTATACCTACTGTTTTTTGTGTGTCCACATGATTATGCTACTATAGTAATCATGTTTTATAACTTTTGTTGCAATAAAGTGCCAAGTAAGACCTTTGGGATGATCTACGGTGATAGTTGATTTGATCTTGCTGAAAAACAGAAACTTTTGCGCTCAGGAAAACAATTCTCATTTTTAACATAAGCATGATAAAATACGGATTATTTTTGCAGAATATTAATAAAAAAATTTCTCAGGTGTTCCTAAGTTTTCAGAATTTTTGGAGTTACATAAGTATTCGAGAGTTACAGATTACTACAGACTATCCTGTTTCTGACAGATTCTATTTTCGATGCATAGTTTGCTTGTTTTATAGTTCCTATGGCTTATATTGATTAATATAAATTGTAGAAATGATAGGATACAGTAGGCATCATGTGATAAAAATTATGAATCTTGTCTTGACAGTACCTAAGTGGTGATTTGCCTTATTTTACTAACGGAGCTTACGAGATTTTCTGTTGAGTTTTTTGTTGTGAAGTTCTCAAGTTTTGGGTGAAGTTTCGATGGACTATGGAATAAGGAGTGGCAAGAGCCTAAGCTTGGGGATGCCCAAGGCACCCCAAGGTAATATTCAAGGACAACCAAGCATCTAAGCTTGGGGATGCCCTGGATGGCATCCCCTCTTTCGTCTTTGTTCATCGGTAACTTTACTTGAGGTTATATTTTTATTCACCACATGATATGTGTTTTTCTTGGAGCATCATATTATTTTATTTTGCTTTGCTTGCTGTTTGAATAATATCCCAATATCTGAAATTCTTAAATGCTAGAGAGTCTTCACATAGTTACATAATTATTCGACTACTCATTGATCTTCACTTATATCTTTTGGAATACTTTGTCATTTTCTCTAGTGCTTCACTTATATCTTTTTAGAGCACGATGGTAGTTTTATTTTGAAGAAATTGATGAAATCTCATGCTTCACTGATATCATTTTGAGAGTCTCTAAACAGCATGGTAATTTTCTTAGGTTATGAATTTAGTCCTAATATGATAGGCATCCAAGAGGGATATAATAAAAACTTTCATATAAAGTGCATTGAATACTATGGGAAGTTTGATTCCTCACCGGTACAGCGACGTCCTAAACAAATGGTTTAAAACCCCTTTCCACGATGGCATTTGGAACCATCACCAAGTGAGTGTGTGCGATAGGGTGTCCTTCCCACACAACCCAGAAATCGTCGGGGATAGGCCCTCCTGGGACCCAGGCTGGGGCCGTGTGCGATCGGGCGAGGCATCGAAACCCAACCATTTCCGTAGGTATGTACATCCCACACGTTGAATCCCAGAAATCATTTCCGTAGGTATGTACATCCCACACGGTGAATCCCAAAAATCATTTTCATAGGTATGTACATCCCACACGGTGAATCCCAGAAATCATTTCCGTAGGTATGTACATCCCACATGGTGAATCCCAGAAATCATTTCCGTATGTATGTACATCCCACACGGTGAATCCCAGAAAATCATTTCCATAGGTACGTACATCCCACATAGTTCTTTGTGTGGAAACGTTTGTGCAAGGTGGCCTAACGCAAACAGTTCGCTGCCGGAAGCCGTGTGTGATTGTTAGTTGATCGAACACGCCTACTTTCTAGAAACCGTGCAGGTTGTTTGAGTTCATCGCCCACGGTGCTGTCTGAGTAACCGTTTGCAACAGAAAACCCCAATAAGTAGGGTAATTAGCCTATTATTCATAATCCATGTACTAATCAAACTGATATTTCTTATAAAACACGCCAGATATTTCATATCCGTATAAAAGCAACCAAGATTTCATAATCGAATTACATCAGATAGCTTCGGCACTTAGTTATGCCATTACACAACATCACCAAGTTTCACATGCAGCATCAAAAACCTTTGGAAAGTAGCATCATACAAGGTAAATAGACAGATGAATCTCATCTGGGAAATTGCAGAAGTGGAAGGCAAATATTGAGCCTTCAGTAATGTTGAATGTCCTTGCAACTTTAGGCCAGTGGCTATGGATAATTGCCCGCCCAACCTTCGTCCTCTTCAACAAGACTTCAATATTGTAACATGGGTGTTGAATGAATACCTTCCTCGCCTCTTGACCATGCAGGTGGTTTGAGAGGTAATCATTAGTGAACTTCTTTGAAAAGTACTGAAAACAAAGCTAGGCATAAATCGCTATTGTAAATTTTGAAATGGCGGAAGGGGTAAAAACAAGGTAAAAGAGTTGGTACCATCCTACAGTTGACTGATGTCTTCTTCATTGTGCAAAAAAATATCTTGCGGTTATTCGTCGCAAGTTTCTTCATCCTAACAATCTTTCTGAGTTTCTTAACTGGACTGATATTCATGGACATCTCATTCCCCCATATGCAAAATGGGTCGAACAGTGGGTCTAAGCCTTTGACAACAGGACCTACATGTGCAAGACCAAATTGTAAGAAACCTAAATATTAGAATGATTCCTGCAACTGCACAATAATGTGATATTAGCCAAAGGACCCTGCTTGAACAAACCTCGATGGTAAACCGCAGTTTCTCCCATTGTTTCCCTGCAACACACATAAGGAAGATCTTGATCAGGTTAACCGAGAGTTGCCATACTATCAGTAGAATATGTATTGAGTACAGCCGAATTCGATTGGTGTCACATGCATAACAATACAAAATTGTACCCACAACAAATGAAAATCAAATTGCAGAACTGAACCAAATAGTTAAATGGACAGCAGACCAAATGAACCAAAATAGTTAACTGGGCACGACATTGCAGAATAGAAACATGTACTAGAAGATAAGGCAGTTAACAAAACAAAGAATGCTTGAGAACAATTGTAGCGATCCGACCTCAAACGGTCAAATCTCCGTGTATAAGTGTCATCCCTGGATCGGTAATGCTGACACACACAGTACTTGAAGGATTTATAACAGAGTTCAATCACACACTTATTACATCGAATATCTCAAAAGAGATTACTTATTACAATAATATGACTGAAGGCCATCTAATAATGTTAACAATGGAAGCTTCGAAGGTAAAATGAGTCCATCAACTCCAACGGCATAGCTGAGTGCACGACAACGACCTAGCGCACCTTACTCTTCGTCTGATAAGTCTGCAACATAATACGTTGCAGCCCAAAACGGGTCAGCACATGGATATGATGGCAAAATAACACTGTAGAGCAATGAACATGTAGCAGCTATAACTATATGCATATTTGGCTGGTGGAGGCTCTATGGTTATTTTTGCAAAAAGCTAATTTTTCCCTACAACAAAGGAATATATTTTATTTAACTACAAAGTTTGTTGAAAACATTGAGAAGGTTCCTCCAACTCAATCCCAAATTAAATAATCATCAACCCAACAATTAATTAATAGAGTGATGAGATCAAATCAATAATCCAAGTACCATATACTCAAGATGTCCATAACCGGGGACACGGCTAACCATGATTAGTTTATACACTCTGTAGAGGTTTGCACACTTTTCCCCACAAGACTCGATCTCCTCCATTGTATTTCTCGCAGTACATTATGTTTGAGAAACGAATGACCGAGACACAGTCTTTCAGAAACATTAACTCTTTACTCTAGGTAGGCATTACCACCTACATCCCCTACATCTGCAGCCTACCACTGAAAGAGGTCACACAACTTACTCAACTATGCCAGAGCCCATAATGGCTTGTGGCTGCACACGGAAGTTTCCAGCATGAATAATCTTATGATCCCTTTGAGCCTGGGTGGAAAACCATAGGATGATCACATGGGTACTCCGGGATATCCCAGGACAACACTGGATTGCTCCAGGTGCCCAGACAACCACTGGGTGCTCCAGGGTGCCTCAACCAATCCACCCAGATGTGTATTAAAGTAGCCACCTTAAGTTTAACCATTAATTAAAACTCTCACATCTATCATGCATCACTCAAACCAAACCACGTCTACGAGCATAGCATAGCAGTATAAGCACAACATAGAAGTAACTCCCAGGGTCTGAAATAAAAATGATAGGTACTACCTCATCACTACTTCTCGGTACCCACAAATATTCAAGTCCTAACCATGCAATGTTTGAGGATTGAACTAATGTATAAAAACTGGGTAATAAGGGGTATGATCAAAGTGTTACTTGCCTTGCTGACGATCTGAAAACCCTAGTGACTCGTAGTAGCACGCTTCGCACTCCGAAAACCCTATCGTAAACAAACAATAACATGCAAGGGTAAAAATCAAGAGAAAATATCCAAATTTAAAGTTCAATTGAAGAGCTTCGATTTGCAAAAAGAATCAACCAAATCGGAGCTACGGAACTCAAATTACGATCAAAAGAAGTTTGAATTCAAATCTGCTTGCAACCAAAATTTAAATTGTTAAAACCATGTTCAAGTTGGTTAACTGGAAAGAGGGGAACAAGACGAAGATTTTGGCGTTGGTTTCACTGGATTTGGACGAGCGAGCAAAAAGTTCTGAGGGTGTGAAGATCGGGGGCTAATCTGCGATAAAAATAATAGTGGATAGGTCCCTCGCTGAAAATAGAATAAAAGAAAAAGGCTATCGAACAAACGTTCGCTATCAAGGACAAACAAACGAACATGTTTGTTAAAACGAACAGAATAGAGAACGTTCACTAAATAGATTCGTTCGAAAAAACCGAGAAAACCCTAACCCTAAACCGATATAAACCGAGAATCGAAAAAACAGAAAATAAACTGGTGAACCTGGGCGGTTTGTACTGGTTCATGGCGATGGCGAAACAATGGCGGCGGACTCCGACGGGCGGCGAGGCAAGGCGGCGCTGTGGGGCAGCGGCGCGGCAGCGGCGCAAAGGCGGCGACGGTGCGGCTCGGCGGCGGTGGTGTGTGGCTCGGGGTGAGGGAGGAGGCGGCGGGGACTGTGGTTATAAAGGCCAGGGGTCGGCCTTGGGCGAGGGGCAGTGCGGGGTGGAGTCCGGCTCGGACTCCCCTCGGCGGGTTGGGGCGGCGGGTCTCCTCCCCGCATGGGAGGAAGGCGGCGGTGAGGTGGGCTGCGGGGCCGCTCGTCTGGGCCTTCGACCCAGTCGGGCGAGGGAAGGATTTTTTAAAATAAAATTCCGCCTGAATAAAATCCTAATAAAATTTGAAAAAAGTTCTAAAAATGCCAAAAACAATTTCCACAGTCTAAACCTATTATTTAGAACAAAATGAACATTTTCTTGCCTATAAATGCAATTTTCAAAAATTCATATTTTTTCTAATTCAAATAAAATGTCAAATAAAAACCAAATAAAATATAAATATGATTTTAAAATTTCTCCTCCAATATTCCTCTCTGTTGGAAGAAGTCATATTATCTTCTCTCTTTTAATTTAAATATTGGAAATAATTGGAGAGAAAAACATTAAAACCAAATGGATCCTCTTTTCAAATTTGAGAAAAACTCAAATATGAAAATTTATGAAATACCCAACTCTCTCCTTGGGTCCTTGAGTTGCTTAAGATTTCTAGGATCACAACCAAATATGCAAATAAAATATGATATGCATATGATGACCTATGTATAACATCCAAATTGAAAATTGGGATGTTACAACTGTACTATGAAATGTAGCAATTGTTGGACCAAAGTGTTAACTGAACATTACATTTTAGAGGACCAAACTGTTAATTGAACATCAGATTGCATATTAACATTACAAAGGATAAATCACTAGAAGGCACTGGCGGTGGCCTCGAGAAAACATCACGAACTATATTTTAAAGTAGACAACCGCGCGACTGTGTCGACGGTGGCCTCGAAGGCGAGGTGCTCCTCCAAGATCTGGCAGTCGACACGCATGGCAGCCATAGCGACCTCGTTCACGCGTGCGGCCGCATGCTACTCAGCTCCATGTTATACTGCGTGTAAAATGGCTGTGGGCGGCGCTTAATTGGAGGAGGGGGCAGTGATTTCGATGGAAGGTGTCGCTCTGTCAGTCGGGGCATGTGGGACAGGAAAGAAGGAGGATGGTGTGCGTGGGGTGTGGATTACCTGACCATATTGACGAGGCCGCGCAACAAGAAGAAGGGTCGGTAGCGAGGAGGTCGCACAGCAAGAAGAAGGGACGCCGGCGAGGAGGCGGCACTGCAAGAAGAAGGGTCGTCAGCGAGGAGGCGGCGCTGCAAGAACAAGGGTAGTCGGCGAGGAGGCGGCGCTGCAAGAAGAAGGGTCGCCGACGAGGAGGCTGAGCTGCCAGTAAGCAGCAGTGATGGTTTAAACTGGGAAAGCAAGGAGGAATAGTGGAAGTGTGACTTTTGGTAGGAGGGAGGGGGCGGGGAGATAGATATTTCTGCGGTGGAAAAAATTCGCTCGGTCCCACGAGAAACTGGCGCGCAAGTGTGGTTCAAGCGGGGGCGGTGGACCGTAGACGACGAAGCTTGCTGCATAAGCCCGACAAGACGGTGCGCCAAGATATTTTATATTGCATCCTACACGATTCTTTCTAGTAAACTTTTTGTGGTATACCTGATTTTGTCAGTATGTTTTGAAAGACAAAATGGTGTTACAGAGGGAAAGGATGGTGTTTGAATTGCTAGAAACATTTCCGTATAGTGAACATGCAACTAGTACATAAGTGTCATGTTTAAACTTGGAATTATTCCGGGTTCGTTTGGCATTTTATGCATTAATTGAGTTTCTGGGCATTTAATGTGCATAATTCAATTTTGAACTACAAGCACATGCTCCAATGCACCAAAGTTTGCTGAAAAATCACATGTGTGTCTTTGGGTGAACTTATAGGTCCCATGCAAGAAATGGGAATAAAATTCAAACATCTGGGCGTCGTGGCTCGGCTGGAATGATCGAGAAACTTGGTTTTTTAATTACTGTAAATCCAAAACACGACTGAAAATCATGAAACTTGGCATGGTGTCATGACATGGCACTAACATGCTGCAATAATTTTTTTGGCTGAATTGGGACAAGTTCTGGTGTAAGCTTCTTGCAAACCGGAGCTTCCCTCAAGAAGGCTCCTGGTTCCAAGAGGGAATGTGTCACCTCCGTGTGCGAAACGACATACGTACACTGCCTTCTCCCGCCTTATTTTTTTACACAGCCAGATTAGACCAAATAGAAGTACCGTGCTAAATTTTGGAATTATTCTGGGCTCGTTTCACCTTTTTTTTATACATTAATTGAGTTTCTAGGCATTTAATGCGCATAATTCAAATTTGAACTACAAGCACGTGCTCTAGTGCACCAAAGTTGTTTGAAAAATCACATGTGTGTCCTTAGGTGAATTTCTAGGTCCCATGCAAGAGATGGGAGTGAAATTCAAACATCTGCGCATCATGGCTTGGCCGGAAAGATTAATTGGTTTTTTTAATTCCTATAATTCCAAAACACGCTTGAAAATCATGAAACTTGGCATGGTGTCATGACATGGCACCAACATGCTGCATTAATTTTTTGACCGAATTGGGACAAGCTTTGGTGTAAGCTTCTTTCAAACCCGAGCTTTCCTCAAGAAGGCTCGTGGTTCCGAGAGGGAACGTGTCACCTCCGTGTGCAAAACGACATACATACACTGCCTTCCCCCGCCTTAATTTTTTTACACAGCCAGATTAGACCAAATAGAAGTACCGTGTTAAATTTTGGAATTATTCCGAGCTCGTTCGCCTTTTTATACATTAATTGAGTTTCTGGGCATTTAATGTGCATAATTGAAATTTGAACTACAAGCACATGCTCTAGTGCATGAAAGTTGTTTGAAAAATCACATGTGTCCTTGGGTGACTTTCTAGGTCCCATGCAAGAGATGGGAGTGAAATTCAAACATCTGGGTGTCCTGGCTCGGCCGGAAAGATTGAGGAACTAGGTTTTTTAATTCATGTAATTCCAAAACACGCCTGAAAATCATGAAACTTGGCATGGTGTCATGACATGGCACCAATATGCTGCGGTAATTTTTTGGCTGAATTGAGACATGCTTTGGTGTAAGCATCTTGCAAACCGGAGCTTCCCTCAAGAAGGCTTAGGTGTGCGAAACGACATACGTACACTGCCTTCTCCCTTCTTAATTTTTTTACACAGCCAGATTAGACCAAATAGAAGTACCATGCTATATTTTGGAATTATGCCGGGTTCGTTTGGCCTTTTTTATACATCAATTGAGTTTCTGGGTATTTAATGTGCATAATTCAAATTTGAACTACAAGCACATGCTCGAGTGCACTAGAGTTATTTGAAAAATCACATGTGTGTCCTTGGGTGAATTTCTAGGTCCCATGCAAGAGATGGGAGTGAAATTCAAACATCTAGGCGTCGTGGCTCGGTCGGAAAGATTGACAAACTTGGTTTTTTAATTCCTGTAATTCCAAAACACGCCTCAAAATCATGAAACTTGGCATGGTCTCATGACATGGCACCAATATGTTGTGGTAATTTTTCTCTCCGATTTGTGAAGGCACACACATTAACAATCAACAAAGTCATTTTGGAGCAAGTGTTGTCACATCACAAATCGAAAACACAAGTATTGTTGAAAACCGTGGGCTTTCGACTTACAAATTACGTGCGGCCACGCGTCCCATTTTTTATTGGCTAGGAGCTGCCGTGCGGGGTAGCTATTTGAGTACAGGAGGCATGCGATTAGACCCCTGCGCGTGCTCATCAGGAGGAGAGCCCTTTTGACCGCTACCTGCCGCGCACCTCCATCCCAACGTCTCCATTAATGGCGCCCGAGCACCTGTTCTATGGCGTGGCTATATGTCTCACTGGACTGAGATTTAGCAGAGAAAAATGAAAATCTGAAAAGAAAGTTTTGCACGGATATTGATGTAAGATCCGACGGACCTATATAGCATCGACTGTGACTTATAGCAAGCATGATGAATATAAGGACGATGACATTGGATAATAATTGTCTTACATATTTATAAACATAATTAAAAAAGCCACATGCGGCAACGCCCGTTATACACAAGGGAAAAAGAAGAAGGAAGCCACAGCAAGAACTAGTCTCCGCGGCGAGCGGTAACGAGCTCTTTCTTGTCCTCAAGATGCTGGTTGAGAGCATCCATGGATTCCTCCACCAGCCTTCTGCGCTCGGTGCGCAGCATGGCATTCTCGTCCATAAGTTTCTCGACGATGACGCTGGTCCTCTTCAACAAGGCAGTGGTATGCTCCTGCTGCTCCGCACTTCCGACGATCTTCACCCTCAGCAGGTCGCGCTCGGCCCAGAGCTTTGCATTGCTCTCATTTAGTTGCCGGATGATGTCGGTAGACTGTTCAAACGAGGCTTGCAGGTCATCCTGCAACCCCGCCCACCAAGAGATCTGATTCATCTGCCTAAGGACGAGGGCACGCATGCGCCTGTAAGAGTCCTCTCCTGCTCACGAGGAAATTTCCCAGGCCACCGCTGCATGGGAGGACATCTCTGCTGCATTCGCGGCGCGGCGGGACATCTCTTCTGCTTCCGCGGCGCGGCCGGACCAGTCTGCTGCATCGACAGTGCGGCGGGTCCTCCGTGCTGCTTCGGCGGCGTGGCGGGACCTCTCTGCTGCTACGGCTGTGTGGCGGGACATGTTGGCTGCTTTCGCGGTGAGGCGGGACATCTCTCATGCTCCCGCTTCCAGGCTCGCCTCTCCCTGGTGGCAATCTCTCGACCCAGAACTCACGCTGGCCATGCCGGATGCAAGGGAACGATGATGAATGACTTGTTTGTTTTTGACTTTTTGTGGATGAGGAGTTGAGGAGGAATGTGCAGTCATCTTGGAGTAGTAGTATTTACAACCGCCTAGTAATATGCTCCTAAGTGGGAAACCGTTTAGGTTTTGATCGATGTGAACAGGTTTGCAATTTGGAATGTGATGGGACGCATGCTCAAAATTTACTGACGGTTATAAGTGCGGCACTATTCCTGGAAGGCATAACGTGGGCACGTATGCCTTCTCGGCCGCGTACATGGTGTTTGCACCATAGGGTGCACCGCAATAGGCAATGTCAGCACCATCGCACACGGTTCTTTTAATTAGAATGTGTGTGCCCGTCTAGCGCACAAATGTTGATCGTTGTGGCTAATCGCAAATAGTTCATCCATGTGAAGTGTATGCCATCAACCGCAGACACTTTGATCTGGCTGACCATTTCTTTTGTGTTGCCTAATCACAAACAGTTTATCCGAGTGAACCGTATGCCGTGTATTGCACACGCCTTCATCTGTCTGCTCGTTTCTTTTGTTTCTCCTCATCGCAAACAGTTAATTGAACTGAACCGTATGCCCTTCATCGCACACACAACTAAAACCTGAACCGTGTTTGATGCATCCGTCATCGCAAACATCTTATATATTTCTGACAGTTTTCATACAACACCATTTGTGATTATTGCATCGCACACAGTTTCTCGAAGGGTCTCTAATCGTAGTGTCATGTTAGCAGCATCCTGCAGTAGTGCGTTATGATTGTTATGAGATATGAAGATGGTGATATTAGAGTCATGCTAGTGAGTAGTTGTGAATTTGAGAAATACTTGTGTTAAGGTTTGTGAGTCCCGTAGCATGCACATATGGTGAACCGTTATGTAACAAAGTTGGAGCATGAGATATTTTTCGATTCTCTTCCTTATGAGTGGTGGTCGGGGATGAGCGATGGTCTTTTCCTACTAATCTATACCCCTAGGAGCATGCGCATAGTAGTTTGTTTCGATGACTAATAGATTTTTGCAATAAGTATGTGAGTTCTTTATGACTAATGTTGAGTCCATGGATTATACACACTCTCATCCTTCCACCATTGCTAGCCTCTCTAGTACCACGCAACTCTCGCCGGTACCATAAACCCACCATATACCTTCCTCAAAATAGCCACCATACCTACCTATTATGGCATTTCCATAGCCATTCCAAGATATATTGCCATGCAACTTTCCACTGTTCCGTTTATTATGGCACGTTCCGTCATTGTCATATTGCTTTGCATGATCATGTAGTTGACATCATATTTATGGCAAAGCCGGCGTTCATAATTCTTTCATACGTGTCGCTCTTGATTCATTGCACATCCCGGTACACCGCCGGAGGCATTCATATAGAGTCATATTTTGTTCTAAGTATCAAGTTGTAATTCTTGAGTTGTAAGTAAATAGAAGTGTGATGATCTTCATTATTAGAGCATTGTCCCACGTGAGGAAATAAAAAAATAAAAAAGAGAGAAAAGGCCAAAAAAATTAGAGAAAAAGAGAGAAGGGGCAATGCTACTATCCTTTTACCACACTTGTGTTTCAAAGTAGCACCATGATCTTCATGATAGAGAGTCTCCTATGTTGTAACTTTCATATACTAGTGAGAATTTTTTTATTATAGTACTTGGCTTAAATATTCCAACAATGGGCTTCCTCAAAATGCCCTAGGTCTTCATGAGCAAGCAAGTTGGATGCACACCCACTTAGTTTCTTTTTGAGATTTCATACACTTATAGCTCTAGTGCATCTGTTGCATGGCAATCCCTACTCACTCACATTGATATCTATTGATGGGCATCTCCATAGCCCGTTGTTACGCCTAGTTGATGTGAGACTATCTCCTTCGTTTTGTCTTCTCTACAACCACTGTCTATTCCACCTATAGTTCTGTGTCCATGGCTCACACTCATGAATTGGGTGAAAGTTGAAAAAGTTTGAGAACATCAAAAGTATGAAATAATTTCTTGGCTTGTCATCGGGGTTGTGCATGATTTGAATATTTTGTGTGATGAAGATGGAGCATAGCCATACTATATGATTTTGTAGGGATAAGCTTTCTTTGGCCATGTTATTTTGAGAAGACATAATTGCCTTATTAGTATGCTTGAAGTATTATTTTTTATGTCAATAGTAAACTTTTGTTTTGAATCATATGGATCTGAATATTCTTGCCACAATAAAGAAAATTACATGGATAAATATTTTAGGTAGCATTCCACATCAAAAATTCTGCTTTTATCATTTACCTACTCGAGGACGAGCAGGAATTAAGCTTGGGGATGCTTGATATGTCTCCAACGTATCTATAATTTTTGATTGTTCCATGATATTATATTATCTATCTTGGATGTTTTATATGCATTTATATGCTATTTTATATGATTTTTTGGACTAACCTATTAACCTAGAGCCCAGTGCCAGTTTCTGTTTTTTCCTTGTTTTTGAGTTTCACAGGAAAGGAATATCAAACGGAGTCCAATTGACCTAAAACTTTACGGCGATTGTTTTTGGACCAAAAGAAGCCCACAGAGTACCGGAGTTGGGCCAGAAGAGTCCATAGTCATCCACAAGGGTGGAGGGAGCCCCACCCCCTAAGGCACGCCCTCCGACCTTGTGGTTGACTCTTGGACACCCCTGACTTGTTCTCGACACCAACACCTCTTATATATATCCCCAAACCGTCAGAACAGAACCTAGATCGGAAGTTTCGCCGCCACAAGCCTTTGTAGCCAGTAAAAACCAATCATGACCCTGTTTCGGCACCCTGCCAGAGGGGGGAATCATCACCAGTGGCCATCTACATCATCCGACGCTCTCCACGACGAGGAGGGAGTAGTTCACCCTCGGGGCTAAGGGTATGTACCAGTAGCTATGTGTTTGATCTCTCTCTATCTCGTGTTCTTGATTTGGCACGATCTTGATGTACCACGAGCTTTGCTATTATAGTTGGATCTTATGTTGTCTCTCCCCCTCTACCTTCTTGTAATGAATTGAGTTTTCCCTTTGAAGTTATCTTATCGGATTGAGTATTTAAGGATTTGAGAACACTTGATGTATGTATTGCATGTGCTTATCTGTGGTGATAATGGGTTATTCACGTGATCTACTTGATGTATGTTTCGGTGATCAACTTGCGGGTTCTGTGACCTTGTGAACTTATGCATAGGGGTTGGCACACGTTTTCGTCTTGACTCTCTGGTAGAAACTCTGGGGCACTCTTTGAAGTTCTTTGTGTTGGTTTGAATAGATGAATCCGAGATTGTGTGGTGCATATCGTATAATCAAACCCTCAGATACTTGTGGTGACATTGGAGTATCTATGTGACATTAGGGTTTTGGTTGATGTGTGTCTTAAGGTGTTATTTTAGTATGAACTCTAGGGCTGTTTGTGACACTTATAGGAGTAGCCCAATAGATCGATCAGAAAGAATAACTTTGAGGTGGTTTCGTACCCTACAATAATCTCTTGGTTTGTTATCTGCTATTAGTGACTCTTTGTTGCACGTTGAGGGATTTTTATGTGATCTAATTATGTTATCATTGTTGAGTGAACTTGCACTAGTGAAAGTATGAACCCTAGGCCTTGTTTCGAAGCATTGCAATACCGTTTTCGCTCACTTTGACCACTAGTTACCTTGCTGTTTGTATATTTCCAGATTACAAAAACCTATATCTACCATCCATATTGCACTTGTATCACCATATTTTCGCCGAACTAGTGCACTTATATAATTTACCATTGTATTGGGTGTGTTGGGGACACAAGAAACTCTTTGTTATTTGGTTGCAGGGTTGTTTGAGAGAGACCATCTTCATCCTACGCCTCCCACGGATTGATAAACCTTAGGTCATCCACTTGAGGGAATTTGCTACTGTCCTACAAAACTCTGCACTTGGAGGCCCAACAACATCTACAAGGATAAAGTTGCGTAGTAGACATCACACATGAATCCCTCCCATCGAGTCGAAGTGGCTAGTACAATGACACGTCATGAACCGATCTCGCTCTGTGTGGGGACTGTACGATTTTCGACGCACGCGCCACATCAATGTTGTGAAATGGTATCAAACATGCATACACGCATCACCTCGATACATATGCATGTAGTGGTTGTCTTAGAACATTACACTCCCTCGTGTGGTTATCGACGACAAGCCTATATATTCATGGGCCCACGTGAACATCCATGATCACCTTGACCGACAACTAGATAGGTTACCATGGCGGATTCTTCATTTGGTTTGTGTTATCGTAGTATAGGTCATGGTGAGATTCAGACCTAATTAAGTTTGAGCGCATACTATGCATGCATGCATGAATCCCGCTCATCGGCTTGAAGTGTGGTGTGACATACATATGCATCGTCAACCTAACCCTCATTCAGTGTGGGGATTTTTGGTTCGAAAGCACAGTGCCACATCAAAGTTGTTCCATTATGTATTCAAAACACACCTCTCCATACATATGTTTGGGCCACACACATGCAGTGGTTGTCTTTGGGGACTAGCTACTTGCATGATTGTTGGCGAGCTAGCCCATCTTCGGGGTCGCATGGATGACCATCACTTTGACCAACAACAAGAAAGAGGTTGTACGACCAAGGTGGATTATTCTTGGTCTGTTTTACGACCCATCTTGGTGAGATGCCTCTCTGGCCCACCGACTGAAAGTGGGTGGGTGTGTGTGTGTTGGGGGGGGGGAGGCTGCTACTTCGCACTTTGCTAGGTGAACCTCGGTTGGGGGGTGGCATGCATTCATAGCTTAGGATTCCCTTCGTGCCGACACGAGGAGGGCAAGAAATACCGTGCGATTTGCAAGATAGGTGCCACATCGAAGATGCATTTGGTATTTGAACATCAAACCACCCTTTTCATACACAAATTTGGTCCACATGCAAGTGTGTTTGTGTTCTGACCCTCTCCCGCATCATTTTTCACCAAATTTATGAACATTTGACAAGTTGGATGACGCAACACACACGGTTCACTCACACTAACCGTATGCCACGCTGGTGCCCCTGTCACGCACATCCGCACAGTACATTGGGCTCCACGAGGCTTTCCCTCTCAAAAATATCTACCCGCCTGCAACTTTTTTCTATTTGATAACACACGGTTATTATGTTTTGACCGTGTGTGATGTTTCTTGTTCCCAATCCCGCCTGCATCCCTCGAAAATATCTGCCCGCCTCGAGGGTTTTTCTGTTTCATAACACACGGTTGTTATCTCCAGACCATGTGCGATGCACCATCATCCAAATTTTCAATAGCTCCGGCATTTCACTCCCGCGTTTCACTCCCACATGGTAAACTTTTTAGTAGCCGCGTCATTTCCTTAAACACACCCCCGCCCCCTCCACACACACACACACACCAAAACCTCCTCGGGCACGCGTGCGCACGCACACACACACACACACACCCTCCCTTGCTCGAAACACTAGCAAGGACGTTGTCGCCGCCGCCGCAAGGCCTCCGTTGTGAACATCTGCCAGTTTGCCCATGCAACATACCCACCAATCTCCATACCCAGGCCGCCCTGAGTTTCTTAGATGACGCTTGCCAAACGCCCCCTTTCCCACAGATCCCCATCCCCATCCCCCACTCTAGAGCATCGCAGCCTATGCCCAGCTACACTTCCCTTGGAGCTCGAGGAGCGACTGGCCCAAAAGAGGTGTATCGCAGTCTCTTCGTCCGATGTCGCTGAGGAAGCTGATGACCATTATTGGCCACATGCACTCAATCAGCGGGCTAGAGTATTCGGGTATGTCACGGACACCGGCTACGACATCGAGGTCGTCGACAACGACGGCCTAAGGCGGGCTATGTCATATGTTAAGTGGCCCACCCCCAACCCCTCGGGTCAACCGCCGTCGATCTCATCCATGGCCCCGGCGCTGATCTCCTCTAGCTCGCTGTCAAGAATTTGCCATCCTACATCACCATCAATCCCATTTTGTCATTTCTAAAGGACACGTTCTGCGACGCTGGCTTGGGATCCACAGCTTCCAACACTGGTACATCGACGTCCTAAACAAACGGTTTAAAACCCCTTTCCGCGATGGCATTTGGAACCGTCGCCAAGTGAGTGTGGGCGATAGGGGGTCCTTCCCACACGACCCAGAAATCATCGGGGATAGGCCCTCCTGGGACCCAGGCTGGGGCCGTGTGCGATCGGGCGAGGCATGGAAACCCAATCATTTCCGTAGGTATGTACATCCCACAAGGTGAATCCCAGAAATCATGTCCGTAGGTATGTACATCCCACACGGTGAATCCCATAAATCATTTTCATAGGTATGTACATCCGAGATGGTGAATCCCAAAAATCATTTCCGTAGGTATGTACATCCCACACGGTGAATCCCATAAAATCATTTCCGTAGGTATGTACATCCCACACAGTTCTTTGTGTGGAAACGTTTGTGCAAGGTGGCCTAATGCAAACAGTTCGCTGCCGGAAGCCGTGTGTGATTGTTAGTTAATCGAACACGCCTACTTTCTAGAAACCGTGCGGGTTGTTTGAGTTCATCGCCCACGGTGCTGTCTGAGTAACCGTTTGCAATAGAAAACCCCAATAAGCAGGGTAATTAACCTATTATTGATAATCCATGTACTAATCAAACTGATATTTCTTATAAAACACGCTAGATATTTCATCTCCGTATAAAAGCAACCAGGATTTCATAATTGAATTACATCAGATAGCTTCGGCACTCAGTTACGCCATGTCACAACAGCACCAAGTTTCACATGCAGCACCAAAAACCTTTGGAAAGTAGCATCATACATGGTAAATAGACAAATGAATCTCATCTGGGAAACTGCAGAAGCAGAAGGCAAATATTGAGCCTTTAGTGATGTTGAATGTCCTTGCAACTTTAGGCAAGTGGCTATGGATAATTGCCCGCCCAACCTTCGTCCTCTTCAGCAAGACTTCAATATTGTATTGTGGGTGTTGAATGAATACCTTCCTCTCCTCTTGACCATGAAGGTGGTTTGAGAGGTAATCATCGGTGAACTGCTTTGAGAAGTACTTAAAACAAAGCTATGCATAAATCGCTGTTGTAAATTTTGAAATGGCACAAGGGGTAAAAACAAGGTAAAAGAGTTGGTACCATCTTATAGTTGACTGATGTCTTCTTCATTGTGCAAACAAAGATCTTGCCGTTATTTGTCGCAAGTTTCTTCATCCTAACAATCTTTCTGAGTTTCTTGACTTGACTGATATTCATGGACATCTCATTTCCCCATATGCAAAATGGGTCGAACAGTGAGTCTAAGCCTTTGACAACAGGACCTACATGTGCAAGACCAAATTGTAAGAAACCTAAATATTAGAATGATTCCCGCAACTGCACAATAATGTGCTATTAGCCAAACGACCCTGCTTGAACAAACCTCGATGGTAAACCGCAGTTTCTCCCATTGTTTCCCTGCAACACACATAAGGAAGATCTTGATCAGGTTAACTGAGAGTTGCCATACTATTAATAGAATATGTATTGAGTACAGCCAAATTCAATTGGTGTCACATGCATAACAATACAAAATTGTACCCACAGCAAATGAAAATCAAATTGCAAAACTGAACCAAACAGTTAAATGGATAGCAGGCCAAATGAACCAAAATAGTTAACTGAGCACGACATTACAGAATAGAAACATCTACTAGAAGATAAGACAGTTAAGTAAATAGAATGCTTGAGAACAGTACTACGAAATGTAGCAATTGTTGGACCAAAGTGTTAACTGAACATTACATTTCAGAGGACCAAATTGTTAACTAAACATCAGATTGCATATTAACATTACAGAGGACAAATCACTAGAAGGCACTAGCGGTTGCCTCGAGTAAACATCACGAACTGTATTTTAATGTAGACAACCGCGTGGCGGTGTCGACGGTGGCCTCGAAGACGAGGTGCTCCTCCAAGATCTGGCGGTCGACACGCATGGCAGCCATAGCGACCTCGTTCGCGCGTGCAGCCGCATGCTACTCAACTCCATGTTATACTGCGTGTAAAATGGCTGTGGGCGGCGCTTAATTGGAGGAGGGGGTAGTGATTTTTTTGGAAGGTGTCGCTCCGTCAATCGGGGCATGTGGGACGGGAAAGGAGGAGGATGGTGTGGGTGGGGTGTGGATTACCTGACCATATCGACGAGGCCGCGAAGCAAGAAGAAGGGTTGGCGGCGAGGAGGCCGCGCAGCAAGAAGAAGGGTCGCCGGCGAGGAGGCGGTGCTGCAAGAAGAAGGGTAGCCGGCAAGGAGGCGGCGCTGCAAGAAGAAGGGTCACCGGCGAGGAGGCTGAGCTTCCATTAAGCAGCATTGAAGGTTTGAACTTGGAAAGCAAGGAGGAATAGTGGAAATGTGGCTTTTGGTAGGAGGGAGGGGGCGGGGAGATAGATATTTCCGCGGTGGCAAAAAAATTCGCTCGGTGCACGAGAAACTTGCGCGCAAGTGTGGTTCAAGCAGGGGCGGTGGACTGTAGACGACGAAGCTTCCTGTGTATGCTAGACAAGACGGTGCGCCAAGATATCTTATATCGCATCCCACAAGATTCTTTCTAGTAAAATGTTCGTGGTGTACCTGATTTTTTCATTATGTTTTGAAAGACAAAATGGTGTTACAAAGGGAAAGGATGGTGTTTGAATTGCTAGAACATTTACGTACAGTGAACATGCAACTAGTACATGAGTGTCGTGTTTAAATTTGGAATTATTCCGGGTTCGTTTGGCATTTTTATGCATTAATTGAGTTTCTGGGCATTTAATGTGCATAATTCAAATTTGAACTACAAGCACATGCACCAATGCACCAAACTTTGCTGAAAAATCACAAGTGTGTCTTTGGGTGAATTTATAGGTCCCATGCAAGAAATGGGAATAAAATTCAAACATCTGGGTGTCGTGGCTCGACCGGAATGATTGAGAAGCTTGGGTTTTTAATTCCTATAAATCCAAAACACGGCTGAAAATCATGAAACTTGGCATGGTGTCATGACATGGCACCAACATGCTGCAGTAATTTTTTGGCCGAATTGGGACAAGCTTTGGTGTAAGCTTCTTGCAAACTGGAGCTTCCTTCAAGAAGGCTCCTGGTTCCGAGAGGAACGTGTCACCTCCGTGTGCGAAACGACATACGTACACTGCCTTTTCCCGCCTTAATATTTGTACACTGGCAGATTAGACCAAATAGAAGTATCGTGCTAAATTTTGGAATTATTCCGTGTTCGTTTATCCTTTTTAATACATTAATTGAGTTTCTGGGCATTTAATGTGCATAATTCAAATTTGAACTACAAGCACATGCTCCAGTGCACCAAAGTTGTTTGAAAAATCACATGTGTGTCCTTGGGTGAATTTCTAGGTTCCATGCAAGAGATGGGAGTGAAATTCAAACATCTGGGCGTCGTGGCTCGGCCCGAAAGATTGAGAAACTTGGTTTTTTAATTGCTGTAAATCCAAAACACGCCTGAAAATCATGAAACTTGGCATGGTGTCATGACATGGCACCAACATGCTGCGGTAATTTTTTTCCGCCGAATTGGGAAAAAGCTTTGGTGTGGCTTATTGCAAACCGGAGCTTCCCTCAAGAAGACTCCTGGTTCCGAGAGGGAACGTGTCACCTCCGTGTGTGAAACGACATACGTACGCTGGCTTCTGCCACCTTAATTTTTTTACACAACCATATTAGACCAAATAGAAGTATCGTGCTAAATTTTGGAATTATTCTGTGTTCGTTTCGCCTTTTTTATACATTAATTGAGTTTCTACACATTTAATGTGTATAATTCAAATTTGAACTACAAGCACCTGCTCCTGTGCACCAATGTTGTTTGAAAAATCACATGTGTGTCCTTGGCTGAATTTCTAGGTCCCACGAAAGAGATGGGAGTGAAATTCAAACATCTGGGCGTCGTGGCTCGGCCGGAAAGATTGAGAAACTTTTTTTTATTCCTATAATTCCAAAACACGCCTGAAAATCATGAAACTTAGCATGGTCTCATGACATGGCACCCACATGCTAAGGTAATTTTTTTGGCCGAATTGGGACAAGCTTTGGTGTAAGCTTCTTGCAAACCGGAGCTTCCCTTAAGAAGCCTCATGGTTCCGAGAGGGAACGTGTCACCTCCGTGTGCGAAACGACATACGTACACTGCCTTCACCCGCCTTAATTTTTTACACAGCCAGATTGGAACAAATAGAAGTACCGTGCTAAATTTTGGAATCATTCCGGGTTCTTTTGGCCTTTTTATACATTAATTGAGTTTCTAGGAATTTAATGTGCATAATTCAAATTTGAACTACAAGCATAGGCTCTAGTGTACCAAAGTTGTTTGAAAAATCACATGTGTTTCCTTGGGTGAATTTCTAGGTCCCATGCAAGAGATGGGAGTGAAATTCAAACATTTGGGCGTCGTGTGTCGGCCGGAAAGATTGAGAAACTTGGTTTTTTAATACCTGTAATTACAAAACACGCCTGGAAATCATGAAACTTGGCATGGTCTCATGACACGGCACCAACATGCTGCGGTAATTTTTTTGGACAAATTGGGACAAGCTTTGGTGTAACTTCTTGCAAACTGGAGCTTCCCTCAAGAAGCCTCGTGGTTCCGAGAGGGAACGTGTCACTTCCGTGTGAGAAACGACATACGTATACTGCCTTCTCCCGCCTTAATTTTTTTACACAGCCAGATTAGACCAAATAGAAGTACCGTGCTAAATTTTGGAATTATTTCGGGTTCGTTTCACCTTTTTATACATTAATTAAGTTTTTGGGAATTTAATGTGCATAATTCAAATTTGAACTACAAGCACAGGCTCCGGTGCACCAAAGTTGTTTGAAAAACCACATGTATGTCCTTGGCTGAATTTCTAGGTCCCATGCAACAGATTGGAGTGAAATTCAAACATCTGGGCGTCGTGGCTCGGCCAGAAAGATTGAGAAAATCGATTTTTTTAATTCCTGTAATTCCAAAACACGCTTGAAAATCATGAAACTTGGCATGGTGTCAAGACATGGCACCAACACACTGCGGTAATTTTTTTGGCCGAATTGGGAGAAGCTTTGGTGTAAGCTTCTTGCAAACCAGAGCTTCCCTCAAGAAGGCTCGTGGTTCCGAGAGGGAACGTGTCACCACCCTGTGCGAAACGACATAGAAACACTGCCTTCTTCTGCCTTAATTTTTGCACACTGGCAGATTAGACCAAATAGAAGTATCGTGCTAAATTTTGGAATTATTCCGTGTCCGTTTGGCCTTTTTTATGCATTAATTGAGTTTCTGGGCATTTAATGTGCATAATTTAAATTTGAACTACAAGCACATGCTCTAGCGCACCAAAGTTGTTTGAAAAATCACATGTGTGTCCTTGGGTGAATGTCGAGGTCCGAATCAAGAGATGGGACTGGAATTCAAACATCTGGGCGTCGTGGCTTGACCCGAAAGATTGAGAAACTTGGTATTTTAATTCCTGTAAATCCAAAACACGCCTGAAAATAATGAAACTTGGCATGGTGTCATGACATGGCACCAACATGCTGCGGTAATTTTTTTGGCCGAATTGGGACAAGCTTTGGTGTAAGCTTCTTGCAAACCGGAGCTTCCCTGAAGAACGCTTGTGCTTTCGAGAGGGAATGTGTCACCTCCGTGTGCGAAACGGCATACATACACCGCCTTCTTCCGCCTTAATTTTTGTACACTGGCAGATTAGACCAAATAGAAGTATCGTGCTAAAATTTTGAATTATTCTGTGTCCATTTGGCCTTTTTTATACATTAATTGAGTTTCTGCCATTTAATGTGTATAATTAAAATTTGAACTACAAACACGTGCTCGTGTGCACCAAAGTTGTTTGAAAAATCACATGTGCGTCCTTGGGTGAATTTCTAGGTCCCATACAAGAGATGGGAGTGAAATTCAAACATCTAGGTGTCGTGGCTCGGCCGGAAAGATTGAGAAACTTGGTTTTTTAATTCCTGCAATTCCAAAGGACGCCTGGAAATCATGAAACTTGGCATGGTCTCATGACATGGCACCAACATGTTGCGGTAATTTTTTGGCCGAATTGGGACAAGCTTTGGTGTAAGCTTATTGCAAACCGGAGCTTCGCTCAAGAAGGCTCGTGGTTCCAAGAGGGAACGTGTCACCTCCGTGTGCGAGACGACACACGTACACTATCTTCTCCCGCCTTAATTTTTTACACAGCCAGATTAGACCAAATAGAAGTACTATGGTAAATTTTGGAATTATTCCGGGTTCGTTTGGCCTTTTTTATACATTAATTGAGTTTCTGGGCATTTAATGTGCATAATTCAAATTTGAACTACAAGCACAAGCTCCAGTGCACCGAAGTTGTTTCAAAAATCACATGTGTGTCCTCGAGTGAATTTCTAGGTCCCATGCATGAGATGGGAGTGAAATTCAAACATCTGGGCGTTGTGGCTCGACCCGAAATAGTGAGAAACTTGGTTTTTTAATTCCTGTAATTCCAAAACACGCTTGAAAATTATGAAACTTGGCATGGTCTCATGACATGGCACGAACATGCTGCGGTAAATTGTTTGGCCGAATTGGGACAAGCTTTGGAGTGAGCTTCTTGCAAATTAGAGCTTCCCACAAGAAGGCTCGTGGTTCCGAGAGGGAACGTGTCACCTCCGTGTGTGAAACGACATACATACACTGCCTTCTCCTGCCTTAATTTTTTTACACAGCCAGATTAGACCAAATAGAAGTACCATGCCAAATTTTGGAATTATTCCAGTATCGTTTCGCATTTTTTATACATTAATTGAGTTTCTGGGCATTTAATGTGCATAATTCAAATTTGAACTACAAGCACAGGTTCCAGTGCACCAGAGTTGTTTGAAAAATCACATGTGTGTACTTGCATGAATATCTAGGTCCTGTGCTAGAGATTGGAGTGAAATTCAAACATCTAGGCGTCGTGGCTTGGCCGGAAAGATTGAGAAACTAGGTTTTTTAATTCTGTAATTCCAAAACACGCCTGAAAATCATGAAACTTGGCATGGTGTCATGACATGGCACCAACATTCTGCGGTATTTTTTTGGCCAAATTGGGACAAGCTTTGGTGTAAGCTTCTTGCAAACCGGAGCTTCCCTCAAGAAGGCTCGTGGTTCCGAGAGGTAACGTGTCACCTCCGAATGCGAAACGACATACATACATTGCCTTGTTCTGCCTTAATTTTTATACATTAATTGATGTTTTGGGCATTTAATGTGCATAATTATAATTTGAACTACAAGCACAGGCTCCAGTGCACCAAAGTTGTTTGAAAAATCACATGTGTGTACTTGGGTGAATTTCTAGGTCCCATGCAAGAGATGGGAGTGACATTCAAACATCTCGGTGTCGTGACTCGGCCCGAAAGATTGAGGAACTTTGTTTTTTAATTCCTGTAAATCCAAAACACGCCTGAAAATCATGAAACTTGGCATGGTGTCATGACATGGCACCAACATGCTGCCGTAATATCTTTGGCTGAATTGGGACAAGCTTTGGTGTAGGCTTATTGCAAACCGGAGCTTCCCTCAAGAAGGCTCCTCGTTTCGAGAGGGAACGTGTCACCTCCGTGTGTGAAACGACATACATACACTGCCTTCTCCCACCTTACTTTTTTTTACACAGGCAGATTAGACCAAATAGAAGTATCGTGCTAAATGTTGGAATTATTCCGTGTTCGTTTGGCCTTTTTATACATTAATTGAGTTTTTGCGCATTTAATGTGTATAATTCAAATTTTAACTACAAGCACGTGCTCCTGTGCACTAAAGTTGTTTGAAAAATCGCATGTGTGTCCTCGGGTGAATTTCTAGGTCCCATGCAAGAGATGGGAGTGAAATTCAAACATCTGGGCGTCGTGGACGGCCTGAAAGATTGAGAAACTTGGTTTTTTAATTCCTGTAAATCCAAAACACGCCTGAAAGTCAAGAAACTTGGCATGGTCTCATGACATGGCACCAACATGCTGCGGTATTTTTTTTGGCCGAATTGGGACAAGCTTTGGTGTAAGCTTCTTGCAAACCGGAGCTTCCCTCAGGAAGGCTCGTGGTTCCGAGAGGGAACGTGTCTCCTCCGTGTGCGAAACGACATACATACACTGCCTTGTTCCGTCTTAATTTTTGTACACTGGAAGATTAGACCAAATAGAAGTATCGTGCTAAAATTTTGAATTATTCCGTGTTCGTTTGGCCTTTTTTATACATTAATTGAGTTTCTGCCATTTAATATGTATAATTCAAATTTGAACTACAAGCACGTGCTCCTGTGCACCAAAGTTGTTTGAAAAATCACATGTGTGCCCTTGGGTGAATTTCTAGGTCCCATGCAAGAGATGGGAGTGAAATTTAAACATCTGGGCGTCGTGGCTCGACCGGAAAGATTGAGAAACTTGGTTTATTAGTTCCTGTAATTCCAAAACATGCCTGAAAATCATGAAACTTGGCATGGTCTCATGACATGGGACTAACATGCTGCGGTAATTTTTTTTGGCCGAATTGGGACAAGCTTTGGTGTAAGCTTCTTGCAAACCGGAGCTTCCCTCAAGAAGGCTCGTGGTTCCGAGAGGGAACGTGTCATCTCCATGTGTGAAATGAAATACGTACACTATATTCTCCCGCCTTAATTTCTTACACGGCCAGATTGGACCAAATAGAAGTACCGTGCTAAATTTAGTAATTATTCCGGGTTCGTTTGGCCTTTTTTTATACATTAATTGAGTTTCTAGGCATTTAATGTGCATAATTCAAATTTAAACTACAAGCACAGGCTCAAGTGCACCAATGTTGTTTGAAAAATCACATGTGTGTCCTTGGGTGAATTTCTAGGTCCCATGCAAGAGATGGGAGTGAAATTCAAACATCTGGGCATCGTGGCTCGGCCGGAAAGATTGAGAAACTTGGTTTGTTAATTCCCGTAATTCCAAAACATGCCTGAAAATCATGAAACTTGGCATGGTCTCATGACATGGCACCAGCATGCTGCGGTAATTTTTTTAGCCGAATTGGGACAAGCTTTGGAGTAAGCTTCTTGCAAACCGGAGCTTCCCTCAAGAAGGCTCGTGGTTCCGAGAGGGAACGTGTCACCTCCGTGTGTGAAACGACATACGTACACTGCCTTCTCCCGCCTTAATTTTTTTACAGAGCCAGATTAGATCAAATTGAAGTACCGTGCTAAATTTTGGAATTATTCCAGGGTCATTTCTCCTTTTTATACATTAATTGAGTGTTTGGGCAATTAATATGCATAATTCAAATTTGAACTACAAGCACAGGTTCCAGTGCACCAAAGTTGTTTGAAAAATCACATGTGTGTACTTGGGTGAATTTCTAGGTCCCATGCAAGATATTGGAGTGAAATTCAAACATCTGGGCGTCGTGGCTCGGCCGGAAAGATTGAGAAACTTGGTTTTTTAATTCCTGTAATTCCAAAACACGCATGAAAATCATGAAACTTGGCATGGTGTCATGACATGGCACCAACATGCTGCGGTAATTTTTTGCCGAATTGGGACAAGCTTTGGAGTAAGCTTCTTGCATACCGGAGCTCCCCTCAAGAAGGCTCGTGGTTCCGAGAGGGAACGTCTCACCTCCGTGTGCGAAACGACATACGTACACCGCCTTCTCCCGCCTTATTTTTTTACACAGCCATATTAGACCAAATAGAAGTACCATGCTAAATTTTGGAATTATTCCGGGTTCGTTTTGCCTTTTTATACATTAATTGAGTTTCTGGGCATTTAATGTGCATAATTCAAATTTGAACTACAAGCACATGCTCCAGTGCATGAAAGTTTTTGAAAAATCACATGTGTGTCGTTGGGTGAATTTCTAGGTCCCATGCAAGAGATTGGAGTGAAATTCAAAAATCTGAGCGTCTTGGCTCGACCGAAAAGATTTAGAAACTTGGTTTTTTAATTCCTGTAATTCGAAAACACGCCTAGAAATCATGAAATTTGGCATGGTGTCATGACATGGCACCAACACACTGTGGTAAATTTTTTGGCCGAATTGGGAGAAGATTTGGTGTAAGCTTCTTGCAAACCAGAGCTTCCCTCAAGAAGGCTCGTGGTTCCGAGAGGGAACGTGCCACCTCTGTGTGTGAAACAACATACGTACACTGCCTTCTCCCGCCTTAATTTTTTTACATAGCCAAATTAGACCTAATAGAAGTACCGTGCTAAATTTTGGAATTATTCCAGGTTCATTTCGCCTTTTTTATACATCAATTGAGTTTCTGGGCATTTAATGTGCATAATTCAAATTTGAACTACAAGCACATGCTCCGGTGCACCAAAATTGTTTGAAAAATCACATGTGTGTCCTTGGGTGAATTTCTAGGTCCCATGCAAGAGATGTGAGTGAAATTCAAACATCTGGAAGATTGAGAAACTTGGTTTTTTAATTCCTGTAATTTCAAAACACGCCTGAAAATCATGAAACTTGGCATGGTCTCATGACATGGCACCAACATGCCGTGGTAATTTTTCTGTCCGATTTGCGATGGCGCACACATTAACAATCAACAAAGTCATTTTGGAACAAGTGTTGTCACGTTACAAATTGGAAACACAAGTATTATTGAAACCGTGGGCGTTCGACTTACCAATTACGTGCGGCCACGCGTCCCTTTTTTTATTGTCTAGGAGGTGCCGTGCGGTGTAGCTATTTGAGTACGGGAGGCGTGCGACCATACGCATGTGCGTGCTCATCGGGAGGAGAGCCCTTTTGACCGCTATCCGCCGCACCCCTCCCTCCCAACGTCTCCATTAATGGCGCCCGAGCACCTGTTCTATGGCGTGGCTATATGTCTCACTGGACTGAGATTTAAGAGAGAAAAATGAAAATCTGAAAAGAAAGTTTTGCACGGATCTTGATGTAAGATCCGACAGACCTATATAGCAGTGACTGCGACTTATAGCAAGCATGATGAATATAAGGATGATGACATTGGATAATAATTGGCTTACACATTTATAAACATAATTAAAAAAGCCACATGCGGCAATGCTCGATATACACAAGGGCAAAAGAAGAAGGAAGACAATGATCTGGCTCGCTGATTTCTACTTTCTTGATGCGTTGCTACAGGCCGCGGGAACTAGTCTCTGCGGCGGGCAGCGACGAGCTCTTTATTGTCCTCAAGATGCTGGTTGAGAGTATCCACAAATTCCTCCACCAGCCTTCTGCGCTCGATGCGCAGCATGGCATTCTCGTCCATAAGTTTCTCGATAATGACGCCGGTCCTCTTCAACAAGGGAGTGGTCTGCTCCAGCTGCTCCGCACTTCCGACGATCTTCGCCCTCAGCAGGCCGCGCTCGGCCCGGAGCTCCGCATTGCTCTCATTTAGTTGCCGAATGACGTCGGTAGACTGTTCAAACAAGGCTTTCAGGTCATCCTGCAACCTCGCGCACCTGGAGATCTGATCCATCTGCCTAAGGACTAGGGCACGCATGCGCCTGTAAGAGTCCTCGCCTGCCCGTGAGACATTTTCCTAGGCCGCCACGGCGCGGGAGGACATCTCTTCTGCATTCGGGGCGCGGCGGGACATCTCTTCTGCTTCCGCGGTGCGGCCGGACCTCTTTGCTGCTACGGCCGTGCGGTGGGACATGTTGGCTGCTTTCGCGCGAGGCGGTACATCTCTCGTGCTCCCGCTTCCAGGCTCGCCTCTCCCTGGTGGCAATCCCTCGACCCAGAACTCACGCTGGCCATGGCAGACGCAAGGGAACGATGATGAATGACTTGTTTGTTTTTGACTTTTTGTGGATGAGGAGTTGAGGAGGAACGTGCAGTCATCTTGGAGTAGTAGTATTTATAACCGCGTAGTAATACGCTCCTAAGTGGGAAACCGTTTAGGTTTTGGTCGGTGTGAACAGGTTTGCAATTTGAAATGTGACAGGACGCATGCTCAAAATTTACTGATGGTTATAAGCGCGACACTATCCTTGGAAGGCGTAACGTGGGCACGTACGCCTTCTCGGCCGCGTACGTGGCGTTTGCACCATAGGGTGCACCGCAATAGGCAATGTCAGCACACGTCTTGTTCCAACAACCGTGCGCGCTCGTTATTACCATCGCGCATGCTTCTTTTAATTAGAATGGGTGTGCCCGTATAGCGCACACACATTGATCTATCTAACTGTTTCAGTTTGCTGTGGCTAATCACAAACAGTTCGTCTATGTGAAGTGTATGCCGTCAATCGCTGACACTTTGATCTGACTTACCCGTTTCTGTTCTGTTGCCGAATCACAAACAGTTAACCCTTCTGAAGCACATGCCCTCAATCACACACACCTTGATCTGGCTGACCGTTTCTTTTGTGTTGCCTAACACCAACAGTTCATCCGAGTGAACCATATGTTTTATCTCGCACACACCTTCATCTGGCTTCTCGTTTCTTTTGTGTTGCCTAATCACAAACAGTTCATTCGAGTGAACCGTATGCTCTATATCGCACACGCCTTCATCAGGCTGCCCGTTTCTTTTGTTCCGCCTCATCGCAAACAGTTCATTGGACTGAACTGTATGCCCTGGATCGCACACGCAACTAAAATCTGAACCGTGTTTGATGCATCCTCCATTGCAAACATTTTGCACCTTTTTTGATGGTTTTTTCACATCCCGATTTGTGATTAATGAATCACACATAGTTTTGTGAAAGGGTCTCTGATCGTAGTGTCGCGTTAGTAGCATCCTGCAGTAGTGCAAGTCAGACCTCATCGACAACGAGCACAAGGAGGGACCCTCTCCGGATCTTCCAAGGAGAAAGAGCCCATCTGCTCTTCCAAGGGGAAAGAGCCCATCTGCTCTTCCAAGAGGAAAGAGCTCGTCTGCGACATCAGGGAGGGCACCCTACAGCCGTGCTCTTCCAAGGGGAAGGAGCCCATCTGCGACAACATGGAGCGCATCCGGGGTCCGTGCTCTTCCCATAGGAACGAGCCCATCTGTGACAAGTGAGGAAACCCATGGTTTGTTTTGCCATGCCTCTTCACAGGGGGAAACCCATGATTTGTTTTGTCGAGTCCCTTTTGTAGTGTAGTGAGAATATGTCCAGTTTTAATTGCTATATTTGGTTGTTTGCAGTATGCCTTGTTTATTTCAGTTGTTCACAAACTCTCGCCTCTATCACAATGTGATGCTCTATATGTGCAATTATTTACGGTGCAGTACATTTCATCAATCCAGTTTTGAACATACCGATAGGAATGCATATATTTACTTGTTATTAAGCCTGTTATAGCTCGCATATGCCTCTTCTAAAGTTTTTTGATTGTTCGGTTGTTTGTAGTTAGCATATGTCCAGTTTCAAATGCTATCTTTGGTTGTTCGTAGTATGCCTTGTTTATTCCAGTTATTCACAAGGTGATGTTTTATATGTGCAAGTATGAAATGTGCAGTTCAATTTCATAAGTACCAGTTTCAACAATACCACTATGAATGACTAGATTTGGTTGCTGCATCTTGTAGTTAACATGCCTTTACATTTTTATTTAACAATAACTAGTGTACTTAGACCGGCACAATACCAGTTTGAATGACTATGTTTGCTTGTTGTTAAATGTTAGGCCTGTTGCAGTTAACACACCTTTCCACTTGTTTTGCTTTACTAGCGTGCCTAAACCTGCACACTGAAGCTATCTTTTGGAGATTATTTTGTTTGCCATGGATATATTTGGTTGATGTTTAGCCTGTTGTGCTTAACATGCCTCTCGATGTACCTACACAGGACAATTTTGGGAATGACTACCGTTTTCCATCAAGGTTAGTTTCATCCCATGGCTTATATATACTCACTGTTCAGGATATCGGTAGCTGGTACCATATAGGCCGGGGGCTGATAAGGGACTAATCAGTGAATCGGACTTTTAACTAAATATATCTGTAACTCATTTATCGTTAGGTCAACTAGGGCCATATGTAATATATCTGAGGCTACATAGCAACATGGATTGTACTTAATGTATAAATATGCAATCCTATGCTACATAGCAACAAGAAAGAGTGTTACCTTAATGTTCTGATAATGTCTAGATATACGTAGAAGAGCAGCAACAACAACAACAATAACACATCCCTTTTTGGATACTCAACTTAGCTAGAGGTTAGAGTTAGTTTTAGCTCATGATTAACCCTGAACTAACTCCATCCAAAGAGGTGTTTGGTGACATGGTTAGATTGACAATAAATGCACTAGGAGAACTAGCTCCAATTAGCACCTCTTGGGTTGGATAGTTTTTTTGGGTGGGTTAGATGCAACTAGCGCAAACTAGCCCTCATGTTTGGATATACTTTAGGGCTATTTGAGCCCGAACTAGCTCAAACTAACTCTAACCCATGGATACAACAACAGTTAATCAGTCGATAATTTGTAAGAATGCAATAAACTCCTTACGGCCCATAATATAAGATGTTAATTCATCTAATATGTGAGTATATTGAATGCAATAAACTCCTTACGGCAATTGTTGTTTAGCTTCTAATATTAACTTGGTGCTTTTAGGTACATATGTCATTGGTAAAGATCCGCGCTTCAACCCTTTATGCTTATGGGGCAATGAGATATCGATGAACCAGCATCAAGTGAGGAAGCTGATAAAGATTATTAGTAAAATGGGTCAAAATATGGCAATTAAACTATTTGTTTACACTTTATCCAAGATAACAACGAACTGCAGGATGGTAAGTAAGAACTCTGCAACCTTGTTTTTACTGCCCATAATGAGTTGTGTTAGATGACAATGTTTGAATCGTTTTCCTTTGTAGTGGTTCCCGAAGCAGTTTACTCAAGATTACCTCTCAAACTACATGATTGGTGGGCATGCAAAGGTTAAAGTATTTCTACCAGAACACGATGATTATCTAGATGTTTTCACAAGACCGTGAAGGATGGATGGTCGGCCATCACAAGGGGTTGGACTAGAGTCGTGCATGCTTCTGTATGGAGGAGGGCACAATATGGGCATTCCGCTTCACCTTGTTTAGGGACCAGAATGTATTTCGCCTCTTTCTTTTCCGTCTTTAGTACAAGTATACAACTATGGCTCATCATTCTTTATGTGGTTCTTATGTAATTCTTGAACATATGTACCTATGAATCGAATAATGCATTGGTTGTTTGAACCTGATGGATATGAATAAAGCTATAGCATACATTCAAATTCAAATCTGGTACAATTTGAAATAGCAGCAATTAAATTACGGTGAAATTACGCTCTCCACGTCGCTACGGCACACACGGTTCGTAAAACACAAATGTTTGTGATATACACCATAATTCGACATGGTTCACAGAGAGGAAACGTGTGCACGCATGCACACAGTTGCCGTTTGCAAAGCGTGTGTGATGTCAGACAATATCACAAATGGTGCGAGGAAAATAAACGTTTGTGATAGTTGCCTTATCGTACATGATTCACAACCATGAAATGCTTCTGATGAAGTATGCATCATAAACATTGCACCACATAATAGCGCGTGTGATAGTTGTCGTGTATGACAGTGTTACGGTGGTCCAACATTTTGTAATCCTGTCCGACACTCATAGGAAGATTAGCTAATCTTCTTAATTAGTTATCGCATACGGTTTGGGAAAAGCGAATGTGTGTGATTGTCTACCCACTACAAAAAAAGACACATCCGTGACATTTTGGGCCGAACAAAAAATATTCTGTCATACTTATGACACTTCGATGATGATAATTGTGACAAAACCCGGTATCATCATAGATGTGGTGGGGTCCTACTTCTATGACAAAAAATCATGAAAGAAAATGGGATTTTCGTCCTGGGCAGGCTGGAGACACAGCTGCATGACATTCTTTGGGCCGTCCATGATAGAAAAAATCATGGTAGAAGCGAGGGCGAGGAAAATATCGGGGTGTTCCTGGTTACAGTGGGTGGTCGGGGCCGAGCGATGCGCGTTTCTCTTGTACACGCACGCACGTGGGTGCGAGGCATTGGGCTCTAACTGAACCCGAGCGAGGCGTTGGGCTCTAACTAAACCCGAGCGAGGCGTTGGGCTCTAACTGAACCCGAGCGAGGCATTGGGCTCTAACTGAACCCGAGCGATTGCATTGTAGGCTATGCGTTACTGAACCTGATCAATCGATCGATGGCTGTTAACTAAACTCGAGCGATCGATCGATGGCTACTGCTGCTAACTGAAGCCGACCGATGCTGCCTCTGGATGAATAGTGAGTGTTGCTGGGGGGTTTGGATGAACAGTTCCCAGTGGGGGTGGATGAACATGACCCCGTGGTGTTGCCTCTGGATGAACAGTGAGCGTTGCTGGGGGGTTTGGATGAACAGTTCCTGGTGGGGGTGGATGAACAGGACCCCGTGGTGTTGCCTCTGGATGAACAGGACCCTGATCGATCGAGCCGGTTGAGGCTAGATGAACAGGACCGCGTGGAGGGCTGGATGAACATGACCACCCCGTGGAGGGCGTAATGAACAGTAGATAGTGGAGGGCTAGATGAAAAGTAGCCCGTGGAGGGGTGGTTGAACAAGAGCCCGTGGAGAGGGCTGGTTGAACAGTAGCCGGTGGAGTAGCGCGTGGTGGAGGCTAGATGAACAGGAGCCCATGGATGAACAGTCGCAGGTGGAGGCTGGAGGAGGTCGACGGTGGATGAACAGTAGCCCGTGGAGGCTGGAGGGGGTCGATGGTGGAGATTAACAGTATCTCGTTGAGTCCCGTTTTGTGGTACGCCACACCCCTCCCGATGAACAGGACCCCCGTTTCGACCGTAACGCTCCAACACAAGTCCGTTTCCTCCGTTTTGCGGTACCTCCTGATGAACACGATGACACATTCCGTTCCGACCCAGCCGGTTGGCTCCCCATGAACATGACGACGACGTTGTTTCTCCGTTTCGACCCAGCCATGTACACGAGCCCTGGCCGTACGTATGCACGAGTAGGCGTTCGAGACCCTGCACGTATGTACATATGTGGCCGTTTTTTCTTTCTTGCACACTGGCCGCTGTACGTACGTGTACATGCTACGTGCGCGCCTCTACTACGACATGTGCGCGCCTCTACATCGGCCAGTATGTACGTACACGTTCGCGACCAGAATAACAACGCTACGTACGCTTCGACCAGGTAGGTCTCGACTGTCAGGCACTTCCTTGCGTGCGAAGATGTAGCTGGTGGGTCCTAGCAGTGAGGGGGGCGAATCGTTTTTTTGCCCGGACGCACTTCCTTGCATGCGGAGATGTAGCTGGTGGGTCCCAGCAGTCAGGGGGAAACATTTTTTCGTGAAATACGGTGGCCCTTCTGGTGGGTCCCCGCTGTCACGTGGAGGAATAATTATTTTGCGCGTAATAAGGATGCACTTACTTGCTGCGGCCGTGGACCCAACTGTCAGCCTCTCCACGTACAGTCTAGGTCTGATGGAAGCCATTCCTTGACCATGTTGACCGATACGTCTCCGTCGTATCTACTTTTCCAAACACGTTTGCCCTTGTTTTGGACTCTAACTTGCATGATTTGAATGGAACTAACCCGGACTGACGTTGTTTTCAGCAGAATTGCCATGATGTTATTTATGTGCAAAAACAAAAGTTCTCTGAATGACCTGATAGTCCATGGTGATTACTTTTGGAAATAATAAAAAAATACTGGCAAAGAATCAAGGCCAGGGGCCCACACCCTAGCCACGAGGGTGGGGGGCGCGCCTGCCCCCTGGGCGCGCCCCCATCCTCGTGGGCCCCCTGGAGCTCCACCGACCTCAACTCCAACTCCATATATTCGTGTTCAGGGAGAAAAAAATGAGGGAGAAGCATTCATCATGTTTTACGATACGGAGCCGCCGCCAAGCCCTAAACTCTCTCGGGAGGGTTGATCTGGAGTCCGTTCGGGGCTCCGGAGAGGGGAATCCGTCGCCGTCGTCATCATCAACCTTCCTCCATCCCCAATTTCATGATTCTCACCGCCGTGCGTGAGTAATTCCATCGTAGGCTTGCTGGACGGTGATGGGTTGGATGAGATTTATCATGTAATCGACTTAGTTTTGTTAGGGTTTGATACCTAGTATCCACTATGTTCTGAGATTGATGTTGCTATGACTTTGATATGCTTAATGCTTGTCACTAGGGCCCGAGTGCCATGATTTCAGATCTGAACCTATTATGTTTTCATGAATATATGTGAGTTCTTGATCCTATCTTGCAAGTCTATAGTCACCTACTATGTGTTATGATCCGGCAACCCCGAAGTGACAATAGTCAGGACCACTCCCGGTGATGACCATAGTTTGAGGAGTTCATGTATTCACCATGTGTTAATGCTTTGGTCCGATACTCTATTAAAAGGAGGCCTTAATATCCCTTAGTTTCCGCTAGGACCCTGTAACACCCCGGATGTAACTTTCCCAATTTGTACTCCAACTCTTGCCGTTTCTGGCATTAAGTTATATTTATTTCTCGGGTTCGGGTTTTTGTCTCCGTGTGTTGTTGTCGTTGTCATGCATCTCATAGCATGTCATCATGTGCATTGCATTTGCATACGTGTTTGTCTCATGCATTCGAGCTTTTTCCCCGTTGTCCGTTTTGCATTCCGGCGCTTCGTTCTCCTCCGGTGGTCATTTCTAGCTTTCTTTCGTGTGTGGGGATTAAACATTTCCATATTGGACCGAGACTTGCCAAGCGGCCTTGGTTTACTACCGGTAGACCGCCTGTCAAGTTTCGTATCATTTGGACTTCGTTTGATACTCCAACGGCTAACCGAGGGACCGAAAAGGCCTCATGTGTGTTGGAGCCCAACACCCCTCCAATTTGGCCCAAAACCCACCAAACTCTGCTCCATGTCCTAGAGCGTTCGATCACGATCGTGTGGCCGAAAACCGCACCTCATTTGGACTCTCCTAGCTCCACTTATGCCTATAAATAGCCCCCCCGTTTTCGGATCTCTTCTTCCTTCCCGAAACCCTAGTCTAAAAAAACAGATCCCCGCACCGACGGACGTGTCCGCCCCCGGCCGGACAGCGTCCGCCGCCGCCCGTGCCCAACCGGGCGTTGCCACGTGGCCCTCGCCACTCCGCCGCCGCCGCGGCCCGGGAGGCCCGAGTCGGGCCCCCGAGGCCCGTAGCCACGCCGCCGCCCGGGTCATCCTCCGCCGCCCGCGCCGCCCTTCTTCTCCGGCGCCAACGCTGCCTCCTCTCGCCGCCGACTCGCCGGCCGCCTCGCCGACACGCGCCGGACCCGGCCCTCGCCGCCACGCGCCGGACCCCGCCTCGCCAAGCTCGCCGCCCCGCCGCCAAGCCCGTCGCCGGCGGGCCCTGCTCCGCCGCCGCCGACCCCACCGTCCGGCAGCCCTCGCCGGCGCCGAATCCCTCCTCGCCGGAGCCCCGCTTCCTCGCCGGAGAGCTTCGGTGAACAGTGCCGGCCGCGCCTCGGTTTCCGTGCGAAACCCTAGATCTAATCCGAGAGGTTGATTTTTTTGCCAAGTCCCAGGAATTTTCACTTCATATGCTCCTGTTCGAGGCCCCGTAACTTCGCATCTGTAGCTCCTATTTGGGCATGTAGTATATCAAAATGTTCGTATCGACGAGTACATCATTTCATTCCATTGCATGATTTTCATTCGATCTCATCTTGATACCCAAAATGCTGTTAGAAGGAGGCTTCGTGAGTTATTGTAAGATCTGCTAGTTCATCTTAGACTTTTGTCATTTTTGCCATGATTATTGTGTGCATGCTATGCCTGTGAGTCCTTCATATGTTTTGTTAAGGATTTTGTCTTATTTCTAGAGGTGCAACCCATGCATTTTTAGGATGTGTGTGGTGACTTGTGCAAGCTTGCAAAGTGAGGCACCCGGGATTATTTAGTTCATGATGCCATATGTTCAGCTTGTTTCCTAGTGATCCGTGCCTCTTTTGAGGATGGTCAGTAAAGGAGTTTTGTTAATCCTGTTATGCTCTATCCATCCATGTCTTTTTTTGCAATTTTGGAGTACCATAGCTTGAGTCAATTGAGCTCTACCTTTGCTTTGTGGTGAATCTGGGCAGATCGTCAACTCGTTTGCGATTTTGCCGATATTATTGTAGTTGATCCGTGCATGCTATGCCATTGTTCTTGCCATTTCTAGCTAGAATTTTGTGCCTTCTTAATGGATGTATGCTTGCCTTTCCATGACTTGCACCATAGTGAGTGCATCGAGCTGGTTTACATGCCTTCGTGAGTTATATTTCAGCATGTCTCAGTTTTCACTAAGTCTGAAAACTGATTGTGTTTTAGCTATGTTCGTGTACCCGTTAGTATATTTTGTGATCCCTTTTAGCCCTAGGTCACTTCGGGACTTTTGTTAATCTTGTTGAGTAGCTCCATGCCATGTTCTTACGTCCTAATCAGGTCATGTATCATGTTGTTTTGCTGCTCCGAAGAGGGCTTCGTGATCTGAAATTTCAGACAAGTGTTAATTTCACTAAGTCTGGAATCTGTTTTGCATTTGCGTTTTTGCCATGCTTGTTTGTACCTCATAATGGATGAATTGGCCGTGGCTTAGTGCTAGTCTTTTGTTAAGCATCTTGTGTACATCCCTGCCATGTATTTTGTTGTCATGTTTGGTGGCCGTAGCATGTTCATCTCACTGCATTTAGATGTCTACTTGCTGTAAATCGCAGACCGGTGTCAATTTTGAAACGCTTGCCATTTCCAAACCGTAACTCCGATTCCGGCGTTCTTTCTATCATTTTCAAGCGATTTCATCTCATCTTTCCAGTGGCACCCTTGGAATTCCATGTTGAGGCCAGATTCATGCATTTCCTGTCATATCTTGCATTTTGCATCCCGCATTGCATCCCGCATAGCATATCTTCATTTCATCATATTGCTTGGTCTTGCACGTGGTTGATTGTATCCTTGTTGCTTGTTTGTCTTGTTTGGGTAGAGCCGGGAGACGAGTTCGCTACCGACGAGCCCGTTGAGTTTGCTTGTGAGGATCCAGTCAACTCTGACAACTGTGGAGGCAAGATGATCATACCCTCGAAATCACTACTATCTTTGCTATGCTAGTTTGCTCGCTCTTGCTATGCCAATGCTACGATGCCTACCTTTTGCTTGTCAGCCTCCCAATTGCCATGTCAAACCTCTAACCCACCATGTGTGACGCCCGGGTAATTAAGCTACAGTGATCCTCTGCTAATGATGCCACGTGACCTCGTTTATAGTTTCTAATCTCCAGTTAGTTCGAAACCGATTCAAATTCAAATTCAAAATTAGGCAAACAATAAAAGTTTTCAAATATTAAAACTAAGATGTTCGGAGTGAACCAAATATTGCATAGATAATTATGGGGAAAAAACCACATTTTTATAAAAGATTTAAATGCACTTGAGTAATTAAAACAGTAGGTAAAACAACTAAATAAATGCCTTTTAGATTTTATAAAAATACAAACTATTTTAATAACCACCGAAACTTTTGTGGCAGTGTCTAATACTGCATCACAAATTATGGGCCAAGTCTCATATATTATTAGAGCGATATAGTATTCAAAGTAAATAGAAAACAAAGAAAATAAAAGGAAAAGCAGAAAAATTTGAAGAGAAAAGGAAAAATGACAAAGTGCTACTGTGCACTTTGGCCTCCTCGCTACAGAAACCGGCCCAACCCAACAGCCCGCAGGCCCAGCCGCCCCCATCGATCGCGTCCTTATCCCCTGGGCGGCCGGAACCCTAGCGGTTCCCTCCCCACTCCTCCCAGTCCCCCCCCACGATCCCCACGCTCCTCTCCTCCTACCCCCGATCCAGATCGAGATCGGGGCCCTCGCCCCCGACGCCGCCGCCGCTGCCCAGTGCCTCCGGCCACCCTCCTCGCCGGCGCCCGCCTCCCCATCTTCCCCCGCATGGCGCCCGCCCCACCTCGACCCGAGCTAGATCGGATCGATCCCGCTGCTCGATGCCCGACGCCGCCCCGCTGCTCGATGCCGGAGCCTCCTCGCCAGACTGCCTCCCCATCACGCGCCGTCCACGTCTTCCTCCCCGAGCCCCACTGCCCGTGCCCTACTGCTCCCGTGTGAGCTCCCCTCCCTCCTCTCTCTGCCGTGGCCGTGCCCTCCACCCTCACGCTCGGCTCCATCCCGCGCCGCCCCGGAGCCGCCCGCGGCCTCCGCACGGGACCACCGTCGAGCTCCCGCACGCCCTGGACCACGCTTGGCCGCGCCCGACCGTGGCCGACCGCGCGCTCTCGCGCCCACGCCCCCTCTGACCGAGCCCGGCCATGGACGGTCCCCGCCCCCCCCCTTGCTGCTGCACGCCCGCCGCCGCCGAACCTCGTCACCGGCCTTGTTTTCAGCCACCTCCAGCACCAACCACTAGCCCAACTCGATGCGCGCCAACGCGCTCGTCCTTCTGATGCTCGTGGGTGACCAAGTGGTCACCGGAACGCAACTCCGGCGAGCCGCTACCGTGGTTCCCCTCCCCGCACGCCCACACGCCCTCCCCTGGACGCATCGTGGGCACGACCCCGCCGACGCCCACCGTCGCCTCCGTGCGGGTGCGCGGCGCCCGCACCCGATAACGTCCGTGCGCCCGTTCAAGCTGCGCCCCGCGCCCGAACCCATTAGGCCTTGGGCCTATGACAAGTGGGCCACTGCCCAGAGAACGTTTCCAAAAAAAGGGTTTAAAAAAGGAATAATAGAAAATAAATAATAACTCAAAATAAACTTAATTAATTAATTAATTAATTAACTAAATTAATTAAGTTAATTAATCCTAGTTAATTAATCTAATTAACCTGTTAGTTTAAGTAAACAGTAATTAGTTTAACCTAAACCCTAACCAACCTAACAGTGTATGACAGGTGGGTCCCACTGGACCCACACATCAGTTTGACCAGTCAACACCTTTGTTGACTGCTGATGTCATGATGACGTCAGCAATCACTGTTTTGGATAATGTTGGGTTTAAATAAATAATTAAAATCAGAAAATGATTTAAATCTTTAGAAAATCATATCTTTTAATCCGTAATTCGGATGAAAATACTTTATACATGAAAGTTGCTCAGAACGACGAGACGAATTTGAATACGCAACCCGTTTATCCGCCACGCATCCCTAGAATAGCGAACACGCAACTTTCCCCCTCCGTTTCATCTGTCCGAGAACGCGAAACACCGGGGATACTTTCCCGGATGTTTCCCCCCCTTCGCCGATATCACCTATCCCTGCTTTAGGTCACCCCTAGCAACGTATTGCCGCGTCTTGCTTTGTGTTACATTTGATTGCTCTGTTATTTATTTTGTTCCCCCTCTGTTACTTCTTTCCGGTAGACTACGAGACTGACGCTGCTGCTGGTACCCCGATCGACTACGGTGTTGACGACCCCTCCTTGTCTGAGCAACCAGGCAAGCCCCCCCTTTGATCACCAGATATCACCTACTCTTCTCTATACTGCTTGCATTAGAGTAGTGTAGCATGTTACTGCTTTCCGTTATTCCTATCCTGATGCATAGCCTGTCCTTGCTACTACTATTGTTACCATTACCTGCTATCCTACTGCTTAGTATAGGATGCTAGTATTCCATCAGTGGCCCTACACTCTTGTCCGTCTGCCATGCTATACTACTGGGCCGTGATCACTTCGGGAGGTGATCACGGGCATATACAATATACTTTACACAGTTACATTACCTGTGATACTGTTCGGAGATGGGGGCTGAAGGGGCAGGTGGCTCCATCCCGGTAGAGGTGGGCCTGGGTTCCCGACGGCCCCCGACTGTTACCTTGTGGCGGAGCGACAGGGCAGGTTCAGACCACCTAGGAGAGAGGTGGGCCTGGCCCTGGTCGGCGTTCGCGGATACTTAACACGCTTAACGAGATCTGGGTATTTGATCTGAGTCTGGCCATTTGGTCTATACGCACTAACCATCTACGCGGGAGTAGTTATGGGTATCCCGGCGTCGTGGTATCAGCCGAAGCCTTCGTGACGTCAGCGACTGAGTGGCGCGCGCCGGATTGGAACGTAAGCCTGCTCTTGTATTAAGGGGGCTAGTTCTGCTTCCGGCCGCGTTCGCAACGTGCAGGTGTGCTAAGGGCGATGGGCCCAGACCCCTGTGCGCTTAGGTTTAGACCGGCGTGCTGACCTCTCTATTGTGCCTAGGTGGGGCTGCGACGTGTTGATCTTCCGAGGCCGGGCATGACCCAGGAAAGTGTGTCCGGCCAAATGGGATCGAGCGTGTTGGGGTATGTGGTGCACCCCTGCAGGGAAGTTAATCTATTCGAATAGCCGTGATCTTCGGTAACAGGACGACTTGGAGTTGTACCTTGACCTTATGACAACTAGAACCGGATACTAATTAAAACACACCCTTCCAAGTGCCAGATACAACCGGTGATCGCTCTCTCACAGGGCGACGAGGGGAGGATCATCGGTTAGGATTATGCTACGTGATGATACTTGGAGGACTTCAGTCTACTCTCTTCTACATGCTGCAAGACGGAGGCTGCCAGAAGCGTAGTCTTCGAAAGGACTAGCTATCCCCCTCTTATTCCGGCATTCTGCAGTTCAGTCCACATATGATAGCCTTATTCTAGTTGATACCAATGCATACATATGTAGTGTAGCTCCTTGCTTGCGAGTACTTTGGATGAGTACTCACGGTTGCTTTCTCCCTCTATTTCCCCCTATCCCTTCTACCTGGTTGTCGCAACCAGATGTTGGAGCCCAGGAGCCAGACGCCACCATCGACGACGACTCCTACTACACCGGAGGTGCCTACTACTACGTGATGCCCGCTGACGACGACCAGGAGTAGTTAGGAGGATCCCAGGCAGGAGGCCTGCGCCTCTTTCGATCTGTATCCCAGTTTGTGCGAGCCTTCTTAAGGCAAACTTGTTTAACTTATGTCTGTACTCAGATATTGTTGCTTCCGCTGACTCGTCTATGATCGAGCTCTTGTATTCGAGCCCTCGAGGCCCCTGGCTTGTAATATGATGCTTGTATGACTTATTTTATTTGTAAAGTTGGGTTGTGATATCTTCCCGTGAGTCCGTGATCTTGATCGTACACGTTTGCGTGTATGATTAGTGTACGATTAAATCGGGGGCGCCACAAGTTGGTATCAGAGCCGACTGCCTGTAGGAATCCCCCTTTCCAACTCCTTGGCCGAAGTCGAGTCTAGTCATTGAAAAACTTTTACTAACATGGTTGTGCGGCTTACGGGCCCACGTCGCCATCTGGGTGGTATTAGGATCTTTTACTCCTCGATCCTTACTCTGGGACTCTGAACTCTCTTCTATTCGGGTTAAATGAATTTCGTTTACAATTCCCCTTCCACCGTCAACCCTTATGGATAAATACTTGCAGTTGTTATGCTTACATACATCCCTAGTGGGTCTTGTTATTACAAGATACCCCGAAATACTCGTCATATTTTCGAGAATCCTTTGAGCTTACTGCCTTGCTGTTCTTTGTCACCTGAATACCCCTACGGATAATTCTCGCACTTATCGAGTATCCGCTCATTCCCAGTTGTTCAGGCGTTTCGCCAAAGACTTCAAAATATCATTCAATCTTCCGAAAATCCCGAGCAGCCTATTGCTCTTGAAATTCTCGCTTGCCTGCATTGTGGTTAATCCCATAAGTTTCGTAATCTTGTTAGCCTCCCTTGTCTTTATCATTTTAAGTCTGTTGATTCAATATGTTGAGGATGCTCGCATTCCTCAGTCGAATCCTAGGATTCATCCTTCCGGCTCAGACGTCATTTGGATATGAGCTGGTTCTTGACCAATCAATGCCTTGATCGTTTGTGCTTCCAAGTCTGTTGAACTTATTCATTTTCGATCAGAACGATTGCTTATGATCCCTTGATTTGGAGATCATAAAGTTTCTTTGGATTAAGCTTTGAATTAGTCAGTTGTTTCTATAACCCGATGCCATGGCATTCCTTCTTCCTTTGATTGAGTACCGATACTCACATCAGCCCCGTTGTGGATCGCTATACCCATTGCCGGGTTATTATCCGACAATGTCCTTCACAACCAAAATTATTGTGAGTTCTTTACCTGATACATAATGCCCTTGGTAAATGGTATCATCTGCTTGGCCAACCATGCTCTGCTTTCGAGCTGGTCGTATTTACTATTGAAGCTTGTGTTATATGTTTCCACGATACCCTGACGGGTTGAACCTATGCCTTCCTTTATATGTGTGAACTCGGAAGTTTTCACGAGTCCTACTCATCTGGTATTTCACCAAGATAAAACTTTCAACACTAATGCCTTTATCAAAGCGAATAGTGAATGGAAGGTTATATATTGAAGAAGTGGGAGTCGACCTTGAACTTTGTAGTCATGCCCATGGACACGATGTAGATCTTATCATTAAAGCTTTTCTTAAATTAATTATTCCCTTGGTATAAGTTCATCTTATCTCTGGGATCAGGCCTTTTGCAATCGTGGTTCTGACCATGTTCTCCTTTAAATAACATTTCTCGTGCAAGTTTAAGCGTTTGTCTTCTGCAGAGCAATACCCTAGTCCAATCTCTACGTTGATCTGTCGTCGAGCATTACCCCCTAGTATCTCGAGATTATCATGGAGCTGCATAACCTCTTATGAGTTCTTCATCAGGTATTACATTCTCACGGACTCCAATTTTTCACGGGCCTTGAGTTATGAAACACTCAAGGACACCGATAACGGAATCGAGTCTGCACTGCGATTCAACGAGGATTAGAGATCTTCATCGCTTACAAGTTTGATACTCCATGTCTGCCCTAGCCTGAACGGATACATCATTATCGTGCTAATTTGAATCATCAGCATTCTGAGCTCTTCAAGGGTATCAACTGAATTCATGATGAGAAATACCATCCTTGCCCCCGATGATTTGTGTTATCATCGGCCACTTTATTGCCTTCCCTCCAGCACAAACTTGTTCATGTTTTGTGTTATACCTTGAGTTCCTTGCTATCCAGCATTTGTCCTTCTTTACCTTGGAATATTACCACCTTTTGTGTCAAGAATGTCGTGGTAATTTTACCACCTCTTGAGAATTCTTGGTATAGTATTATCTCTCGCCATTTGCGTTCATTTCTTGGTCTCCGTGTTGTTTCTAACCGGAATACCGACAAATGGTCTGTGATGTGTAAATTCTAAACTTCTAGCAACCCTATTGCTTTGAAGTTATTGGTCTACAGTTTCATTAGAATTCTATTGCTTATTGAATCATCATTCAAACATTGATCGTGCTACCTAGTCCAGATTCCTGGGTGCACCCTTCTATCATTGCTCAGTTGAGCATGTTTCCCTCGAGCATACATCATTATATCATTGATCCGAAAAATGATATTTCCTTGTTCACATAATTGTGGAAATCCATCTTTTGGAAATCTCGATGAATTGTTGCTGAGTTCATCAGTCACCTCATTCTATCCTTGATTTAATAATGAACTCATGATTCGGAACTTGCTTCCAAAGTTCAATTCCCGAGAATCTTACAATGTCATCTTGACAATTTGTGTCGCACCTTTTCTCCTCGGGCCTCCTGAGTCTGAGTTATCCTGACACCAATCAGATCTGAATCTCGGTCAGATATGATGGTTGGAACATATTTCCAAGAGTTATAACATTGGTCTTATGTGACCCGGTGAGGTGGTGTCGTGCCTACCACACCTGGCCGGTTGGCCATATTGTTATAGATTCCTTTTCAGCAAGGTTATCCATTCTTCCATGAGGAAATTGTAAGACTTATTCTACAAGTTATTCCTGATGGATCCTTTGTGTTTCCAAAGTCTGATCTTCACCTGATGACCATGTCAATGCTTTCTCGGAGCATGCCTATGGTACTTCAATTTTCAACAAGACCATTTGAAGCCCAAATGCTAAATGTTTCCTGCTCAATTATGCAAACACCGATGTACGGGTAATGTCATGAAATTTCTCTCCCCTACCTAAGGAGTTTTCTACCTTATGTCCTGTCTTGGATATCATGCTCTGCTTGACTTTGGGAAGGATATACCCCTGACATATGTGTTTAAACACATTTTTCTTTCCATTGTTCTGTTTAAATCTGATGATCACATTTTCCTTTCCATTGTCTTGTTTAAACTTTCTCATGGTTTATATGATCTAAGCAGTAATGATTCACTGCTTATATAAACACCTCGGTTGTACAACTCTGTCAATAAGACCCTGTTACTATTGTTGATGACATTCTGGTAGCCACCGATGGACGAGAACCTTGCCTATTGGTCCGCCTCGTTCAACGAGCAGGAAAATGGTTCTCTTCGTCCCTCGCCCTTGGTACCGACATTGTTGCCGACATAACTGATAGGCTATCCTCTGACATGCCTTGCTTGCATGATCATGCAAGACGTCATCGCTTTTCCTACTTTTAACCCACATTGTGGGCCCATAACCCACAGTTCTACAGGATCGAAACCTGACTCTCCTATACACCCTGTTGCCAAAGTTATTCCTAGAGCTTGACTTCGAATGTAATTTGCGAGCCACCTTCCTAGTGATCAATTCTGGTATCGGACACAATACTTATTCCCGTTGCTCTGAACCCCATTCACACTCTATTTCAGGCAATGAATGATTGCCTATCCGCTTGAAACTTCTTATTGCACCGTCTTACTTTGCTCTCGATGTGTTTCATTTGTTCAACTCGAGAGATACTCATATGTTCATACTTGGGAAACCCCCAGAAGATTTTCCCTTATAACATCCTATCGTTGTAGAGCTGCCCCTTACCTATTCGTAAGTACGATGGAGATCCCGAAGAAAGGATGACAATTGATCATGGTGACTTGAAGCAGTGAAATGAAGACATCAACGAAAGGGATCAACCTCTTAGAAAGGGTAGCCAAGACCGAGAAGACTCGTTAGGTTTTTTCGCTACCAACACCTTCGCCCCTTACTCCACCGCTTAAATCTCGGGACGAGATTTCTTGTAGTGGAGGAGAATTATGACGCCCGGGTAATTAAGCTACAGTGATCCTCTGCTAATGATGCCACGTGACCTCGTTTATAGTTGCTAATCTCTAGTTAGTTCGAAACCGATTCAAATTCAAATTCAAAATTAGTCAAACAATAAAAGTTTTCAAATATTAAAACTAAGATGTTCGGAGTGAACCAAATATTGCATAGATAATTATGGGGAAAAAACCACATTTTTATAAAAGATTTAAATGCACTTGAGTAATTAAAACAGTAGGTAAAACAACTAAATAAATGCCTTTTAGATTTTATAACAATACAAACTATTTTAATAACCACCAAAACTTTTGTGGCAGTGTCTAATACTGCATCACAAATTATGGGCCAAGTCCCATATATTATTAGAGCGATATAGTATTCAAAGTAAATAAAAAACAAAGAAAATAAAAGGAAAAGCAGAAAAATTTGAAGAGAAAAGGAAAAATGACAAAGTGCTACTGTGCACTTTGGCCTCCTCGCTACAGAAACCGGCCCAACCCAACAGCCCGCAGGCCCAGCCGCCCCCATCGATCGCGTCCTTATCCCCTGGGCGACCGGAACCCTAGCGGTTCCCTCCCCACTCCTCCCAGTTCCCCCCTCCCACGATCCCCACGCTCCTCTCCTCCTACCCCCGATCCAGATCGAGATCGGGGCCCTCGCCCCCGACGCCGCCGCCGCTGCCCAGTGCCTCCGGCCACCCTCCTCGCCGGCGCCCGCCTCCCCATCTTCCCCCGCATGGCGCCCGCCCCACCTCGACCCGAGCTAGATCGGATCGATCCCGCTGCTCGATGCCCGACGCCGCCCCGCTGCTCGACGCCGGAGCCTCCTCGCCGGACTGCCTCCCCATCACGCGCCGTCCACGTCTTCCTCCCCGAGCCCCACTGCCCGTGCCCTACTGCTCCCCTGTGAGCTCCCCTCCCTGCTCTCTCTGCCGTGGCCGTGCCCTCCCCCCTCACGCTCGGCTCCATCCCGCGCCGCCCCGGAGCCGCCCGCGGCCACCTGCCTCCGCACGGGACCACCGTCGAGCTCCCGCACGCCCTGGACCGCGCTTAGCCGCGCCCGACCGTGGCCGACCGCGCGCTCTCGCGCCCACGCCCCCTCTGACCGAGCCCGGCCATGGACGGTCCCCGCCCCCCCTTGCTGCTGCACGCCCGCCGCCGCCGAACCTCGTCACCGGCCTTGTTTTCGGCCACCTCCAGCACCAACCACTAGCCCAACTCGATGCGCGCCAACGCGCTCGTCCTTCTGATGCTCGTGGGTGACCAAGTGGTCACCGGAACGCAACTCCGGCGAGCCGCTACCGTGGTTCCCCTCCCCGCACGCCCACACGCCCTCCCCTGGACGCATCGTGGGCACGACCCCGCCGACGCCCACCGTCGCCTCCGTGCGGGTGCGCGGCGCCCGCACCCGATAACGCCCGTGCGCCCGTTCGGGCTGCGCCCCGCGCCCGAACCCATTAGGCCTTGGGCCTATGACAAGTGGGCCACTGCCCAGAGAACGTTTCCAAAAAAAAGGGTTTAAAAAAGGAATAATAGAAAATAAATAATAACTAAAAATAAACTTAATTAATTAATTAATTAACTAAATTAATTAAGTTAATTAATCCTAGTTAATTAATCTAATTAACCTGTTAGTTTAAGTAAACAGTAATTAGTTTAACCTAAACCCTAACCAACCTAACAGTGTATGACAGGTGGGTCCCACTGGACCCACACATCAGTTTGACCAGTCAACACCTCTGTTGACTGCTGATGTCATGATGACGTCAGCAATCACTGTTTTGGATAATGTTGGGTTTAAATAAATAATTAAAATCAGAAAATGATTTAAATCTTTAGAAAATCATATCTTTTAATCCGTAATTCGGATGAAAATACTTTATACATGAAAGTTGCTCAGAACGACGAGACGAATTTGAATACGCAGCCCGTTTATCCGCCACGCATCCCTAGCATAGCGAACACGCAACTTTCCCCCTCCGTTTCATCTGTCCGAGAACGCGAAACACCGGGGATACTTTCCCGGATGTTTCCCCCCCTTCGCCGATATCACCTATCCCTGCTTTAGGTCACCCCTAGCAACGTATTGCCGCGTCTTGCTTTGTGTTACATTTGATTGCTCTGTTATTTATTTTGTTCCCCCTCTGTTACTTCTTTCCGGTAGACTACGAGACTGACGCTGCTGCTGGTACCCCGATCGACTACGGTGTTGACGACCCCTCCTTGTCTGAGCAACCAGGCAAGCCCCCCCTTTGATCACCAGATATCACCTACTCTTCTCTATACTGCTTGCATTAGAGTAGTGTAGCATGTTACTGCTTTCCGTTATTCCTATCCTGATGCATAGCCTGTCCTTGCTACTACTATTGTTACCATTACCTGCTATCCTACTGCTTAGTATAGGATGCTAGTATTCCATCAGTGGCCCTACACTCTTGTCCGTCTGCCATGCTATACTACTGGGCCGTGATCACTTCGGGAGGTGATCACGGGCATATACAATATACTTTACACAGTTACATTACCTGTGATACTGTTCGGAGATGGGGGCTGAAGGGGCAGGTGGCTCCATCCCGGTAGAGGTGGGCCTGGGTTCCCGACGGCCCCCGACTGTTACCTTGTGGCGGAGCGACAGGGCAGGTTCAGACCACCTAGGAGAGAGGTGGGCCTGGCCCTGGTCGGTGTTCGCGGATACTTAACACGCTTAACGAGATCTGGGTATTTGATCTGAGTCTGGCCATTTGGTCTATACGCACTAACCATCTACGCGGGAGTAGTTATGGGTATCCCGGCGTCGTGGTATCAGCCGAAGCCTTCGTGACGTCAGCGACTGAGTGGCGCGCGCCGGATTGGAACGTAAGCCTGCTCTTGTATTAAGGGGGCTAGTTCTGCTTCCGGCCGCGTTCGCAACGTGCAGGTGTGCTAAGGGCGATGGGCCCAGACCCCTGTGCGCTTAGGTTTAGACCGGCGTGCTGACCTCTCTATTGTGCCTAGGTGGGGCTGCGACGTGTTGATCTTCCGAGGCCGGGCATGACCCAGGAAAGTGTGTCCGGCCAAATGGGATCGAGCGTGTTGGGGTATGTGGTGCACCCCTGCAGGGAAGTTAATCTATTCGAATAGCCGTGATCTTCGGTAACAGGACGACTTGGAGTTGTACCTTGACCTTATGACAACTAGAACCGGATACTAATTAAAACACACCCTTCCAAGTGCCAGATACAACCGGTGATCGCTCTCTCACAGGGCGACGAGGGGAGGATCATCGGTTAGGATTATGCTACGTGATGATACTTGGAGGACTTCAGTCTACTCTCTTCTACATGCTGCAAGACGGAGGCTGCCAGAAGCGTAGTCTTCGAAAGGACTAGCTATCCCCCTCTTATTCCGGCATTCTGCAGTTCAGTCCACATATGATAGCCTTATTCTAGTTGATACCAATGCATACATATGTAGTGTAGCTCCTTGCTTGCGAGTACTTTGGATGAGTACTCACGGTTGCTTTCTCCCTCTATTTCCCCCTATCCCTTCTACCTGGTTGTCGCAACCAGATGTTGGAGCCCAGGAGCCAGACGCCACCATCGACGACGACTCCTACTACACCGGAGGTGCCTACTACTACGTGATGCCCGCTGACGACGACCAGGAGTAGTTAGGAGGATCCCAGGCAGGAGGCCTGCGCCTCTTTCGATCTGTATCCCAGTTTGTGCGAGCCTTCTTAAGGCAAACTTGTTTAACTTATGTCTGTACTCAGATATTGTTGCTTCCGCTGACTCGTCTATGATCGAGCTCTTGTATTCGAGCCCTCGAGGCCCCTGGCTTGTAATATGATGCTTGTATGACTTATTTTATTTGTAAAGTTGGGTTGTGATATCTTCCCGTGAGTCCCTGATCTTGATCGTACATGTTTGCGTGTATGATTAGTGTACGATTAAATCGGAGGCGCCACACCATGTCCTAGCAAACCGTTGATTGGCTATGTTACCGCTTTGCTTAGCCCCCTCTTATAGCGTTGCTAGTTGCAGGTGAAGATTGGAGGCCATTCCTTGTTGGAACATCTTTTATTTACTTGTTGGGATATCATTATATTGCCATGTTATCTTAAAGTATCTATATACTTGGTAAAGGGTGGAAGGCTCGGCCTCTCGCCTAGTGTTTTGTTCCACTCTTGCCGCCCTAGTTTCCGTCATATCGGTGTTATGTTCCCGGATTTTGCGTTCCTTACGCGGTTGGGTTATAATGGGAACCCCTTCATATTTCGCCTTGATTAAAGCTTGTCCAGCAATGCCCAACATTGGTTTTACCATTTTCCACCTAGCCTTTTCTTTCCCTTGGGTTCTGCAGACTCAAGGGTCATCTTATTTTACCCCCCGGGCCAGTGCTCCTCTGAGTGTTGGTCCGAACTAGAGCCCCTTGCAGCGCCACCTCGGGGAAACTCGAGGGCTGGTTTTAGTTGTACGGATTGCTTATCTGAGTGTGCCTTGAGAAAGAGATATGTGCAGCTCCTATCGGGATTTGTCGGCACATTCGGGCGGTGTTGCTGGTCTTGTTTTAACCTGTCGAAGTGTCTTGAGTTACCGAGATACCGAGTCTGATCGGAACGTCTTGGGAGGAGGTCTATTCCTTCGCTGACCGTGAGAGCTTGTCATGGGCTAAGTTGGGACTCCCCTGCAGGGATTGAACTTTCGAAAGTCGTGCCCGCCGTTATGGGCAGATGGGAATTTGTTAATGTCCGGTTGTAGATAACTTGAACCTTAATTAATTAAAATGAATCAACTGAGTGTGTTACCGTGATGGCCTCTTCTCGGCGGAGTCCGGGAAGTGGACACGGTGTTGGAGTAATGTTTGCGCAGGTTGCCTTCTAGCTTCTCGCTCGTGCTTTGCCTCCTCTTCTCGCTCTCTTTTGCGAATAAGATAGCCACCACATATGCTAGTCGCTTGCTGCAGCTCCACATATATTTGCCTTACCCCTTCCTATAAACTTAAATAGTCTTGATCGCGAGGGTGCGAGATTGCTGAGTCCCTGTGGCTCACAGATACTATAACTCCAGATGCAGGTCCAGGTGATTCCGCTCCAGGTGACGAGTACGAGCTCAAGTGGGAGTTCGACGAGGACTCTCAGCGATACTACGTGTCTTTTCCTGATGATCAGTAGTGGTGCCTAGTTGGGGTTCGATTCAGGGCCTTGTCGCATGTTGGGTTCTTTTCTATTTTGGCGCTGTAGCCGGGCCATGAGTGTTTGTATGATGGATGTTATTTATGTACTATGATGTGACATGGCAAGTGTAAGCCAACTATGTATCTCCCCCTTTTATTATATATTACATGGGATGTTGTAATGATTGCCTGACTTGCGACATTGCTTTCAACGCGGTTATGTCTCTAAGTCGTGCCTCGACACGTGGGAGCTATAGCCGCATCGAGGGCGTTACAAGTTGGTAATCAGAGCCTTCCCCGACCTTAGGAGCCCCATTGCTTGATCATTTTAGCAGCCGAGTTGTGTCTGGAAAAAATGTTTTGAGTCATTTAGGAATTATATATCGGAGAGCTTAGGAATTCTTTTTACTTCCCAGTCTCCTCATCACTCTGGTAAGGCATCCTGACGTAGAGTTTTGACTCTTCTCTTCTCAAATTTCACTAAAATTTTTTTAGGATCACGCGAGTATCTTGGAATCGTTCCGATGGCTTATGATGAGAACACTGTCTTGGTGCCTCCTGTCAGGGGTTTAGTGGAAGTGTCCCGGGGAGTTGAGCTCTGAGGTGTTGTCATCATAATTTTATCGTTGCAATTCTGGAATACTTGAGATATGTTCGCCGACATCGAAAATCTCTTTTATGCAGTTCGTTGGTGAGATAACCTCGACGCCACCCAGTACTGGGGCGGGAGTTCGGGAGTATCGCCATAACTTGTATAACAGATGCTTTTCGAAGGTTGAGGTAGATGGTTTCCGAAGTTTTCTTGGTTATGTGTTGAAGGATGGATACAGCTGGATGTAGGATTTGCTAGTTTGGGTGAGATATTATGCTTCCCCTGTATCCCCAACACCTGATTGCATAACCGGAAAGGTTCGGGAGTTTCATAGGTGGGAATTCTAGTAGCTCTAGTTCTTCTTCCACGGATATTGGTTTGAGATTGGGATTTCTGACCGATTATTCGTTCTTGATCCGTACCTTGTTGATTTATTTCTCTACCTTAATTCTACGTGGCTTCGCAATTTATGGATATGTGACCATTTGAAGAGGAATGCATTCGTTCATTTTGTTCGGATGTGAAGACTATATGTTGCAATTTTCATTCCATTGGATTCGGCTTCAATATTTATCTGTCTATGTGCTAATGGTGGTCAACCTCTTCAGGATGGCTCCGGCTAAGAGCACCAGTCAGAACCAGAATCAAGATCCGCCACCACCTCCACCTCCTCCAGAGGCATGGCAAGCTGTGATGGCCGCAACCAACGCAAACACTTAGCTGATCATGCAAATTCTCCAAGAGCGCAATCAAGGCAGTCAAGGGAATCAAGGCAGCAATCAGAGTCACTTTGCTACACTCAACCAGTTCCTTGCTAATGGGCCAAAGACTTTCAGCAATTGTGTTGAGGCAACCGATGCTGATGATTGGCTTGTGGATCTGTGTAAGCATTTCGAGTGCAGTAACGTCAGGACTGAGGACTTTGTCAAGTTCGCTTCCTTCCAACTCAAAGATCAAGATGCAGAATGGTTCCAGCAGTACAAGGATTCCAGAGGTGGACGTGTTATCACTTGGGATGATTTCCGTCGAGATTTCCGAGCTCATCATATTCCGCAGAGCGTGGTTGAAAGCAAGCATGAGGAATTCCGCAATCTGAAGCAAGGCTCTTTGTCTGTCTATGAATACAACAAATTGTTCCAGAAGCTAGCCCGCTTTTCCAAGCAGGACGTGCCTGATGAGAAGAGCATGATATACCAGTTCAGGGGTGGCCTCAAAGAAGATATTCAGCTCGCTCTTGTTCTCTTTGAGCCCTTGAGGTACGATGAGTTCTACAACATGGCACTGAAGCAAGAGGCTGCTCAGTTGAGGTGTGATGCTTCCAAGAAGCGAGTCAGAGATGTTACTCCTTCTTCCTCTACTCAAGTGGCCAAGCAGCAGAAGTTTTGGCTTCCTCCTCCTCCGTTCCGTCAGCCGTATCAGCAGAAGAGCAAAGGTGGCAGTGGTTCTTCCCACCCACCCAGCCCTGGCTTTCAGAACAAGGCTTCGTCTCAAGCTCCAAGATCGAGTGCTCCGTATCACCGTCCGCTTTCAGAGGTTACATGCAACAAGTGCCAACAGAAGGGTCACTATGTCAACAAGTGTCTCAACCAGAGGCGTCTTCCTCCTCCTCCTCCTCCTGTGAGATCGGCAAGTATAGCTATGGTCAAGCATAACCCCAAGTTCGCCAAGGTCAATATGATGAATGCAGCTCAGGCAGAGGACTCGTCGGATGTGATCATGGGTAACCTTCCTGTTAATGATATTCCTGCAAAAGTTCTTTTTGACACTGGTGCATCGCATTGTTTCATGTCGAGACCTTTTGCATCTAAGCATGATTTTGTTACTCAAGTGTTGCCAAAGCCGTTGGCTATCGTCTCTCCGGCCCGTCAAATGACATCTCGAGTTTGCGTTCCGGATGTTACTATCACTTTGGGTGACTATAAGTTCTTGTCCTCTCCAAATGTTCTTGGTGACTCGGATATTGATCTTATTCTCGGAATGGATTGGCTTTCTAAGCACAAGGCTCAGCTTGATTGTGCAGCCAGGCAGATTCAATTGACTCATTCGTCTGAGGATGTAATTGTCTTTGCCGCTCGGGATGATTCTATCCGTCTGTTTTCTCTCAATGAGAAGGGTGAATTGGATGCCATCTCTCAAATTCCAGTCGTTTGCGAATATCAAGACGTCTTTCTAGAAGAGCTCCCAGGAATGCCTCCGCACCGGCCAGTTGAATTCGTTATTGAACTTGAGCCTGGCACGGAACCTGTGTGCAAACGTCCTTACAAGCTCGGACCTAAAGAGTTGAAGGAGCTGAAGAAGCAACTCGATGAGCAAGAAAGAATGGGTCTCATCCGGCCTAGTTCTTCTCCGTGGGGTTGTGGTGTTCTTTTTGTGAAGAAGAAGGATGGAACGGACCGACTTTGTGTTGATTACCGTCCAGTGAACAAGAAGACCATCAAGAACAAATACCCACTTCCCAACATCAATGAGCTGTTCGAACAACTCAAAGGTGCCCAAGTATTCTCCAAGCTTGATCTCCATATGGGTTATCACCAGATTCGCATTCGTGAAGAAGATATTCCCAAGACAGCATTCAGAACAAGCTTTGGTTCATATGAATACACTGTCATGTCTTTTGGCCTCGCCAACGCTCCTCCGACGTTCTCTCGCATGATGAATTTCATCTTCAACGGCTACACCAATGACTTCGTTTTGGTCTATCTCGACGACATTCTGGTTTTCTCGAAGAACAAGGAAGATCATGCCAAGCACTTGCGTTTGGTTCTCGATAAGCTCAGGGAACATCAGTTCTACGCCAAGTTCTCCAAGTGTGAATTTTGGCTCGATGAGGTTCTTTATCTTGGTCATATCATCTCTGCCAAGGGCATTTTTTTGAATCTTGAGAAGGTGTCTGCAATTGTGAATTGGGAACCTTCTCAGAACGTGAAGCAACTCCGCAGTTTTCTCGGTCTCGCAAGCTATTGCCGAAGATTCGTTGAAAACTTTTCTAAGATCGCGAAGCCTCTCTCAAATCTTCTTCAGAAGCACGTCAAGTACGTTTGGTCTCCAGAGTGTGATATTGCTTTCAACACTTTGAAAGAGAAATTGATCACTGCTCCAGTCTTGACCCCACCTGATGAATCCAAGCCGTACGAGGTCTTTTGTGATGCCTCTCTCCAAGGTCTTGGCGCAGTATTGATGCAAGAGAAGAAAGTTGTTGCTTATACATCTCGCCAGTTGAAGCCTAATGAGAAGAACTACCCCACTCATGATCTCGAGTTGGCGGCAGTTGTGCATGCTCTTTTGACTTGGAGACATCTTCTATTGGGAAGAAAAGTGGACATTTTCACTGATCACAAGAGTCTCAAGTACATCTTCACTCAGCCTAATCTCAACCTAAGGCAAACCCGATGGGTCGAAATTATTCAAGAGTATAATCCGAGTATCGAGTATACTCCAGGCAAGGCCAATGTGATTGCTGACGCTTTGAGCAGAAAGGCCTATTGCAACAGTCTGATTCTCAAGCCTTATCAACCCGAGCTTTGTGAAGCTTTCCGCAAACTTAATCTGCAAGTTGTTCCTCAAGGTTTCCTTGCCAACCTTCAAGTCTCTCCTACCTTAGAAGACCAGATTCGCCAAGCCCAGCTTCTTGATGCTATGGTGAAGAAGGTGAAGATTGGGATTGCCAAGAGTCAGTCCAAGTACAAGTGCTACCGCCTTGATGACAAGGACACTCTCTTCTTTGAGGATCGTATTGTTGTGCCCAAAGGTGACCTCCGTAAAGTGATCATGAATGAGGCTCACAATTCTCTCCTCTCCATCCACCCTGGGAGCACGAAGATGTATCAGGACCTTAAGCAAGCTTATTGGTGGACTCGAATGAAGCGCGAGATCGCTCAATTCGTGAATGAATGTGATGTCTGCAGAAGAGTGAAGGCAGAACACCAAAGGCTAGCTGGTCTCCTCCAACCTCTTGCCATTCCAGAATGGAAGTTTGACCACATTGAGATGGACTTCGTGACTGGGTTTCCAAAGTCCAAGCGTGGCAATGATGCTATATTCGTTGTCATCGACAAACTCACCAAAGTGGCTCACTTTCTACCTATCAAAGAGTCGATCACTGCAGCTCAATTGGCGGAACTCTATACCTCTCGCATTGTCTCTCTGCACGGTATTCCTCAAGTGATCTCTTCAGACCGTGGCAGCATCTTTACCTTGAAGTTCTGGGATTCTTTCCAGAAGGCCATGGGCACGAACATCCGCTTCAGCACTGCTTTCCATCCTCAAACAAGCGGTCAAGTCGAGCATGTCAACCAGATTCTTGAAGATATGCTCAGGGCTTGTGTGATCTCCTTCGGCATGAAGTGGGAGGATTGTCTTCCTTATGCTGAATTCTCCTACAATAACAGTTTTCAAGCAAGTTCGGGCAAGGCCCCTTTTGAAATTCTGTATGGTAGGAAGTGCCGTACCCCTCTCAACTGGTCTAAAACCGGTGAACGTCAGCTTTTGGGTAATGACTTAATCACAGAGGCAGAAGAAATGTGCAAAGTCATTCGTGATAACCTCAAAGCAGCCCAATCCCGCCAGAAGAGCTACTATGATAGTAAGCACCGTGATTTGGCCTTTGAGATCGGAGATCATGTTTACCTTCGTGTCTCCCCTATGAAAGGTACTCGTCTCTTCGGTATCAAAGGGAAGCTTGCCCCTAGATACGTGGGACCTTTGAAGATTGTCAGCAAGAGAGGCGACCTCGCCTATCAACTCGAGCTTCCTTCAAACTTTGCAAATGTTCATGACGTGTTCCATGTCTCTCAGCTTCGAAAGTGCTTCAAGACTCCTGACCGCACCGTCAACTTCGAGGACATTGAGCTCCAAGAAGATCTCTCTTATCGTGAGCACCCAGTTGCTATTCTTGAAGAGACTGAACGCAAGACTCGCAACAAGTCAATCAAATTTCTAAAAGTCAAGTGGTCACACCATTCCGACCGTGAAGCTACCTGGGAACGCGAGGATCACCTCCGTTCTGAGTACCCGGAGTTCTTTCAGTCCTAGATCTCGGGACAAGATCTTTTCGTAGTGGTGGAGTGTTGTAACACCCCGGATGTAACTTTCCCAATTTGTACTCCAACTCTTGCCGTTTCTGGCATTAAGTTATATTTATTTCTCATGTTCGGGTTTTTGTCTCCGTGTGTTGTTGTCGTTGTCATGCATCTCATAGCATGTCATCATGTGCATTGCATTTGCATACGTGTTCGTCTCATGCATTCGAGCTTTTTCCCCATTGTCCGTTTTGCATTCCGGCGCTTCGTTCTCCTCCGGTGGTCATTTCTAGCTTTCTTTCATGTGTGGGGATTAAACATTTCCGGATTGGACCGAGACTTGCCAAGCGGCCTTGGTTTACTACCGGTAGACCGCCTGTCAAGTTTCATATCATTTGGACTTCGTTTGATACTCCAACGGTTAACCGAGGGACCGAAAAGGCCTCGTGTGTGTTGCAGCCCAACACCCCTCCAATTTGGCCCAAAACCCACCAAACTCTGCTCCATATCCTAGAGCGTTCGATCACGATCGCGTGGCCGAAAACCGCACCTCATTTGGACTCTCCTAGCTCCACTTATGCCTATAAATAGCCCCCCCGTTTTCGGATCTCTTCTTCCTCCCCGAAACCCTAGTCTAAAAAAAACAGATCCCCGCACCGACGGACGTGTCCGCCCCCGGCCGGACAGCGTCCGCCGCCGCCCGCGCCCAACCGGGCGTTGCCACGTGGCCCTCGCCACTCCGCCGCCGCCGCGGCCCGGGAGTCCCGAGTCGGGCCCCCGAGGCCCGTAGCCATGCCGCCGCCCGGGTCATCCCGCGCCGCCCGCGCCGCCCTTCTTCTCCGGCGCCGACGCCGCCTCCTCTCGCCGCCGACTCGCCGGCCGCCTCGCCGTCACGCGCCGGACCCGGCCCTCGCCGCCACGCGCCGGACCCCGCCTCGCCAAGCTCGCCGCCCCGCCGCCAAGCCCGTCGCCGGCGGGCCCTGCTCCGCCCCCGCCGACCCCGTCGTCCGGCAGCCCTCGCCGGTGCCGACTCCCTCCTCGCCGAATCCCCGCTTCCTCGCCGGAGAGCTTCGGTGAACAGTGCCGGCCGCGCCTCGGTTTCCGTGCGAAACCCTAGATCTAATCCGAGAGGTTGATTTTTTTGCTAAGTCCCAGGAATTTTCACTTCATATGCTCCTGTTCGAGGCCCCGTAACTTCGCATCCGTAGCTCCTATTTGGGCATATAGTATATCAAAATGTTCGCCTCGACGAGTACATCATTTCATTCCATTGCATAATTTTCATTCGATCTCATCTTGATGCCCAAAATGCTGTTAGAAGGAGGCTTCGTGAGTTATTGTCAGATCTGCTAGTTCATCTTAGACTTTTGTCATTTTTGCCATGATTATTGTGTGCATGCTATGCCTGTGAGTCCTTCATATGTTTTGTTAAGGATTTTGTCTTATTTCTAGAGGTGCAACCCATGCATTTTTAGGATGTGTGTGGTGACTTGTGCAAGCTTGCAAAGTGAGGCACCCGGGATTATTTAGTTCATGATGCCATATGTTCAGCTTGTTTCCTAGTGATCCGTGCCTGTTTTGAGGATGATCAGTAAAGGAGTTTTGTTAATCATGTTATGATATATCCATCCATGTCGTTGTTTGCAATTTTGGAGTAAACTAGCTTGAGTCAATCGAGCTCTACTTTTGCTTCGTGGTGAATCTGGGCAGATCGTCAACTCGTTTGTGATTTTGCCGATATTATTGTAGTTGATCCGTGCATGCTATGCCATTGTTCTTGCCATGTCTAGCTAGAATTTTGTGCCTTATTAATGGATGTATGCTTGCCTTGCCATGACTTGCACCATAGTGAGTGCATCAAGCTCGTTTACATGCCTTCGTGAGTTATATTTCAGCATGTCTCAGTTTTCACAAAGTCTGAAAACTGATTGTGTTTTAGCTATGTTCGTGTACCCGTTAGTATATTTTGTGATCCCTTTTAGCCCCAGGTCACTTTGGGAATTTAGTTAAGATTGTTGAGTATCTCCATGCCATGTTCTTACTTGTCCTAATCAGGTCATGTATCATGTTTTTTTCCTACTCCGAAGAGGGCTTCGTGATTTGAAATTTCAGACAAGTGTTAATTTCACTAAGTCTGGAATCTGTTTTGCATTTGCGTTTTGCCATGCTTGTTTGTACCTCATAATGGATGAATTGGCCGTGGCTCGCTAGTCTTTTGTTAAGCATCTTGTATACATCCCTTCCATGTATTTTGTTGTCATGTTTGGTGGCCGTAGCATGTTCATCTCACTGCATTTAGATGTCTACTTGCTGTAAATCGCAGACCGGTGTCAATTTTGAAACGCTTGCCATTTCCAAACCGTAACTCCGATTCCGGCGTTCTTTATATCGTTTTCAAGCGATTTCATCTCATCTTTCCAGTGGCACCCTTGGAATTCCAAGTTGAGGCCAGATTCATGCATTTCCTGTCATATCTTGCATTTTGCATCCCGCATCGCATCCCGCATAGCATATCTTCATTTCATCATTTTGCTTGGTCTTGCACGTGGTTGATTGTATCCTTGTTGCTTTTTTGTCTTGTTTGGGTAGAGCCGGGAGACGAGTTCTCTACCGAGGAGCCCATTGAGTTTGCTTGTGAGGATCCAGTCAACTCTGACAACTGTGCAGGCAAGATGATCATACCCTCGAAATCACTACTATCTTTGCTATGCTAGTTTGCTCGCTCTTGCTATGCCAATGCTACGATGCCTACCTTTTGCTTGTCAGCCTCCCAATTGCCATGTCAAACCTCTAACCCACCATGTCCTAGCAAACCGTTGATTGGCTATGTTACCGCTTTGCTCAGCCCCCTCTTATAGCGTTGCTAGTTGCAGGTGAAGATTGGAGGCCGTTCCTTGTTGGAACATCTTTTATTTACTTGTTGGGATATCATTATATTGCCATGTTATCTTAAAGTATCTATATACTTGGTAAAGGGTGGAAGGCTCGGCCTCTCGCCTAGTGTTTTCTTCCACTCTTGCCGCCCTAGTTTCCGTCATATCGGTGTTATGTTCCCGGATTTTGCGTTCCTTACGCGGTTGGGTTATAATGGGAACCCCTTGATATTTCGCCTTGATTAAAGCTTGTCCAGCAATGCCCAACATTGTTTTTACCATTTGCCACCTAGCCTTTTCTTTCCCTTGGGTTCTGCAAACTCAAGGGTCATCTTATTTTACCCCCCCGGGCCAGTGCTCCTCTGAGTGTTGGTCCGAACTAGAGCCCCTTGCAGCGCCACCTCGGGGAAACTCGAGGGCTGGTTTTAGTTGTACGGATTGCTTATCTGAGTGTGCCCTGAGAAAGAGATATGTGCAGCTCCTATCGGGATTTGTTGGCACATTCGGGCGGTGTTGCTGGTCTTGTTTTAACCTGTCGAAGTGTCTTGAGTTACCGAGATACCGAGTCTGATCGGAACGTCTTGGGAGGAGGTCTATTCCTTCGCTGACCGTGAGAGCTTGTCATGGGCTAAGTTGGGACTCCCCTGCAGGGATTGAACTTTCGAAAGTCGTGCCCGCCGTTATGGGCAGATGGGAATTTGTTAATGTCCGGTTGTAGATAACTTGAACCTTAATTAATTAAAATGAATCAACTGAGTGTGTTACCGTGATGGCCTCTTCTCGGCGGAGTCCAGGAAGTGGACACGGTGTTGGAGTAATGTTTGCGCAGGTTGCCTTCTAGCTTCTCGCTCGTGCTTTGCCTCCTCTTCTCGCTCTCTTTTGCGAATAAGATAGCCACCACATATGCTAGTCGCTTGCTGCAGCTCCACATATATTTGCCTTACCCCTTCTATAAGCTTAAATAGTCTTGATCGCGAGGGTGCGAGATTGCTGAGTCCCTGTGGCTCACAGATACTATAACTCCAGATGCAGGTCCAGGTGATTCCGCTCCAGGTGACGAGTACGAGCTCAAGTGGGAGTCCGACGAGGACTCTCAGCGATACTACGTGTCTTTTCCTGATGATCAGTAGTGGTGCCTAGTTGGGGTTCGATTCAGGGCCTTGTCGCATGTTTGGTTCTTTTCTATTTTGGCGCCGTAGCCGGGCCATGAGTGCTTGTATGATGGATGTTATTTATGTACTTTGATGTGACGTGGAGAGTGTAAGCCAACTATGTATCTCCCCCTTTTATTATATATTACATGGGATGTTGTAATGATTGCCTGACTTGCGACATTGCTTTCAGCGCGGTTATGTCTCTAAGTCGTGCCTCGACACGTGGGAGCTATAGCCGCATCGAGGGCGTTACAGACCCCGCTACCACGGGAGGGTAGGACAAAATATGTCATGCAAGTTCTTTTCCATAAGCACGTATGACTATATTTAGAATACATGCCTACATTACATTGATGAATTGGAGCTAGTTCTGTGGCACCCTAGGTTATGACTGTTACATGATGAACCGCATCCGGCATAATTCTCCATCACCGATCCATTTCCTACGAGCTTTCCATATATTGTTCTTCGCTTATTTACTTTTCCACTGCTATTGTTATCATCACTATAAAACACCAAAAATATTACTTTTGCTACCATTACCTTTTGCCACCGTTACCACTACTATCATATCACTTTGCTACTAAACACTTGCTGCAGATATTAAGTTTCCAGGTGTGGTTGAATTGACAACTCAGCTGCTAATACTTGAGAATATTCTTTGGCTCCCCTTGTGTCGAATCAATAAATTTGGTTTGAATACTCTTCCCTCGAAAACTATTGCGATCCCCTATACTTGTGGGTTATCAAGACTATTTTATGGCACTGTTGTGTAACACCTCCGATGCGGCTATATCTCCTACGTGTCGAAGCACGACTTAGAGGCATAACTGCATTGAAAGCTATGTCGCAAGTAAGGTAATCTTCACAACAACCCATGTAAATAAATAAAAGGGGAAAAGATACATAGTTGGATTACACTCGCCACGTCACACAAATACATGAATAACATTACAATCATCCAATACACTCATGGTCCGACTACTGATCATCTGGGAAAGACACGTAGTAACGACGAGAGTCTTCATCGAACTCCCACTTGAGCTCAAGCGCATCGTCTGGAACGGTATCATCGGTCCCTGCATCTGGTTTGGAAGTAATCTGTGAGTCACGGGGACTCAGCAATCTCTCACCCTTGCGATCAAGACTATTTAAGCTTATAGGTAAGGCAAGGTATGATGTGGAGCTGCAGCAAGCGACTAGCATATATGGTGGCTAACCTATTCGCAAAAGAGAGCGAGAAGAGAAGGCAAAAGCACGGTCGAACAACTATGATCAAGAAGTGATCCTAGAACAACCTACGTCAAGCATTACCCCAACACTGTGTTCACTTCCCGGACTCCGCCGAGAAGAGACCATCACGGTTACACACGCGGTTGGTGCATTTTAAATAAGTTAAGTTTCATGTTATCTACAACCGGACATTAACAAATTCCCATCTGCCCATAACCGCGGGCACGGCTTTTGAAAGTTCAAATCCCTGCAGGGGAGTCCCAACTTAGCCCATCGCAAGCTCTCATGGTCAACGAAGGATATTCCTTCTCCCAAGACAATCCGATCAGACTCGGCATCCCGGTTACAAGACATCCTCGACAATGGTAAAACAAGTCCAGCAACACCGCCCGAATGTGCCGACAAATCCCGATAGGAGCTGCACATATCTCGTTCTCAGGGCACACTCAGATAAGCAATCCATACAACTAAAACCAGCCCTCGAGTTTCCCCGAGGTGGCGCTGCAAGGGGCTCTAGTTTGGACCAACACTCAGAGGAGCACTGGCCCGGGGGGGTTTAAATAAAGATGACCCTTGGGCTCCGGAAACCCAAGGGAAAAATAGGCTAGGTGGAAAATGGTAAAACCAAGGTTGGGCATTGCTGGAGGAGTTTTATTCAAGGCGAACTGTCAAGGGGTAACGCAAAATCCGGGAACATAACACCGATATGATAGAAAACTAGGGCGGCAAGATTGGAACAAAACACTAGGAAAAAGGCCGAGCCTTCCACCCTTCACCAAGTATATATGTGCATTAAGATAACAAGATAATATTGTGATATCCCAACAATAAACAATGTTCCAACAAGGAACGATCTCCAATCTTCACCTGCAACTAGCAACGCTATAAGAGGGGCTGAGCAAAGCGGTGACATAGACAAACAACGGTTTGCTAGGACATGGTGGGTTAGAGGTTTGACATGGCAATTTGGGAGGCATGATAAGCAAGTGGTAGGTATCGTAGCATAGGCATAGCAAAAGAGCGAGCATCTAGCAAGCAAAGATAGAAGTGATTTCGAGGGTATGGTCATCTTGCCTGCAAAGTTGTCAGAGTTGACTTGATCCTCGTAAGAGAACTCAACGGGCTCCTCATTCACGAACTCGTCTCCCGGCTCTACCCAAACAAGAACAACAAGCAAACGGAACACAATCAACCACGTACAATGCTCAAACAACCTGATGCAAACATGGCATGATATGCGGGATGCGGTATGTGATGCATATGCAAGATTTGACAAGGAATGATTGAACCTGGACTCAACATGGAAATCCAAGAGTGCCACTAGAAAGGTGAGGTTATTTCGGTTGAAATCGATATAAAGATCACCGGAATCGGATGCACGGTTTGGAAATGGCAAGCAAAACAAATATGGCACCGGTCTGCGATAATCAGCAAGTGACCAACTAAATGCATCAAGATAAATATGCTACATCACTCAAACATAACAACAAAATCCATGGAAGGGATCCACTCATGATGCTTGACAAAAGATGAACACTGAGCTACGGCTAACTCATCCATTAACAGGTTCAAACAAGCATGGCAAAAGTGCAAATGATAACAGGTTCAAACAAGCATGACACAAGTCTGGAATTTATCATCAGGAAGCACACTTTAGAGCATGAAAACTACATTCTACAGGACCTTAACATGGCAAAGCAAGGCACGGCATGAAGCTACTCAAAGCACTTAACAAAAGTCCCTTAGTGACCTTGAGCCAAAAGGGATCAGAAAATACAATTACAAGCATGTGAACATGGCAAAAACATAAACAGATTCAGACTTAGTGAAAAACTGGAGCATGCAAAACAGTTAACGAGTAGGCATGTTTACGAGCTCGATGCACTCACTACAGAGCATGGAATGACAAACTAAGCATACACCCATCAAGAAGACATGGCATATAAGCTAGACATGGCAAGAACAACATCATAGCATGCACGGATCAATAGCAACATCCTCAGCAAAATCGCTAAACATGTCAACAATCTGCCAGGATCGTTTTATAGCAAAAGTAGAGCTCGATTGACTCAAGCTAGGGTGCTCCATAAATGCAAACAAAGACATGGATGGATATAGCACCACAATATTAACAAAACATCCTTACTGATCATCCTCAAAAGTGGCACGGATCACTAGGAAACAACATGAACATATGGCATAACAACAAAATCAGGATAAGGACTTAGTGAAATTCTAAGTCCCTGAAATCAGCATTACCGATTACGCTACTTTGCAAGCTTGTGCTAGTCACCACAAATATCACAAAAATACATGGCAAGCACCTCTGTAAAGATGGCATGTCATATAACAAAACACATGTAGAGCTCAGGATCAAAGCATGCACACATTAAACATGGCAAAAATGACAAAAAGCTATTTCCTGAAACAGATCTGACAAATTCCTCACATAGCTCTCTTACAACAGCATTTCAGGCATCAAGATGAGCTCAAATGAAAATTATGCAATGATATGAAATGATGTACTCGTCGAGACAAACATTTTGATATGCTACACGCACGAATCGGAGCTACGGATGCAGAGTTATGGCATGTGAAAGAATGCAAAAAATTAGGGTTATGGGGGAAAGTCAACCGAGGTGGATCTCAGATCTGGATCCAGATCCGCACGGAAACCAAGGTGCTCGCCGGAGTTGCTGTAGCTGGCCGGAGTATGGGCTTGAGGCCGCCGGAGAAGAAAAGGAGGCCGGGGCGGCGCTTGCCGGCGATGAGGGGCGGCAAGGAGGCGGCGCCGGCGGGCTCAGACGACGAGGTGGCCGCGCAGGCGCGGTCGCCGGAGTGGAGCGGCGCTTGCAGGCAACGAGGTGCTCGCCGACCGGAGCTGGTGGCGGGCGGCGGCACTGGTGCGGTGGCGGGCGGCGCGGCGCGCGGTAGGTGGCGCGGGGGCGCGCGGCCCGGGAGGCGGCGGAGAGGGCCCGCCCTGGGCTTCGGCGGGCCGGCGGCGCCGGAGGCGGCCAAGCCAACGGGGCGGCGACACGTGGCGGTGGCGGGGCAATTCGGACACGTCCGGCTCGAATCGGACATGTCCGGCGGCGAGAGGTGGGAGGAGACTAGGCTAGGGTTGGAAATGACCAGAAATTTCAGGGGAAGACCTATTTATAGAGGTAGAGGGAGCTAGGGAGCTCCAAATTGAGTATGGTTTTCGGCCGCGCGATCGTGATCGAACACTCTAGATGATGGAGAGGTTTTTGGTGGGTTTTGGGCCAAATTGGAAGGGTGTTGGGCTGCAACACACACGAGGCCTTTTCGGTCCCTCGGTTAACCGTTGGAGTATCAAACGAAGTCCAAATGGCACGAAACTTGACAGGCGGTCTACCGGTAGTAAACCAAGGCCGCATGGCAAGTCTCGGTCCAATCCGGAAATGTTTAATCCCCACACATTAAAAGAGGTAGAAAGGACCACCGGAGGACATCGGAGCGCCGGAATGCAAAACGGACAACGGGGAAAATGCTCGAATGCATGAAACGAACACGTATGCAAATGCAATGCACATGATGACATGATATGAGATGCATGACAAAGACAACACCACACGGAGACAAAAAACCGACAACGACAAAATGAAATAACTTAGTGCCGGAAATGATAAGAGTTGGGATACATATAAGGTAAATTACATCCGGGGTGTTACATGTTGCCGGGGATCATAGCTCTATTCTTTGAGTCACTTGGGATTTATATCTGCTGGTCACTATGAAGAACTTGAAATACATGAAAACAAAAATTTATCCCTCAACTACGAGAGGAGGTAAGGAACTGCCATCTAGCTCTGCACTTGATTCACCTTCTGTTTTGAGTAAGCTTGCGACACCTAAACCTGTTTCTGCTATTAATTCTGATATGTCGCATATTATTGATGATGCCACTTCTGCTATGCATGATACTTATGATGAAACTACTTCTATGCTTGATACTACTGTGCCACTTGGTGAATTTCTTGATGAACAATTTGCTAGGGCTAGAGAGAATAAAATTATTGAAACTGATAATATTGATGAAAGTGATGATGAAGGCTCTCCTAATAAATATGAATTTCCTGAGGGCTATGTTATGGATGAAGAAACTAAAAGAGACTTTATTGCATGCAATGATATAAGTGATCTTAAGAAATTATTAGCTAAGCTTAAACAAAAAAACTCTGAATGCTAGAATGAAATATGATCCTGCTTATGCTACTTCAGCTATCTTTGTTACTGATAAGGATTATGAATTCTCTGTTGATCCTGATATAATTACTTTGGTTGAATCTGATCCTTTTTATGGCTATGAATCTGAAACTATTGTGGCACATCTTACTAAATTAAATGATATAGCCACCCTGTTCACTAATGATGAGAGAACTCGCTACTTTTAAATCCTTAAAATATTTCTTTTCTCATTAAAGGGTGATGCTAAGATATGGTTTAATTCTCTTGATCCTAGTTGTGTGTGTAGTCCCCAGGATATGATTTATTACTTCTCTGCTAAATATTTCCCTGCTCATAAGAAACAAGCTGCCCTAAGGGATATATATAATTTTGTGCAAATTGAAGAAGAGAGTCTCCCACAAGCTTGGGGGAGGCTTCTCCAATTACTTAATGCTTTGCCCGATCATCCTCCTAAGAAAAATGAAATACTTGATATCTTTTATAATGGATTAACCGATGCTTCCAGAGACCACCTGGATAGTTGTGCTGGTTCTATTTTCAGGGAAAGAACACCGGATGAAGCTGAAATTATATTGAATAATATGTTGACAAATGAAAATAATTGGACACTTCCTGAGCCAGCTCCTGAGCCAACTTCTGAGCCTATTCCTAAACCAACTCCGAAGAAAAGGGGTGTTCTATTTCTCAGTCCTGAAGATATGCAAGAGGCAAAGAAATCCATGAAGGAAAAGGGTATTAAAGCTGAAGATGTTAAGAATTTACCTCCTATTGAAGAAATACATGGTTTTAATTGACTGCCTGTTGAAGAAATATATGGTCTTGATAACCCGGCACAGGTAGTAAAGGTAAATTCTCTCTATAGATATGATAAAGCTGAAATCCCTCCTACTATGTTTGCTAGCCAATGTTTGGATGAGTTTGATAACTCTATGGTTAAGCAAGAAGACTTCAATGCTTATTTTGGTACAAAATTGAAACAAAATGCTTATATGATTGAACACTTGGGTGATTATATGCCTAGAGTTAAACGTGAACTTAAACTCATTAGTAAACATGCTTCTATGGTCACCACTCAAGTAGAACAAGTACTTAAAGCTCAGAATGATTTGCTCAGTGAATTAAATAGTAAGAAAAATGATAATGCTGTTAGAGTTATGACTAGAGGTGGTAAAATGACCCAGGAACCTTTGTATCCTGAGGGCCATCCTAAGAGAATTGAGCAAGATTCTCAGAGTAATGATATTGATGCACCTAGTCGTTCTAAGAGGAAGAAAAAGAAAAATGATAGGACTTTGCATGCTTGTAGTGAACCTGTTATTGACACACCTGAGAATTCCAATGATATCTCTATTTCTGATGCTGAAACACAATCTGGTAATGAACATGAAACTAGTGATAATGTTAATGATAATGTTCATGTTGATGCTCAACCTAGCAATGATAATGAGGTAGAAGCTGAACCTGCTGTTGATCTTGATAACCCACAATCGAAGAATCAACATTATGATAAGAGAGACTTTGTTGCTAGGAAACATGGTAGGGAAAGAGAGCCTTGGGTTCAGAAACCCATGCCTTTTTCTCCTAAGCCATCCAAGAAAAAGGATGATGAGGATTTTGAGCGTTTTGCTGAAATGATTAGACCTATCTTTTTGCGTATGCATTTGACTGATATGCTTAAAATGAATCCTTATGCTAAGTACATGAAAGATATTGTTACTAATAAAAGAAAGATATCGGAAGCTGAAATTTCCACCATGCTTGCTAATTATACTTTTAAGGGAGGAATACCAAAGAAACTTGGAGATCCCGGAGTACCAACTATACCATGCTTCATTAAAAGAAACTATGTTAAAACTGCTTTATGTGATCTTGGAGCCAGTGTTAGTGTTATGCCTCTCTCTCTTTATATCGTAGACTTGATTTGAATAAGTTGACACCTACTGAAATATCTTTGCAAATGGCTGATAAATCAACTGCTATACCTGTCGGTATTTGTGAGGATGTGCCTGTTGTGGTTGCAAACGTTACTATTTTAACGGACTTTGTTATTCTTGATATTCCCAAGGACGATAGTATGTCTATTATTCTTGGAAGACCCTTTTTGAATACTGAAGGGGCTGTTATTGATTGCACCAAAGGCAATGTCACTTTTCATGTTAATGGTAATGAGCATACGGTACACTTTCCGAGGAAACAACCTAGTGTTAAGAAGAAATATGATATTCTTATTGTTGGGGATGTGCATATCCCCGTTGAGGTAACCTAGTGTTATTCGAAAATTCTCCGGTTCCATGTTATTCGGAATGAGTTTGTTAATAAGACCTGATCAACCTTGTTAGTGGATTCCTTTTGATGAGCATGAGATGGATGAAGTTAGAAAGCACAACCTTCTGTACCCTCCTTTTACTTTCTGTTATTTAGTTGAAATAAAGTAACAATAGTATTTTCTGTCAGTTTTCTGAATTATCTGTGCAATATAAAAATACCCCAAAAATAAAAGTTCTCCAAATGCCCTGCCAATTTAATATGATTTTTTCTGGAATATTTGCGAATATCTGGCACTGAGAACACAACAGGGGGAGCAAGCACCTGGCCACGAGGGTCCAGGGCACGCCCCCTGCCTCGTGGGCCCATGGTGTTTCCCCTCCACTTATTCCTGCACCCACACACTTCTTCTTCCTCCCAAAAAAATTACCATCCAGCTCAAGCACGAGTTCTTGCTCATTTTGCTGCGATTTTCGATCTCCTTGCTCAAAGCACCTCTCACAAAACTGCTTTGGGGGATTGTTCTTTGGTATGTGACTACTCCATTGGTCCAATTAGTTTTTGTTCTAGTGCTTTATTCATTGCAAATTTGTGCTGCCTAGGTGACCATGTTCTTGAGCTTGCATGTCAAATTTATATGGTTCCAAGTAGTTCTAATGCATGATATAGGTCCTAGGCACTTGTAGGAGTAGTTGCTATCAATTTTGTTGAGCTTGGTTCACTTTTATTTGAAGTTACTAAAAATTTCAGAAATTTTTCAGAAGAATAAATATGTTTAGGAAAATGTACCAAGGTGGTCCTTCAAGGAAGCAAGGACCCAGGCTTGCAATGCGTGATGCTGATCATGAACCACCAAGGGATGCCCTAGTGCGGCCTTGTGAATGGCCTTCAAAGGACTTCATGGATCGAGCAGGAATTAAGGAAGAATTTAACACATATTTGCGTAATGCTGATCTTGTGAGCTTCGAGGCAGAAAAGTGTCGTCAGTACCACTATCTCACTAGTTCCTTTGTGAGGAGGTTTGAATTTTCATTTTCACGCAATTCTCAAACTGTACTGTTTGATCTCTATGAAAATTCTTATACTTTGGACTTAGAGGACTTTACCACTGCTTGCAAACTTCCACAATGGGGAAGTACTAGTGAACCTCGCAAATATGAGTTTAGAGATTTTCTTGCTAGCATAACTGTGGGGGAATCTAGAGATATAGCACAAGCTACCATAGGGAGCATCCATTTTCCTGCTATTCATTATTTTGCTCTCTTCATAGGTAGGTGCATAAATGGTAAAGATGAAGCATGTCATATGTGTGTCCCTGACCTCAGTATTCTTAGGAGTGCTATGTTAGGAGATAAACATTATAATTTGGGAGCCATTGTTGCACGTAGGTTGCATCATATAGATTTAATGGAGATTTCTTTGGTGGAATTTATGCAACCCGTATAGCTAATTTTCTCGGTATAACCATACGTGAGGATGATATTGAGTTGCCTCCTGCTTATTTGGATTATGAGGCTATGGTTCGTCATCATTTTGTTGAGATGAACGATCAGTTCCTCCAGTACCGACTAATCTTTAACAGACGACACACCTATCACGTCGCTCTCCCTACTTCTACCTTCTTTCACTTTCAGGCAAAGGGGAGATATTACATAACCAGAGAGGAGGCGGAAGAGTATAAGAGGAGGGCTGAGATAGCTCGCCTCCAAGCTACAGCCCACGATGCAATGACTGATGCATCTCAGTACGACCCCAACTACAACTTTGGATATCCGATAGGCCATCGATGGCAATAAACCCACTTAGGCCAAAAGCCTAATCTTGGGGGAGTACGTATTTCTCACTGACATTATATTCATGTTCACACACTCATTGCTAGATGTTGGTGCTCATACTCTTTCACTGTAATATCCATGTTAGTTTATTTTCTCTTTTTATGCTTTCTTCTTGTGTGTTTGAAATAAACCTTAAGAAAAACCAAAAAAATTAGTTGTAGCTTTTAGCTAGTTTTAATTTCCATGCTTGTAGTAGTAATTAAAAAGAAAACCCAAAAACATTTCCTGTTCTTCTTTTTCTTGTTGGGAGCTTTCCCGTGTAAATAGTTTTATTTCTTTTCTTTTCTTTGGGGGTCGATAGGAGAAGACCATGATTAAATTGTTGAAGTGACTCCTATATGCATTATTGTTGATTTAACCAAGAGTCCACATTGCCTTGTCTTCTCCCATTTATTGAATGCTTGCAGATTTCAGCTTAGTCCAATGCACATGCACTATTACTATTATTCACATCGTTCGGTCATGCAAGTGAAATGTAATTATGACGATATATGATGGACTGATTGAGATGAGAGAAGCTGGTATGAACTCGACCTCTCTTGTTTTTGTAAATATGATTAGTTCATCGTTCCTGATTCAGCCTATTATGAATAAACATGTTTGCAATGACAATTAGAGATTATAGTTGCTTATTGTAAGGGCATATTTATCCCTAAGGTTTTGGTGATTGATGACAATACATTTGCGGACTAATCATGTGTCTCGAGTATTTCAGATATTTCATGACTAGGCACGAGACGGTTAGGAGCCCCTCGAAGATTATTGAAGACGGCGGTTTTCTACGTTCCTTTTTGTGTGGATTTGAGTCGTAGGAAAGCCGTACTATTAAGAGGGGGTCCGCTTTGGAAAGTTTTGGGTGGAATCGTCACGTACACGTTTACTCCTCTTTGCACTGCCTTTCCTCTAGCACCTTGGAGCATCATTCGTTTCTTCTTGTCTGTGCAAAAAGAAGTGTTCCTATCTGTTGCTGCTCTGAGGCTTGCGGTAGTACTGCTCTTCGGAGTGGTAGTACCACAGGCCCCTGCGGTAGTACCGCATGCCTTTGCGGTAGTACCGCAGGTGGTCACGGTAGTACTGCTCCTTGGGAGCCGTAGTAGCGTGAGCCCTGGTCCGGCATAGCAGGAGTGGCGGAAGTAGGAGCGGATGTAATTTTTTACATACGCTCCCCGCGCGGTAGTACCGCTTGCCTTCAGCGGTAGTACCGTGTCGGACTTTTTGCACTGTTTTGTTATCAGCGGAACTAGCCATGGACGTTTATTTGTCCACGGCCTTCCCAGGCTGGTCCAACCCTGCCTTGTGGTAGTACCGCAAGGGTGTGCAGTAATACCATAAGGCCTTGCGGTAGTACCGCTTGGCAGGTGCGGTAGTACCTCTTATCGCGGGCTGGTTAAGTGGATAACGGTTGGGTTTCTCTCTCCACTATATAAGGGGTATCTTCTTCTCCAAGTTGACCACCTCTTCCAACCCTAAGCTCCATTGTTGCTCCAAGCTCCATTTTCGCCCGATCTCTCTCCCTAGCCAATCAAACTTGTTGATTTTCTAGGGATTGGTTGAGAAGGCCTCGATCTACACTTCCACCAAGAGAAATTCGATTCCCCCCACTAATCCCTTGCGGATCTTGTTACTCTTGGGTGTTTGAGCACCCTAGATGGTTGAGGTCACCGCGGAGCCATATTCCATTGTGGTGAAGCTTTGTGGTGTTGTTGGGAGCCTCCGATTAAGTTGTGGAGATTGCCCCAACCTTGTTTGTAAAGGTTCGATCGCCGCCTCCAAGGGCACCAATAGTGGAATCACAGAATCTCGCATTGTGTGGGGGCGTGAGGAGAATACGGAGGAGCATTGTGCCTCCACACCGCTCCAACGAAGACGTACTTCCCCTCAAAAGGAAGGAACTTCGGTAACACATCCTCGTCTCCACCGGCTCCACTCTTGGTTATCTCGTACCTTTACTTGTGCAAGCTTATTTGTGTTATCGCCCTTGCTTGCTTGTGTGCTTGTTGTTGTTGCATAATATAGGTTGCTCACATAGTTGCATGTCAAGACAACCTACTTTGATGCAAAGATTAATTTGGTAAAGAAAACTTAAAAATTGTTAGTTGCCTATTCACCCCCTCTAGTCAACCATATCGATCCTTTCAATTGGTATCAGAGCCTCGTCTCTTTACTAAGGACTTTACCGTCCGAAGAGTATGGTTAACACCATAGACGGCGTGGAGGAGCACTCCAGTGTGAATCCTATCTCGTCTGCGGGCGATGGAGAAACCGCGGTCTCTCGTGAGGAATTCAGTGTGGCCTTGGAAACATTGAAATCCTCCATGACGACCGAGGTTGAAAGCATGTTTAATAAATTCATAGAAGGGCTTAAACTATCCACCGCACCTTTGAAAGTGGGTGATCCCATTAACAAGGTGTCAGATGCTAACTCCGACAAGGGGGATGCTATTAGTGAAAAAGCTCCTTCGTCTAGTGGTAAGAATGGCACTGGCACCTTTGCCCATGTGGAACCTCCACTTGTGTATGGTGGACTGATTCCCTCTACTCATTTGAATCATGCCGGTCCTCCCCCTAAGATTGTGAAAAACGAGGACTTTGATTCTTGGGTCTATCGGTTTAAGCGTCATTAAATCATGTGAATACTAATTTTTGGAGAATCATTGAAGAAGGTTTCTATCCACATGGCCGAAGCAACTTCACTCCAAGAGAAGCCGCGGATAATCAATTCAATGAGAATGCTCTCTTCATCATCCAAGATGCAATTCCACCCAAAGATCTTCCTCACCTCCGGCCCTACGCCATAGCCAAAGATGCATGGCACCAAGTTGTTTCTCTCTACCGGGGAAGTGCAAGCATTCAACGCTCCAACTATGAAGTGGTGCAAGGTGAAGCCGATGAGTTTGCTATGAAGGAAGATGAAGAACCTCATGAGCTTTATCAAAGAGTAACCAGGCTCGCGGTTTCACTCCGAGATCATGGGAGCAAGGACACGGATGACAATTGGATCAAGTGCAAATTCCTCAAGGCAATGATGCCTTACCACAAGGCTATGTCCTCCGTCATTCGCCAAAGGCCGGACTTCCACACCTTGTCCTCAAGTGAAGTGTTGGATGAGTTTGTGGCTATGAGCATCTTGGACAAGACCGCCGACAATGCGGTGCTTCGCTCTCAAAGGGCAAAGAAGCCCAACCTTGCATTGAAGGCCAAGGTTTGTGTTGAAGAAGAAGAAGAAGAGGAAGAAGAGGAAAGCAACCCCGAAGATACAAAGTATGCCTATCATGCACACATGGCACTTGCTTCAAGGCAATTTCGAAGCAAGAAAAACTCAAGGCCAAACTTCAACAAGAACATCTCAAGTGGCACGAAGAGCAAACAACGTGTGAGGACTTGCTATAATTGTGGCAATGTGAGCCATTTTGTTGCGGAGTGCCCGTATGAGAAGAGGGAAGACAATGGTGGCAAGCTCATCCAAAAGGACAAAACCAAGTCTTTCCCAAACAAGAGCAACTTCATCAAGAAGACCCCTCACAAGGCGTTGGTGGTTCAAGAAGAGTACCATGAGGATTATGATGATGATGAAGATGGTGATTCCGTTGCCATGGCCTCAGTTGCCATTGCAACAACTCCACGATTGTCTATCTTCAACTCACCCAATGAGAACATCACCGCCAAGTGCCTCATGGCTAAAGCCACCAACAAGGTAATCCCCAACATCAAAACTACCATCATTAATAATCCTTCCTTGACGAATTGCATTGATGAATATGAGGGATCTAGTGTGGAGGAAAATGAGTTTGAGTCCTTTATGGGTAAACTCAAGGGTAAATCCAAGACGCATTTCGTTGCTCTCTTGGAACAACTTGGTGAAGCCAATGACATGATCGAGGCTCACGAAGATACTATCTCCAAGATGGAGGGGCATAGTCGTGACTATGCCGATGAGATTTCGGATCTTTCCAACGCTCTTGATGAAGAGCATGGTCTACGTTTGGCTCTTGAGGAGTCACACAACGTTGATCACGCTAAGTTAAAGAAAGATTTTGATCATGCTCTTGTTGTTTCCCGTGTGCTAAACTCTGAGAAGTCCAAGCTTGGGGTTGATCTTGCTGGACTCAAAGAGGAGTTTTACCTACTTGACAAGGCTGACAAGGTCTTGAAGGGTGCTCATGCTAGCCTCAAAGAGTCTCATGATCAACTTCAAGTAAAGCTAATGAAGGAGAAAGCCACTTTTCCTCGTATGATGTTAATTGATAATGCAAATGCTACTAACCCATGTTGTGAGCATGTGCATCTTGTTGAGGAGAACGCTAAGTTAAAGGGGCAACTTGAGAAAGGTCTTGTGTCTTGCATACAAGGCGAGAAGAACCTCAACAACCTTTTGACCAACCAAAAGGGAGTTGTGGCCAAGGAAGGGATTGGGTATGTGCCCAAGTCCAAGAACAAGAAGAAGAATGACAAGGCCAAACGACCTCATCCTCTCAAGAAAACCTTTGTGAAGGAGGGAGAGGGTGCTACTAAGGAGAAGTAGAAGAACACCATGAGGGGTAGTGATGCAAAGAAGGGCAACGCTTCCCTTCCTAACAAAGCCGGCGACTTTAACCCTTCTTATGTGTTGTGCCGTGCTAGAGATGGGCATGTTTATGCCAAATTTGCTGGTTCTCCTTATGAGTGCATTGAATGGTCTATTTGGGTTCCTAAGACCCTTGTTAATAACATCAAAGGACCCATTACAAAATGGGTACCTAAAACCAAGCATTGATCTCTTGTAGGTGTTTGCTTCCGGTGGGGGCTCATGGTTGCTCGATAGTGGAGCTACTAATCATATGACCGGAAGCAAGGACTTGGTGGTGGACGTGCAAAAGATTCCATCCATGCCCACCAACATCGAGTGGGGTGACGCCTTGTCCTCTAAGGTATTGGGACTCGGCAAGGTCGTCATTTCTCATGATCTTACGATCAAGAAGGTCATGCTTGTTGAGTCCCTTGCATACAATTTACTTTCCGTTCGTCAACTAGCACTCATGGGTTTTGCCACCTTCTTTGATGTTGATACTGTGGCCCTCTTATGGGGCAAGACTCTTAAAGTAGCCTTTGTTGGGCATGTCGAAAACGGTCTCTATGTGATCAACTTTTCGGAGCGACTCACTAAGACCGCGACATGCCTAATGGCTAAAGATGATGTGGGATGGCTTTGGCATCGCCGTCTGGCCCATGTCAATATGAGAACTTTGCAAAGTCTTCTCAAGTGGGACCATGTCCGTGGACTAACAAATGTTAGTTTTGCCAAAGATCGTGCTTGCAGTGCTTGTATCGAAGGAAAGCTACATGAAAAGGCTCACCCTCCCATGACTATCATTTTCTCGAAGAGGCCTTTGGAGCTCCTTCACATGGATCTCTTTGGGCCTCCATCTTTTGATAGTCTTGGGGGTAGGAAGTATTGCTTGGTGATTGTGGATGATTATTCAAGATACACTTGGGTATATTTCTTCAAGAGGAAGAGTGAGACCCAACAAACTGTCATCGACTTTGCAAATGAGGATCAACATCAACACAATGCAAAGGTCTTGACAATAATAAGTGACAACGGCGCCGAGTTCAAGAACTACACCTTGGATGAGTTTCTTAGTGATGAGGGGATCAAGCATCAATATTATGCACCATACACCCCTCAACAAAATGGTGTAGCAGAGAGGAAGAACCGAACGTTGATGGATGCGGCAAGGACCATTGAGGGAGTCCTGGATTAGGGGGTCTCCAGACAGCCGGACTATATCCTTTGGCCGGACTGTTGGACTATGAACATGCAAGATTGAAGACTTCGTCTCGTGTCCGGATGGGATTTTTACTTGGCGTAGAAGGCAAGCTAGGTAATACGGATATGTATATCTCTTCCTTTGTAACCGACCTTGTGTAAACCCTAGCCCCCTCCGGTGTCTATATAAACCGGAGGGTTTTAGTCCGTAGGACAACATACAATCATACCATGGGCTAGCTTCTAGGGTTTAGCCTCTCTGATCTCGTGGTAGATCAACTCTTGTACTACTCATATTATCAAGAACAATCAAGCAGGACATAGGGTATTGCCTCCATCAAGAGGGCCCGAACCTGGGTAAAACATCGTGTCCCCTGCCTCCTGTTACCATCCGCCTTGGACGCACAGTTCGGGACCCCCTACCCGAGATCCGCCGGTTTTGACACCGAAATTGGTGCTTTCATTGAGAGTTCCACTGTGTCGTCGCCGTAAGGAAGGATGCCTCATCTCGTTGTTAAAAACAACATTACCGCCGGGGGAGCCCTGGCTGTCGGCCAAGCTCTCCAGCTAGGCAGTTTCATCATGACCGCCCGTTCGGCTGCTGCACCGACGATGACTTCTCGGGTCATCGAAAGCAGCCTCCATGTCGGCTCGGAATTTGCCGAGCAGATGGATCCAATGGAGCTCTCTTCCCTAAACAAGCTCGTGGATCGCATCGCCGCCTTGGGAGTCGCTATGGACTATGATCGGATTGGGCTTAAACCCGATCAAAGGGAGATTAACTCTCCACCGATCACCCATCATATTGTGGTGGTGGAGGAACAATGCGGAAATTCTTCCTCTATCTTGAGGACTAACTATGTCTGGATTCCTGAGCTCTTCGAGCTGAATACCCTTTTATGGGAGGACATCACCCAAGCCCTGTACCTAGAATCAGGCAGCGGGCCAGAATTATCGGGCAACATCCTGGAATATGAACTTCCAAGATTGGAAACTCCTCGGCCCCTGGGTCTCAAATCGGGTAAGGGTTCGGACTCAAATCCACCCACCCACCCAAACATAAACGATCTTTCCCACATCAGGCAAGCGCCCCAGGAAACAGTACATCATTATTGGGCCAGATTCCTCCTTGTGATGAACAAGGTTAAGGACTGTCGCGAGGAAGACCTAGTCTCATTTTTCTGCAATCATTGCACGGACAAGGGAATCCTTAACACCATAAGTCGCCGTGACATATCACGCTTCGCCGACTTGGCGTCCATAGTACGAAAGGACTGTGCGATGGTAAGTGCCTGGAAAACCGAAACGAAATTTTGGGATAATCCGGCTCCGAATATATACCCAGTCCGAAGTAAGAGGGTTCACTATCATAAGACACCCGAGTTAATTACAAAGAAGCAAAAACCCTCTACAGGGTGTGGAACCGTATTGGAGGGATGGCTCAACGGACCCTGCAAAATTCATAGTACAGCGGATACCATACCAACACACAGCCTTAGAGCATGTTGGATACTCCGGTAGGTGGCCAAAAGCGGCAAGGATCTTCTCATCCCAGATGCCACAGAGCACCATCCCGGGGATAACAATACGGTATTAACAGTCTTTGAGACCTTCGCATCAAATAATAGGCGCAAGCGAACACTCCGCAGCCTTGCCGAAATCTGCCACATGGCAGCGATAAATCCATGGAGTGACACAGCTATTACCTTCAATGCCAGTGACGAACCTAAATTCCGAACAGCCCGAGCACCAGCCGCACTGATCCTCAGTCCAATTGTGGACGGCTTTCGACTCACCAAAGTACTCATGGATGGTGGGAGTGGATTAAACCTCATCTATGAGGAAACTCTTCAAAAAATGGAAATAGACTGGAACCGCATTGAGCAAAGCAGCACAACCTTCAGACGAATCATCCCCAGTTAGGAACCACGCTATGCTAGGAAAATCACACTAGATGTGGTATTCAGCACGCCGGAAAACTATAGGTCTGAAGAAATTACATTCCAAGTGGCCCCGTTCAGTAGCGGATACCATGCCCTTTTAGGGCGGGAGGCGTTCACGATCTTCCAAGCCATACCCCATCATGGGTACATGAAGCTCAAAATGCCCGGGCCCAACGGAATCATCACCCTCGCTAGTGATCCGGACACAGCACTCCATGCCGAAAATAAAACAGCCGCATTGGCCCTCGAGGCATTATCCGAAGCCCTTTCGGCCGAGGAATTAACCGCGCTATGCTCCACAATGGACAGGGACGGCGTGATACTTGACAAGAGATCCAAGTCCACCTCTTTTAAACCAATGGATGAAATAGTCAAATTCCAAGTCCACCCAGCGGACCCTACAAAAACAGCCTCCATCGGGGCACAGTTAAACCCCGCCGTGGACACCGCACTACGAGAGTTCCTGCGCGAGAATTGGGACATATTTGCCTGGCACCCCTCAGACATGCCAGGAATCCCACGCAGGCTGGCCAAGCACAGCCTTAATATTCTAAAGGGATTCAAGCCGGTCAAGCAGACTCTTCGGTGTTTCTCTGAACCTAAGAGACAAGCTATGGGAGAGGAACTAGCCAAGTTATTGGAGGCCGGATTCATTAGAGAAATAAAACACCCGGACTGGCTAGCAAACCTGGTGATGGTACCAAAGATGGACAAATCCTGGCGCCTATGTGTCGATTTCAAGGACCTCAACAAGGCTTGCCCAAAGGATCCCTTCCCCCTCCCCGCATCGACCAAATTATCGATGCTACCGCAGGACACGATTCATTGTGTTTCCTCGACGCATACTCCGGCTACCACCAAATCAAGATGGCGTAGTCCGACCAAGCCGCAACAGCATGTATCACACCATATGGCCCCTTCTATTTCAACACAATGCCTTTTGGGCTCAAAAACGCCGGCGCAACATATCAGCGCATGATTCAGACATGTCTGGAGAAACAGATCGGCAAAATAGTAGAGGCATACGTAGATGATGTGGTCGTCAAAACCAAACACATCGACTCTCTAATAGACGACTTGAGGCTCACATTCGACAACCTCCGAACATACGACATCAAGCTCAATCTGGAAAAATGCGTTTTCGGTGTACCAGCCGGAAAGCTCCTGGGTTTCATTGTATCCAGTAGAGGAATTGAAGCAAATCCGGCCAAAATCCGAGCTCTGTCATAGTTGGCTATCCCAACGGACCTCAAAAAAATCCAGAAATTAGCCGGATGTGTGGCGGCTCTAAGCCGCTTTATCTCCCGCTTAGGAGAAAAGGCATTACCCCTTTATTGCCTCCTTCGGCGCACCGAACACTTCGAGTGGACGGACACTGCCACAGCCGGATTGGAAGAAATAAAAGCCATACTAGCAACCAACGCAATCCTGGCCGCGCCAAACATCGGCGAACCAATGCTGTTGTACATTGCGGCAACTCATCAGGTTGTAAGCGCAGTGCTCGTCGTCGAACGAGAAATGGACGGACATAAATTACCCCTTCAAAAGACGGTATATTATGTATCCACTGTCCTCACTCCATGCAAATCACGGTACCCACATTATCAAAAGATAGCCTATGCGGTATTCATGGCATCCCGGAAGCTGTGACACTACTTTCAAGAGTGTTCGATTACAGTAGCCTCGAAAGTGCCACTTAATGATATTATAAACAACCATGACGCCACGGGCCGGATTGCCAAATGGGCCAATGATCTCCTCCCGTTTGACATAACATACAAACCCTGGCGAGCCATTAAATCGCAAGTGTTGGCCGACTTTGTCGCCGAATGGACGGAAGCCGAACTCCCTAAAGAGTACGGCGCATACTCCAATTGGATCATGCACTTCGACGGCTCCAAAATGCTGGCTGGTCTATGGGCTGGCATCGTCCTGACATCCCCAACCGGAGATACAGTTCAATACGTACTGCAGATACTGTATACAGACTCCAACAATGCAGCCGAATACGAAGCCCTGTTACATGGTCTTCGGATGGCAGTTTCCATGGGCATTCAACGCCTGGAGCTGCGTGGGGATTCGAACCTCGCAATATCCCAAATAAATGAAGACTTTGATGCCAAGGATCCAAAGATGGCGGCCTATCGAAACGCCATCCTAAAGATGTCAGCTCGGTTCGAGGGGCTCGAATTTCACCATGTGGCTCGGGAAAACAATCAGGCGGCAGATATCCTCGCCCGCATCGACGCAAAACGCGATGCGGTCCCCCCCAAGATCTTTTTGGAGAGGTTGTTTAAGCCATCCGTGGTATGGGAAGGGGACACCGGTAACAATAGTCTGGACCCGGCCAAAATGCCCGATACCGAACACTCTGACATAATCGAAGGCTCTGCCACCGAAATAACACCTTCAGCCCACGTAATAATGGCCATCATCGCCCCATGGACAGAACCATTCCTGGCCTACCTAACTAGGCAGGAACTTCCCGAGGACCAAAATGTGGCACGTTGCATGGTGCGGCGATCTAAAGCCTACAGGGTCCACGAGGGAGAGCTGTATAAAAAAAGCACTACCGGAGTCCTTCAAAGGTGCATCTCCGAAGAGGAAGGGCGGAAGCTTTTGGCAGAAATTCACGCCGGACTCGGCGGCCACCACGCCGCAGCTCCGGCCCTTGTAAGCAGGGCATTCCGTACAGGTTTTTATTGGCCGACGGCCCGGGCAGACGCACAGGACTTGGTCCAACACCGTGTCGGTTGCCAACTTTTCGCAAACCAAAGCCACATGCCACCCACCGCCCTCCAAACAATCCCCATTACCTAGCCCTTCGCGGTCTGGGGGCTTGACATGGTTGGACCCCTTTAAGGGGGAACCCATAAGAAAAAATACTTACTGGTCATGGTGGATAAATTCACCAAATGGATAGAAGCCAAACCTATTAAAACGGCCGAATCCGGACCGGTGATAGACTTCATATCCGGGGTCGTACACCGTTATGGCATCCCCCACAGCATCATCACTGACATCGACACGAACTTCATGGCCGACGAGGTAAAACTCTGGTGCAGCAACTGGGCATCAAGCTCGATTATGCTTCTGTCTATCACCCACAAACCAACGGCCAGGTTGAGCGAGCAAATGGTCTTATCATGAGCGGCATCAAACCCAGATTAGTGCGGTCCTTAAAGGATTCTAACACGCACTGGGTAGAGGAGCTCGACTCCGTACTCTAGGGCTGCGGACCACGCCGAATCGTACTACCGGATATACACCCTTCTTTATGGTGTACGGCGCAGAGGCGGTTCTGCCCTGCGACATAATTCATGACTCACCTTGAGTGCGCATGTACGAAGAAAGAGAAGCCGAGCTCGATCGGCAGGACAGTCTGGACACCCTAGAGGAGGAGCGCGACGTGGCAAAAGCCCGTTCCGCATTCTATCAGCAACAGGCTCCCAGATACCAAAGCATAGAAGTACGGGCCAAAACTTATAACGTTGGCGAGTTAGTTCTACGCCTGCCGGAGAAGAAAAAGACCAAGCTCGAGCCCAAATGGGAAGGTCCCTTCATTATTGACCAAGTTCTGACCGGTGGAGTGTACCGTCTGCGGGATGCATCGAATAATCGACTTGAGCCGAACCCATGGAACGCAGCCAGGCTTCGAAGATTCTACGCCTAGTGCCGGACTCTATGTTCGTCTCCTTCCCCTGTCCATTTTTTGCATATACATTATCTATCTTTTTTCTCTTTCTTTCTTTTATTCTTTCTCAAGGCCTTCAAGGGCCAACTTGTGCCTTGCTTACACACTATTGACGCGCTAACCGCGCTCATTATACCTGGGGGCTTCTTACACAGAAGCTTAATTATTTATCTGGGCTTCATGCCCCGCACATGTGTTATTCTTCCGCATGTACCTTTTCTTCGCCATTATATGCATTGATATGACTTAAGTTTTGGACAAGCTGGGTTGCCTGGCTCTTGTATTTATGCCCTATGTTCCCGTTAATTCAGCTAGGGCATAAGGGGAGCACCTCTGCGATTGTTACTGCCGGGTCAGCCGGATGTGTACCTCAAACTGGGTGAAGCCGAAAGCTAGTGTTCTTAAGGGAATATTCGGTCGGTGAACAAAAGATGATTTTTATTTATTTTCCATATGTGCCCCCAGATGTTTTTGCTTGCGTCTCCTCTCGCAGTCCGGACATGCACTTTAGGGCATGCGTACCCAGGGAAAGGAACCCTTAACGGAACTATTCTCCCTGGAAGATGTTTCTTACTACCCATGTAATATAACATAACTAGTTGGGTACTTGTCTGTTGAAGCACTAATTACCCCTACGCCTGGTTTCCACGCATACCCCGGTTCTTATATAACTGAGTGGGTATTTGGATACACTCCGGACTATCGGGTCCCAAGGTTGAAGCGAAAAGGTCTGCCATGACAAATGATTTACAATCCGGCTAGAAGGCTTTATACATGTCACTTTAATTATATAGTCATGTAGACTGACTAAATTCCTCCTCTATACCATCCAACAGGCTATCTAGCTTACAATCATGTTGGGAGTACTTTGCGGCTAATTCTACTTGCCCATACACTAAGCTAACGGGGATCTCTTTCTCATCGGGCCCCACAGGTCCGACCTCGGCCATGTGGTTTGGGTCAGCCTTGGTATACCGCGTCTTCACCATGGCCTAGGCTTCCCTAGCACCTTGACGGCATGCCGATATCTTCCATAATCGGAAGCGCCGCCGTGCTCCCTTGAGCTTCTCCGCAAGCTCTCCAATGCCTGCTGGCAGGGAGACGGATGGCCACAAGGCCTAGGCAATACCTTGCATCACCTGCCGAACTTGTTCGTGTAGTTGTGAGAGCTCGGATAGAAGATCACCCGCAGACCCGGGCATCTCCTCCGCGGGACGACCCGTCAGCATACCTGCAGACATAACTCTGTTAGCCGGCTTCTCCGCCGCACCCTTTTAAGGGTTCGTTCAAGCACTTACTGAAAATGTCGCGTCAAAGCGCTTATTCTCCTTCTCGTAGTCCGCAAGCTGAGCTCGAACATCTTTCAGTTCCACGCTCAGCTTGGTATTGGCATCTTGGAGATTGTTTTTCTCCCACCTAACCTTAGTCAGCACGCGTTCGCCAGCCTTTAGCTGTCGTACGACATGCATGCTAGTCCTCCAGATTCTCTCCGAAGTCATCTGCAATATCTATTGTTAGATCTGCAGCCATGCCGCACGCTATATGGTACCTATCATTCTTTGAAACAAATGTTACCAGCTGGGGACTTTTCAAGTTCCTTCAATGCGGCAACGGCGGCCCGAAGTTGGGTCTTGCATTCCTCCAGCTCCTGTGACAGTCGAGTATTCTTCTTTGTAAGAACCTGCACAATAAATGATCCTTAAATCAGTTGTGGCAACTGTTTCAAGTCTCAGGGGTTACTGATACATATAATCGTCAGATTTGCTTACCCGTACATCCCTTACATACTGGTCCGTGGCTTTGGCTAGACCATTTTGAGCAGCACGGAGGTACGCATCTCCAGAATTGAAGGCATCAAATGCCTCTGGTGAGAAGCAAGCATCACGGAGTACGGCCTAGTGACGCCTATGATTCATGGCACTGTCCCATGTCGGCTTCCGCCTCTATGTCCGGCCCTGGAGCCTGACTGGTGGAAGCATGATTGGCAGCCTCGCCGGACATATTCCGGCGAGGGTTTTTTCTATTAAAGAAACATGGACGTCATTACATTTCGAGAAAGACGACAACCACGGAGCGGGGTTTTTTGTCATACCTCTACGCCGGCGTCTCCGTCCTGACCGCCTTCCTTTTTGTCCTACCCGGCATCGGTGCCTCTTGTTGGCGAGTTGCTACGGGTTCGGCACGGTGTCCCGAATTCCTTCCCTACAAAACACCATATGTATATGGTAGGTGAAGTGTCTAAAAGGGGATCCTAGTTTTTGGAGTTGGGATTTTGTTTTTTCTTACGTGCGATGCAGGGAGCAGTCCGGGATAGTCGGCCGTAATGGCCACCATGGCGTCATCACAGCTTAATTGATAGAATTGCCGGTCTGTCAACTCCACGAATATGTCCGGATCTTCTTCGAGTCCGGGACCGAGGGCCCGGTCAGGGTCCTCTGGTTGTGGAGATGGGCTGTTGACCTCCCTTATGGCTTTTCGCAGTTCCTTCCGTAAAATGGCAAGGTGAGTACCTACGACAAAGAATGCGGTAAGAATGGGAGTAAGGAGATATAACTCACCCAGCTTGGAGGGTTGTACATGGAGAATCCATCCCGTGGCTTGCTGCGGATGAACTCCTCTTCCTCTCCCCTGAACAACTCGGACATAATTTTTGCTAAAGCAGCAGTGGTGTCTGGACCCTTACACCCACAACGGGTGGCATCATCTTCCCCGTTAAAACACCACAGGGGGTGCCCTCGATATTGAAGTGGCTGCACTCCCTGCATTATGCATATTGACATAACCTCGATTATTGTCAATCCTGATTGAGATAGCGCTTTAATCCGGTTCATCAGGTAAAGGACTTCTCCGTTGTCTTCCTCCTGGGGGCTCCGTGGGCGCCAGCTTCAGCGTTTCTTCAGAGGAGCATTGTTGAACTTAGGAAGACCCCGCCGAACAGGGTCCGGAAGGGGGACGTCCTCCATATAAAACCATTCCGAAGGCCAGTCTTCGGACATCTTCTTCGGAGTACCGGATAGGTATCCGGTTTCGGTGATGCACCATATTTCAGCTCCACCCACTTGATAAAGTAACCCCTTCTGTGTGCGGGGGACGAGGAAAAATAACCTTTTCCACAGCTCGAAATGAGTCTCGCAGCCCAGGAATGACTCGCAAAGGGCAACATAGCCAGCGATGTGTAATATGGAAGCAGGGGTGAAATTATGCAGTTGGAGGCCGTAAAACTCTAGGAGCCCGCGGAGGAACGGATGAATCGGAAATCCAAGTCCCCTTAATAAGTAAGGAACAAGGCATAGCCGCTCCCTCGTAGAGAGGCTGGGGAAGCTCTCCGCTTGCTCCCCGCCATTGTAGGTGGTGAGTCCGGCTCGGACGGGAACCATATACGCTAGAGGGAGAAATCCCTGAGTCTGCAGTTCGACTAATCGACTGTGTGAGACAGAACACCTCTCCCAATCACCGGGCTTAGGGCTACGGGGGCGAGAGGAGGAGCTGCGGTGGTCGGCCATGTTGGAGTGGATTTTTTCGAAGCGCGCTCCGATGGATTCTCGCTTTGGGAAGATGGTATGGATTGGATCTAAGAATCCCCATACCTTTAATAGACAATTTATTTATCTGGCTAGGGGGGCGAATGTAAAAATACTCTGGCTCCTCGTATTTATTCGATGCATGGAAGATAGCCCTTATTGGGCGCAGAAGCCAAGAAGTCCAACATTTATGGTGTCGGACACTACTTGCCAAACATTCAAAATTTGGAGACGAGCCCGCCTTGCAATGCCGAAGACAGTACTGCGTGTCGGACTTGATGTCATTGAAGCCTAGTTTCGGGGGCTACTGAGGGAGTCCTGGATTTGGGGGTCTCCGGACAGCCGGACTATATCCTTTGGCCGGACTTTTGGACTATGAAGATGCAAGATTGAAGACTTCGTCTCATGTCCGGATGGGACTTTTACTTGGCGTAGAAGGCAAGCTAGGCAATACGGATATGTATATCTCCTCCTTTGTAACCGACCTTGTGTAAACCCTAGCCCCCTCCGGTGTCTATATAAACCGGAGGGTTTTAGTCCGTAGGACAACATACAATCATACCATAGGCTAGCTTCTAGGGTTTAGCCTCTCTGATCTCGTGGTAGATCAACTCTTGTACTACTCATATTTTCAAGAACAATCAAGCAGGACGTAGGGTATTACCTCCATCAAGAGGGCCCGAACCTGGGTAAAACATTGTGTCCCCTGCCTCCTATTACCATCCGCCTTAGACGCACAGTTTGAGACCCCCTACCCGAGATCCACCGGTTTTGACACCGACAACCATGATGGCGGAGTTCAAGTCTCCATACAACTTTTGGGCCGAAGCCATCAACACCGCGTGTCATGCATCAAATCGGCTCTACCTCCGCAAAGGCTTGAACAAGACTCCATATGGGATACTCACCGGGAACAAGCCCAACCTCAAGTACTTCTGGGTGTTCGGGTGTAAGTGTTTCATTCTTAAGAAAGGTGTTCGTTTGTCTAAATTTGAGGCTAGAGCTCATGAGGGCATATTTGTTGGTTATGCTACAAACTCCCATGCTTACCGTGTCCTCAGTAAGTCCACGGGACTTATTGAGGAGACATGTAACGTGGAATTTGATGAGAATAACGGCTCCCAAGTGGAGCAAAGTGGCACTTGTGATGTAGGTGATGAAATTCCTCCCCAAGCCATAAGAAGAATGGGTGTTGGTTTTATCCTACCCATTGAGGAACCCCTTGTGGCCGAAGGAGAAGGACAATGCTCCACTCTTGTGGAGCCATCACCAACCCAAGGCCCACACGCTTCCGAAGAACAAAGTGAAGGCCCTCAACCTCAAGAACAAGACCAAGGGTAAGGTCAATCTCAAGATGGTGTTGTAACATCAAGTGATGCCCAAGGTCAAGTTCTCTCCTCTGAGCAAGTTCAAAATCAAGAGCTTCTTCGAGATCAAGAACAAGCTCAAGACGACGCTCAAGATGATCAAGTGACCAATCCTTGTCTCACCCCCGAGGAGGAAATGGAGCGTCGTGTCGCCAAGATTGCTTCCAAGCTCTCCACCAAGGATCATCTCATGACAAATGTGCTTGGAAGCTTAAGAAAGGGGGTAAGCACTCGTAGACAATTAGCAAACTATTGTGAACATCACGCGTTTGTCTCTTGTGTTGAACCCCAAAAGGTTTATGAGGCGCTCAAAGATCCGGATTGGCTCAATGCCATGCATGAAGAACTCAACAGCTTCGAGCGCAACAAGGTGTGGAATTGGTGCCAAGGCCAACGGGGAACCACAATGTCATAGGAACCAAGTGGATATTCAAGAACAAGCAAGATGCTCATGGGATTATCATACGCAACAAGGCTCGGTTGGTAGCACAAGGCTACTCCCAAGTCGAGGGTATCGACTACGGTGAAACCTTTGCCCCCGTTGCTCGTTTTGAATCCATTCGCATGTTGATTGCACATGCTTCTCATCATAACTTTAACTTACAACAAATGGATGTGAAGAGTGCTTTTCTTAATGGTCCCATTAATGAGTTGGTTTATGTCAAGCAACCCCCCGGGTTCGAGGATCCCTACTTTCCTGATCATGTGTATCAAATCGATAAGGCGCTCTATGGCCTTAAACAAGCCCCATGTGCGTGGTATGACCACCTTACCGAGTTGTTACAAGACCGTGGTTTTGAAGTTGGGCTAATCGACCCCACTCTTTTTACTAAGGAGGTCAAAGGGGAGTTGTTTGTGTGCCAATTATATGTTGATGATATTATCTTTGGTTCCCCTAACAAAGCTTTCAATGAGGAATTTGCCGCTCTCGTGACCTCAAAGTTCGAGATGTCTTCCATGGGAGAGTTGAAGTTCTTTCTCGGCTTCGAAGTGAAGCAAAGAAGAGAAGGAACCTTCACCAACGAAGCCAAATACACGCAAGACATGCTCAAGAAATTCAAGCTAAGTGATGTCAAGTCGGCGTCCACTCCTATGCCCGTCAAATGCCAACTTGACATAGATCCCAATGGTAAAGCGGTGGATCAAAAGGTATATCGCACCATGATTGGCTCTTTGCTTTACCTTTGTGCATCTAGACCGGATATCATGTTGAGTGTGGGAATTTGTGCACATTTTCAAGCCGCACCTAAGGAAAGTCACTCCGTGGCGGTCAAGCAAATCTTTCGATATTTGGCTCATACCCCAAACTTTGGCCTATGGTACCCAAGAGGAGCAAACTTCAAGCTTGTAGGTTATTCGGACTCGGATTGGGCGGGAGACAAAGTGGATAGGTAGTCCACTTCCGGAGGGTGCCAATTTCTCGGTTGCTCCTTGGTGAGTTGGTCTTCCAAGAAACAAAGTTGTGTGTCTCTCTCGTCCACCGAAGCGGAGTATGTGGCGGCCGGTAGTTGTTGTGCACAACTCTTATGGATGAGGCAAACTTTAAAGGATTACGGTGTCATTTGTGACAAAGTGCCTCTTTGGTGTGACAATGAAAGTGCAATCAAGATTTCTCTCAACCCGGTGCAACACTTCAAGACAAAGCATATTGAGATTCGGTATCACTTCATCCGGGATCATATTAGGCGAGGAGTGATCGAGCTCAACTATGTCAACACTCTTGATAACCTTGCAGACATATTCACGAAGCCCTTGGATGAAGCAACATTTCGCAAGTTAGCATGAGATAAATATCATTGATTCGAGCAATGTTGCTTGAACCCGTGCACACCCCACCATACTCAACTTGTTATCTTGTTTAGGTGTAGGCATGGACATATGGGGAGTGTTGTTCTCTCAATGAACTCTCCCTCCCCCCATTATGCATAAATTGATCAACTCTTTCACATTAGCCATTTTGATGGCACTTGTGCTTCAAAGACGAGTTTTGGTCATGGGCCCAAGGATAATTCTTCGCGGTGCCATACCAATTGAGTCAAACATAGGTGGCTCCAGCCATCGCCCTCTCCTTGGAGAGGTTCTCGTGGTTGGTCCTTGTTGTCTCTTGCCTTTCTTTCTTTCTCCGAGTTGAGCGTGTTCGTGCAGTGTCTCGTTCGCTTGTCATTTTTTTCTCGCGTAGCCCCTTTCTTTTTGTTTGAAACTTGCATCCTTTTGAGCTCACGTACTACTGCGGCCTGCCATGGTACTACCGCTTGTGGAGTGCATGGTACTTCCGCTCCCAGCGCGGCAGCAATTTTTTACTGCCGCCTGGGGGAGCGGTACTACCGCTTTGGTGCGGCACTTCCGCCCGAGCGGTACTACCGCGATGAGATGTGGTACTACCGCACTGCCGAGGGCGCGTGGGGTTAAGACCCGGGCAGGGGGAGTTCCAACTCCCCCATACCCATTTGTCTATCTCTCTCCCCACTGCCTCTTTCTCTCTCCTGCTCAAGAATGGCGCCGGAGAGCCTCATCGGATCTCCGTCCCCAGCTTCTCTCCTCGGATTCCGACCGGTGGGATCGTTCCCCACCACTTCCTCTTGCCATGGATCAAGGTCTCTCCCCAAATCCCTCTCCTTTTTGTCCATGCTTTTGCTTCTAGGTTTTGGGGAGATGCATGTTTGTTCTTGAGATTTTAGGCCAAATCTTTGCAAGAGTAGGATGTAGGAGAGTAGTGATGCATAGAAAGTGTACTTGATATGTTGTCCCATGGTAGATTTGATCAACCGTAGTACCACCTCGTTGTTGCGGTTGTTCTCAGATTCATCTGTTCGGATCTGATGCCGTGCGGTACTATCGCCTAGCAGGTGCGGTACTACCACTCGTACGGTACTACCGCTCCTCAGGCGCGGTACTACTGCACGGACCGCGGTACTAAAGCTCTACTGCCTCTCCGAGCCCCGGTACTACCGTGCCACCGCGCGGTACTACCGCGACTAGGAGCGGCACTAATTTTTTAGTACTGCATGACCAGGCCGTACTACCGCTGCTGTCAAACCTTCTTCATGGCAATTACCATATGCATTATCTACTGGTTTCTTGTGTTTTGTTGTGGTCTTTGTTTTGACCCGTATCGCTTCTTGTGTGTGTTTGTGTTTTCTGTGTGTCTCAGGTGGTGGCTCCGGTGTCCCTGATCGTCGTTCCAATCCAAGCCGAAACACAGGTTCCAAGCATCTATGCAACCAAGAGGATGTTCCAGAGGGCTCCAATGCCCCCACGCGCAATGTCAAGACCACTACTAGCAAGGTCAAGGAACCAACAAGGGACATGGATGAGATACCTCTTGCTGAGTTTGTCTCTCTCAGGAAGATCAACCCCTATGCCCATCCTCGTGCAAACTTCAGAGGGAATGAACTGTTTTGGACCAAGTAGCAGAATCTCATTTACTTGGATGTGATCAAGGCCAAGAAGAATCTGCATGTGGATGTGGACTGGATCGACATGCATCACATGAGGGAGGATAAGCATCGTCACTACTTTGGTGAGGCCTGGGACCTTGTGGAGCAGTTTTGCCATTGAGAATGTGATCTCTTTTCATCTGGACTATGACCCCGAGCTGGTGGCCCAGTTCTTTGCCTCGGTCCACTTCCAATCTGGGGAGGATCGGAGGATGACCTGGATGACCAATGGACGTCAGTTGACTGCTACTTGGAAGGAGTTCATGGACTTCCTCAGAGTGCCTGATGAGGGGCTCCACACGCCGGTTGGTGTTCGCCCTCATGCCAACGCCGAGTCAGCTAACAAGGATGAGCTTATGCCATTCTATGTTGAGAAGAAACTAGCCAGTGGCAAGTCGACGTGGGTGCTCAACCCGTTCCTTCACATCATGCACCGGATCTTCTGCCACTCCCTCTTTCCTCGCATTGGGGACAAGGACAAGGTGCATGCCTTTCTTGTGGACATGTTGCTCATTTGTGAGGAGGCCCGAGTGTCTCAGACTCAACCATTTGATGTCTCAAATATCATGTGGTGTGAGCTTCAGTTTGCGGTTTTTACCCGCAAGGTACCCATCTATGGTCCATATCTATTCCTCCTGATCTCGAAGACTTGGGAGAAGATCTATCCCAATGAGGACTTTCTGGCCCCTGACTGGATCCTTCATGACTCCATTAGACTCCACATCAAGCCCTAGTGGGCTAACACTACTACTCGTGCCGAGGCTGAGGCTGCTAAGAGGGCAGCTGATGAGGAGGAGATTGAGGAGGAGAGTGCAGCTGAGGACAGCTCTGCGGGAAATGCACCTCCCTGCACTAAGCCCTCATGGGCGAAGAAGCTGAAGGCCAAGATGAAGGCCTTGTTCTGCATGCAGGCCAAGGGGCAGTGTCGGACTCACGTGGCCTCCAAGGAGAGTCGCCGCCGCGACAACAAGATCATGAGGGTGTTTGGAGAGGATGTTTCTGGCGGCTCTGAGGAGCACATCACTCCAGAGGCTGAATGGATGGAAAAACAAGGCTACAGGTGGACTAATTCTGAGGAGGAGCACATTCCCGCGGCCGAGTCTAACGAGGAGCGTGCGAGCGACTACTCCGCTTGAGCCACTACTTGTGTTGTAGGTGTCCTCTTTGCCTTTTTGGCGTCTCGATGCCAAAGGGGGAGAGAGTGTAGGGATTTGCCGTGTCGTGTCGTGTTTGCTTTGCTTGTGTTTGGTTTGTTGAACCGTGTTTGCTTTGGTTTGGTTTGAGTTTATTTGAGCGTATGTGACTTATCTATCATATGGTGTAAGACATATGCACTCTATCTATCGCACCTTACTGAGCTTATGATATATTGTGCTACTTAGTTCATGCTCTTATCTACTATCATGCTTAGTGTTAGCATTGTTATTGCAAGGTATGCCATGTATATAAAATATAGGGGGAGTGTTGATCCTAGTATGTGTGTCGTGCAGTCCAAAGCACTCATCTAACTAGCACACATCTAGGGGAGCCCGTCTATATTTTAGAGATGTGTGTTTTGCTCATGTTCTATTCTTCTCCCTTGTGCAAATCCCGTATTGTCATCAATCCACCAAAAAGGGGGAGATTGTAAGGGCATATTTATCCCTAAGGTTTTTGTGATTGATGACAATGCATTTGCGGACCAATCATGTGTCTCGAGTATTTCAGATATTTCATGACTAGGAACGAGACGGTTAGGAGCCCCTCGAAGATTATTGAAGACGGCGGTTTTCTACGTTCCTTTTTCGGTGGATTTGAGTCGTAGGAAAGCGTACTATTAAGAGGGGGTCCGCTTTGGAAAGTTTTGGGTGGAATCGTCACGTACACGTTTACTCCTCTTTGCACCGCCTTTCCTTTATCACCTTGGAGCATCTTTCATTTATTCTTGTCTGTGCAAAAAGAAGTCTTCCTATCTGTTGATGTTCTGAGGCTTGCGGTAGTACTGCTCTTTGGAGCGGTAGTACCGCAGGCCCCTGCGGTAGTACCGCATGCCTTTGCGGTAGTACCGCAGGTGGTCACGGTAGTACCGCTCCTTGGGAGCCGTAGTACCGTGAGCCCTGGTCCGGCACAGCAGGAGTAGCGGAAGTTGGAGCGGATGTAATTTTTTACATCCGCTCCCCGCGCGGTAGTACCGCTTGCCTTCAGCGGTAGTACCGTGTCGGACTTTTTGCACTGTTTTGTTACCTGCGGAACTAGCCACGGACGTTTATCTATCCACGGCCTTCCCAGGCTGGTCCAACCCTGCCTTGCGGTAGTACCGCAAGGGTGTGCGATAGTACCGTAAGGCCTTGCGGTAGTACCGCTTGGCAGGCGCGGTAGTACCGCCTATCGCGGGCTGGTTAAGTGGATAACGGTTGTATTTCTCTCTCCACTATATAAGGGGTATCTTCTTCTCCGAGTTGACCACCTCTTCCAAGCCTAAGCTCCAATGTTGCTCCAAGCTCCATTTTTGCCCGATCTCTCTCCCTAGCCAATCAAACTTGTTGATTTTCTAGGGATTGGTTGAGAAGGCCTCGATCTACACTTCCACCAAGAGAAATTCGATTCCCCCCATTAATCCCTTGTGGATCTTGTTACTCTTAGGTGTTTGAGCACCCTAGACGGTTGAGGTCACCGCGGAGCCATATTCCATTGTGGTTAAGCTTCGTGGTGTTGTTGGGAGCCTCCAATTAAGTTGTGGAGATTTCCCCAACCTTGTTTGTAAAGGTTCGGTCACCGCCTCCAAGGGCACCAATAGTGGAATCACAACATCTCGCATTGTGTGAGGGCGTGAGGAGAATACAGTGGCCCTAGTGGCTTCTTGGGGAGCATTGTGCCTCCACACCGCTCCAACAGAGACGTACTTCCCCTCAAAAGGAAGGAACTTCGGTAACACATCCTCGTCTCCACCGGATCCACTCTTGGTTATCTCGAACCTTTACTTGTGCAACTTATTTGTGTTATCTCCCTCATTTGCCTGTGTGCTTGTTGTTGTTGCATCATATGGGTTGCTCACATAGTTGCATGTCTAGACAACCTACTTTGATGCAAAGATTAATTTGGTAAAGAAAAGTTAAAAATTGTTAGTTGCCTATTCATCCCCCTCTAGTCAACCATATCGATCCTTTCACTTATGCCATGCTTAATTAGCTAGGAGCTTATAATGGTTTACCTTGCGTGCCAACATGCTATTAAAATGGTTGTGATGTGGTATGATAGGGTGGTACCCTCTTTTGAACGATTCGAGTGGCTTAACTTGGCAAATGTTCACGCATGTAGTTGAAACAAAATCAACATAGCCTCTATGATATTTATGTTCATGGTGCATTATATCCTACTCATGCTTGCACTCAGTGTATATTAATTTTAATGCATGTTCATGACTGTTGTCGCTCTCTAGTTGGTCGCTTCCCAGTCTCTTTCTAGCCTTCACCTGTACTAAGCGGGAATACTGCTTGTGCATCCAATGCCATAAACCCCAAAGTTATTCCATATGAGTCCACCATACCTACCTATATACGGTATCTACCTGCCGTTCCAAGTAAATTTGTATGTGCCAAACTCTAAACCTTCAATTAAACATTCTGTTTTGTATGCTCGAATAGCTCATGTATCAACTAGGGTTGTCCGTATCTTCCATGTTAGGCGGGTTATTCTCAAGAGGAGTGGACTCCGCTCCTCACTCACGAGAAAATGGCTGGTCACCGGGATGCCCAGTCCCATGCTTTATGCAAATCAAATCAAAATAATTGCAAACAAAACTCCCTTGGGACTGTTGTTAGTTGGAGGCACTCGTTGTTTTGAGCAAGCCATGGATTGATGCTTGTTGGTGGAGGCAGAGTATAAACTTTACCATTCTGTTTGGGAACCGCCTATAATGTGTGTAACATGGAAGATATCGCCATCTCTTGGTTGTTATGTTGACAATGAAAGTATGCCGCTCAAAAAATTATTTATCTCTACTTTAAAACCGAGCTCTTGCACCTCTACAAATCCCCGCTTCCCTCTGCGAAGGGCCTATCTATTTACTTTTATGTTGAGTCATCACCCTCTTATTAAAAAGCACCAGTTGGACAGCACCGCTGTCATTTGCATTCATTACTGTTAGTTTACATAGAGTATGACTTGACTGGATCTCTTTCACCATGAATTACAATGTCTAGTCGGTTCTTGCTCTTTAAAGGTGCTCTGCATTTATGTTTTGCAGTCTCAGAAAGGGCTAGCGAGATACCATCATGTTATATCATATCATGATTGTTTTGAGAAAGTGTTGTCATCCGAGATTTATTATTATTGCTCGCTAGTTGATTATGCCATTGATATGAGTAAACATGAGACCTAAATATTATTGTGAATATGGTTAGTTCATAATCTTTGCTGAAAACTTGAATGCTGGCTTTACATATTTACAACAACAAGAGCAAACAGAGTTTGTAAAAGTTTTTCTTTATCACTTTCAGTTTGTCAACTGAATTGCTTGAGGACAAGCAAAGGTTTAAGCTTGGGGGAGTTGATACGTCTCCATCGTATCTACTTTTCCAAACACTTTTGCCCTTGCTTTGGACTCTGACTTGCATGATTTGAATGGAACTAACCCAGACTGATGTTGTTTTCAGCAGAATTGCCATGGTGTTATTTATGTGCAGAAACAAAAGTTCTCGGAATGACCTGAAACTCCACAGAGATTATTTCTGGAAATAATAAAAAAATACTAGCAAAGAATCAAGGCCAGGGGGCCCACACCCTAGCCACGAGGGTGGGGGGCGCGCCTGCCCCCCTGGGCGTGCCCCCCTGCCTCGTGGGCCCCCTAGAGCTCCATCGACCTCAACTCCAGCTCCATATATTCGTGTTCGGGGAGAAAAAATGATGGAGAAGGATTCATCGCGTTTTACGATACGGAGCCGCCGCCAAGCCCTAAACTCTCTCGGGAGGGTTGATCTGGAGTCCGTTCGGGGCTCCGGAGAGGGGAATCCGTCGCCGTCGTCATCATCAACCTTCCTCCACCACCAATTTCATGATGCTCACCACCGTGCGTGAGTAATTCCATCATAGGCTTGCTGGACGGTGATGGGTTGGATGAGATTTATCATGTAATCGAGTTAGTTTTGTTAGGGTTTGATACCTAGTATCCACTATGTTCTGAGATTGATGTTGCTATGACTTTGATATGCTTAATGCTTGTCACTAGGGCCCGAGTGCCATGATTTCAGATCTGAACCTATTATGTTTTCATGAATATATGTGGGTTCTTGATCCTATCTTGCAAGTTTGTAGTCACCTACTATGTGTTATGATCCGGCAACCCCGAAGTGACAATAGTTGGGACCACTCCCGATGATGACCATAGTTTGAGGAGTGCATGTATTCACCATGTGTTAATGCTTTGGTCCGGTACTCTATTAAAAGGAGGCCTGAATATCCCTTAGTTTCCGCTAGGACCCCACTGCCACAGGAGGGTAGGACAAAAGATGTCATGCAAGTTCTTTTCCATAAGCACGTATGACTATATTCAGAATACACGCCTACATTATATTGATGTATTGGAGCTAGTTCTGTGGCACCCTAGGTTATGACTATTACATGATGAACCGCATCCGGCATAATTCTTCATCACCGATCCATTGCCTACGAGCTTTCCATATATTGTTCTTCGCTTATTTTCTTTTCCGTTGCTATTGTTATCATCACTATAAAACACCAAAAATATTACTTTTGCCACCATTACCTTTTGCCTCTGTTACCACTACTATCATATTACTTTGCTGCAGATATTAAGTTTCTGAGTGTGGTTGAATTCACAACTCAACTGTTAATAGTTGAGAATATTCTTTGGCTCCCCTTGTGTCGAATCAATAAATTTGGGTTGAATACTCTACCCTCGAAAACTGTTGCGATCCCCTATACTTGTGGGTTATCAAGACTATTTTATGGCACTATTGCCGGGATCATAGCTCTATTCTTTGAGCCACTTGGGATTTATATCTGCTGGTCACTATGAAGAACTTGAAAGATGTGAAAATAAAAATTTATCCCTCAACTACGAGAGGAGGTAAGGAACTACCATCTAGCTCTGCACTTGATTCACCTTCTATTTTGAGTAAGCCTGTGACACCTAAACCTGCTTCTGCTATTAATTCTGATATGTCACATAGTATTGATGATGCCACTTCTGCTATGCATGATACTTATGATGAAACTACTTCTATGCTTGATACTACTGTGCCACTTGTTGAATTTCTTGATGAACAATTTGCTAGGGCTAGAGAGAATGAAATTATTGAAACTGATAATATTGATGAAAGTGATGATGAAGGCTCTCCTAATAAATATGAATTGCCTGAGGGCTATGTTATGGATGAAGAAACTAAAAGAGACTTTATTGCATGCAATGATAGAAGTGATCTTAAGAAATTATTAGCTAAGCTTAAACAAAAAACTCTGAGTGCTAGAATTAAATATGTCGGAGTAATGGGCCACGGGTAGGCTAACCCAGGCCCAGAACCTTTCAAGACATCGGGGCAGGCTGCACCCCTCAAGACCCCAGGACGAAGAGCCGCCTTCTGGGAGTCGGCTGCGAGGCAGCCGACTGCCCACTCGCGGCCGAGTCCCGAGCACGACTTCAGGATGAGCCGACTCCTGACTAGCGACTTCGAGAGAAGCCGGCCATGGGGAGTCGGCCCGCGACGCAAACAACCCCCATGCCCTCATAAAGAGGGACGGGACGGGGAGTGGCCACAGTAAGGTCCACTCCCACCCTTTTCCAAGGGCAGACGTGGCCACAGTACGCCGTACCCGTGGAGATCTCCGCCCGCCGCGACACTGTTGCCATGCCGGCCCTGACGTCAGCCCCAGTGGGCGGAGTCTTGTGCCCACGACGGCCTGCCGGTACGACCCAGGGACGACGGGTCCCACCAGTCGGCAGGCGTACGGAAGACGGCGAGAGCGCCACTAGTCGGCCCAGTTGGGAGTCGGCCCCCAGGAGTCGGCCGGCCCCTCCCACGGGCCCCACGCGCCATTAACCAGACGCGACAGGGAGTGGCCATAGTGATCGCCCACCAGACGGTGGAGCTGTCGCCACGACCCCATGACCGAGCCCGCGTCATTAGAGGCACGACTACAGTAATCTACAACCGGTAAGACCCGCCCGCGGCGGATGCGGCCTGTCGGTTCCGTACCGAGCCAGTCGACAGGGCCCACCAGTCGGCGGGCCCCAGGAGTCGGCGGATAAGACGGCGGCCAGAGAGACTGACGGCTAGACCCGCATCCAGCCAGATTACCATTGTACCCCTGGGGGGTAGGCCTATATAAACCCCCAGGGCACCCATGCAAAGGGTTGGAATCCATTAGCACTAGACCAGATCAAATAGGAAGGAGAGAGCTAGCCTTACCTTCTCCTACCTCCAAGAAATAGCTCAAGGAGCAACCGTGTACACACTTTGCCATAGTGATCATGCGGAGACCCCGCAGAGCAGCAGTAGGGGTATTATCTCCACGGAGAGCCCCGAAGCTGGGTAAGATTCGCCGGCGTGCATGCCTTCGCGTTATCCCGTTTCCAGGCACCGGCAACATTCTACTCGCCCCCACCATGATAAGCCATCCTTTGGCATATGTCGCACCCAACCCTCGACATTTGGCGCCCACCGTGGGGCCTGGTGCACCATCGTCTAGAGACCTGCTCTGGACGGGAACCCTTTTTCTCCCTGGCGAGCACAGCCAGCCCGGCACGCCAGACGGAGTTTGCGCCGATGCGCTGCACGGCGCTGAGATTGCCTACGCAGCCAGCTGCCTCGCCGATCTTGTCGGTGAGGTTCGCCTCTCCGACGAGCCTGCATTCGATGCAGGAACGGGCGGCCCCGAGAGCCTCCTTGCGGGAATCCTTGACCAACTCCATGTCGCCGGCGAGCCTGCCGTGGACTTGGAGTCTGTAGGCTCCACCGACCCAATGCTGGTCGACTCCGACACCGCGTCGCTCGACGCGTTCCCCACCAACGTGGTGGTCTACGATGAGCCGCTCCCTCACGTGGAGAGTGACGGAAGCACCGTCACAGAGGTGCTCGTCATCGGTCATGACGAGCCTCCCGGCAGAGGAGCGCATGACCCACTTGGCACGGCATTGCAAGATCTGACCGCGCCCATTCCGGAAGACGCTGACGCAGAGACGCTGGAGGCGCACCACCTCCAGCTCATAGAAGCCGTGAAGAAGCTGGCTAGCATGAGACGCTTGTCAGAAGCCTACCAGCATGAGATGGATCGCGCTGTGGGTGGCTCGCCAGCCCCAGCTGGGCCCAGCCACTTAGGCACGGTCTAGTAGCGCGGCGTGGCCATCGCCAACCTATTCGGGGCAAATCTCCCTGTATACGCCACACCTGCGGAGAACATTCGAGCCGCTCAGGCGGCGGTGGATGAGCTGGATAACTTCGAGGGCGAAGAGCGCCACCTGATGACGGAGCGAGTCCAGCGGCTCCTCGACGCGGCTGCCGCGCAGAACGAGGCCGGCTGCCGCACAGAGGCGCCGCAGCGACAAAACGACGACCCGCCTCCACGCCGAGACCAAGGCGCGACGTCTCGGACGCCGACTGGCAGCGCCCGAGGAAGGAAAGACAAGGATCCGGCTGTCAGCCGCAGTCGGACTCGCATTACCATAGAGCGCAACCAAGATGGCCGCCCAAGAGCAGTAGAATGATGGGGCGACTGTCCGCCTCCTCCTCCTCGGAAGGAAAGGCGAGTCTCCCCGCCGCCTGTTGACCATCCGACTCTCGGCGACCGCCTTGGCCGCCGAGAGGGAGTCGGAGAAAACGACGCCCGCCACCGGATCGACCGACTTCACCGATCCCTGGCGCTGGAAGAAGAAGACGAGTTAGGTCCGCCTTGTTTCGGGCCCCGCATTCAAGACGAGCCCTTTCCCAAAGGGTTCACGCACCCAAGAGACACGCCCAAGTACACCGGCTCCGTGAAGCCGGAGGACTGGCTGGTTGACTACTCCACGGCCGTCAACATAGCGAACGGCAACAAGCGCGTTGCCGTAAAATATGTTCCGCTCATGCTCCAGGGCACGGCCCGGACATGGCTGAACAGCCTGAAGCCCCGCAGCATCTATAGCTGGGTCGATTTCACCGATGCATTCATCTGCAACTTCACAAGCACGTACAAGCGTCCTCCCAAGCCTCGTCAGCTTTCCTTGTGCGTGCAAGGCCCCAACGAGTCGACTCGCGACTACCTCACGCGTTTGGCCGAGCTTCGGAACTCCCGTGAGGGCGTGCACGAGGTGCAGGCTATCGAGTACTTCACCGCCGGGTGCAGAGAAGGCACCCTCCTCAAGCACAAGCTCCTTTGCGACGAGCCAGAAACCCTCGACGAGCTCCTGATCATAGCAAACAAGTATGCCACGGCCGACTCCTCCATGAAGGAGGAGATTCAAGTTAGTGCGACTCGCAAAGTGGCCCCTCAGGCTCCTAGAACTCCGGCTGGAGACGCCAGTCGGTGACAATAGCAGAACGACCACAAGCGCAAGGCCCCACAGCCGGCTTCCAGCAGCCGGCAGGTGGCGACAGTCGAAGACCAGCAGCCGGAAGGGCAGCCTCCACCCAAGCGACAGAAAGGCGGCAAGCCCAACTGGTTGCCGGCTTTCTCATACGAGCAGACTCTGGATGGTCCTTGCAAGTTCCACAGCGGCGCGAAGTCGTCGAACCACATCACCCAGAAGTGCCACTGGCTCACCAGGATCGCCAAAGGAGACGGCCTCCTGCCTCCCCTGCCTGCTGGGCAGCAGCCTCTGCCTCCGCCCCAGCAGCCGGCTGTCAGGCTAGTCGGCGCAGTACAAGACGAGTACCCCGAAGAGCACGGAGCCTACGTGGTATTTACCAGCGTGGCTGATGATCGACGCAGCAGGTGGCTGCAGTAGCAAGAGGTGAATGCAGCAGCATCAGAGACACCATAATTCATGCACTGGTCCGAAAAGCCTATCAACTGGAGCAGAGCTGATCACGCAGAGGTGATGCCGAGTCCGGGCTCCTATGCCTTGGTCTTGGATGCCACCTTTGCCACAGATAGACGAGCTGCTCGTTTCTCATGAGTTCTCATAGACGGAGTAGCAGCATCAACATCCTGTACAAGGACACCATGGAGAAGTTAGGTGTAATGCCCCGGACACACTCGCCGGTGGTCGTTACTCCTGGCGGGATCTAGACTGGCCCCACAGATCAATACTAGTCTTTTCTGCGCACTTTGTCCTCACTCGTGCGCACCCGGGAGAAACTTCCCGGCCGGTCACCCATCCTGACACTACTCCAAGCTGAGCACGCTTAACTTTGAAGTTCTGTCCGAATGGGCTCCCGGAAAAGAAGGAATTCCTTATTGATATGAGTAGTCTATCATCCCTAATAAGCCAGACTATCACATACACCCCCACTCAGAGGAACTGACGTCCTCGTCGGGCCACAGGAACGTTCCCTCTTGGCACGAACGTCTGTGCTTCCAGTCCGGTACATGTGCCATGCCGGGTGCCACGACGGGTCACAAACGTCATGAACAACATGACCACGCACCTGTCCGCAACCATCCGTGTAACCGCGAGGGTCGGCTCTGATACCAACTTGTAACGCCTCGGACACACTCACCGGTGGTCGTTACTCCTGGCGGGATCTAGACTGGCCCCACAGATCAATACTAGTCTTTTCTGCGCACTTTGACCTCACTCGTGCGCACCCGGGAGCAACTTCCCGGTCGGTCACCCATCCTGACACTACTCCAAGCTGAGCACGCTTAACTTTGGAGTTCTGTCCGAATGGGCTCCCGGAAAAGAAGGAATTCCTTATTGATATGAGTAGTCTATCATCCCTAATAAGCCAGGCTATCACATTACGAATCAAGCAAAGACAACTTCAGAACAGCCGGACTGTATTCCACGGCATTGTTCCTGGCCTTTCCTGCTCACCAATCGGCAAGATCCTGATGGACGTCCTCTTTGGAGACAAAGATCACTTCCGCCGAGAGTCAGTTTGGTTTGAGGTGGTGGATCTCGAGAGCCCATACCATGCATTACTTGGCCGACCCGCCCTGGCCAAGTTCATGGCGGTCCCCCACTACGCCTACCTCAAGATGAAGATGCCTAGTACCAAGGGGATTCTGACCGTAGCCGGCGACTACCGGAAGTCGTCTGCCTGTGCGGCTGAAAGTAGTCGGTTGGCCGAGTCCCTGGTGATCGCGGCCGAGAGGCGGCTCCTTGACCGGGTTGTGGCGATGGCCGGCAAGCAGCTAGAGGTGTCGCCTAACCCCAAGGAGTCGGAGGCTGAGGGTTCGTTCAAGCCGGCCAAAGAGACAAAGAAGATACCCTTGGACCCGGAGCACCCAGAGAGGTACGCTGTCATAGGCGCAAACCTCGATAGCAAATAGGAAGGCGAGCTCATCGATTTCCTCTGTGAGAATCGGGACATCTTCGCATGGTCCCCCAAAGACATGCCAGGTGTACCGACGAAATTCGCCGAGCACAAGTTACATGTCCGATCTGATGCGAAGCCAGTCAGGCAGCCCTTGCGCTGCGTATCAGAAGAAAAGAGAAGAGTTGTCGGAGAAGAGATAGCCCGACTCCTAGCAGCCGGCTTCATTATGGAAGTATTCTTTCCAGAGTGGCTAGCCAACCCGGTCCTGGTACTGAAGAAGAACAAGCAGTGGCGAATGTGTATTGACTACACAAGCCTCAACAAGGCTTGCCCCAAGGACCCATTTGCTTTGCCAAGAATTGATCAGGTGATAGACTCCACAGCCGGATGCGAGCTGTTGAGCTTCTTGGATGCATATTCAGGATATCACCAGATCAAACTGAACCCGGCTGACAGACTGAAGACCACCTTCATCACATCGTTTGGAGCCTTCTGCTACCTAACCATGACGTTCGGCTTGAGGAATGCCGGCACCACCTTTCAGCGTTGCATGCAGAAGTGCCTCCTCAAGCAACTCGGCAGAAACGCCCACGTTTACGTGGACGATGTGGTGGTGAAGACGGAGAAGCATGGAACACTGCTGGAAGACCTCAAGGACACCTTTGAGAACCTGTGCCGATTCCAGATCAAGCTCAACCCTGAGAACTGCGTCTTCAGAGTACCAGCCGGCCAACTCCTTGGATTCCTGGTCTCTGAACGCGGCATAGAGTGTAACCCTGTAAAGATCAAGGCCATTGAGAGGATGGATGTACCCAGCCGACTGCTGTACGTGCAAAAATTCACTGGCTGCTTGGCGTCCATCAGCCGATTCATCAGTCGGCTGGGCGAGAAAGCTCTCCCCTTATACCAGCTCATGAAGAAGACCACTTTTTTCGAGTGGAACCACAAGGCAGACGAAGCTTTTCTCCAGTTGAAGATGTTGACTACTCCACCCGTTCTGGCGGCTCCGACTCCTAAGGAGCCAATGCTCCTATACATCGCCGCCACCAGCCGGGTAGTCAGCACAGTCATTGTGGTGGAACGCAGGGAGGAAGGCAAGGCACTACCTATCCAGAGACCGGTATATTACCTGAGCGAAGTGCTGTCGACCTCCAAGCAGAACTACCCCCACTACCAGAAGATGTGCTATGGCGTGCACTTTGCCACCAAGAAATTGAAGCCTTACTTTCAAGAGCATCCAATCACTGTGGTCTGCATGGCCCCACTTGCCGAGATCATCGGAAGCCGAAATGCTTCTGGCCGAGTGGCCAAATGGGCCATAGAGTTGGCTCCCTACACCATCTACTACCAGCCCCGCACTGCCATCAAGTCACAAGCACTGGCCGACTTCCTTGTCGACTGGGCCGAGACCCAGTACCTACCACCAGCGCCCGACTCCACCCATTGGCGGATGCATTTCGACGGCTCCAAGATGCGCACCGGCTTGGGAGCCGGCGTTGTCCTCACTTCTCCTAGGGGCGACAAGCTCAAATACGCACTGCAAGTCCAATTTGCCGCCTCCAACAACGTCGCTGAATACGAGGCGCTCATTCACGGGCTCCGGCTTGCCAAAGAACTTGGCATTCGCCGGATCCTGTGTTATGGCGACTCCGACTTAGTGGTCCAGCAGTCGTCTGGCGACTGGGACGCCAAAGATGCAAACATGGCGAGTTACCGTTTCCTCGTGCAACAACTCAGTGGATATTTTGAGGGGTGCGAGTTCCTCCATGTGCCAAGAAGCGACAACGACCAAGCAGATACCTTGGCACGAATCGGCTCCACCCACCAAGCAATACCATCCGGCGTCGCCCTTCAACGCCTCCTCAAGCCGTCTGTCAAGCCTTCACCAGAATCAGACTCCATCTTTGTGCCGGCACCTCCCGAAGAAGTCGGACCCGACTCCAGAGCTCCGGCAGACGGTACGAGGATTTTGGCAGATGGCTCCAAAGCCGCCACAGTCGAAGCCGGCCCAGGGTCTGCAGAACCCGGCCCGGGGACTGCGGCGGCCAGCCCGAAGACTCCAGAACTCGGCCCGAGGGCTGCACCAGTCGGCCCGGGGACTTCATTAATCCAGCAAGCGGTTGCTGACTCCAGCCCGCCGCCTCCCAGCCCAACCGCCCTCGTCCAAGTCGCAGTTCTAGCAGTCGAAGAAATAGCAGCACCCTCATGGGCCCAGCCCATCCACTAATTCCTGGTGAGCAAAGAGCTGCCGACTGATGAGACCTTAGCTCGGCAAGTACAACGCCGAGCGGCAGCCTACACCATAGTCAACATAGAGCTGGTCAGGCGCAGCGTCACTAGTGTCTACCAGCGCTGCGTAGAGCCAGAGCAAGGCCAGGCAATTCTCAAAGACATCCATCAAGGCAAGTGCGGCCACCATGCGGCTTCAAGAGCACTCGTCGCCAAAGCCTTCCGACACGGTTTCTTCTGGCCAACGGCCTTAGAAGAGGCCAAGGAATTGGTCCAAAAATGCAAAGGGTGCCACAAGTTCCCCTCCAGACCATCCCCATTGCCTGGCCCTTCGCAGTTTGGGGCCTAGACATGGTGGGACCATTCAAGACGGCACGAGGTGGCCTAACTCACTTACTTGTCACGGTGGACAAGTTCACCAAGTGGATAGAAGTGAAGCCAATCAAGAAGCTGAATGGTCCGACTGCCGTGACTTTCATCTCCGACATCACAATTTGGTACAGCGTACCACACAGCATCGTCACCGACAACGGCACGAATTTTGCCGAACGCGCCTTGGCCCGTTTCTACGCGACACGGGGCATCCGACTGGACCTAGCGTCCGTCGCCCATCCACAGTCAAACGGCCAGGTGGAGCGAGCAAACGGCCTCATCCTGTCTGGCATCAAGCCCTGACTGGTCGAGCCTCTGGAGCGCTCGGCTGGCTGATGGCTCGATGAGTTGCCCGCCGTCCTCTGGAGTCTGCGCACGACTCCAAACAAGTCAACTAGCTTCACGCCTTTCTTGCTCGTCTATGGTGCTGAAGCCGTCATCCTAACGGACATAGAGTTCGACTCCCCGCGAGTCACCATGTACACCGAGGAAGAAGCAGAAAAAGCACGTCAAGAAGGCGTCGATCTGCTAGAAGAGGGCCGGCTGTTGGTACTCAGCCTGTCCAGCATCTACCAGCAGAGCCTGCGCAGATACTACAATAGGAAGGTCAGGCCAAGATCTTTCCAAGAGGGCAACCTTGTGCTCTGACTGATCCAGCGAACAGCCGGCCAACACAAGCTGTCGGCGCCTTGGGAAGGCCCCTTCATCATCAGCAAAGTGCTGGGCAACGACTCCTACTACCTGATCGACGCTCAGAAGCCACGAGCACGCAAGAGGGATGACTCCGGCAAAGAGACAGAGCGGCCATGGAATGCAAATCTCCTCCGAAAATTTTACAGTAAAACACAGTATGTACCACGCTACCTTTTGTATTAAAAGTACCAAGACTTCGCCCCCCCCCCCCCCGAGAAGAGCTCGAGGACTGCCCTCTTTTATCTATATGATAAGAATTATGCCTTCGAGTATATTACTCTTTGTTATGCCGCTTGGCACCGGGTTCGACTAGTCGGCCCGGGGACTTTCCGCCCTGCGCTATGAAATGCTTCCTGCAGCCGGACAAGTAGTGTGTGGCGCCTAAGTCGTCTCCTGTCAGAAGCCGCAGCTCACGGAGCGACTGTCTGGTGGGCAGGAGTAAGGAAGAATGGGCGTCCACATGAAAAATGGCTAAGGTCTCAAAGCATAAACATAGCTTAAAGCCGGCTTCCAGCCTTTTTTCGCAAACTGACTCTGGAACAGTCGGCTTGCCGCCTTCTATCCGACTTGCTAAACAACTCTAAAACGGCTAAGTACCTGCCTTCCCAAAGTGACCAAGAATTTGTTCCAGCAGCAGTCCGCAGAGCGGCTGTCCGACTGATAAAGACGGCAACTAAGGGAAGGCGGCAAAGGAAAAAGCCAAAAGAGCAATGAGCAAGAAAAGATAGAAGTCGGATAAATATTTACATAACAAAGGCCCTTGGCCGAACCTTCGAGCAGAAGTTCAAAATACACCCCGCGGGTGGAATTGTGCGAATTAACAAGTTCTTCAAAGACTATTAAAACAGATAAAACAAAGATAAGGTGGCAGCCTAGGAGGCGGCAGACGGGTTTGGAGGATCGGAGGAGACGGCGGTGTTGGATGTTGGGGCGGCCGGCTGGGCGGTCTCGGCTTGATCACCTCCAGCGGTAGTCGGCTCGGGCGGGCACGGCTCATTGCTGGAGGCGCGGTCGAGCTGAGGCTGGCCGTCCGCTCCGTCTCGCTTCCGTACTCCGCCTCGTCTTCCTCCTTGACGCTGGAGCCGATCACCTCCGCCGAGTCCTCGCCGTAGTCTGGGTTCATCCCAAACCACTCCGGCGGTACCTCCTCGCCATTTTCAGCCTGCTCGGGGACAAAGATGCTGGTGTCAATGTACTCGGCGATCGTCGCCGCACGCTTGACAAGGGCGTCTTCCGCGGCTGCCAGCTTCGGCTGGGCCTCTGACCGGAGTGTGGCCAGCCGGTCTAGGTCCAGCCCCGGATACCACGCCATGACGAATTCCAAGGCTCGGCGCGCTCCAACCTGGGCCAAGGAACCCTTCCAGGCCTCAAGACGGCCAGCCGCGACCTCTAGCCAATCAGCAGTCCCAGGGGGGTGCGCGGAGCCTGCATGTCTGGCCATAGGGCAGCAATCTTTTGGGCGCCGACACGTTGAAGCCGGTGCACCATCCGGTGGGCCGGCCGCAGACGAGCCCCAATGCTCAGAATATGCTTGTCAAGGGTCCGGGGGGCATCGGCGGCGATCTCCGCGCTATCCGCCCTCTGCTCCTCGCGATCAGCCTCGATAGCTTGATTGGCGGCCTGTGAGTGGCCGGGGAAGAAGTCTGCCAAGACGAAAAGAATGAAGAACAAGTCAAAAAATCACGAGTCGGCTCGACCTATAGTCGGCGGCTCGAAGAAGAAAAGCAAAGAAGCTCACCATTGACGAGGTCCTCGATCTCGTGGAAGCCGGAGGCCAGCATTGCCTCCTTGTCAGTCCAGGAGGAGCGCTCGCTCGCGAACTCAGCCAGGAGGGTGGCCTCCTCTTCTTCCGCCTCCTTCTGCGTCTTCTTAAGCAGCTCCTTCTGCTCTGCCAATTGTGCGGCCAGCAGATCGTGCTCTACGGCGAGCTTGCTGCACTCCTCCCCCTTGGCGCGCAACGTGGTGTTGGCTTCGCTCAGCTGCTATTGAAGAGTGGTGTTGGCCTCTGAAGAGAAAGAAGAAAGAAGGCGTTAAGTCATCAACAAAGAAGGTCACCGGGGAGATCCGGCCTGACTGCTCAGCAGTCGGCCCGAATCTCGGGGACTACAACCCACGGGTGCGCCAGCACGCCCCCGCAAAGAAGAAAAAGGACTCACTCCGGCTCTCTGACAAGTCGGCGGTCCGCTTGCCCAGCTCTTCAACGTTGCGGTTGAAGGCGGTGTCACGGAGGTTGTGATAGTCCTGCGACAAGTATTTCAGACAAAAGTTAGTACCCGGAACTCACCAATTGGAGTTCCGGGCCGCCTGCTCGGCAGCCCGCCCGAAACTCGGGGACTACACCCAGTGGGTGCGCTGGCGCGCCCCCACAAAGAGGAACAAGAAAACAAAGACAAAGGAGAAAGCATACCCGGATGGCTGCCCGTGACGCCAGGTGCGCCTTGGTGCAGTTTTGGATAGCGTCGCTCTCAGCTCACAGCTTTGTCTGGACATCCAGAAGCGCCTGGTTCAGCGGGCCCGTGCCGCCTCCTCGCACCCACCCAATGGGCGCGGCGCTCATCGCGTCGGCGTCTGGGATCATAGAGCTAGCGGTGCCGGTCTCCAAGGGGCGTGGCGTCGAAGTCGCCTTCTCAAAGACGGCGGCGCGTTGGCGAGCCGACTTGAAGGAGTAGCCTTGCCACGGCCTCGTCTTCAATTGGTGGCAAGGGCGGGTCCGCTGGCTGTTTGCCTTGCGCGCTCCTAGACAGCGGTGGGGGCGGCGGTGGCGGCACGACCGCATCCGGCATGGAGGCGTCACCGCCGCCCCTCTCCATGATCGGGAACTCGCTGCCAGCTTCCCCTGACTGCCTCGTGAACTCCGGGGGCGGTGGCGCAGAGTTCAGAGGGGTGACGAACACCGCCGACCGCTGGTGCGCGACTTCCTTAGCCTGCCGCCTTGCCGCGACGGCAGCCTCGGCCTCCTCCAGCTTTTTCAGGGCGGAGGCTTCCGCCTTCTCGGCCTCCTCTTTCTTCAAGCGGGCGGCCTCTTCCTCCTCGCGCTTCTCCTATGCGTTCCGCTCCATCGCCTCCCGGAGGTCGGCGGCGGGGTCAATCCGCCGAGTAGTGGCAGACATCTCCGCCGACCCCATAACAGAGGCGGCGGCAACCCTCTCAAGAGTGAGGGGAGCCCTGAAGCGAGGGAAGCATATGAAAGACTCACACAAGATCAACAAAGAGAAAGTAAAGATAAGGGATGGAGGCACTTACGCAGAGACCAGCGGCGGCATCTTCACTTCCTTGCGGAAGCGGTTGGCTTTCGTGGCCGCCTCTTCCCACTTGGTCGCGGCGGCCGCTCCCTTAAACTTCTTCGACCGGCCACCAAGTGTACTCGGCCCGGCCCGGCGCTTCTTCGCGCCGCCTTGAGCTTCCAAGACGGCGGAGGAACTCGCACTTGGCTGGCCAGCCTTTGGCTGGTGACGCGGGACAACTTCCCCCTCAGCATCGTCATCAGGCCAGTCGGCGAAAATGGCCGTTGGCCTGAAGCCGCCTGCTTCTCCTCCTCCTCCCTCGGCGTTGGCCTCCATGGCCGCCGTCCCCAAGTCAGGATCGTCGACGTCGCTCTCCGCCCGACCGGGGACAAACTGACGAGCCGGCCCCATGGTGCTGGCCAAAGGATGGACGAGAGGGTTCTGATTCAAAAACAAAAAAGGTCAGACTGGACAAGTCGGACTCGGCAACGAAAGAAATAGAAGAAGAAGGAAAGACGACTTACAATAGGCGGGGGGTTGGCGCGTGAGTACGGCTCTTTGCCGAACCGCCAATCCACCGTGAAACCGCAGTTCGCGATGTAGTTCACCGTGTCCGCCACCTTCGCGTGATGCATGTCCTTGGAGCACATCCGACTCGGGTCCCGATGACTGCTCATCTGGCAGATCAGGTGAGGTCGGCCATGGAGTGGGAGGACTCGGCGCGCCACAAAGGCGGCCAGCAAGTCGGCCCCGGTCAAGCCCTCCGACTGCGTCAACAGTCGAAGTCGCGCGATGGCGGCGGCGGCGGCAGGAGACAATGACCTGGCTCGGTGTGACCAGCTGGGGAGCCTTCCAGCCGGCGCGCCGACTTCATAAGCCGGTAGGTTGACCCAGTCACCTTTTGGGGCGACGTTCTTCACATAAAAGTAGGACCGCTGCCACATCTTCACCGACTTAATTAGCGCGATGGTGGGAAACAGATTGTCGGCCACTGATCTCCGCATCGTGATAAACGCACCGCACTGGGCCGGCACACCAGCGACGTGTGTGCGAAGCTTGTACTGGAAGAACTCACCCCAGAGCTCGATGGTGGGGAGAACGCCGAGGAAGCCTTCGCACAGGGTGGCGCAGGCAGCCAGCAGCACCACCGTGTTCGGAGTAAGGTGGTGCGGCTAGAGCCCGTGGAACTCCAAGAAGGAGCGGAAGAAGCCCCTCGCCGACAGCCCCAGGCCGCGCATAAGGTGCGAGCGGAATATGACCCGCTCGCCCTCCTCCGGCGCCGGCGATATTTCCCCCTCCGGCGCGAGGCGGCCCCGCACTAAGCCCCTGCCGGGCAGCCGCCGTGTCTTGCGTAGGATCTCGACGTCATCGTCATCGACCTCGGAGCCGTCCCACACTCCAGAGCGCACAGCAGGAGGCGCGGCGGTGGAGGAAGAGCTCATCGCTGCGGGCGCGACGTCGTTCGGAGCAGCAGCGGCGAGAGGAAGAAGAAGCAAGAAGGAGCGAAAGGGAGTAGGGAGGATGGGCGTGTGTGCTTCGCCGCCCCCTCCCCCCGCCTACTTGTAGGCTCGTGGGCTGAGAAGCCAAGGGGGCAGTCGTGGGATTAACTGCGCCCAGGACCCCACGACCCCCACGATGTACCACACGAAGTTACTGCATGCAATAACCGCGCGGGAACCCCAACCGTCCGCACGGCCACAACGGATCCGTTCACATGCCGAGGCGCGGTAGTGGCGGGCCCCGCCTGTAGGCCTGTCCCGTCGCGCGCGTGGGTGGGCAGACTAGCTCAGCCACGTGGCGCCTCGCGATGGGTCCACAACGGGCGGGAACTCAGAGGCTTATCCGGCACGCCGCCTGGACTCCGCCGCGACGTTCAAACTTTTTTAGGGGCAAGTCGGCCTTAAGCAAGTCCGGCTCCAACTAGTCGGCTTGACAGAAGACGGCTAGCGAGGCCCAGATCCGACCGCCGGAAAGAAGAAAATGTTGAGGCTCCTCGACATATCGCCCTCGGTGCCTCACCAGCTTCAGGGACTACTGTCGAAGTAATGGGCCACGGGTAGGCTAACCCAGGCCCAGAACCTTTCAAGACATCAGGGCAGGCTGCACCCCTCAAGACCCCAGGACAAAGAGCCGCCTTCTGAGAGTCGGCTGCGAGGCAGCCGACTACCCACTCGCGGCCGAGTCCCGAGGACGACTTCAGGATGAGCCGACTCCTGATTGGCGACTTCCAGAGAAGCCGGCCATGGGGAGTCGGCCCGCGACGCCAACAACCCCCATGCCCTCATAAAGAGGGACGGGATGGGGAGTGGCCACAGTAAGGTCCACTCCCACCCTTTTCCAAGGGCAGGTGTGGCGACAGTATGCCGTACCCACGGAGATCTCCGCCCGGCGCGACACTGTTGCCATGTCGGCCCTGACGTCAGCCCAGTGGGCGGAGTCCTGTGCCCACGACGGCCTGCCGGTACGACCCAGGGACGACGGGTCCCACCAGTCGGCGGGCATACGGAAGACGGCGAGAGCGCCACCAGTCAGCCCAGTTGGGAGTCGGCCCCCAGGAGTCGGCCGGCCCCTCCCACGGGCCCCACGCGCCATTAACCAGACGCGACAGGGAGTGGCCACAGTGATCGCCCGCCAGACGGTGGAGCTGTCGCCATGACCCCATGACCGAGCCCGCGTCATTAGAGGCACGGCTACAGTAATCTACAGCCGGCAAGACCCGCCCGCGGCGGACGCGGCCTGTCATCTCCGTACCGAGCCAGTCGGCGGGGCCCACCAGTCGGCGGGCCCCAGGAGTTGGCGGATAAGATGGCAGCCAGAGAGACTGACGGCTGGGCCCACGTCCAGCCAGATTACCATTGTACCCCTAGGGGGTAGGCCTATATAAACCCCCCAGGGCACCCATGCAAAGGGTTGGAATCCATTAGCACTAGACCAGATCATATAGGAAGGAGAGAGCTAGCCTTGCCTTCTCCTACCTCCAGGAAACAGCTCAAGGAGCAACCGTGTACACACTTTGCCATAGTGATCATGCGGAGACCCCGCAGAGCAGCAGTAGGGGTATTATCTCCACGGAGAGCCCCGAAGCTGGGCAAGATTCGCCAGCGTGCATGCCTTCGCCTTATCCCATTTCCAGGCACCGGCGACATTCTACTCGCCCCCACCATGATAAGCCATCCTTTGGCATATGTCACACCGAACCCCCGACAAAATATGATCCTGCTTATGCTACTTCACCTATCTTTGTTACTGATAAGGATTATGAATTCTCTGTTGATCCTGATATAATTACTTTGGTTTAATCCGATCCTTTTTACGGCTATGAATCTGAAACTATTGTGGCACATCTTACTAAATTAAATGATATAGCCACCCTGTTCACTAATGATGAGAGAACTTGCTACTTTTATATCCTTAAAATATTTCTGTTCTCATTAAAGGGTGATGCTAAGATATGGTTTAATTCTCTTGATCCTGGTTGTGTGCGTAGTCCCCAGGATATGATTTATTACTTCTCTGCTAAATATTTCCCTGCTCATAAGAAACAAGGTGCCTTAAGGGATATATATAATTTTGTGCAAATTGAAGAAGAGAGTCTCCCACAAGCTTTGGGGAGGCTTCTCCAATTACTTAATGCTTTGCCTGATCATCCTCCTAAGAAAAATGAAATACTTGATATCTTTTATAATGGATTAACCGATGCTTCTAGAGACCACCTGGATAGTTGTGCTGGTTCTGTTTTCAGGGAAAGAACACCGGATGAACTTGAAATTCTATTGAATAATATGTTGACAAATGAAAATAATTGGACACTTCCTGAGCCAGCTCCTGAGCCAACTCCCGAGCCTATTCCTAAACCAACTCCGAAGAAAAGGGGTGTTCTATTTCTCAGTCCTGAAGAAATGCAAGAGGCAAAGAAATCCATGAAAGAAAAGGGTATTAAAGCTGAAGATGTTAAGAATTTACCTCCTATTGAAGAAATACATGGTCTTAATTTACCGCCTGTTGAAGAAATATATGGTCTTAATCCATGACCTATTGAAGAAACACATGGTCTTGATAACCCGGCACAGGTAGTAAAGGTAAATTCTCTCTATAGATATGATAAAGCTGAAATCCCTCTTACTAAGTTTGCTAGCCAATGTTTGGATGAGTTTGATAACTTTATGGTTAAGAAAGAAGACTTCAATGCTTATTTTGGTAGACAATTGAAACAAAATGCTTATATGATTAAACACATGGGTGATTATATATCTAGAGTTAAAGGTGAACTTAAACTCATTAGTAAACATGCTTCTATGGTTACCACTCAAGTAGAACAAGTACTTAAAGCTCAGAATGATTTGCTCAATGAATTAAATAGTAAGAAAAATGACAATGCTGTTAGAGTTATGACTAGAGGTGGTAAAATGACCCAGGAACCTTTGTATCCTGAGGGCCATCCTAAGAGAATTGAGCAAGATTCTCAGAGTAATGATATTGATGCACCTAGTCCTTCTAAGAGGAAGAAAAAGAAAAATAATAGGACTTTGCATGCTTCTAGTGAACCTGTTATTGACACACCTGAGAATCCCAATGATATCTGTATTTCTGATGCTGAAACACAACCTGGTAATGAACATGAAACTAGTGATAATGTTAATGATAATGTTCATGTTGATGCTCAACCTAGCAATGATAATGAGGTAGAAGCTGAACCTACAGTTGATCTTGATAACCCACAATCAAAGAATCAACATTATGATAAGAGAGACTTTGTTGCTAGGAAACACGGTAAGAAAAGAGAGCCTTGGGTTCAAAAACCCATGCCTTTTCCTCCTAGAAAAAGGATGATGAGGATTTCGAGCACTTTGCTGAAATGATTAGACCTATCTTTTTGCATATGCCTTTGACTGATATGCTTAAAATGAATCCTTAAGCTAAGTACATGAAAGATATTGTTACTAATAAAAGAAAGATATCGGAAGCTGAAATTTCCACCATGCTTGCTAATTATACTTTTAAGGGAGGAATACCAAAGAAACTTGGAGATCCGGGAGTGCCAACTATACCATGCTCCATTGAAAGAAACTATGTTAAAACTGCTTTATGTGATCTTGGAGCCGGTGTTAGTGTTATGCCTCTCTCTTTTATATAGTAGACTTGATTTGAATAAGTTGACACCTACTGAAATATCTTTGCAAATGGATGATAAATCAACTGGTATACCTGTCGGTATTTGTGAGGATGTGCCTGTTATGGTTGCAAACGTTACTATTTTAACGGACTTTGTTATTCTTGATATTCCCGAGGACGATAGTATGTCTATTATTCTTGGAAGACCCTTTTTGAATACTGCAGGGACTATTATTGATTGCACCAAAGGCAATGTCACTTTTCATGTTAATGGTAATGAGCATATGGTACACTTTCCGAGGAAACAACCTCAAGTCCACAGTATAAATTCTATTGGAAAAATTTCAACAATCACTATTGGAGGTTTTGAATTTCCTCTTCCTACTGTCAAGAAGAAATATGATATTCCTATTGTTGGGGTTGTGCATATCCCCGTTGAGGTAACCTAGTGTTATTCGAAATTCTCCGGTTCCATGTTATTCGGGATGAGTTTGTTAACAAGACCTGATCAACCTTGTTAGTGGATTCATTTTGATGAGCATGAGATGGATGAAGTTAGAAAGCACAACCTTATGTACCCTCCTTTTACTTTCTGTTATTTAGTTGAAATAAAGTAAAAATAGTATTTTCTGTCAGTTTTCTGAATTATCCATGCAATATAAAAATACCCCGAAAATGAAAGTTCTCCAAATGCCCTGCCAATTTAATATGATTTTTTCTGGAATATTTGAGAATATCTAGCACTGAGAACACAGCAAGGGGAACAAGCACCTGGCCACGAGGTCCAGGGCGCGCCCACCCCCTTGGGAGCATGCTGCACGATAGGCGCTGCTTTGGGCGGCTGGAGCAAGAAGACCAGAGGTTGAAGAAGCACTATGGCCGTTGGATGGACATCGTACGGTCACTGGAGCTAGAATCGTTCATATTAACTAAGTTGACAAAGCACTCCGTTCCCGTCAACTTAGTAGGCCCACAAGTCAGCCACCCACCATGGTGGGTCCCAACTAGCAGGGGGAGTATTAATTTTTTGTGCGTAATAAGGAGGCACTTCTGGTGGGTCCGAGCTGACAGCGGGGGGAACGTTTTTTCGCAAAATACGGTGGCCCGTTCGGTGAGTCCCAGCAGTCAGGGGGGGAACGTTTTTTGTCAAATATGGTGGCCCGTCTGGTGGGTCCCTGCTCTCAGGTGGAGGAATAATTATTTTCCGCGTAATAAGGAGGCACTTCCTTGCGGCTACCGTGGACCCAGCTGTCAGCCTCTCCATGTACAGTACTCTTCCGATGGAAGTCGTTCCTTGACCACGTTGACCACGCCGCGCCGAGAGCACCAGGGCGGTGGATGACGGCGAGGCCTAGGAAGGGGACAACGCAGAGCCGGGGGAGACGCGGCAGTGGATGCCCATGTGTAGAGGAGTATGAGGGTTCACTGGTTCGCTGCAGTGTGAGGCTGACGTCGCCGCAGAATAACAAGGGGTGTGGGTGAGTAGAGGGATGGCCTAGCCAGCGATGGGAGTAGTAGGGGGCGGTGAGGCCTCCACCGCATCGCAGCCGGCCACGGAAGGCCGGAGCACGAGGCACGACTGGCACTGGTTTGGTCGGCTGGAGCAAGAAGACCAGAGGTTGAAGAAGCACTACGGTCGTTGGATGGACATCGTACGGTCACTGGAGCGAGAATCGTGCATATTGACTAAGTTGACAAAGCCCTCCATCCCCATCAACTTAGTAGGCCCACAAGTCAGCCTCCCACTATACTGGGTTCCAGCTAGTAGGGGGTATTCATTTTTTCTGCGTAATAAGGACGCACTTCCTTGCATGCGAAGATATAGAGGGTGGGTCCGAGCTGTCAGCGGTGGTAACGTTTTTTTCGCGAAATACGGAGGCCCTTTTGGTGGGTCCCAGATGTCAGGTGGAGGAATCATTATTTTGCACGTAATAAGGAGGCATTTCCTTGCGTGCGGCCGTGGACCCAGCTGTCAGCCTCTCCACATCCAGTCCACTTCAGATGCATGTCGGTCATTGACCACGTTGACCAGGCCGCGCCGAGAGCACCAGGGCGGTGGACGACGGCGAGGCCTAGGAAGGGAACGACACAGAGGCAGGGAAGACTCGGCAGTTGTTTCCCACGCAGAGGGGAGTACGACTGTACGAGGGTTTACTGGTTCGTCTGCCATCGCCGGAGAATAACAGCAGGTGTGGGTGAGTAGAGGGATGGCTAGGCCAGCGATGGGAGTACGGTGGGGCGGTGAGGCCTGCGCGGCAGCATAGCCAGCCACGGGGAGGAGGGAGCAGACAGTCCCGCCGGTGCTTGTTTGAGCGGTTGGAGCAGGAAGAGCAGAGATTGAAGAAGCATGATGGCCGTTGGATGGACATCCAACAGTCACTGCTTGTGCGTCAACCTTTTTTTAGGAAAGCATCGAATCTGTGGAAAACAACATGCAACCCATCTGCCATTATTTCTAATAATTTACAACCCATTTGCTAATTCTTAAGGATTTCTTTGGAGCCCATGCTCTTTTTGTTAGCATTACAACCCATTTTGTGGCCACGGTTAAAAAATTATATGAAATTTTGCATTTTTCGGTGTGGTCCGAACTGTTTTTAATCCCGAAATTTCGAGTCATATTCAAACTGATTTTAAAAATAAATGTATATCAATATCAAATCCAACAAATTGTCCATGCATAAAAATTAATGCAATTTAAAATTTCGAAATGAAAAAAAGAAATTTGAAACTAATTGCCGGTTTGATGTGTTTTAAAAATGTACAGCCCATTTCTCATTACTGATAGACCATTTTCTCATCCAGCCGAATGAAGCTCTCCTCGTCTTGAAAGATTTGCAGCCCAACAGGCCTGACAAAGCGACTTACTTGGCAAATCACAAAAAAAACTAGGCTAGCCATTTTCAGAAAGAAAAAAAACTACTGGGCTGGTCTGTGGTAAACATAAAAGAGAAGGCTGTCTAGATAGGCCAGAGTGCCCCGCACAACCCAGTTGACACCCTGCTTCCGTCTCAAAAACAAATTAGATAAATGCCACTCCAATTATGGTCATTCATAAAAATTCCACTGCAATTTCCAAACTTTGAAAAATTCCATCGCAATTTTTGCAAACTTTGGAAAACGCCACTGTAATTTGCAAACTTTGAAAAACTCCACTCCAGACTTCGAAAAATGCCACTGGAAATGGCATGAAATGGCATTTTTCAAAGTTTGGAAATTGCAGTGGCATTTCTTAGAAACACCAAATTTGGAGTGGCATTTATCAAATTAACCCAAAACAAAAATAACTGGGCGAGCTGCTGGGTCCCTGGTGTCAGCCGCTCGTTGTGCAATTCTCTCCTTTATTGACTACGTTGACAATGGCATGGGACCCATATGTCAGAAATCCATTAGGAGGAGCCATTTTTTATTGGCTTGAAATAAGGAGGCACTTGCTTGCGTACTGCCATGACCTTGGCGGGACCCTACTGTCATCCTCTCCACGTACAATCATCTCCTGATTGTGTACGCGTCAACTTGGTAGGCCCACAAGTCAGCCTCTAAAACCATGGAGGACAAATACAACCCATTAAAAAAATAACAGCCCATTCCATACGTTTAAACTGAAAGTTCAACATTTAGAGCAAAGTAACAGGTCTAATCCACATATAGAGTACTGAACTTCCACGTTGACAACCATCATAGCCAAGTTAACTACCTACTCCCATTATAATACTCTAGTAGCGTACAAGTACTAACTTACTCTCAACTAACTAGACGATGCCGGCCGCCATCTGCGTACACGCTAAACGCTGGCACCGGCGTCCTCCGCCTCGCCTCGGACGTGCCAGAGAGGCGATTGGGTGCGTTACTCGCGCGCGTTGGCCCTTTCCATGCCGGCGTGTGATGACCCACAAGTATAGGGGATCTATCGTAGTCCTTTCGCTACGTAGGAGTGTCGAACCCAACGAGGAGCAGAAGGAAATTATAAGAGATTTTTAGCAAGGTATTCTCTGCAAGCACTAAAATTATAGGTAATAGATAGTTTTGTGATAAGATAATTTGTACCGAGCAACAAGTAACAAAAGTAAATAAAGTGCAGCAAGGTGGCCCAATCCTTTTTGTAGCAAAGGACAAGCCTGGACAAATTCTTATATAGAGAAAGCGCTCCCGAGGACACATGGGAATTATCGCAAGCTAGTTTTCATCACATTCATATGATTCGCGTTCGGTACTTTGATAATCTGATATGTGGGTGGCCCGGTGCTTGGGTGCTGTCCTTACTTGGACAAGCATCCCAGTTATGATTAACCTCTATTGCAAGCATCCGCAACTACAACAAAAGTATTAAGGTAAACCTAACCATAGCATGAAACATATGGATCCAAATCAGCCCCTTATGAAGCAACGCATAAGCTAGGGTTTAAGCTTCTGTCACTCTTGCAACCCATCATCTACTTATTAGTTCCCAATGCCTTCCTCTAGGCCCAAATAATGGTGAAGTGTCATGTAGTCGACATTCACATAACACCACTAGAGGAGAGACAACATACATCTCATTAAAATATCGAACGAATACCAAATTCACATGACTACTAATAGCAAGACTTCTCCCATGTCCTCAGGAACAAACGTAACTACTCACAAAGCATATTCATGTTCATAATCAGAGGGGTATTAATATGCATATAGGCTCTGTACATATGATCTTCCACCAAATAAACCAATTAGCATCAACTACAAGGAGTAATTAACACTACTAGCAACACACAAGTACCAATCCCAGACTTGGAGACAAGAATTGGATACAAGAGATGAACTAGGGTTTGAGAGGAGATGGTGCTGGTGAAGATGTTGATGGAGATTGACCCCCTCCCGATGAGAGGATCATTGGTGATGACGATGGCGATGATTTCCCCCTCCTAGAGGGAAGTTTCCCCGGCAGAACAGCTCCGCCAAAGCCCTAGATTGGTTCCGCCAAGGTTCCACCTCGTGGTGGCGGAGTCTCATCCCGAAAGCTTTCTTATGATTTTTTCCTCAATGAAAGACTCCATATAACAGAAGATGGGCAACGGAGGGCCACTAGGGGGGCCACGAGGCAGGGGGCGCGCCCAGGGGGTAGGGCACGCCCCCCACCCTCGTTGGCAGGGTGTGGCCCCCCCTCTGGAACTTCTTGCGCTCAGTATTTTTTATATATTCTGAAAATGACTTCTGTGAAGTTTCAGGACTTCTGGAGCTGTGCGGAATAGGTGTCTAATATTTGCTCCTTTTCCAGCCCAGAATCCCAGCTGCCGGCATTCTCCCTCTTTATGTAAACCTTGTAAAATAAGAGAGAATAGGCATAAGTATTGTGACATAATGTGTAATAACAGCCCATAATGCAATAAATATCTATATAAAAGCATGATGAAAAATGGACATATCAACTCCCCCAAGCTTAGACCTCGCTTGTCCTCAAGCGAAAGCCGAAATCGAAAAATATTTCCACATGTTTAGAGATAGAGGTGTCGATAAAAATAAAATACGGACATGAGGGCATCATGATCATTCTTAGAACAACAACTTATATAATTCTTGTCATATTATCTCTTATGCTAGAGTAACAATTCAATCACAATTTCAAGTATGAATCATAAACTTCACTGAAACTAACAAACTATAATCTCAGTCATTGAAGCAATTGCAATTTATCATAACATATGAAAGAGTCAATATAAGAGCTTTTCAGCAAGTCCACATACTCAACTATCATAGTCTTTCGCAATTGCTAACACTCATGCAATACTTATGGGTATGGAGTTTTAATCGGAAATGAAGAAAGATAGGGGCTTATAGTTTTTCCTCCCAGCGTTTTACCTTAAGGGAAATGTCAACAATAATAGTTCATGAAAACTCACATCCAATTAGCCATATATACCAGGATCTTTCCAACATGTTGTGCTTGCCAAAAGATAAAATGTATAAAGGAAGGGTGAATATCACCATGACTCTTACGTAAGGTAGGAGATAAAGGTAAAAGATAGGCCCTTCGCAGAGGGAAGCAGAGGTTATCATGCACTTTTATGGTTGGATGCACAAAATCTTAATGCGAAAGAACGTCACTTTATATTGCCACTTGTGATATGGACCTTTATTATGCAGTTCATCGCTTTTATTTCTTCCGTATCACACGATCGTATAAAGCTTATTTTCTCCCACACTAATAGGTCATACATATTTAGAGGGCAATTTTCATTGCTTGCATCGATGAAAACTTACTTGAGGGATCTTACTCAATCCGTAGGTAGGTATGGTGGACTCTCATGGAAAAACTGGTTTAAGGGTGTTTGGAAGCACAAGTAGTATCTCTACTTGGTGCAAAGAATTTTGCTAGCATGAGGGGGGAAGGCAAGCTCAATCATGTTGGATGATCCATGACAATATAATTTATCTTGGATGTAAGAAAACATAACCCATTACGTTGGCTTCCTTGTCCAATGTCAACTCTTTAGCATGTCATATTTTAATGAGTGCTCACAATCATAAAATATGTCCAAGATAGTGTATTTATATGTGAAGACATCTCTTTCTTTATTACTTCCTATTAATTGCAACGATGACCAAAACTATGTTTGTCAACTCTCAACAACTTTTATTCATCATACTCTTTCTATGTGAGCTCATTAATCTCCATAAGATCCATATGATCTCTTTGTTTCTTTTTATTTCTTTCTCTTTCCTTTTATTCACTCAAGATCATGGCAAAATAATCAAGCCCTTGACTCAACACTAATCTTTATTATAAATAGCTCACGGACTCGATTACATAGAAGGATCATAAAGAAAAACTCACAACTAGATAATACTAAAACTTTATTCTACTATATCAAAATATTATCAAAAGGGTCGAACTAAGAAAAACGGTAAAGATAAAAGTGATGGTGATACGATACCGAGGCACTCCCCCAAGCTTCGCAGTCGCCAAGGGGAGTGCCCATATCCATGTGATTATATCTCTTTTGTTGGTGAAGAAGATGGTGGTGATGATGGATAGTCGCACATCAAGCGTAGGAGGTCTTCTAACTTGCAGATAATGCCTTTGAGTGCGATGATATGCTCCTTCAACAAATTATTTTCACATGTGAGATACTTATTTTGTATAAGAGCTAACTCAATCATCTTGAAAGCTTCGATCTCAGTTCGGGTAAGAAGATTGTGATCAAGTTGAAGGCTGTCTTCTGTTGCCAGAACTTGGTCATCCGTGGCCTTATTGATCCCTTCATCCTTGTTGATCTCCATGGGTTCTTCTCTCTTCAGCTCTATCTTCATTAGCCAAGCATCATTGCCCTCATTGTTGGAGGAGGAAGGAGACGACATGATGCTTGCCTTTGACAACCCTGGCAGAAAACAACTTGAAACAAGAACATGAGATTTTTGCGTGATACGGGAGTCAAAACCTTCGGGAGATTATATAATGAATTTTTACTGACCAAAATACGTATCGTGCAAGAAAACGGAGTCCGGAGAGCGCACGAGGTGCCCACGAGGCAGGGGCGCGCCCTCCACCCTCGTGGATCCCTCGTGTCCTTCTCGGACCGCTTCTTATTTTTCTATTTTTCTAAATATTCAAAAACAGAGAAAACATGCCATTAGAACTGTTTTGGAGTCGGTTTACTTACCGTATCACATACCTATTCCTTTTCGGAGTCTGAAACATTCCGAAAAGTGTCCCTTATGTATTCCTCCGGGGTTACAGTTTCAATAACATTGGTTTCAACATTCATAGGATTACCTGAGATATAATGTTTGATTCTTTGACCATTTACCACCTTCGGATTTGTGCCTTCGAAGTTGTTGATTTTTATGGCACCGGAACGATAGAGCTCCTCGATAACGTAAGGACCTTCCCATTTAGAGAGAAGCTTTCCTGCAAAAAATCTTAAACGAGAGTTGTATAGCAATACATAATCACCTACATTAAACTCATGCTTTTGTATCCTTTTGTCATGCCATCTTTTAACTTTTTCTTTAAACAATTTGGCATTCTCATAGGCTTGGGTTCTCCATTCATCAAGTGAGCTAATGTCAAATAACCTTTTCTCACCGGCAAGTTTGAAATCATAATTGAGCTCTTTAATAGCCCAATAAGCCTTATGTTCTAGTTCGAGAGGTAAGTGACATGGTTTTCCATAAAACATTTTATATGGAGACATACCCATAGGATTTTTATATGCAGTTCTATAGGACCATAATGCATCATCAAGTTTCTTGGACCAATTCTTTCTAGATCTATTAACAATCTTTTGCAAAATTAATTTGAGTTCTCTATTACTCAATTCTACTTGACCACTAGACTGTGGGTGATAAGGAGATGCAATTCTATGATTAACATCATACTTAGCAAGCATTTTACGAAAGGCACCATGAATAAAATGTGAACCACCATCAGTCATTAGATATCTAGGGACTCCAAACCTCGGAAAAATAACTTCTTTAAGCATCTTAATAGAGGTGTTATGATCAGCACTAGTAGTTGGAATAGCTTCTACCCACTTAGTAACGTAATCAAGAGCAACTAAAATATGTGTATATCCATTAGAGGCAGGAAAAGGTCCCATATAATCAAAGCCCCAAACATCAAATGGTTCAATAACAAGTGAATAATTCATAGGAATTTCTTGACATCTACTAATATTACCAATTCTTTGACATTCATCACAAGACAATACAAACTTACGGGCATCCTTGAAGAGAGTAGGCCAATAAAAACCGGATTGCGATACCTTATGTGCAGTTCTATCTCCAGCATGGTGTCCTCCATAAGCCTCGGAGTGACACTTGCGTAGGATCTGTTCCTGTTCATGCTCAGGTACACAAAGTCTAATAACACCTCCTACTCCTCTATAAAGATGTGGATCATCCCAGAAGTAATGTCTTAAATCATAGAAAACCTTTTTCTTTTGCTGGTATGTGAAACTAGGTGGTATAAATTTAGCAACAATGTAATTAGAATAATCAGCATACCATGGAGCAGTATGAGAAACATTTATGACATTTAATTGTTCATCAGGAAAGCTATCATCAATAGGTAGTGGGTCATCAAGAACATTTTCCAACCTAGACAAGTTATCTGCAACGGGGTTCTCAGCTCCCTTTCTATCAATAATATGCAAATCAAATTCTTGTAGCAGGAGAACCCATCTAATAAGTCTAGGTTTAGCATCTTTCTTATCCATAAGATATTTAATAGTAGCATGATCCGTGTGAATAGTTACTTTAGAATCAACAATATAAGATCTGAACTTATCACAAGCAAATACAACTGCTAAGAATTATTTTTCAGTTGTAGCATAATTTCTCTCTGCATTGTCTAGAGTTTTACTAGCATATTGAATAACATTTAATTTCTTATCAACTCTTTGCCCTAGAACAGCACCTACAGCATAATCACTAGCATCACACATAATTCCAAAAGGTAAATTCAAATCAGGTGGCTGAACAATAGGTGTAGCGATCAATGCTTTCTTAAGTATTTCAAATGCTTCTACACAATCATCATCAAAGACGAATGGTATATCTTTTTGTAATAACTTAGTCAGAGGCCGAGAAATTTTTGAGAAGTCCTTAATGAACCTCCTGTAAAAACTGGCATGACCAAGGAAACTTCTTATACCTTTGATGTCCTAGGGACACGGTATCTTTTCAATAGCATCAACTTTAGCTTTATCAACTTCAATGCCTCTTTTAGAGATTTTGTGCCCCAAGACAATACCTTCGTTGACCATAAAGTGGCATTTCTCCCAATTCAAGACAAGGTTAGTTTCTTCACATCTCTGCAAAACTCGATCAAGGTTGCTTAAGCAATCATCAAAAGAGGATCCATAAACATATAAATCATCCATGAATACCTCACATATCTTTTCACAAAAATCAGAAAATATAGCCATCATGCATCTTTGAAAAGTAGCAGGTGCATTACATAAACCAAAAGGCATACATCTATAAGCAAAATTACTGAAAGGGCAAGTGGTCTTAGATTGACCATCAGCTGACACGGGTATTTGAGAGAAACCAGAATAACCATCTAGAAAGCAAAAATGTGTATGTTTGGATAATCTTTCTAGCATTTGATCAATAAAAGGTAAGGGGTAATGATCCTTTTTAGTAGCCTTATTTAATTTGCGGAAATCAATTACCATCCTATAACCTGTAATAATTCTTTGCAGAATCAATTCATCTTTATCATTAGGAACGACAGTAATACCTCCCTTCTTAGGAACACAATGGACAGGACTTACCCACTGACTATCAGCAACGGGATAAATTATACCTACCTCAAGGAGCTTTAGTATTTCTTTTCTTCCTACTTCTTTCATCTTAGGATTCAGTCGTCGTTGGTGATCAATAACTGGTTTGGCATCTTTCTCCAAATTTATTTTGTGTTGACATAGAGTGGGACTAATGCCCTTAAGATCATCAAGAGTATAGCCAATAGCAGCACGGTGCTTCTTCAGAGTTTTCAATAATCTTTCTTCCTCCTTCTCTGAAAGGTTAGCACTAATAATAACAGGTTATATCTTCTTTTCATCAAGATAAGCATATTTAAGAGTATCAGGCAAAGGTTTAAGATCAAACACGGGATCACCCTTGGGTGGAGGAGGATCCCCTAAGATTTCAACAGACAAGTTAAGTTTCAGAATAGGTCCCTGTTTAAAGAACACTTCATCTATTTCCCTTCTTTCATTCATATACATATCATTTTCATGGTCTAGCAAATATTGTTCTAAAGGATCACTAGGAGGTACGACAATAGAAGCAAGACCAATAATTTCATCTTTACTAGGCAATTCTTCTTCACAGTGTTGTCTACGAAATTTAGAAAAGTTGAACTCATGAGACATATCACCTAAACCAATAGTAATAACATCCTTTTTGCAGTCTATCCTAGCATTAACAGTGTTTAAGAAGGGTCTACCGAATATAATGGGACAAAAGCTATCTTGTGGGGAACAAAGAACAAGAAAATTAGCAGGATATTTAGTTTTCCCGCACAAGACTTCAACGTCTCTAACAATCCCAATTGGTGAAATAGTATTTTATTGGCAAGTTTAATTGTGACATCAATATCTTCAACGTCTCTAACAATCCCAATTGGTGAAATAGTATCTATTGGCAAGTTTAATTGTGACATCAATATCTTCTAACTCGGCAGGTGCAATATCATGCATAATCTCGTTGTACAAGTCAATAGGAATTGCACTAGCACTAGCACCTATATCACATAAGCCATGATAACAATGATCTCCTATTTTAACAGAAATAACATGCATGCCTACCACAAGTCTATGTTTATCTTTAGCACAAGGTTTAGTAATTCTAGCAGTTTCATCACAGAAATAAATAACATGCCCATCAATATTATCATCCAAGAGATCCTTAACAATAGCAATATTAGGTTCAACTTTAACTTGCTCAGGAGGTGTATAGGTTCTAATATTGCTTTTACGAACCATAGTTGAAGCTTTATCATGATCTTTTATCCTAACAGGAAAAGGTGGTTTCTCAACATAAGCAGTAGGAACAATAGGATCATTATAAGTGATAGTCTTTTCTTCAACTTTAATAGGTGCAGCTACTTTTACTTCTATGGGAGGATGATATTTAAACCACTTCTCTTTAGAGAGATCAATATGAGTAGCAAAAGATTCTCAGAAAGAATCTACTATTTCAGAGTCAAGTCCATATTTAGTGCTAAATTTACGGAAAACATCGGTATCCATAAAAGATTTAACACAATCAAACTTAGGTGTCATACCTGACTCCTTACCTTCATCGAGATCCCAATCTTCAGAGTTGCATTAAATTCTTTCCAATAAATCCCATTTGAATTCAATAGTCTTCATCATAAAAGAGCCAACACAAGAAGTATCGAGCATGGTGCGATTGTCATCAGAAAGCCGAGCATAAAATTTTTGGATAATGATTTCTCTTGAGAGATCATGATTGGGGCATGAATATAACATTGATTTAAGCCTCCCCCAAGCTTGAGCGATGTTTCTCCTTCGCGAGGCCAAAAATTATATATATAATTACGATCACGATGAACAAGATGCATAGGATAAAACTTCTGATGAAATTCCAATTTCAATCGTTTGTAGTTCCATGATCCCATATCATCACATAGCCTATACCATGTCAATGTGTCTCCCTCCAAAGATAAAGGGAAGACCTTCTTCTTGATAACATCATCGGGCATACCTGCAAGCTTAAATAATCCACAAACTTCATCCACATATATTAGGTGCTCATCAGGATGTAATGTTCCATCTCCTGCAAAAGGATTAGCTAGCAATTTTTCTATCATACCCGAAGGAATTTCAAAGCAGACACTTTTATTTTCAATAGGCTCAGTAGGTTGAGGAGCAACTCTATGCTCTACTGGACAGAGTGAAGATACCCCAAACAAGCCCCTCAAAGGATTACTTTCCATAGTAACAAGTGACAGTAGATTTCAGCACACTATATAAATTTTTCCTTACCAAATTCCACCTACCAAAGGCGCTTCACTCCCTGGCAACTGCGCTAGAAAAAAGTCTTGATGACCCACAATTATAGGTGACCTATCATCGTACTGTCAATAAGTAAGAGTGTCGAACCCAACGAGGAGCAGAAGGAAATGATAAGCGGTTTTCAGCAAGGTATTCTCTGCAAGCATTGAAATTATAGGTAACAGATAGTTTTGTGATAAGATAATTTGTAATGAGCAACACGTAACAAAATTAAATAAAGTGCAGGAAGGTGGACCAATCCTTTTTGTAGCAAAGGACAAGCCTGGACAAATTCTTATATACAGAAAAGCGCTCCCGAGGACACATGGGAATTATCGTCAAGCTAGTTTTCATCACATTCATATGATTCGCGTTCAGTACTTTGATAATCTGATATGTTGGTGGACCGGTGCTTGGGTGATGTCCTTACTTGGACAAGCATCCCACTTATGATTAACCTCTATTGCAAGCATCCGCAACTACAACAAAAGTATTGAGGTAAACCTAACCATAGCATGAAACATATGGATCCAAATCAGCCCCTTACGAAGCAACGCATAAACTAGGGTTTAAGCTTCTGTCACTCTAGCAACCCATCATCTACTTATTACTTCCCAATGCCTTCCTCTATGCCCAAATAATGGTGAAGTGTCATGTAGTCGACGTTCACATAACACCACTAGAGGAGAGACAACATACATCTCATCAAAATATCGAACGAATACCAAATTCACATGACTACTATAGCAAGACTTCTCCCATGTCCTCAGGAACAAATGTAACTACTCACAAAGCATATTCATGTTCATAATCAGAGGGGTATTAATATGCCTACAGGATCTGTACATATGATCTTCCACCAAATAAACCAACTAGCATCAACTACAAGGAGTAATTAACACTACTAGCAACCCACAGGTACCAATCCCAGACATGGAGACAAGAATTGGATACAAGAGATGAACTAGGGTTTGAGAGGAGATGGTGCTGGTGAAGATGTTGATGGAGATTGACCCCCCCCCCCCCCCCCGATGAGAGGATTGTTGGTGATGACGATGGCGATGATTACCCCCTCCCGGAGGGAAGTTTCCCCGGCAGAACAGCTCCGCTAGAGCCCTAGATTGGTTCCACCAAGGTTCCGCCTCGTGGCGGTGGAGTCTCGTCCCGAAAGCTTGCTTATGATTTTTTCCTCAACGAAAGACTCCATATAGTAGAAGATGGGCATCGGAGCGCCACCAGGGGAGCCACGAGGCAGGGGCGCGCCCCCCACCCTCGTGGGCAGGGTGTGGCCCCCTTTGCAACTTCTTGCGCTCAGTATTTTTCATATATTCTGAAAATGACTTCCGTGAAGTTTCAGGACTTTTGGAGCTGTGCAGAATAGGTGTCTAATATTTGCTCCTTTTCCAGCCCAGAATCCCAGCTGCCGGCATTCTCCCTCTTTATGTAAACCTTGTAAAATAAGAGAGAATAGGCATAAGTATTGTGACATAATGTGTAATAACAGCCCATAATGCAATAAATATCGATATAAAAGCATGATATTGAATGTCCTTGCAACTTTAGGCCAGTGGCTATGGATAATTGCCCTCCCAACCTTCGTCCTCTTCAGCAAGACTTCAATATTTTGTTGAATGAATACCTTCCTCGCCTCTTGACCATGCAGGTGGTTTGAGAGGTAATCATCGGTGAACTGCTTTGAAAAGTATTGAAAACAAAGCTAGGCTTAAATCGCCGTTGTAAATTTTGAAATGGCGGAAGGGGTAAAACAAGGTAAAAGAGTTGGTACCATCCTATAGTTGACTGATGTCTCCTTCATTGTGCAAACAAATATCTTGCTGTTATTCGTCGCAAGTTTCTTCATCCTAACAATCTTTCTAAGTTTCTTAACTAGACTGCTATTCATGGACATCTCATTTCCCCATATGCAAAATGGGTCGAACAGTGGGTCTAAGCCTCTGACAGCAGGACCTACATGTGCAAGACCAAATTGTTAGAAACCTAAATATTAGAATGATTCCTGCAACTGCACAATAATGTGATATTAGCCAAAGGACCCTGCTTGAACAAACCTCGATGGTAAACCGCAGTGTCTCCCATTGTTTCCCTGCAACACACATAAGGAAGATCTTGATTAGGTTAACTGAGAGTTGCCATACTATCAGTAGAATATGTATTGAGTACAGCCGAATTCGATTGGTGTCACATGCATAACAATACAAAATTGTACCCACATCCAATGAAAATCAAATTGCAGAACTGAACCAAACAGTTAAATGGACAGCAGACCAAATGAACCAAATAGTTAACTGAGCACGACATTGCAGAATAGAAACATGTACTAGAAGATAAGACAGTTAACAAAACAAAGAATGCTTGAGAACAATTGTACCGATCCGACCTCAAATGGTCAAATATCCGTGTATAAGTGTCATCCCTGGATCGGTAATGCTGACATACACAGTACTTGAAGGATTTATAACAGAGTTCAATCACACACTTATTACATCGAATATCTCAAAAGAGAGTACTTATTACAATAATATGGCTGAAGGCCATCTAATAAAGTTAACAGTGGAAGCTTCGAAGGTAAAATGAGTCCATCAACTCCAATGGCATAGCTGAGTGCACGACAACGACCTAGCGTACCTTACTCTTTGTCTGATAAGTCTGCAACATAATATGTTGCAGCCCAAAATGGGTCAGCACATGGAATATGCTGGCAAAATAGCACTGTAGAGCAATGAACATGTAGTAGCTATAACTATATGCATATTTGGCTGGTGGAGGCTCTATGGTTATTTTTGCAGAAAGCTAATTTTTCCCTACAACAAAGGAATATATTTTATTTAACTACAAAGTTTGTTGAAAACATTGAGAAGGTTCCTCCAATTCAATCCCAAATTAAATAATCATCAACCCAACAATTAATTAATAGAGTGATGATATCAAATCAATAATTCAAGTAGGAGATACTCAAGATGTCCATAACCGGGGACACGGCTAACCATGATTAGTTTATCCACTCTGTAGAGGTTTGCACACTTTTCCCCACAAGACTCGATCTCCTCCGTTGTATTTCTCGCACTACATGATGTTTGAGAAACGGATGACCGAGACACAGTCTTTCAGAAGCATTAACTCTTTACTCTAGGTAGGCAGTACCACCTACATCCCCTACATCTGCTAGCCTACCACGGAAAGAGGTCACACAACTTACTCAACTATGCCAGAGCCCATAATGGCTTGTGGCTGCACACGGAAGTTTCCAGCATGAATAATCTTACAATCCCTTTGAGCCTGGGTGGAAAACCATAGGATGATCACACGGGTACTCCGGTATATCCCAGGGCAACACTGGATTGCTCCAGGTGCCCAGACAACCACTGGGTGCTCCAGGGTGCCTCAACCAATCCAGCCAGATGTGTATTAAAGTAGACACCTTAAGTTTAACCATTAATTAAAACTCTCACATCTGTCATGGATCGCTCAAACCAAACCATGTCTACGAGCATAGCATAGCAGTATAAGCACAACGTAGAAGTAACTCCCAGGGTCTGAAATAAAGACGATAGGTACTACCTCATCACTACTTCTCAGTACCCACAAATATTCAAGTCCTAACCATGCAATGTTTGAGGATTGAACTAATGCATAAAAACTAGGTAATGAGGGGTATGATCAGAGTGTTACTTGCCTTGCTGACGATCTGAAAACCCTAGTGACTCGTAGTAGCACGCTAAGCACTCGGAAAACCCTATCGCAAACAAACAATAACATACATAAGTGCTCAAGAAATAGATGCAAGGGTAAAACTCAAGAGAAAATATCCAAATTGAAAGTTCAATTGAAGAGCTTCGATTTGCAAAAAGAATCAACCAAATCGGAGCTACGAAACTCAAATTACGATCAAAAGAAGTTCGAATTCAAATCTGCTTGCAACCAAATTTTAAATTGCTAAAACCATGTTCAAGTTGGTTAACTGGAAAGAGGGGAATAAGGCGAAGATTTTGGCGTTGGTTTCACTGGATTTGGACGAGCGAGCAAAAAGTTTTGAGGGTTTGAAGATCAAGGGCTAATCTACGATAAAAATAATAGCGGATAGGTCCCTGGCTGAAAGTAGAATAAAAGAAAAAGGCTATCGAACGAACGTCCGCTATCAGGGACAAACGAACGAACAGGTTCTTTAAAATGAACAGAATAGAGAATGTTCGCTAAATAGATTCGTTCAAAAAAACCGAGAAAACCCTAACCCTAAACCGATATAAACCGAGAACCGAAAAAACAAAAAATAAACTGGTGAACCTGGGCGGTTTGTACCGGTTCACGGCGACGGCGAAACGGTGGCGGCGGACTCCGGCGGGCGGCGAGGCAAGGCGGCGGTGCGGGCGAGGCGGCGCTATGGGGCGGCGGCGCGGCAGCATCGCAAAGGCGGCGACGGCGCGGCTCGGCGGCGGTGGTGTGCGGCTTGGGGTGAGGGAGGAGGCAGCGGGGGCGATGGTTATAAAGGCCAGGGGGTCGGCCTTGGGCGAGGGGGCAGTGCGGGGTGGAGTCCAGCTCGGACTCCCCTCGGCGGGTTGGGGCGGCGGGTCTCCTCCCCGCGCGGGAGGAAGGCGGCGGCGAGGTGGTCTGCTGGGCCGCTCGTCTGGGCCTTCGACCCAGTCGGGCGAGGGAAGGATTTTTTAAATAAAATTCCGCCTAAATAAAATCCTAATAAAATATGAAAAAATTCTAAAAATGCCAAAAACAATTTTCACCATCTAAACCTATTATTTAGAACAAAATGAACATTTTCTTGCCTATAAATGCAATTTTCAAAAATGCATATTTTTTCTAATTCAAATAAAATGTCAAATAAAAACCAAATAAAATATAAATTTGATTTTATAATTTCTCCTCCAATATTCCTCTATTTTTGAAGAAGTCACATTATCTTCTCTCTTTTAATTTAAATATTGGAAATAATTGGAGAGAAAAATATTAAAACCAAATGGATCCTCTTTTCAAATTTGAGAAAAACTCAAATATGAAAATTTATGAAATCCCCAACTCTCTCCTTGGGTCCTTGAGTTGCTTAAGATTTCTAGGATCACAACCAAATATGCAAATAAAATATGATATGCATATGATGACCTATGTATAACATCCAAATTGAAAATTGGGATGTTACAACTGTACTACGAAATGTAGCAATTGTTGGACCAAAGTGTTAACTGAACATTACATTTCAGAGGACCAAACTGTTAACTGAACATCAGATTGCATATTAACATTACAGAGGACAAATCACTAGAAGGCACTGGCTGTGGCCTCGAGAAAACATCATGAACTATATTTTAAAGTACACAACCGGGCGACGCTGTCGACGGTGGCCTTGAAGGCGAGGTGCTCCTCCAAGACCTGGCGGTCGACACGCATGGCAGCCATAGCGACCTCGTTCGCGCATGCGGCCGCATGCTACTTAGCTCCATGTTATACTGCGTGTAAAATGGCTGTGGGCGGCGCTTAATTGGAGGAGGGGGCAGTGATTTCGGTGGAAGGTGTCGCTCTGTCAGTCAGGGCATGTGGGACGGGAAAGAAGGAGGATGGTGTGCATGGGGTGTGGACTACCTGACCATATCGATGATGCCGCACAGCAAGAAGAAGGGTCGGCAGCGAGTAGGCCGCACAGCAAGAAGAAGGGTCGCCGGCGAGGAGGCGGCGCTGCAAGAAGAAGGATCGTCAGCGAGGAGCCGTCGCTGCAAGAAGAAGGGTAGCTGGCGAGGAGGCGGCGCCGCAAGAAGAAGGGTCGCCCACGAGGAGGCTGAGCTGCCAATAAGCAGCAGTGAAGGTTTGAACTTGGAAAGCAAGGAGGAATGGTGGAAGTGTGACTTTTGGTAGGAGGGAGGGGGCGGGGAGATAGATATTTCTGCGGTGGCAAAAAAATTCGCTCGGTGCCGCGAGAAACTGGCGCGCAAGTGTGGTTCAAGCGGGGGTGGTGGACTATAGACGACAAAGCTTGCTGCGTAAGCCAGAGAAGACGGTGCGACAAGATATTTTATATTGCATCCTACACGATTCTTTCTAGTAAACTTTTTGTGGTAAACCTGATTTTTTCATTACATTTTGAAAGACAAAATGGTGTTACGGGGGGAAAGGATGGTGTTTGAATTGCTAGAACATTTCCGTACAGTGAACATGCAACTAGTACATAAGTGTCGTGTTTAAATTTGGAATTATTCTAGGATCGTTTGGCATGTTTATGCATTAATTGAGTTTCTGGGCATTTAATGTGCATAATTCAAATTTGAACTACCAGCACATGCTCCAATGCACCAAAGTTTGCTGAAAAATCACATGTGTGTCTTTGGGTGAACTTATAGGTCCCATGCAAGAAATGGGAATAAAATTCAAACATTTGGGTGTCGTGGCTCGGCTGGAATGATTGAGAAACTTGGTTTTTTAATTCCTGTAAATCCAAAACACGGCTGAAAATCATGAAACTTGGCATGGTGTCATGACATGGCACCAACATGCTGCAGTAATTTTTTTGGCCGAATTGGGGCAAGCTTTGGTGTAAGCTTCTTGCAAACTGGAGCTTCCCTCAACAAGGCTCTTGGTTCCAAGTGGGAACGTGTCACCTCCGTGTGCGAAACAACATACGTATATTGCCTTCTCCCGCCTTAATTTTTTTACACAGCCAGATTAGACCAAATAGAAGTACCGTGCTAAATTTTGGAATTACTCCGGGCTCATTTCGCCTTTTTTATACATTAATTGAGTTTCTAGGCATTTAATGTGCATAATTCAAATTTGAACTACAAGCACGTGCTCCAGTGCACCAAAGTTGTTTGAAAAATCACATGTGTGTCCTTAGGTGAATTTCTAGGTCCCATGCAAGAGATGGGAGTGAAATTCAAACATCTGGGCATCGTGGCTCGGTCGGAAAGATTGAGAAACTTGGTTTTTTAATTCCTGTAATTCCAAAACACGCCTCAAAATCATGAAACTTGGCATGGTCTCATGGCATGGCACCAATATGTTGTGGTAATTTTTCTCTCTGATTTGCGAAGGTGCACACATTAACAATCAACAAAGTCATTTTGGAACAAGTGATGTCACGTTACAAATCAAAAACGCAAGTATTATTGAAAACCGTGGGCGTTCGACTTACCAATTACGTGCGGCCACGCGTCCCTTTTTTATTGGCTAGGAGGTGTCGTGCGGGGTAGCTATTTGAGTACAGGAGGCATGCGATTAGACCCCTGCGCGTGCTCATCAGGAGGAGAGCCCTTTTGACCGCTACCCGCTGTGCACCTTCCTCCCAACGTCTCCATTAATGGCACCCGTGGACCTGTTCTACAGCGTGGTTATATGTCTCACTGGACTGAGATTTAGGAGAGAAAAATGAAAATCTGAAAAGAAAGTTTTGCACGGATATTGATGTAAGATCCGACGGACCTATATAGCATCGGCTATGACTTATAGCAAGCATGATGAATATAAGGACGATGACATTGGATAATAATTGTCTTACATATTTATAAACATAATTAAAAAAAGCCACATGCGGCAACACCCGATATACACAAGGGAAAAAGAAGGAAGCCACAGGAAGAACTAGTATCCTCGGCGGGCGGCGATGAGCTCTTTCTTGTCCTCAAGATGCTGGTTGAGAGCATCCACGGATTCCGCCACTAGCCTTCTGCGCTCGGTGCACAACATGACATTCTCGTCCATAAGTTTCTCGACGATGACGCTGGTCCTCTTCAACAAGGCAGTGGTATGCTCCTGCTGCTCCTCACTTTCGACGATCTTCGCCCTCAGCAGGTCGCGCTCGGCCCGGAGCTTCGCATTGCTCTCATTTAGTTGCCGGATGATGTCGGTAGACTGTTCAAACGAGGCTTGCAGGTCATCCTGCAACCTCGCCCACCAGGAGATCTGATCCATCTGCCTAAGGACGAGGGCACGCATGCGCCTGTAAGAGTCCTCTCCTACCCGTGAGGCAATTTCCCAAGCCGCTGCGGCATGGGAGGACATCTCTGCTGCATTCGCGGCGCGGCGGGACATCTCTTCTGCTTCCGCGGCGTGGCTGGAACAGTTTGCTGCATCGATAGTGCGGCGGGTCCTCCGTGCTGCTTCGGCGGCACGGCGGGACCTCTCTGCTGCTACGGCCATGTGGCGGGACATGTTGGCTGCTTTCGTGGTGAGGCGGGACATCTCTCATGCTCCCGCTTCCAGGCTCGCCTCTCCCTGGTGGCAATCTCTCGACCCAGAACTCATGCTGGCCATGGCGGATGCAAGGGAACGATGATGAATGACTTGTTTGTTTTTTACTTTTTGTGGATGAGGAGTTGAGCAGGAATGTGCAGTCATCTTGGGGTAGTAGTATTTATAGCCGCATAGTAATACGCTCCTAAGTGGGAAGCCGTTTAGGTTTTGATCAGTGTGAACATGTTTGCAATTTGGAATGTGATGGGACGCATGCTCAAAATTTACTAACGGTTATAAGTGCGGCACTATTCCCGAAAGGCGTAACGTGGGCACGGACGCCTTCTCGGCCGCGTACGTGGCGTTTGCACCATAGGGTGCACCGCAATAGGCAATGTCAGCACCATCGCAGACGGTTCTTTTAATTAGAATGTGTGTGCCCGTCTAGCGCACAAACGTTGATCTATCTAACTGTTTCAGTTTGTTGTGGCTAATCGCAAACAGTTCATCCATGTGAAGTGTATGCCATCAATCGCAGACACTTTGATATGGCTGACCCATTTCTATTCTGTTGCCTAATCGCAAACAGTTAATCCTTATGAAGCGTATGCCCTCAATCACACACACCTTGATCTGGCTGACCATTTCTTTTCTGTTGCCTAATCACAAACAGTTCATCTGAGTGAATCATATGCTTTGTATTGCACACGCCTTCATCTGGCTGCCCGTTTCTTTTGTTTCTCCTCATCGCAAACAGTTAATTGAACTGAACCGTATGCCCTTCATTGCACACGCAACTAAAACATGAACCGTGTTTGATGCATCCGTCATTGCAAACATTTTATACATTTCTGACGGTTTTCATACAACACCGTTTGTGATTATTGCATCGCACACAGTTTCTCGAAGGGTCTCTGACCGTAGTGTCGCGTTAGCAGCATCCTGCAGTAGTGTATTATGATTGTTTTGAGATATGAAGATGGTGATATTAGAGTCATGCTAGTGAGTAGTTGTGAATTTGAGAAATACTTGTGTTAAGGCTTGTGAGTCCCATAGCATGCACGTATGGTTAACCGTTATGTAACAAAGTTGGAGCATGAGATATTTCTCGATTGTCTTCCTTATGAGTGGCGGTCGGGGACGAGCGATGGTCTTTTCCTACTAATTTATACCCCTAGGAGCATGCACGTAGTACTTTGTTTCGATGACTAATAGATTTTTGCAATAAGTATGTGAGTACTTTATGACTAATGTTGAGTCCATAGATTATAAACACTCTCATCCTTCCACCATTGCTAGCCTCTCTAGTACCATGCAACTCTTGCCGGTACCATAAACCCACCATATACCTTCCTCAAAACAGCCACCATACCTACCTATTATGGCATTTCCATAGCCATTCCGAGATATATTTCCATGCAACTTTCCACCGTTCCGTTTATTATGACACGTTCCGTCATTGTCATATTGATTTGCATGATCATGTAGTTGACATCATATTTATGGCAAACCAGCGTTCATAATTCTTTCATACGTGTCGCTCTTGATTCATTGCACATCCCAGTACACCGCCGGAGGCATTCATATAGAATCATATTTTGTTCTGAGTTGTAATTCTTGAGTTGTAAGTAAATAGAAGTGTGATGATCTTCATTATTAGAGCATTGTCCCACGTGAGGAAATAAAAAAATAAAAAAAGAGAGAAAAGGCCAAAAAAATTAGAGAAAAAGAGAGAAGGGGCAATGCTACTATCCTTTTACCACACTTGTGTTTCAAAGTAGAACCATGATCTTCATGATAGAGAGTCTCCTATGTTGTAACTTTCATATACTAGTGAGAATTTTTTATTATAGAACTTGGCTTGTATATTCCAATGATGGGCTTCCTCAAAATGCCCTAGGTCTTCATGAGCAAGCAAGTTGGATGCACACCCACTTAGTTTCTTCTTGAGCTTTCATACAATTATAGCTCTAGTGCATCTATTGCATGGCAATCCCTACTCACTCACATTGATATCTATTGATGGACATCTCCATAGCCCGTTGATACGCCTAGTTGATGTGAGACTATCTCCTTCTTTTTGTCTTCTCTACAACCACCGTCTATTCCACCTAGAGTTCTATGTCCATGGCTCACACTCATGTATTGCGTGAAAGTTGAAAAGGTTTGAGAACATCAAAAGTATGAAACAATTGCTTGGCTTGTCATCGGGTTTGTGCATGATTTGAATATTTTGTGTGATGAAGATGGAGCATAGCCGGACTATATGGTTTTGTAGGGATAAGCTTTCTTTGGCCATGTTATTTTGAGAAGACATAATTGCCTTGTTAGTATGCTTGAAGTATTATTTCTTATGTCAATAGTAAACTTTTGTTTTGAATCTTGTGGATCTGAATATTCTTGACACAACAAAGAAAATTACATGGATAAATATGTTAGGTAGCATTCCACATCAAAAATTCTGCTTTTATCATTTACCTACTCGAGGACGAGCAGGAAATAAGCTTGGGGATGCTTGATACGTCTACAACGTATCTATAATTTTTTATTGTTCCATGCTATTATATTATCTATCTTGGATGTTTTATAGGCTATTTTATATGATTTTTTGGACAAACCTATTAACCTAGAGCCCAGTGCCAGTTTCTGTTTTTCCTTGTTTTTGAGTTTCGTAGGAAAGGAATATCAAACGGAGTCCAATTGACCTGAAACTTTATGACGATTGTTTTTGGACCAAAAGAAGCCCATGGAGTACCGGAGTTGGGCCAGAAGAGTCCTGAGTCATCCACAAGGGTGGAGGGGGCCCCACCCCCCCTAGGGCATGCCCTCCGACCTTGTGGTTGACTCGTGGACACCCCTGACTTGTTCTCGACACCAACACCTCTTATATATATCCCCAAACCATCAGAACAGAACCTAGATCGGAAGTTTCACCGCCACAAGCCTCTGTAGCCACTAAAAACCAATCAGGACCCTGTTCCGGCATCCTGCCAAAGGGGGGAATCATCACCGGTGGCCATCTACATCATCTCGGCGCTCTACACGACGAGGAGGGAGTAGTTCACCCTCGGGGCTGAGGGTATGTACCAGTAGCTATGTGTTTGATCTCTCTCTCTCTCTCGTGTTCTTGATTTGGCACGATCTTGATGTACCGCGAGCTTTGCTATTATAGTTGGATCTTATGATATCTCTCCCCCTCTACTTTCTTGTAATGAATTGAGTTTTCCCTTTGAAGTTATCTTATCGGATTGAGTCTTTAAGGATTTGAGAACACTTGATGTATGTCTTGCACGTGCTTAACTGTGGTGACAATGGGATATTCATGTGATCTACTTGATGTATGTTTCGGTGATCAACCTGCGGGTTCTGTGACCTTGTGAACTTATGCATAGGGGTTGGCACACGTTTTCGTCTTGACTCTCTGGTAAAACTTTGCGGCACTCTTTGAAGTTCTTTGTGTTGGTTTGAATAGATGAATCTGAGATTGTGTGATGCGTATCGTATAATCAAACCCTCAGATACTTGTGGTGACATTGGAGTATCTATGTGACATTAGGGTTTTGGTTGATGTGTGTCTTAAGGTGTTATTTTAGTATGAACTCTAGGGCTGTTTGTGACACTTATAGGAATAGCCCAATAGATCGATCAGAAAGAATAACTTTGAGGTGGTTTCATACCCTACAATAATCTCTTCGTTTGTTCTCTGTTATTAGTGACTCTTTGTTGCATGTTGAGGGATTTTTATGTGATCTAATTATGTTATCATTGTTGAGAGAACTTTCACTAGTGAAAGTATGAACCCTAGGCCTTGTTTCGAATCATTGCAATACCGTTTTCGCTCACTTTGACCACTAGTTACCTTGCTGTTTGTATATTTCCCGATTACAAAAACCTATATCTACCATCCATATTGCACTTGTATCACCATCTCTTCGCCGAACTAGTGCACCTATATAATTTACCATTGTATTGGGTGTGTTGGGGACACAAGAAACTCTTTGTTATTTGGTTGCAGGGTTGTTTGAGAGAGACCATCTTCATCCTACGCCTTGCACGGATTGATAAACCTTAGGTCATCCACTTAAGGGAAATTTGCTACTGTCCTACAAAACTCTGCACTTGGAGTCCCAACAACGTCTACAAAGATAAAGTTGCGTAGTAGACATCACACATGAATCCCTCCCATCGAGTCGAAGTGGCTAGTACAATGACACGTCATGAACCGATCTCGCTCTGTGTGGGGACTGTATGATTTTCGACGCACACGCCACATCAATGTTGTGAAATGGTATCAAATATGCATACACGCATCACCTCGATACATATGCATGTAGTGGTTGTCTTCGAATGGTACACTCCCTCGTGTGGTTATCGACGACAAGCCTATATATTCATGGGCCCGTGTGGACATCCATGATCACCTTGACCGACAACTAGATAGGTTACCATGGCGGATTCTTCCTTTGGTTTGTATTATCGTAGTATAGGGCATGGTGAGATTCAGATCTAATTAAGTTTGAGCGCATACTATGCACGCATGCATGAATCCCCCTCATCGGCTTGAAGTGTGGTGTGACATACATATGCATCGTCAACCTAACCCTCACTCAGTGGGGATTTCTGGTTCGAAAGCATAGTGCCACATCAAAGTTGTTCCATTGTGTATTCAAAACACACCTCTCCATACATATGTTGGGGCCACACACATGCAGTGGTTGTCTTTGGGGACTAGCTACTTGCGTGATTATTGGCGAGCTAGCCCATCTTCGGGGTCGCATGGACGACCATCACTTTGACCAACAACAAGAGAGAGGTTGTACGACCAAGGTGGATTATTCTTGGTCTGTTTTACACCCATCTTGGTGAGATGCCTCTCTGGCCCACCGACTAAAAGTGCGTGGGCGTGTGTGTGTTGGGGGGATGCTACTTCGCACTTTGCTAGGTGAACCTCGGTTAGGGGGTGGCATGCATTCATAGCTTAGGATTCCCTTCGTGCCGACACGAGGAGGGTAAGCAATACCGTGTGGTTTGCGAGATAGGTGCCACATCGAAGATTCATTTGGTATTTGAACATCAAACCACCCTTTTCATACACAAATTTGGTCCACATGCAAGTGTGTTCGTGTTCTGACCCTCTCCCGCATCATTTTTCACCAAATTTATGAACATTAGACAAGTTGGATGACGCAACAGACACGATTCACTCACACTAACTGTGTGCCACGCCGGTGCCCCTATCATGCACATCCGCATAGTACATCGGGCTCCATGAGGCTTCCCCTCTCAAAAATATCTACCCGCCTGCAGCTTTTTTCTGTTTGATAACACACGATTATTTTGTTTCGACCGTGTGTGATGTTTCTTGTTCCCAATCCCGCCTGCATCCCTCGAAAATATCTGCCCGCCTCGAGGGTTTTTCTGTTTCATAACACACGGTTGTTATCTCCAGACCGTGTGCGATGCACCATCATCCAAATTTTCATAGCCCCGGCATTTCACTCCCGTGTTTGACTCCCACATGGTAAAATTTTCAGTAGCCGTGTCATTTCCTTAAACACACCCCCGCCCCTCCACACACACACACACACACACACCAAAACCTCCTCGGGCACGCGTGCGCAAGCACACACACACACACACATGCACCCTCCCTCGCTTGAAACCCTAGCAAGGTCGTTGTCATCGCCGCCGCGAGGCCTCCATTATCAACATCTGCCAGTTTGCCCATGCAACATACCCACCGATCTCCATACCTAGGCCGCCCTGAGTTTCTTAGATGACGCCCACCAAATGCCCCCTTTCCCATAGATCCCCATCCCCCACTCTAGAGCATCGCAGCCTAAGCCCGGTTACACTTCCCGTGGAGCTCGAGGAGCGACTGGCCCAAAAGAGGTGTATCGCAGTCTCTTCGCCCGATGTCGCCGAGGAAGCTGACGACCATTATTGGCCACAGGCACTCAATCAGCGGGCTAGAGTATGCGGGTATGTCGCGGATGCCGGCTACGACATCGAGGTCATCGACAACGACGGCCTGAGGCGGACTATGTCATATGTTAAGTGGCCCACCCCAACCCCTCGGGTCAACCGCCGCCGATCTCATCCTTGGCCCCGCCGCTGATCTCCTCTGGCTCGCTGTCAAGAATTTGCCATCCTACATCACCATCAAGCCCATTTTGTCATTTCTAAAGGACTCGTTCTGCGCACTGGCTTGGGATCCGCAGCTTCCAACACTGGTACATCGACGTCCTAAACAAACGGTTTAAAACCCCTTTCCGCGATGGCATTTGGAACCATCGCCAAGTGAGTGTGGGCGATAGGGGGGTCCTTCCCACATGACCCAGAAATCATCGGGGATAGGCCCTCCTAGGACCTAGGCTGGGGCCGTGTGCGATCGGGCGAGGCATGGAAACCCAATCATTTCTGTAGGTATGTACATCCCACACGGTGAATCCCAGAAATCATTTCCGTAGGTATGTACATCCCACACGGTGAATCCCAGGAATCATTTTCGTAGGTATGTACATCCCAGACGGTGAATCCCAAAAATCATTTCCGTAGGTATGTACATCCCACACGGTGAATCCCAGAAAATCATTTCCGTAGGTATGTACATCCCACATAGTTCTTTGTGTGGAAACGTTTGTGCAAGGTGGCCTAGCGCAAATAGTTCGCTGCCGGAAGCCGTGTGTGATTGTTAGTTAGTCGAACACACCTACTTTCTAGAAACCATGCGGGTTGTTTGAGTTCATCGCCCACGGTGCTATCTGAGTAACCATTTGCAATAGAAAACCCCAATAAGCAGGGTAATTAACCTATTATTGATAATCCATGTACTAATCAAACTAATATTTCTTATAAAAGACGCTAGATATTTCATATCTGTATAAAAGCAACCAGGATTTCATAATCGAATTACATCAGATAGCTTCGGCACTCAGTTACGCCATTACACAACAGCACCAAGTTTCACATGCAACATCAAAAACCTTTGGAAAGTAGCATCATACACGGTAAATAGACAGATGAATCTCATCTGGGAAACTGCAGAAGCGGAAGGCAAATATTGAGCCTTTAGTGATGTTGAATGTGCTTGCAACTTTAGGCCAGTGGCTATGGATAATTGCCTGCCCAACCTTCATACTCTTCAGCAAGACTTCAATATTGTACCATGGGTGTTGAATGAATACCTTCCTCGCCTCTTGACCATGCAGGTGGTTTGAGAGGTAATCATCGGTGAACTGCTTTGAGAAGTACTGAAAACAAAGCTATGCATAAATCGCTGTTGTAAATTTTGAAATGGCGCAAGGGGTAAAAACAAGGTAAAAGAGTTGGTACCATCCTATAGTTGACTGATGTCTTCTTCATTGTGCAAACAAAGATCTTGCTGTTATTTGTCGCAAGTTTCTTCATCCTAACAATCTTTCTGAGTTTCTTGACTTGACTGATATTCATGGACATCTCATTTCCCCATATGCAAAATGGGTCGAACAATGAGTCTAAGCCTTTGACATCAGGACCAACATGTGCAAGACCAAATTGTAAGAAACCTAAATATTAGAATGATTCCCGCAACTGCACAATAATGTGCTATTAGCCAAACGACCATGCTTGAACAAACCTCAATGGTAAACCGCAGTGTCTCCCATTGTTTCCCTGCAACACACATAAGGAAGATCTTGATCAGGTTAACTGAGAGTTGCCATACTATTAATAAAATATGTATTGAGTACAACCAAATTAGATTGGTGTCACATGCATAACAATACAAAATTGTACCCACAACAAATGAAAATCAAATTGCAAAACTAAACCAAACAGTTAAATGGACAGCAGACCAAATGAACCAAAATAGTTAACTGAGCACGACATTACAGAATAGAAACATGTGCTAGAAGATAAGACAGTTAACAAAACAAAGAATGCTTGAGAACAGTACTATGAAATGTAGCAATTGTTGGACCAAGGTGTTAACTGAACATTACATTTTAGAGGACCAAACTGTTAACTGAACATCAGATTGCATATTAACATTACAGAGGACAAATCACTAGAAGGCACTGGCGGTGGCCTCGAGAAAACATCATGAACTGTATTTTAAAGTAGACAACCGCGTGGCAGTGTCGACGGTGGCCTCGAAGACAAGGTTCTCCTCCAAGATCTGGCGGTCGACACGCATGGCAGACATAGCAACCTTGTTCGAGCGTGCGGCCGCATGCTACTCAACTCCACGTTATACTGCATGTAAAATGGATGTGGGCGGCGCTTAATTGGAGGAGGGGGCAGTGATTTTGGTGGAAGGTGTCGCTCCGTCAGTCGGGGCATGTGGGACGGGAAAGAGGAGGATGGTGTGGGTGGGGTGCGGATTACCTGACCATGTCGATGAGGCCACGCAGCAAAAATAAGGGTTGGTGGCGAGGAGGTCGTGCAGCAAGAAGAAGGGTCGCCGGCGAGGAGGCGGCGCTGCGAGAAGAAGGGTAGCCGGCGAGGAGGCGCGCTGCAAGAAGAAGGTTCGCCGGCGAGGAGGCTGAGCTGCCATTAAGCAGCAGTGAAGGTTTGAACTTGGAAAGCAAGGAGGAACAATGGAAAGGTGGCTTTTGGTAGGAGAGAGGGGGAGGGGAGATAGATATTTCCGCGGTGGCAAAAAAATTTTGCTCGGTGCCACGAGAAACTCGCGCGCAAGTGTGGTTCAAGCAGGGGCGGTGGACTGTAGACGACGAAGCTTGCTGCGTAAGCCAGACAAGACGGTGCGCCAATATATCTTATATCGCATCCCACACGATTCTTTCTAGTAAAATGTTCGTGGTGTACCTGATTTTTTCATTATGTTCTGAAAGACAAAATGGTGTTACGGAGGGAAAGGATGGTGTTTGAATTGCTAGAACATTTACGTACAGTGAACATGCAACTAGTACATGAGTGTCGTGTTTAAATTTGGGATTATTCCGGGTTCGTTTGGCTTTTTTATGCATTAATTAAGTTTCTGGGCATTTAATGTGCATAATTCAAATTTGAACTACAAGCACATGCTCCAATGCACCAAACTTTGCTGAAAAATCACAAGTGTGTCTTTGGGTGAATTTACAGGTCCCACGCAAGAAATGGGAATAAAATTCAAACATCTGGGTGTCGTGGGTCGACCAGAATGATTGAGAAACTTGGGTTTTTAATTCCTATAAATCCAAAACACGCATGAAAATCATGAAACTTGGCATGGTGTCATGACATGGCACCAACAAGCTGCGGAATTTTTTTTGGCCAAATTGGGACAAGCTTTGGGTTAGCTTATTGCAAACCGGAGCTTCCCTCAAGAAGACTCCTGGTTCCGAGAGGGAACGTGTCACCTCCGTGTGCGAAACGACATACGTAAACTGCCTTCTCCCGCCTTAATTTTTTTACACAACCATATTAGACCAAATAGAAGTATCGTGCTAAATTTTGGAATTATTACGTGTTCGTTTGGCCTTTTTTATACATTAATTGAGTTTCTACACATTTAATGTGTATAATTCAAATTTGAACTACAAGCACATGCTCCTGTGCACCAAAGTTGTTTGAAAAGTCACATGTGTGTCCTTGGCTGAATTTCTAGGTCCCATGAAAGAGATAGGAGTGAAATTCAAACATCTGGGCATCGTGGCTCGGCCGGAAAGATTGAGAAACTTCTTTTTTTTCAAATTCCTATCATTCCAAAACACGCCTGAAAATCATGAAACTTGGCATGGTCTCATGACATGGCACCCACATGTTGCGGTAATTTTTTGGCTGAATTGGGACGAGCTTTGGTGTAAGCTTCTTGCAAACCGGAGCTTCCCTTAAGAAGGCTCGTGGTTCCGAGAGGGAACATGTCACCTCCGTGTGCGAAACAACATACGTACACTGCCTTTGCCCGCCTTAATTTTTTACACAGCCAGATGGGAACAAATAGAAGTATCGTGCTAAATTTTGGAATTATTCCGGGTTCTTTTGGCCTTTTTATACATTAATTGTGTTTCTGGGCATTTAATGTGCATAATTCAAATTTGAACTAGAAGCACAGGCTCCAGTGCACCAAAGTTGTTTGAAAAATCACATGTGTGTCCTTGGGTGAATTTCTAGGTCCCATGAGAGATGGGAGTGAAATTCAAACATCTGGGCGTGGTGGCTCAGCCGGAAAGATTGAGAAACTTGTTTTTTTAATTCCTATCATTCCAAAACACGCCTGAAAATCATGAAACTTGGCATGGTCTCATGACATGGCACCCACATGTTGCGGTAATTTTTTGGCTGAATTGGGACGAGCTTTGGTGTAAGCTTCTTGCAAACCGGAGCTTCCCTTAAGAAGGCTCGTGGTTCCGAGAGGGAACGTGTCACCTTCATGTGTGAAACGCCATACGTACACTGCCTTCGCCCGCCTTAGTATTTTACACAGCCAGATTGGAACAAATAGAAGTACCGTGCTAAATTTTGGAATTATTCCGGGTTCTTTTGGCCTTTTTATACATTAATTGAGTTTCTGGGCATTTAATGTGCATAATTCAAATTTGAACTACAAGCACAAGCTCCAGTGCACCAAAGTTGTTTGAAAAATCACCTGTGTGCCCTTGGGTGAATTTCTAGGTCCCATGTAAAAGATGGGAGTGAAATTCAAACATCTGGGCGTCGTGGCTCGGCCGGAAAGATTGAGAAACTTGGTTTTTTAATTCTTATAATTCGAAAACATGCCTGAAAATCTTGAAACTTGGCATGGTTTCATGACATGGGACCAACATGCTGCGGTTATTTTCTTGGCCGATTTGGGACAAGCTTTGGTGTGAGCTTCTTTCAAACCGGAGCTTCCCTCAAGAAGGCTCGCGGTTCCGAGAGGGAACATGTCACCTCCGTGTGCGACACGATATACGTACACTGTATTCTCCCACCTTAATTTCTTACACAGCCAGATTAGACCAAATAGAAGTACCATGCTAAATTTAGGAATTATTCCGGGTTCGTTTGGCCTTTTTTATACATTAATTGAGTTTCTGGACATTTAATGTGCATAATTCAAATTTGAACTACAAGCATAGGCTCAAGTGCACCAAAGTTGTTTGAAAAATCACATGTGTGTCCTTGGGTGAATTTCTAGGTCCCATGCAAGAGATGGGAGTGAAATTCAAACATCTGGGCGTCGTGGCTCAGCCGGAAAGATTGAGAAACTTGGTTTTTTAATTCCTGTAATTCCAGAACACGCCTGAAAATCATGAAACCTGGCATGGTCTCATGACATGGCACCAACATGTTGCGGTAAATTTGTAGCCGAATTGCGACAAGCTTTGGAGTAAGCTTTTTGCAAACAGAGCTTCCCTCAAGAAGGCTCATGGTTCTGAGAGGGAACATGTCACCTCCATGTGTGAAATGACATACGTACACTACATTCTCGCGCCTTAATTTTTTTATAGAGCCAGATTAGACCAAATAGAAGTACCGTGCTAAATTTTGGAATTATTCCAGGCTCATTTCTCCTTTTTATACATTAATTGAGCGTCTGGGCATTTAATATGCATAATTCAAATTTGAACTACAAGCATAGGTTCCAGTGCACCAAAGTTGTTTGAAAAATCACATGTGTGTACTTGGGTGAATTTCTAGGTCCCATGCAAGATATTGGAGTGAAATTCAAACATCTGGGCGTCGTGGCTCGGCCGGAAAGATTGAGAAACTTGGTTTTTTAATTCCTGTAATTCCAAAACACGCTTGAAAATCATGAAACTTGGCATGGTGTCATGACATGGCACCAACATGCTGCGGTAAATTTTTTGGCCAAATTGGGACAAGCTTTGGAGTAAGCTTCTTGCAAACCGGAGCTTCCCTCAAGAAGGCTCGTGGTTCCGAGAGGGAACGTGTCACCTTCGTGTGCGAAACGACATACGTACACCGCCTTCTCCCACCTTAATTTTTTTACACAGCCATTTTATACCAAATAGAAGTACTGTGCTAAATTTTGGAATTATTCCGGGTTCGTTTCGCCTTTTTATACATTAATTGAGTTTCTGTGCATTTAATATGCATAATTCAAATTTGAACTACAAGCACAGGCTCCAGTGCACCAGAGTTGTTTGAAAAATCACATGTGTGTCCTTGGGTGAATTTCTAGGTCCCATGCAAGAGATTGGAGTGAAATTCAAACATCTGGGCGTCTTGGCTCGGCCGGAAAGATTGAGAAACTTGATTTTTTAATTCCTGTAATTCCGAAACACGCCCGAAAATAATGAAACTTGGCATGGTGTCATGACATGGCACCAACACGCCGTGGTAAATTTTTTTGGCCGAATTAGGAGAAGCTTTGGTGTAAGCTTCTTGCAAACCAGAGCTTCCCTCAAGAAGGCTCGTGGTTCCGAGAGGGAACGTGTCACCTCCGTGTGTGAAACAACATACGTACACTTCCTTCTCCCGCCTTAATATTTTTACACAGCCAGATTAGACCAAATAGAAGTACTGTGCTAAATTTTGGAATTATTCCAGGTTCGTTTCGCCTTTTTATACTTTAATTGAGTTTCTGGGCATTTAATGTGCATAATTCAAATTTGAACTACAAGCACAGGCTCCAGTGCACCAAAGTTGTTTGAAAAATCACATGTATGTCCTTGGCTGAATTTCTAGGTCCCATGCAAGAGATTGGAGTGAAATTCAAACATCTGGGCATCGTGGCTCGGCCAGAAAGATTGAGAAACTTGTTTTTTTAATTCCTGTAATTCCAAAACATGCGTGAAAATCATGAAACTTGGCATGGTGTCATGACATGGCACCAACACGCTGCGGTAATTTTTTTGGCCGAATTGGGAGAAGCTTAGGTGTAAGCTTCTTGCAAACCAGAGCTTCCCTCAAGAAGGCTCGTGGTTCCGAGAGGGAACGTGTCACCTCCGTGTGTGAAACGACATACAAACACTGCCTTCTTCTACCTTAATTTTTGTACACTGGCAGATTACACCAAATAGAAGTATCGTGCTAAATTTTGAAATTATTCTGGGTTCTTTTCGCCTTTTTATACATTAATTGAGTTTCTGGGCATTTAATGTGCATAATTCAAATTTGAACTACAATCAGAGGCTCCAGTGCACCAAAGTTGTTTGAAAAATCACATGTGTGTCCTTGGGTGAATTTCTAGGTCCCATGCAAGAGATGGGAGTGAAATTCAAACATCTGGGCGTCGTGGCTCGGCCAGAAAGATTGAGAAACTTGGTTTTTTAATTCATGTAATTCCAAAACACGCTAGAAAATCATGAAACTTGGCATGGTCTCATGACATGGCACCAACATGTTGTGGTAATTTTTTTGGCCGAATTGGGACATGCTTTGGTGTAAGCTTCTTGCAAACCAGAGCTTCACTTAAGAAGGCTCGTGGTTCGGAGAGGGAACATGTCACCTTCGTGTGCGAAACGACATACGTACACTGCCTTCGCCCGCCTTAATTTTTTACACAGCCAGATTGGAACAAATAGAAGTACCGTGCTAAATTTTGGAATTATTCCGGGTTCTTTTGGCCTTTTTATACATTAATTGAGTTTCTGGGCATTGAATGTGCATAATTCAAATTTGAACTACAAGCACAGGCTCCAGTGCACCAGAGTTGTTTGAAAAATCACATGTGTGTCCTTGGGTGAATTTCTAGGTCCCATGCAAGAGATTGGAGTGAAATTCAAACATCTGGGCGTCTTGGCTCGGCCGGAAAGATTGAGAAACTTGGTTTTTTAATTCCTGTAATTCCAAAACACGCCCGAAAATCATGAAACTTGGCATGGTGTCATGACATGGCACCAACACACCGTGGTAATTTTTTTGGCCGAATTAGGAGAAGCTTTGGTGTAAGCTTCTTGCAAACCAGAGCTTCCCTCAAGAAGGCTCGTGGTTCCGAGAGGGAACGTGTCACCTCCGTGTGTGAAACAACATAAGTACACTTCCTTCTCCCGCCTTAATTTTTTTACACAGCCAGATTAGTCCAAATAGAAGTACTGTGCTAAGTTTTAGAATTATTCCAGGTTCGTTTCGCCTTTTTACACATTAATTGAGTTTCTGGGCATTTAATGTGCATAATTCAAATTTGAACTACAAGCACAGGCTCCAGTGCACCAAAGTTGTTTGAAAAATCACATGTATGTCCTTGGGTGAATTTCTAGGTCCCATGCAAGAGATGGGAGTGAAATTCAAACATCTGGGCATCGTGGCTCGGCCGGAAAGATTGAGAAACTTGGTTTTTTAATTCATGTAATTCCAAAACAAGCCTGAAAATCATGAAACTTGGCATGGTCTCATGACATGGCACCAACATGTTGCGGTAAATTTTTTGGCCGAATTGGGACAAGCTTTGGTGTAAGCTTCTTGCAAACCGGAGCTTCCCTCAAGAAGGCTCGTGGTTCCGAGAGGGAACCTGTCACCTTCGTGTGTGAAACGACATACGTACACTGTCTTCGCCCGCCTTAATTTTTTACACAGCCAGATTGGAACAAATAGAAGTACCATGATAAATTTTGGAATTATTCCGGGTTCTTTTGGCCTTTTTATACATTAATTGAGTTTCTGGGCATTTAATGTGCATATTTCAAATTTGAACTACAAGCACAGGCTCCAGTGCACCAAAGTTGTTTGAAAAATCACCTGTGTGCCCTTGGGTGAATTTCTAGGTCCCATGTAAAAGATGGGAGTGAAATTGAAACATCTGGGCGTCGTGGCTCGGCCAGAAAGATTGAGAAACTTGCTTTTTTAATTCCTGTAATTCCAAAACACGCCTGAAAATCATGAAACTTGGCATGGTCTCATGACATGGGACCAACATGCTGCGGTTATTTTTTTGGCTGAATTGGGACAAGCTTTCGTGTAAGCTTCTTGCAAACCGGAGCTTCCCTCAAGAAGGCTCGTGGTTCCGAGAGGGAACATGTCACCTCCATGTGCGACACGACATACGTACACTATATTCTCCCGCCTTAATTTCTTACACAGCCAGATTAGACCAAATAGAAGTACCGTGCTAAATTTAGGAATTATTCCCGGTTCGTTTGGCCTTTTTTATACATTAATTGAGTTTCTGGGCATTTAATGTGCATAATTCAAATTTGAACTACAAGCACAGGCTCAATTCCACCAATGTTGTTTGAAAAATCACATGTGTGTCCTTGGGTGAATCTCTAGGTCCCATGCAAGAGATGGGAGTGAAATTCAAACATCTGGGCGTGGTGGCTCGGCCGGAAAGATTGAGAAACTTGATTTTTTAATTCCTATAATTCCAAAACACGCCCGAAAATCATGAAACTTGGCATGGTCTCATGACATGGCACCAACATGTTGCGGTAAATTTTGTAGCCGAATTGGGACAAGCTTTGGAGTAAGCTTCTTGCAAACTGGAGCTTCCCTCAAGAAGGCTCGTGGTTCCGAGAGGGAACATGTCACCTCCGTGTGTGAAACGACATACGTACACTGCCTTCTCCTGCCTTAATTTTTTTACAGAACCAGATTAGACCAAATAGAAGTACCGTGCTAAATTTTGGAATTATTCCAGGCTCATTTCTCCTTTTTATACATTAATTGACTGTCTGGGCATTTAATATGCATAATTCAAATTTGAACTACAAGCACAGGTTCCAGTGCACCAAAGTTGTTTGAAAAATCACATGTGTGTACTTGAGTGAATTTCTAGGTCCCATGCAAGATATTGGAGTGAAATTCAAACATCTGGGCGTTGTGGCTCGGCCGAAAAGATTGAGAAACTTGGTTTTTTAATTGCTGTAATTCCAAAACACGGCTGAAAATCATGAAACTTGGCATGGTGTCATGACATGGCACCAACATGCTGCGGTAAATTTTTTGGCCGAATTGGGACAAGCTTTGGAGTAAGCTTCTTGCAAACCAGAGCTTCCCTCAAGAAGGCTCATGGTTCCGAGAGGGAACGTGTCACCTCCGTGTGCGAAACCACATACGTACACCGCCTTCTCCCGCCTTAATTTTTTTACACAGGCATATTAGACCAAATAGAAGTACTGTGCTAAATTTTGGAATTATTCCAGGTTTGTTTCGCCTTTTTATACATTAATTGCATTTCTGGGCATTTAATGCGCATAATTCAAATTTGAACTACAAGCACAGGCTCCAGTGCACCAGAATTGTTTGAAAAATGACATGTGTGTCCTTGGGTGAATTTCTAGGTCCCATGCAAGAGATTGGAGTGAAATTCAAACATCTGGGCGTCTTGGCTCGGTCGGAAAGATTGAGAAACTTGGTTTTTTAATTCCTGTAATTCCAAAACATGCCTGAAAATCATGAAACATGACATGGTGTCATGACACGGCACCAACACGCTGTGGTAAACTTTTTTGCTGAATTGGGAGAAGCTTTGGTGTAAGCTTCTTGCAAACCAGAGCTTCCCTCAAGAAGGCTCGTGGTTCCGAGAGGTAACATGTCACCTCCGTGTGTGAAACAACATATGCACACTTCCTTCTCCCGCCTTAATTTTTTTACACAGCCAGATTAGACCTAATAGAAGTACCGTGCTAAATTTTGGAATTATTTCAGGTTCGTTTCGCCTTTTTTATACATTAATTGAGTTTCTGGGCATTTAATGTGCATAATTCAAATTTGAACTACAAGCACATGCTCCGGTGCACCAAAGTTGTTTGAAAAATCGCATGTGTGTCCTTGGGTGAATTTCTAGGTCCCACGCAAGAGATGGGAGTGAAATTCAAACATCTGGGCGTCGTGGCTCGGCCGAAAAGATTGAGAAACTTGGTTTTTTAATTCCTGTAATTTCAAAACACACGTGAAAATCATGAAACTTGGCATGGTCTCATGACATGGCACCAACATGCTGTGGTAATTTTTCTGTCCAATTTGCGAAGGCGCACACATTAACAATCAACAAAGTCATTTGGGAACAAGTGTTGTCACGTTACAAATCGGAAACACAAGTATTATTGAAACCGTGGGGGTTCGACTTACCAATTACATGCGGCCACGCGTCCCCTTTTTTATTTTCTAGGAGGTGCTGTGCGGTGTAGCTATTTGAGTACGGGAGGCGTGCGATCATACGCCTGTGCGTGCTCATCGGGAGGAGAGCCCTTTTGACCGCTACCCGCCGCCCGCTGCCTCCCAACGTCTCCCTTAATGGCGCCCGAGCACCTGTTCTACGGCGTGGCTATATGTCTCACTGGACTAAGATTTAAGAGAGAAAACTGAAAATCTGAAAAGAAAGTTTTGCATGGATCTTGATGTAAGACCCGACGGATCTATATAGTAGCGACTGCGACTTATAGCAAGCATGATGAATATAAGGACGATGACATTGGATAATAATTGGCTTACATATTTATAAACATAATAAAAAAGCCACATGCGGCAATGCCCGATATACACAATGGCAAAAGAAGAAGGAAGACAACGATCTGGCTCGCTGATCTCTACTTTCTTGATGCGTTGCTGCAGTCCGTGGGAACTAGTCTCCGCGGTGGGCGGCGACGAGCTCTTTCTTGTCCTCAAGATGCTGGTTGAGAGTATCCACAGATTCCTCCACCAGCCTTCTGCGCTCGATGCGCAGCATGGCATTCTCGTCCATAAGTTTCTCGACGATGACGCCGGTCCTCTTCAACAAGGCAGTGGTCTGCTCCAGCTGCTCCGCACTTCCGACGATCTTCGCCCTCAGCAGGTCGCGCTTGGCCCGGAGCTTCGCATTGCTCTCATTTAGTTGTCGAATGACGTCGGTAGATTGTTCAAATGAGGCTTTCAGGTCATCCTGCAACCTCGCCCACCTGGAATCTGATCCATCTACCTAAGGACGAGGGCACGCATGCGCTTGTAAGAGTCCTCGCCTGCCCTTGAGGCATTTTCCTAGGCCGCCACGGCGTGGGAGGACATCTCTTCTAGATTCGGGGCGCGGCGGGACATCTCTTCTGCTTCCGCGGTGCGGCCGGACCAGTATGCTGCATCGACGGCGCGGCGGTTCCTCCGTGCTGCTTCGGCGGCGTGGCGGGACCTCTTTGCTGCTACGGCCGTGCGGCGGGACATGTTGGCTGCTTTTGCGGTGAGGCGGTACATCTCTTGTGCTACCGCTTCCAGGCTCGCCTCTCCCTGGTGGCAATCTCTCGACCCAGAACTTACGCTGGCCATGGCAGATGCAAGGGAATGATGATGAATGACTTGTTTGTTTTTGGCTTTTTGTGGATGAGGAGTTGAGGAGGAATGTGCAGTCATCTTGGAGTAGTAGTATTTATAACCGCGTAGTAATACGCTCCTACGTGGGAAACCATTTGGGTTTTGATCGGTGTGAACAGGTTTGCAATTTGGAATGTGACGGGACGCATGCTCAAAATTTACTGACGGTTATAAGCGCGGCACTATTCTCAAAAGGCGTAACATGGGCACATACGCCTTCTCGGCCGCGTACGTGGCATTTGCACCATAGGGTGCACCACAATAGGCAATGTCAGCACACGTCTTGTTCCAACAACCGTGTGCGCTCGTTATTACCATCGTGCACGCTTCTTTTAATTAGAATGGGTGTGCCCGTCTAGCGCACACACATTGATCTATATAACTGTTTCAGTTTGTTGTGGATAATCGCAAACGGTTCGTCCATGTGAAGTGTATGCCATCAATCGCAGACACTTTGATCTGGCTTACCCGTTTCTGTTCTGTTGCCTAATCGCAAACAGTTAATCCTTCTGAAGCGCATGCCGTCAATCACACACACCTTGATCTGGCTGACCGTTTCTTTTGTGTTGCCTAATCACAAACAGTTCATCCAAGTGAACCGTATGTTGTATATCGCACACATGTTCATCTGGCTTCTTGTTTCTTTTGTGTTTCCTAATCGACAATGACCACGAGGAGGGACCCTCTCCGGCTCTTCCAAGGAGAAAGAGCCCATCTGCTCTTCCAAGGGCAAAGAGCTCATCTGCTCTTCCAAGAGGAAAGAGCTCGTCTGCGACATCAGGGAGGGCACCCTACAGTCATGCTCTTCCAAGGGGAAGGAGCCCATCTGCGACAACATGGAGCGCATCCTGGGTCCATGCTCTTCCCACGGGAACGAGTCCATCTGTGACAAGTCAGGAAACCCATGGTTTGTTTTGTCGTGCCTCTTCACAGGGGGAAACCCATGATTTGTTTTGTCGAGTCCCTTTTGTAGTGTAGTGAGAATATATCCAGTTTTAGTTGCTATATTTGGTTGTTTGCAGTATGCCTTGTTTATTTCAGTTGTTCACAAACTATGGCCTCTATCGCAATGTGATTCTCTATCTGTGCAATTATTTACTGTGTAGTACATTTCATCAATCCAGTTTTAAACATACCGATAGGAATGCATATATTTGCTTGTTGTTAAGCCTGTTATAGCTCGCATATGCCTCTTCTAAAGTTTTTTGATTGTTCGGTTGTTTGTAGTTAGCATATGTCCAGTTTCAATTGCTATCTTTGGTTGTTCGTAGTATGCCTTGTTTATTCCAGTTATTCACAAGATGATGTTCTATATGTGCAAGTATGAACTGGGCAGTTCAATTTCATAAGTACCAGTTTCAACAATACCACTATGAATGACTAGATTTGGTTGCTGCATCTTGTAGTTAACATGCCTTTCCATTTTTATTTAAAAATAACCAGTGTACTTAGACCGACACAATACCAGTTTGAAGGACTATGTTTGCTTGTTGTTAAATGTTAGGCCTGTTGCAGTTAACACACCTTTCCACTTGTTTTGCTTTACTAGTGTTCTTAAACCTGCACACTGAAGCTATCTTTTGGAGATTATTTTGTCTGCCATGGATATATTTGGTTGATGTTTAGCCTGTTGTGCTTAACATGCCTCTCATTGTACCTTCACAGGATAATTTTGGGAACGACTGCCGTTTTCCATCGAGGTTAGTTTCATCCCATGGCTTATATATACTCACTGTTCAGGATATCGTTAGCTGGTACCATATAGGCCGGGGGCTGATAAGGGACTAATCAGTGAATCGGACTTTTAACTAAATATATCTGTAACTCATTTATCGTTAGGTTAACTAGGGCCATATGTAATATATCTAAGGCTACATAGCAACATGCATTATACTTAATGTCTAAATATGCAATCCTGGGCTACATAGCAACAAGGAAGAGTGTTACCTTAATGTTCTGATAATGTCTAGATATACGTAGAAGAGCAGCAGCAGCAACAACAACAACAATAACACATCCCTGTTTGGATACTCAACTTAGCTAGAGGTTAGAGTTAGTTTTAGCTCATGACTAACCCTGAACTAACTCCATCCAAAGAGGTGTTTGGATGACAGGGTTAGATTGACGATAAATGCACTAGGAGAACTAGCTCCAATTAGTACCTCTTGGGTTGGATAGTTTTTTTGGGTGGGTTAGATGCAACTAGCGCAAACTAGCCCTCATGTTTGGATATACTTTAGGGCTATTGGGGCAATGAGATATCGATGAACCAACATTAAGTGAGGAAGCTGATAAAGATTATTAGTAAAATGGGTTAAAAGATGGCAATTAAACTATTTGTTTACACTTCATCCAAGATAACAACGGATTGCAGGATGGTAAGTAAGAACTCTACAGCCTTGTTTTTACTGCCCATAATGAGTTGTGTTAGATGACAATGTCTGAATCATTTTCCTTTGTAGTGGTTCCCAAAGAAGTTTACTCAAGATTACCTCTCAAACTACATGATTGGTGAGCATGCAAAGGTTAAAGTATTTCTACCAAAACACGATGATTATCTAGATGTTTTCATGAAGATCGTGAAGGATGGGCGGTCGGCCATCACAAGGGGTTGGACTAGAGTCGTGCATGCCTTCTGCAGGGAGGAGGGCACAATATGGGCATTCCGCTTCACCTTGTTTAGCAACCAGAATGTATTTCGCCTCTTTCCTTTTCGTCTTTAATAGTACAAGTATACAACTGTGGCTCATCATTCTTTATGTGGTTCTTATGTAATTCTTGAACATATGTACCTATGAATCGAATAATGCATTGGTTGTTTGAACCTGATGGATATGAATAAAGCTATATCATACATTCAAATTCAAATCTGGTACAATTTGAAATAGCAGCAATTAAATTACGGTGAAATTACGCTCTCCGGGTCGTTACGGCACACACGGTTCGTAAAACACAAATGTTTGCGATATACACCATAATCCGACACGGTTCACAGAGAGGAAACGTGTGCAAGCATGCACACAGTTGCCGTTTGCAAAGCGTGTGTGATGTCAGACAATATCACAAATGGTGTGGGAAAAATAAACGTTTGTGATAGTTGCCTTATCGTACACGATTCACAACCATGAACTGCTTCTGATGAAGTATGCATCGTAAACATTGCACCACATCATAGCGCGTGTGATAGTTGTTGTGAACGACAGTGTTAGGTGGTCCGACGTTTCGTAATCCTGTCCGACACTCGTAGGGCGATTAGCTAATCTTCTTAATTAGTTATAGCATACGGTTTGGGAAAAGTGAATGTGTGTGATTGTCTACTCACTAGAAAAAAGACACATCCGTGACATTTCGGGCCGAATGAAAAACAAATTATGTCATACTTATGACACTTCTATGATGATAATTGTGACAAAACCCGGTATCATCATAGATGTGGTAGGGTCCTACTTCTATGATCATGACAGAAAATGGGCTTTTCGTCTTGGACAGGCCGAAGACACAGCTGCATGACATTCTTTGGGCCGTCCATGACAAAAAATCATGGTAGAAGCGAGGGCGAGGAAAATATCAGGGTGTTCCTGGTTACGGTGGGTGGTCGGGGCCGAGCGATGCGCGTTTCTCTCGTACACACACGCACGTGGGTGCGAGGCATTGGGCTATAACTGAACCTGAGCGAGGTGTTGGGCTCTAACTTAACCCGAGCGATTGCACTATAGGCTACGCGTTACTAAACCCGAGCAATCGATCGATGGCTGTTAACTGAACCCGAGCGATCGATCGATGGCTACTGCTGCTAACTGAAGCCGATCGATGCTGCCTCTAGATGAACAGTGAGCCTTGCTGGGGGGTTTGGATGAACAGTTCCCGGTGGGGGTGGATGAACAGGACCCGTGGTGTTGCCTCTGGATGAACAGGATCCTGATCGATCGAGCCGGTTGAGGCTACATGAACAGGACCCCATGGAGGGCTGGATGAACAAGACCACCCAGTGGAGGGCAGGATGAACAGTAGACGGTGTAGGGCTAGATGAACAGTAGCCCGTCGAGGGGTGGTTGAACAGGAGCCCGTGGAGAGGGTTGGTTGAACAGTAGCCGATGGAGTAGCGTGCGTTGGTGGCTGGATGAACAGGAGCCCGTGGATGAACAGTCACAGGTGGAGGCTGGAGGAGGTCGACGGTGGATGAACAGTAGCCCGTGGAGGCTGGAGGGGGTCGACGGTGGAGATGAACAGTATCCTGTGGAGTCCTGTTTTACGGTACGCCACACCCCTCCCGATGAACAGGACCCCCGTTTCGACCGTAGCGCTCCAACACAAGTTTGTTTCCTCCGTTTTGCGATACACCACACCCATCCCGATCAACAGGACCCCCGTTTCGACCGTAGGAGGTCCGTTTCCTCCGTTTTGCGGTACGCCAGACCCCTCCCGATGAATAGGATCCCGTTTCGACCGTGGCCGGTCGAACACAAGGCCATTTCCTCCGTTCTGCGGTACGCCAGGCCTCGTTTCCATTGGCTGTTCCATCCAAGCCCTCCCGATGAACACGACGACGCATTCCGTTCCGACCCAGCCGGTTGGCTCCCCATGAACACGACGATGATGTTGTTTCTCCGTTCCGACCCAGCCATGTACACGAGCCCTGGCCGTACGTATGCACGAGTAGGCGTTCGAGACCCTGCACGTATGTACATATGTGGCCGTATTTTCTTTCTTGCACACTGGCCGATGTACATACGTGTACATGCTACACGTGTGCCTCTACTACGACACGTGCGCGCCTCTACATCGACCACTATGTACGTACACGTTCGCGACCAGAATGACAACGCTACGTACGCTTTGACCAGGTGGGTCCTGACTGTCAGGCACTTCCTTGCGTGCGAACATGTAGCTGGTGGGTCAAGCAGTGAGGGGAAGAATCGTTTTTTGCCAGGACGCACTTCCTTGCGTGCGAAGATGTAGCTAGTGGGTCCCAGGAATCAGGGGGAAACGTTTTTAGCGAAATACGGTGCCCGCCCGGTGGGTCCCCACTATCACGTGGAGGAATAATTATTTTGCGCGTAATAAGGAGGCACTTCCTTGCTACGGCCGTGGACCCAGCTGTCAGCCTCTCCACGTACAGTCTAGGTCTGATGGAAGCCGTTCATTAACCACGTTGACTAATACGTCTCCATCGTATCTACTTTTCCAAACACTTTTGCCCTTGTTTTGGACTCTAACTTGCATGATTTGAATGGAACTAACCCAGACTGACGCTGTTTTCAGCAGAATTGCCATGGTGTTATTTATGTGCAAAAACTAAAGTTCTCGGAATGACCTAAAACTCCTCGAAGATTATTTTTGGAAATAATAAAAAATACTAGCAAAGAATCAAGGCCACGGGCCCACACCCCAGCCACAAGGGTGGGGGCGCACCTGCCCCCCTGGGTGCGCCCCCTACCTCAACTCCAACACCATATATTCGTGTTCGGGGAGAAAAAATGAGCGAGAAGGAATCATTGCGTTTTACGATACGAAGCCGCCGCCAAGCCCTAAACTCTCTCGGGAGGACTGACCTGGAGTCCATTAGGGGCTCCGGAGAGGGGAATCCATCGCCGTCGTCATCATCAACCTTCCTTCATCACCAATTTCATGATGCTCACTGCCGTGGGTGAGTAATTCCATCGTACGCTTGCTGGACGGTGATGGGTTGGATGACATTTATCATGTAATCAAGTTAGTTTTGTTAAGGTTTGATACCTAGTATCCACTATGTTCTGAGATTGATGTTGCTATGACTTTGATATGCTTAATGCTTGTCACTAGGGCCCGAGTGCCATGATTTCAGATCTGGACCTATTATGTTTTCATGAATATATGTGAGTTCTTGATCCTATCTTGCAAGTCTATAGTCACCTACTATGTGTTATGATCCGGCAACCCCGAAGTGACAATAGTCGGGACCACTCCCAGTGATGACCATAGTTTGAGGAGTTTATGTATTCACCATGTGTTAATGCTTTGGTCTGGTACACTATTAAAAGGAGGCCTTAATATCCCTTAGTTTCCGCTAGGACCCCGCTACCACGGTGTAACACCCCGGATTTAACTTTCCCTATTTGTACTCCAACTCTTGCCGTTTCCGGCGTTAAGTTATATTTATTTCCTCGGGTTCGGGTTTTGTCTCCGTGTGTTTTTATCGTTGTCATGCATCTCATATCATGTCATCATGTGCATTGCATTTGCATACGTGCTCGTCTCAGGCATTCGAGCATTTTTCCCGTTGTCCGTTTTGCATTCCGGCGCTTCGTTCTCCTCCGGTGGTCATTTCTAGCCTTCTTTCGTGTATGGGGATTAAACATTTCCGGATTGGACCGAGACTTGCCAAGCGGCCTTGGTTTACTACCGGTAGACCGCCTGTCAAGTTTCGTACCATTTGGACTTCGTTTGATACTCCAACGGTTAACCGAGGGACCGAAAAGGCCTTGTGTGTGTTGCAGCCCAACACCCCTCCAATTTGGCCCAAAACCCACCTAACTCTGCTTCATCATCTAGAGCGTTCGATCACGATCGCGTGTCCGAAAACCGCACCTCATTTGGACTCTCCTAGCTCCTCCTATGCCTATAAATAGATCCCTCCACGAAATTCCGGATCCCCCTCGTCCTCAAACCCTAATCCCAGATCCGCGCCGGCCGGACACGTCCGCCCCGGCCGGACGCGTCCGCCCCGCCGCCTCGGCCACTCCCGCGGCGCCAAGTGTCACCGCCGCCGCCTTCCCCCGCGCCGGCCCGCGCGGCCCAGGGAAGGCCCTCCCGGCCCGCGCGCCGCCGCCTCCCGGCGGCCGCCTCGCGCCGCCCCGCGCCGCCGCCGCGCCATGCCGCCGCCTCGCGCCGCCTCCGCCGACCCCGGGAGCACCTCGCCGGCCTTCTCCTTCCTCCGGCGAGCCGCGATGAACTCCGGCGTCTACAGTGTTTCCGGCCAACTTCGAAATCCGTGCAAACCCTAGATCTAAGGGTTGTTTTTTTCTAAGTCCCAGTTATTCTCAGTCCATATGCACATGTTCGTAGCTCCGTAACTTTACATTCGTAGCTCCGATTCATGCATATAGCATAGCAAAATGTTCATCTCAGAGAGTACATCATTTCATTCCATTGCATCATTTTCATTTGAGCTCATCTTGATGCCCGAAATGCTGTTAGAAGAGGGCTACTTGAGTTAATTGCCAGATCTGTTACTCCGTTTAGCACTTTTGTCTTTTTTCCCATGATTAATGTGTGCATGATATGCCCGTGAGTTCTACTTATGTTTTGTTAAGGGTTTTGTCATCTTTCCAGAGGTGCAACCCATGTATTTTTAGGTTGTGTGTGGTGACTTGTGCAAGCTTGCAAAGTGGTGCACTTGCTAATTCTGTTTTCACGGACTTAGTGATTTCACCAAGTCCTGGAGCTGTTTATCTCATGTTGCCATATGTTCATGTTGTTTCCTAGTGATCCGTGCCTCTTTTGAGGATGATCAGTAAGGGAGTTGTGTTAATATTGTAGTGCTCTATCCATGCATTTGTTTGTTTGCATTTATGGAGCACCCTAGCTTGAGTCAATCGAGCTCTACTTTTGCTACTTTGTGAATCTGGGCAGATTGTCAACTTGTTTGCAATTTTGCCGGTGATGTTGTAGTTGATCCGTGCATGCTATGCTATTGTTCTTGCCATTTCTAGCTTTAATTTTGTGCCTTCTTGATGGGTGTATGCTTGTATTTCCATGACTTGCTCTGTAGTGAGTGCATCGAGCTCGTAAACATGCCTACTTGAGTTATATTTCAGCATGTGTCAGTTTTTCACAAAGTCTGAAACTGATTATGTTTTTGCTATGTTCACATGCTTGCAATTGTATTTTCTGATCCCTTTTGACTCAAGGTCACTAAGGGAATTTTGTTAAGCTCTTTGAGTAGCTCCATGCCATGCTTTACTTTGCCATGTTCAGGTCCTGTAGCATGTAGTTTTGTTGCTCCGAAGAGGGCTACCTGATCTGAAATTCCAGACAAGTGTTGATTTCACTAAGTCTGAGATCTGTTTGCCATTTGCATTTTTTCCATGCTTGTTTGAACCTGTTAATTGATGATTTGGCCGTAGCCCAGTGCTAGATTTTTGTTAAGCATCTTGTGTGAATCCCTGCCATGTATTGTTTTGTCATGTTTGAGTGCTGTAGCATGTTCATTTCTTTGCATTTAGATGCCTACTTGCTGTAAATCGCAGACCGGTGTCATTTTTGAATCGCTTGCCATTTCCAAACCGTAACTCCGATTCCGGCGTTCTTTATATCGTTTTCAAGCGATTTCATCTCATCTTTCCAGTGGCACACTTGGATTTCCATCTTGAGGCCAGGTTCATGCATTTCCTATCATATCTTGCATTTTGCATCCCGCATCGCATCCCGCATAGCATATCATCTTTACATTGTGTTGTTTGAGTTTGCACGTGGTTGATTGTGTCCTTGTTGCTTGTTTGTCTTGTTTGGGTAGAGCCGGGAGACGAGTTCGCTAACGAGGAGCCCGTTGAGTTTGCTTTCGAGGATCCAGTCAACTCTGACAACTGTGCAGGCAAGATGATCATACCCTCGAAATCACTACTATCTTTGCTATGCTAGTTTGCTCGCTCTTTTGCTATGCCATTGCTACGATGCCTACCACTTGCTTGCAAGCCTCCCAAATTGCCATGTCAAACCTCTAACCCACCAATGTCCTAGCAAACCGTTGATTGGCTATGTTACCGCTTTGCTTAGCCCCTCTTATAGCGTTGCTAGTTGCAGGTGAAGATTGGAGGCCGTTCCTTGTTGGAACATATATTTTACTTGTTGGGCATATCATTATATTGCTATGTTATCTTGACGCATCTATATACTTGGTAAAGGGTGGAAGGCTCGGCCTCTCGCCTAGTGTTTTGTTCCACTCTTGCCGCCCTAGTTTCCGTCATATCGGTGTTATTTTCCCGGATTTTTGCGTTCCTTACGCGGTTGGGTTATAATGGGAACCCCTTGATGTTTCGCCTTGATTAAAGCTTTTCCAGCAATGCCCAACATTGGTCTTACCATTCGCCACCTATCCTTTTCTTTCCCTTGGGTTCTGCAGACTCAAGGGTCATCTTATTTTAACCCCCCCGGGCCAGTGCTCCTCTGAGTGTTGGTCCCACCGAGCGATGTCCGGGGCTACCAGGGGCAACTCTGGGCTGGCCTACCCGACGTCTGGCTCATCTGAGTGTGCCTTGAGAAAGAGATATGTGCAGCTCCTATCGGGATTTGTCGGCACATTCGGGCGGTGTTGTTGGACTTGTTTTAACCCGTCGAAGTGTCTTGAATTACTGAGATACCGAGTCTGATCAGAACGTCTTGGGAGGAGGTCTATTCCTTCGTTGACCATGAGAGCTTGTCATGGGCTAAGTTGGGACTCCCCTGCAGGGATTTGAACTTTCGAAAGTCGTGCCCGCGGTTATGGGCAGATGGGAATTTGTTAATGTCCGGTTGTAGATAACTTGAACCTTAACTTAATTAAAATGAATCAACTGAGTGTGTTACCGTGATGGCCTCTTCTCAGCGGAGTCTGGGAAGTGGACACGGTGTTGGAGTAATGTTTGCGCAGGTTGCTCTCTAGTTTCTCGCTCGTGCTTTGCCTCCTCTTCTCGCTCTCTTTTGCGAATAAGTTAGCCACCATATTTTCTAGTCGCTTGCTGCTACTCCACTCATATTTTACCTTGCCATTCCTATAAGCTTAAATAGTTTTGATCGCGAGGGTGCGTGATTGCTGAGTCCCTGTGGCTCACAGATTACTATTACACCAGATGCAGGGCCTGATGATTCCGCTCCAGGAGACGCGTATGAGCTCAAGTGGGAGTTCGATGAAGACTCTCAACGTTACTATGTTTCCTTTCCCGATGATCAGTAGTGGTGCCCAGTTGGGGGTGAACAGGACCGTTGTCGCATGTTGGGTTCTCTTTTATTTTGGCGCCGTAGTTGGGCCATGAGTGTTTGGATGATGTAATGTTATTTATGTACTTGATTGACGTGGCGAGTGTAAGCCAACTATGTTATCTCCCCTTTATTATTTATATTACATGGGATGTTGTGAAGATTGCCTAACTTGCGACATATGCCTTCAATGCGATTATGCCTCTAAGTCATGCCTCGACACGTGGGAGATATAGTCGCATCGAGGGTGTTACAAGTTGGTAATCAGAGCCTTCCCCGACCTTAGGAGCCCCATTGCTTGATCGTTTTTAGCGTCCGAGTTGTGTCTAGAAAAATGTTTTGAGTCTTTTAGGAATTATATATCGGAGAGATTAGGAATTCTTTTTACTTCCCAGTCTCCTCATCGCTCTGGTAAGGCATCCTGACGTAGAGTTTTGACTTTTCTCTTCTCAAATTTCACTAAAAAAAATTTTAGGATCACACGGGTATCTTGGAATCGTTCCGATGGTTTTATGATGAGAACATTGTCTTGGTGCCTCCTGTCAGGGGTTTAGTGGAAGTGTCCCGGGGAGTTGAGCTCTGAGGTGTTGTCATCGTAATTTTATCGTTGCAGTTCTGGAATACCTGAGTCTAGTACGCCGACATCGAAAATATCTTTTATGCAGTTCGTTGGTGAGATAACCTCGACGCCACCCAGTACTGGGGCGGGAGTTCGGGAGTATCGCCATAACTTGTAAAACGGATGCTTTTCGAAGGTTGAGGTAGATGGTTTCCGAAGGTTTCTTGGTTATGTGTTGAAGGATGGATACAGCTGGATGTAGGATTTGCTAGTTTGGGTGAGATATTATGCTTCCCCTGTATCCCCAACACCTGATTGCATAACCGGAAAGGTTCGGGAGTTTCATAGGTGGGAATTCTAGTAGCTCTAGTTCTTCTTCCATGGATATTGGTTTGAGATTGGGATTTCTTACCGATTATTCGTTCTTGATCCGTACCTTGTTGAATTATTTCTCTACCTTAATTCTACGTGGCTTCTCAATTTATGGATATGTGACCATTTCAAGAGGAATGCATTCGTTCATTTTGTTCGGATGTGAAGACTATATGTTGCAATTTTCATTCCGTTGGATTCATCTTCAATATTTGTCTATCAATGTGCTAATGGTGGTCAACCTCTTCAGGATGGCTCCTCCAACGCGCACGACTCCGAATCCTGATCCGCCACCACCTCCACCTCCTCCAGAGGCATGGCAAGCTGTGATGGCCGCAACCAATGCAAACACACAGCTGATCATGCAAATTCTTCAAGAGCGCAATCAAGGCAACCAAGGGAATCAAGGCAGCAATCAGAATCACTTTGCTACACTCAACCAGTTCCTTGCTAACGGGCCAAAGACTTTCAGCAATTGTGTTGAGGCAACCGATGCTGACGATTGGCTTGTGGATCTGTGCAAGCATTTCGAGTGCAGTAACGTCAGGTCTGAGGACTTTGTCAAGTTCGCTTCCTTCCAACTCAAATATCAAGTTGCAGAATGGTTCTAGCAGTACAAGGACTCCAGAGGTGGACGTGTTATCACTTGGGATGATTTCCGTCGAGATTTCCGAGCTCATCATATTCCCCAGAGCGTGGTTCAAAGCAAGCGTGAGGAATTCCGCAATCTGAAGCAAGGCTCTTTGTCTGTCTATGACTACAACAAGTTGTTCCAGAAGCTCGCCCGCTTTGCCAAGCAGGACGTCCCTGATGAGAAGAGCATGATATACCAGTTCAGGGGTGGTCTCACAGAAGAAATCCAGCTAGCTCTTGTTCTCTTCGAGCCCTTGAGATACGATGAGTTCTACAACATGGCACTGAAGCAAGAGGCTGCTCAGTTGAGGTGCGACGCTTCCAAGAAGCGAGCCAGAGATGTTACTCCTTCTTTGTCTACTCAAGTGGCCAAGCAGCAGAAGTATTGGCTTCCTCCTCCTCCGTTCCGTCAGCCGTATCAGCGGAAGAGCAAAGGTGGCAGTGGTTCTTCCCACCCACCCAACCCTGGCTTTCAGAACAAGCCTTCGTCTCAACCTCCAAGATCGAGTGCTCCGTATCACCGTCCGCTTTCAGAGGTGACGTGCAACAAGTTCCAACAGAAGGGTCACTATGCTAACAAGTGTTTCAACCAGAGGCGTCTTCCTCCTCCTCCTCCTGTCAGATCGGCAAGTACAGCTGTGGTCAAGCATAACCCCAAGTCCGCCAAGGTCAACTTGCTGAATGCAGCTCAGGCAGAGGAATCACCAGATGTGATCATGGGTAACCTTCCTGTTAATGATATTCCTGCAAAAGTTCTTTTTGACATGGGTGCATCGCATTGTTTCATCTCGAGGCCATTTGTTTCTAAGCATGAGTTGCCTTTACAAGATTTGGCTAGACAGTTATCTGTTGTTTCTCCGGGTAAATTCATGAATGCAAGCGCTATTGCCCCAGATGTTTCTATCACTTTGGGCGATTACAAGTTTCTCTCTTCTCCGGTGGTTCTTGGTAACTCGGATATTGATCTTACTCTCGGGATGGATTGGCTTTCTAAGCACAAGGCACATCTCGATTGTGCAGCCAGGCAGATTCAATTGACTCATTCGTCTGAGGATGTAATTGTCTTTGCCGCTCGGGATAATACCATCCGTCTGTTTTCTCTCAATGAGAAGGGTGAATTGGACGCTATCTCGCAAATTCCAGTAGTTTGCAAATATCAAGACGTCTTTCCAGAAGAGCTTCCAGGAATGCCTCCGCACCGGCCAGTCGAATTCGTTATTGATCTTGAGCCTAACACGGAACCTGTGTGCAAATGTCCTTACAAGCTCGGACCTGAAGAGTTGAAGGAGCTGAAGAAGCAACTCGATATTCAAGAGAAAATGGGTCTCATCCGGCCTAGTTCTTCTCCGTGGGGTTGTGGTGTTCTTTTTGTGAAGAAGAAGAAGGATGGAACGGACCGACTTTGTGTTGATTACCATCCAGTGAACAAGAAGACCATCAAGAACAAATATCCACTTCCCAACATCAATGAGCTCTTCGAACAACTCAAAGGTGCCCAAGTATTCTCCAAGCTTGATCTCCGCATGGGTTATTACCAGATTCGCATTCGTGAGCAAGATATTCCCAAGACGGCTTTCAGGACAAGCTTTGGTTCATATGAATACACTGCCTTGTCTTTTGGTCTCGCCAACGCTCATCCAACGTTCTCTCGCATGATGAACTTCATCTTCAACGCCTACACCAATGACTTCGTTTTGGTCTATCTCGACGACATTTTGGTTTTCTCGAAGAACAAGGAAGATCATGCCAAGCACTTGCGTTTGGTTCTTGATAAGCTCAGGGAACATCAGTTCTACACCAAGTTCTCCAAGTGTGAGTTTTGGCTCAATGAGGTTCTTTATCTTGGTCATATCATCTCTGCCAAGGGCATTGCCGTGAATCCTGAGAAGGTGTCTGCAATTGTGAATTGGGAACCGCCTCAGAACGTGAAGAAACTCCGTAGCTTCCTCGGTCTCGCAAGCTATTGTAGAAGATTCATTGAAAACTTTTCTAAGATCGTGAAGCCTCTCTCAAATCTTCTCCAGAAGCATGTCAAGTACGTTTGGTCTCTGGAGTGTGATATTGCTTTCAACACTTTGAAAGAGAAATTGATCACTGCTCCAGTTCTGACTCCGCCTGATGAATCCAAGCCATACGAGGTCTTTTGTGATGCCTCTCTCCAAGGTCTTGGCGCAGTATTGATGCAAGAGAAGAAAGTTGTTGCTTATACATCTCGTCAGTTAAAGCCGAATGAGAAGAACTACCCCACTCACGATCTCGAGTTGGCGGCAGTTGTGCATGCTCTTTTGACTTGGAGACATCTTCTATTGGGAAGAAAAGTGGATATTTCACTGATCACAAGAGTCTCAAGTACATCTTCACTCAGCCTAATCTCAACCTCAGGAAAACTCGATGGGTTGAAATGATTCAAGAGTATAATCCGAGTATCGAGTATACTCCAGGCAAGGCCAATGTGATTGCTGACGCTTTGAGCAGAAAGGCTTACTGCAACAGTCTGATTCTCAAGCCTTATCAACCCAAGCTTTGTGAAGCTTTCAGTAAACTTAATCTGCAAGTTGTTCCTCAAGGTTTCCTCGCCAACCTTCAAGTCTCTCCTACCTTGAAAGACCAGATTCGCCAAGCCCAGCTTCCTGATGCTATGGTGAAAAAGGTGAAGATTGGGATTGCCAAGAGTCAGTCCAAGTACAAGTGCTACCACCTTGATGACAAGGACACTCTCTTCTTCGAGGATCATATTGTTGTGCCCAAAGGTGACCTCCGTAAAGTGATCATGAACGAGGCTCACAATTCTCTCCTCTCCATCCACCCTGGGAGCACGAAGATGTATCAGGACCTTAAGCAAGCTTATTGGTGGACTCGAATGAAGCGCGAGATCGCTCAATTCGTGAATGAATGTGATGTCTGCAGAAGAGTGAAGGCAGAACACCAAAGGCTAGCTGGTCTCCTCCAACCTCTTGCCATTCCAGAATGGAAGTTTGACCACATTGATATGGACTTCGTGACTGGGTTTCTAAAGTCCAAGCGTGGCAATGATGCTATATTCGTTGTCATCGACAAACTCACCAAAGTGGCTCACTTTCTACCTATCAAAGAGTCGATCACTTCAGCTCAATTGGCGGAACTCTATACCTCTCGCATTGTCTCTCTGCACGGTATTCCTCAAGTGATCTCTTCAGACCGTGGCAGCATCTTTACCTTGAAGTTCTGGGATTCTTTCCAGAAGGCCATGGGCACGAACATCCGCTTCAGCACTGCTTTCCATCCTCAAACAAGCGGTCAAGTCGAGCATGTCAACCAGATTCTTGAAGATATGCTCAGGGCTTGTGTGATCTCCTTCGGCATGAAGTGGGAGGATTGTCTTCCTTATGCTGAATTCTCCTACAATAACAGTTTTCAAGCAAGTTCGGGCAAGGCCCCTTTTGAAATTCTGTATGGTAGGAAGTGCCGTACCCCTCTCAACTGGTCTGAAACCGGTGAACGTCAGCTTTTGGGTAATGACTTAATAATAGAGGCAGAAGAAATGTGCAAAGTCATTCGTGATAACCTCAAAGCAGCCCAATCCCGCCAGAAGAGCTACTATGATAGTAAGCACCGTGATTTTGCTTTCGAGATCAGAGATCATGTTTACCTCCGCGTCTCTCCTATGAAAGGTACTTGTCGCTTCGGTATCAAAGGGAAGCTTGCTCCTAGATACGTGGGACCTTTCAAGATTGTCAGCAAGATAGGCGACCTCGCCTATCAACTCGAGCTTCCTTCAAACTTTGCAAATGTTCATGATGTGTTCCATGTCTCTCAGCTTCGAAAGTGCTTCAAGACTCCTGACCGCACTGTCAACTTCGAGGACATTGAGATCCAAGAAGATCTCTCTTATCGTGAGCACCCAGTTGCTATTCTTGAAGAGACTGAACGCAAGACTCGCAACAAGTCAATCAAATTTCTCAAAGTCAAGTGGTCACACCATTCCGACCGTGAAGCTACCTGGGAACGCGAGGATCACCTCCGTTCTGAGTACCCAGCGTTCTTTCAGTCCTAGATCTCGGGACGAGATCCTTTCATAGTGGTGGAGTGTTGTAACACCCCGGATATAACTTTCCCTATTTGTACTCCAACTCTTGACGTTTCTGGCGTTAAGTTATATTTATTTCCTCGGGTTCGGGATTTGTCTCCGTGTGTTGTTATCGTTGTCATGCATCTCATATCATGTCATCATGTGCATTGCATTTGCATACGTGCTCGTCTCAGGCATTCGAGAATTTTTCCCGTTGTCTGTTTTGCATTCCGGCGCTTTGTTCTCCTCTGCTGGTCATTTCTAGCCTTCTTTCATGTGTGGGGATTAAACATTTCCGGATTGGATCGAGACTTGCCAAGCGGCTTTGGGTTTACTACCGGTAGACCGCCTATCAAGTTTCGTACCATTTGGACTTCGTTTGATACTCCAACAGTTAACCGAGGGACCGAAAAGGCCTCGTATGTGTTGCAGCCCAACACCCCTCCAATTTGGCCCAAAACCCACCTAACTCTGCTCCATCATCTAGAGCGTTCGATCATGATCGCGTGGCCGAAAACCGCACCTCATTTGGACTCTCCTAGCTCCTCCAATGCCTATAAATAGATCCCTCCACGAAATTCCGGATCCCCCTCGTCCTCAAACCCTAATCCCAGATCCGCGCCAGCCGGACACGTCCGCCCCGGTCGGACGCGTCCGCCCCGCCGCCTCGGCCACTCCCGCGGAGCCAAGTTTCACCGCCGCCGTCTTCCCCCGTGCCGGCCTGCGCGGCCCAGGGAAGGCCCTCCCGGCCCGCGCGCCGCCGCCTCGCGCCGCCCCGCGCCGCGCCGCCGCCGCCGCCTCGCCCGGCCGCCGCCTCCGGCCGCCGCCGCCACCGCCGACCCCGGGAGCACCTCGCCGGCCTTCTCCTTCCTCCGGCGAGCCGCGACGAACTCCGGCGTCTACAGTGTTTCCGGCCAACTTCGAAATCCATGCAAACCCTAGATCTGAGGGTTGTTTTTTTTCTAAGTCCCAGTTATTCTCAGTCCATATGCACATGTTCGTAGCTCCGTAACTTTACATCCGTAGCTCCGATTCATGCATATAGCATAGCAAAATGTTCATCTCAGAGAGTACATCATTTCATTCCATTGCATCATTTTCATTTGAGCTCATCTTGATGCCCGAAATGCTGTTAGAAGAGGGCTACTTGAGTTAATTGCCAGATCTGTTACTCCATTTAGCACTTTTGTCTTTTTTGCCATGATTAATGTGTGCATGATATGCCCGTGAGTTCTACTTATGTTTTGTTAAGGGTTTTTTCATCTTTCCAGAGGTGCAACCCATGTATTTTTAGGATGTGTGTGGTGACTTGTGCAAGCTTGCAAAGTGGTGCACTTGCTAATTCTGTTTTCAGGGACTTAGTGATTTCACCAAGTCCCGGAGCTGTTTATCTCATGTTGCCATATGTTCATGTTGTTTCCTAGTGATCCATGCCTCTTTTGAGGATGGTCAGTAAGGGAGTTTTGTTAATATTGTAGTGCTCTATCGATCCATTACTTTGTTTGCATTTATGGAGCAACCTAGATTGAGTCAATCGAGCTCTACTTTTGCTACTTTGTGAATCTGGGCAGATTGTCAACTTGTTTGCAATTTTGCCGATGATGTTGTAGTTGATCCGTGCATGCTATGCTATTGTTCTTGCCATGTCTAGCTTGAATTTTGTGCCTTCTTGATGGAGTATGCTTGTCTTGCCATGACTTTCTCTGTAGTGAGTGCATCGAGCTCGTAAACATGCCTACTTGAGTTATATTTCAGCATGTGTCAGTTTTTCACAAAGTCTGAAACTGATTATGTTTTTGCTATGTTCACATGCTTGCAATTGTATTTTCTGATCCCTTTTGACTCAAGGTCACTAAGGGACTTTTGTTAAGCTCTTCGAGTAGCTCCATGCCATGCTTTACTTTGCCATGTTCAGGTCCTGTAGCATGTAGTTTTGTTGCTCCGAAGAGGGCTACCTGATCTGAAATTCCAGACAAGTGTTGATTTCCCTAAGTCTGAGATCTGTTTGCCATTTGCATTTTTTCCATGCTTGTTTGAACCTGTTAATGGATGATTTGGCCGTAGCTCAGTGCTAGACTTTTGTTAAGCATCTTGTGTGCATCCCTTCCATGTATTTTGTTGTCATGTTTGAGTGCTGTAGCATGTTCATTTCTTTGCATTTAGATGCCTACTTGCTGTAAATCGCAGACCGGTGTCATTTTTGAATCGCTTGCCATTTCCAAACCGTAACCCCGATTCCGGCGTTCTTTATATCGTTTTCAAGCGATTTCATCTCATCTTTCCAGTGGAACACTTGGATTTCCAAGTTGAGGCCAGGTTCATGCATTTCCTGTAATATCTTGCATTTTGCATCCCGCATAGCATATCATCTTTACATTGTGTTGTTTGAGTTTGCACGTGGTTGATTGTGTCCTTGTTGCTTATTTGTCTTGTTTGGGTAGAGCCGGGAGACAGTTCTCTAACGAGGAGCCCGTTGAGTTTGCTTTCGAGGATCCAGTCAACTCTGACAATTGTGCAGGCAAGATGATCATACCCTCGAAATCACTACTATCTTTGCTATGCTAGTTTGCTCGCTCTTTTGCTATGCCATTGCTACGATGCCTACCACTTGCTTGCAAGCCTCCCAAATTATCATGTCAAACCTCTAACCCACCAATGTCCTAGCAAACCGTTGATTGGCTATGTTACCGCTTTGCTTAGCCCCTCTTATAGCGTTGCTAGTTGCAGGTGAAGATTGGAGGCCATTCCTTGTTGGAACATATATTTTACTTGTTGGGGATATCATTATATTGCTATGTTATCTTAATGCATCTATATACTTGGTAAAGGGTGGAAGGCTCGGCCTCTCGCCTAGTGTTTTGTTCCACTCTTGCCGCCCTAGTTTCCGTCATATCGGTGTTATGTTCCCGGATTTTTGCGTTCCTTACGCGGTTGGGTTATAATGGGAACCCCTTTATGTTTCGCCTTGATTAAAGCTTTTCCAGCAATGCCCAACATTGGTATTACCATTCGCCACCTATCCTTTTATTTCCCTTGGGTTCTGCAGACTCAAGGGTCATCTTATTTTAACCCCCCGGGCTAGTGCTCCTCTGAGTGTTGGTCCCACCGAGCGATGTCCGGGGCTACCAGGGGCAACTCTGGGCTAGCCTACCCGACGTCTGGCTCATCTGAGTGTGCCCTGATAAAGAGATATGTGCAGCTCCTATCAGGATTTGTCGGCACATTCGGGCGGTGTTGTTGGACTTGTTTTAACCCGTCGAAGTGTCTTGAATTACTGAGATACCGAGTCTGATCAGAACGTCTTGGGAGGAGGTCTATTCCTTCGTTGACCATGAGAGCTTGTCATGGGCTAAGTTGGGACTCCCCTGCAGGGATTTGAACTTTCGAAAGTCGTGCCCGCGGTTATGGGCAGATGGGAATTTGTTAATGTCCGGTTGTAGATAACTTGAACCTTAACTTAATTAAAATGAATCAACTGAGTGTGTTACCGTGATGGCCTCTTCTCGGCGGAGTCCAGGAAGTGGACACGGTGTTGGAGTAATGTTTGCGCAGGTGCTCTCTAGTTTCTCGCTCGCGCTTTGCCTCCAATTCTCGCTCTCATTTGCGAATAAGTTAGCCACCATATTTGCTAGTTGCTTGCTGCTGCTCCACTCATATTTTACCTTGCCATTCTTATAAGCTTAAATAGTTTTGATCGCGAGGGTGCGAGATTGCTGAGTCCCTGTGGCTCACAGATTACTATTACACCAGATGCAGGGCCTGATGATTCCGCTCCAGGAGACGCGTATGAGCTCAAGTGGGAGTTCGACGAAGACTCTCAACGTTACTATGTTTCCTTTCCCGATGATCAGTAGTGGTGCCCAGTTGGGGGTGAACGGGACCGTTGTCGCATGTTGGGTTCTCTTTTATTTTGGCGCCGTAGTTGGGCCATGAGTGTTTGGATGATGTAATGTTATTTCTGTACTTGATTGACGTGTCGAGTGTAAGCCGACTATGTTATCTCCCCTTTATTATTTATATTACATGGGATGTTGTGAAGATTGCCTAACTTGCGACATATGCCTTCAATGCGATTATGCATCTAAGTCGTGCCTCGACACGTGGGAGATATAGTCGCATCGAGGGTGTTACACACGGGAGGGTAGGACAAAACATGTCATGCAAGTTCTTTTCCATAAGCACGTATGACTATATTCGGAATACATGCCTACATTACATTGATGAATTGGAGCTAGTTCTGTGTCACCCTAGGTTATGACTGATACATGATGAACCACATTCGGCATAATTCTCCATCACCGATCCATTGCCTACGAGCTTTCCATATATTGTTCTTCGCTTATTTACTTTTCCGTTGCTATTGTTATCATCACTATAAAACACCAAAAATATTACTTTTGCTACCGTTACCTTTTGCCACCATTACCACTACTATCATATTACTTTGCTACTAAACACTTGCTGCAGATATTAAGTTTCCAGGTGTGGTTGAATTGACAACTCAGCTGCTAATACTTGAGAATATTGTTTGGCTCCCCTTGTGTCAAATCAATAAATTTGGGTTGAATACTCTACCCTCAAAAACTGTTGTGATCCCCTATACTTGTGGGTTATCAAGACTATTTTCTGGCACCGTTGCCGGGGAGCATAGCTCTATTCTTTGAGTCACTTGGGATTTATATCTGCTGGTCACTATGCAGAACTTGAAAGACGCGAAAACAAAAATTTATCCCTCAACTACGAGAGGAGGTAAGGAACTGCCATCTAGCTCTGCACTTGATTCACCTTGTGTTTTGAGTAAACTTGCGACACCTAAACCTGCTTCTGCTATTAATTCTGATATGTCGCATATTATTGATGATGCCACTTCTGCTATGCATGATACTTATGATGAAACTACTTCTATGCTTGATACTACTGTGCCACTTGGTGAATTTCTTGATGAACAATTTGCTAGGGCTAGAGAGAATGAAATAATTGAAACTGAGAATATTGATGAAAGTGATGATGAAGGCTCTCCTAATAAATATGAATTGCCTATTGTGCCTGAGGGCTATGTTATGGATGAAGAAACTAAAAGAGACTTTCTTGCATGCAATGATAGAAGTGATCTTAAGAAATTATTAGCTAAGCTTAAACAAAAAAAGCTCGGAATGCTAGAATGAAATATGATCCTGCTTATGCTACTTCACCTATCTTTGTTACTGATAAGGATTATGAATTCTCTATTGATCCTGATATAATTACTTTGGTTGAATCTGATCCTTTTTATGGCTATGAATCTGAAACTTTTGTGGCACATCTTACTAAATTAAATGATATAGCCACCCTGTTCACTAATAATGAGAGAACTCGCTACTTTTATACCCTTAAAATATTTATGTTCTCATTAAAGGGTGATGCTAAGATATGGTTTAATTCTCTTGATCCTGGTTGTGTGCGTAGTCCCCAGGATATGATTTATTACTTCTCTGCTAAATATTCCCCTGCTCATAAGAAACTAGCTGCCTTAAGGGATATATATAATTTTGTGCAAATTGAAGAAGAGAGTCTCCCACAAGCTTGGGGGAGGCTTCTCCAATTACTTAATGCTTTGCCTAATCATCCTCCTAAGAAAAATGAAATACTTGATATCTTTTATAATGGATTAACCGATGCTTCCAGAGACCGCCTGGATAGTTGTGCTGGTTCTGTTTTCAGGGAAATAACACCGGATGAAGCTGAAATTCTATTAAATAATATGTTGGCAAATGAAAATAATTGGACACTTCCTGAGCTAGCTCCTGAGCCTATTCCTAAACCAACTCCAAAGAAAAGGGGTGTTCTATTTCTCGGTCCTGAAGATACGCAAGAGGCAAAGAAATCCATGAAAGAAAAGGGTATTAAAGCTGAAGATGTTAAGAATTTACCTCCTATTGAAGAAATACATGGTCTCAATTTACCGCCTATTGAAGAAATATATGGTCTTAATCCATCACCTATTGAAGAAACACATAGTCTTGATAACCCGACACAAGTAGTAAAGGTAAATTCTCTCTATAGATATGATAAAGCTGAAATCCCTCCTACTAAGTTTGCTAGCCAATGTATGGATGAGTTTGATAACTTTATGGTTAAGCAAGAAGACTTCAATGCTTATTTTGGTAGACAATTGAAACAAAATGCTTATATGATTGAACACTTGGGTGATTATATGTCTAGAGTCAAAGGTGAAGTTAAACTCATTAGTAAACATGCTTCTATGGTTACCACTCAAGTAGAACAAGTACTTAAAGCTCAGAATGATTTGCTCAATGAATTAAATAGTAAGGAAAATGATAATGTTGTTAGAGTTATGACTAGAGGTGGTAAAATGACCCAGGAACCTTTGTATCCCGAGGGCCATCCTAAGAGAATTGAGCAAGATTCTCAGAGTAATGATATTGATGCACCTAGTCCTTCTAAGAGGAAGAAAAAGAAAAATGATAGGACTTTGCATGCTTCTAGTGAACCTGTTATTGACACACCTGAGAATCCCAATGATATCTCTATTTATGATGCTGAAACACGATCTGGTAATGAACATGAAACTAGTGATTATGTTAATGATAATGTTCATGTTGATGCTCAACCTAGCAATGATAATGAGGTAGAAGATGTACCTGTTGTTGATCTTGATAACCCACAATCAAAGAATCAACATTATGATAAGAGAGAATTTGTTGCTAGGAAACACGGTAAGGAAAGAGAGCCTTGGGTTCAGAAACCCATGCCTTTTCCTCCTAAGCCATCCAAGAAAAAGGATGATGAGGATTTTGAGCGCTTTGCTGAAATGATTAGACCTATCTTTTTGCGTATGCGTTTGACTGATATGCTTAAAATGAATCATTATGCTAAGTACATGAAAGATATTGTTACTAATAAAAGAAACATATCGGGAACTAAAATTTCCACCATGCTTGCTAATTATACTTTTAAGGCAGGAATACCAAAGAAACTTGGAGATCCCGGAGTACCAACTATACCATGCTCCATTAAAAGAAACTATGTTAAAACTGCTTTATGTGATCTTGGAGCCGGTGTTAGTGTTATGCCTCTCTCTTTATATCGTAGACTTGATTTGAATAAGTTGACACCTACTGAAATATCTTTGCAAATGGCTGATAAATCAACTGCTATACCTGTCGGTATTTGTGAGGATGTGCCTGTTGTGGTTGCAAACGTTACTATTTTAACGGACTTTGTTATTCTTGATATTCCCGAGGACGATAGTATGTCTATTATTCTTGGAAGACCATTTTTGAATACTGCAGGGACTATTATTGATTGCACCAAAGGCAATGTCACTTTTCATGTTAATGGTAATGAGCACATGGTACACTTTCCGAGGAAACAACCTCAAGTCCACAGTATAAATTCTATTGGAAAAATTTCAACAATCACTATTGGAGGTTTTGAATTTCCTCTTCCTACTATCAAGAAGAAATATGATATTCTTATTGTTGGGGTTGTGCATATCCCCGTTGAGGTAACCTAGTGTTATTCGAAAATTCTCCGGTTCCATGTTATTTGGGATGAGTTTGTTAACAAGACCTGATCAACCTTGTTAGTAGATTCATTTTGATGAGCATGAGATGGATGAAGTTAGAAAGCACAACCCCCTACTTTTACTTTCTGTTATTTAGTTGAAATAAAGTAAAAATAGTATTTTTTGTCAGTTTTCTGAATTATCCGTGCAATATAAAAATACCCCGAAAATGAAAGTTCTCCAAATTCCCTGCCAATTTAATATGATTTTTTCTGGAATATTTGAGAATATATGGCACTGAGAACACAGCAAGGGGAACAGGCACCTGGCCACGAGGGTCCAAGGCACGCCCACCCCTGGGCGCACCCCCTGCCTCATGGGCCCACAGTGTTTCCCCTCCACTTATTCCTGGACCCACAGACTTCTTCTTCCTCCCAAAAAAATCACCATCCTGCTCAAGCACGAGTTCTAGCTCATTTTGTTGCGATTTTCGATCTCCTTGCTCAAAGCACCTCTCACAAAACTGCTTTGGGGTATTGTTCTTTGGTATGTGACTCCTCCATTGGTCCAATTAGTTTTTGCTCTAGTGCTTCATTCATTGCAAATTTGTGCTGCCTAGGTGACCATGTTCTTGAGCTTGCATGTCAAATTTATATGGTTCCAAGTAGTTCTAATGCATGATATAGGTCCTAGGCACTTGTAGGAGTAGTTGCTATCAATTTTGTTGAGCTTGGTTCACTTTTATTTGAAGTTACTAAAAATTTCAGAAATTTTTCGGAAGAAGAAATATGTTTAGGAAAATATACCAAGGTGGTCCTTCAAGGAAGCAAGGACCCAGGCTTGCAATGTGTGATGCTGATCATGAACCACCAAGGGATGCCCCAATGCGGCCTTGTGAATGGCCTTCAAAGGACTTCATGGATCGAGCAGGAATTAAGGAAGAATTTAACGCATGTTTGCGTAATGCTGATCTTGTGAGCTTCGAGGCAGAAAAGTGCTGTCAGTACCACTATCTCACTAGTTCCTTTGTGAGGAGGTTTGAATTTTCATCTTCACGCAATTCTCAAACTGTCCTGTTTGATCTCTATGAAAATTCTTATACTATGGACTTAGAGGACTTTACCACTGCTTGCAAACTTCCACAATGGGGAAGTACAAGTGAACCTCGCAAATATGAGTTTAGAGATTTTCTTGCTAGCATAACTGTGGGGAAATCTAAAGATATAGCACAAGCTACCATAGGGAACATACATTTTCCTGCTATTCATTATTTTGCTCTATTCATAGGTAGGTGCATAAATGGTAAAGATGAAGCATGTCATATGTGTGTCCCTGACCTCAGTATTCTTAGGAGTGCTGTGTTAGGAGATAAACATTATAATTTGGGAGCCATTGTTGCACGTAGGTTGCATCATAATAGACTTAATGGAGATTTCTTTGGTGGAATTTATGCAACCCATATAGCTAATTTTCTTGGTATAACCATGCGTGAGAATGATATTGAGTTGTGTCCTACTTATTTGGATTATGAGGTTATGGTTCGTCATCATTTTTTTGAGAGGAACGATTAGTTCCTCCAGTACCAACTAATCTTTGACAGAAAACGCACCTATCATGTCGCTCTCCCTGCTTCTACCTTCTTTGACTTTCAGGCAAAGGGGATATATTACATAACCAGAGAGGAGGCGGAAGAGTATAAGAGGAGGGCTGAGATAACTCGCCTCCAAGCTACAGCCCACGATGCAATGACTGTTGCATCTCAATACGACCCCAACTACAACTTTGGATATCCGACAGGCCATCCGTGGCAATAAACCCACTTAGGCCAAAAGCCTAAGCTTGGGGGAGTACGTATTTCTCACTGACATTATATTCATGTGCACACACTCATTGCTAGATGTCGGTGCTCATACTCTTTCACAGTAATATCCATGTTAGTTTATTTTCTCTTTTCATGCTTTCTTCTTGTGTGTTTGAAATAAACCTTAAGAAAAACCAAAAAAATTAGTTGTAGCTTTTAGCTAGTTTTAATTTCCATGCTTGTAGTAGTAATTAAAAAGAAAACCCAAAAATATTTCATGTTCTTCTTTTGCTTGTTGGGAGCTTTCCCGTGTAAATAGTTTTATTTCTTTTCTTTTCTTTGTGGGTCGATACGAGAAGACCATTATTAAATTGTTGAAGTGACTCCTATATGCATTATTGTTGATTTAACCAAGAGTCCATATTGCCTTGTCTTCTCCCGTTTATTGAATGCTTGCAGATTTCAGCTTAGTCCAATGCACGTGCACTATTACTATTATTCACATCGTTCGGTCGTGCAAGTGAAAGGAAATTATGACGATATATGATGGACTGATTGAGATGAGAGAAGCTGGTATGAACTCGACCTCTCTTGTTTTTGTAAATATGATTAGTTCATCGTTCCTGATTCAGCCTATTATGAATAAACATGTTTGCAATGACAATTAGAGATTATGGTTACTTATTGTAAGGGCATATTTATCGCTAAGGTTTTGGTGATTGAATGACAATACATTTGTGGACTAATCATGTGTCTCGAGTATTTCAGATATTTCATGACTAGGCATGAGACGGTTAGGAGCCCCTCGAAGATTATTGCACACGGCGGTTTTCTACGTTCCTTTTTCGGTGGATTTGAGTCGTAGGAAAGCCGTACTATTAAGAGGGGGTCCGCTTTGGAAAGGTTTGGGTGGAATCGTCACATACACGTTTACTCCTCTTCACACCGCCTTTCCTTTAGCACCTTGGAGCATCTTTGGTTTCTTCTTGTCTATGCAAAAAGAAGTCTTCCTATCTGTTGCTGTTCTGAGGCTTCGGTAGCACTGCTCTTCGGAGTGGTAGTACCGCATGCCTTTGCGGTAGTACCACAGGTGGTCACGGTAGTACCGCTCCTTGGGAGCCGTAGTACCGTGAGCCCTGGTCCGGCACAGTAGGAGTAGCGGAAGTAGGAGAGGATGTAATATTTTACATCCGCTCCCCGCGCGGTAGTACCGCTTGCCTTCAGCGGTAGTACTGTGTCGGACTTTTTGCATTGTTTTTTTATCAGCAGAACTAGCTACGGACATTTATCTGTCCACGTCCTTCCCAGGCTGGTCCAACCCTGCCTTGCGGTAGTACCGCAAGGGTGTGCGGTAGTACCGTAAGGCATTGCGGTAGTACCGCTTGGCAGGAAAGGTAGTACCGCTTATCGCGGGCTAGTTAAGTGGATAACGGTTGGATTTCTCTCTCCACTATATAAGGGGTATCTTCTTCTCCAAGTTGACCACCTCTTCCAACCCTAAGCTCCATTTTTGCTCCAAGCTCCATTTTTGCCTGATCTCTCTCCCTAGCCAATCAAACTTGTTGATTTTCTAGGGATTGGTTGAGAAGGCCTTGATCTACACTTCCACCAAGAGAAATTCGATTCCCCCCACTAACCCTTGCGGATCTTGTTACTCTTGTTAGTTTGAGCACCCTAGATGGTTGAGGTCACTGCGGAGCCATATTCCATTGTGGTGAAGCTTCGTGGTGTTGTTGGGAGCCTCCGATTAAGTTGTGGAGATTGCCCCAACCTTGTTTGTAAAGGTTCGGCCGCCGACTCCAAGGGCACCAATAGTGGAATCATGGCATCTCGCATTGTGTGAGGGCGTGAGGATAATACAGTGGCCCTAGTGGCTTCTTGGGGAGCATTGTGCCTCCACACCGCTCCAACGGAGACGTACTTCCCCTCAAAAGGAAGGAACTTCGGTAACACATCCTCGTCTCCACCATATCCACTCTTGGTTATCTCGTACCTTTACTTGTGCAAGCTTATTTGTGTTATCTCCCTTGCTTGTGTGCTTGTTGTTGTTGCATCATATAGGTTTCTCACATAGTTGCATGTCTAGACAACCTACTTTGATGCAAAGATTAATTTGGTAAAGAAAAGTTAAAAATTGTTAGTTGCCTATTCACCCCCCTCTAGTCAACCATATCGATCCTTTCAATTGGTATCAGAGCCTCGTCTCTTTACTAAGGACTTTACCGTCCGAAGAGTATGGTTGACACTGTAGACGGTCTGGAGGAGCACTCTGGTGTGAATCCTATCTCGTCTACGGGCGATGGGGAAACCGCGGTTTCTCGTGAGGAATTCAATGTGGCCTTGGAAACATTAAAAACCTCCATGACGACCGAGGTTGAAAGCATGTTTAATAAATTCATAGAAGGGCTTAAACTATCCACCGCACCTTTGAAAGTGGGTGATCCCATTAATAAGGTGTCGGATGCTAACTCCGACAAGGGGGATGCTATTAGTGAAAAAGCTCCTTCGTCTAGTGGTAAGAATGGCACAGGCACCTTTGCCCATGTGGAACCTCCACTTGTGTATGGTGGACCAATTCCCTCTAATCATTTGAATCATGCCGGTCCTCCCCCTAAGATTGTGAAAAGCGAGGACTTTGATTCTTGGGTCTATCAGTTTAAGCATCATTTAAATCATGTGAATACTAATCTTTGGAGAATCATTGAAGAAGGTTTCTATCCACATGACCGAAGCAACTTCACTCCAAGAGAAGCCGCGGATAATCAATTCAATGAGAATGCTCTCTTCATCATCCAAGATGCAATTCCACCCAAAGATCTTCCTCACCTCCGGCCCTACGCCATAGCCAAAGATGCATGGCAGCAAGTTGTTTATCTCTACCAGGGAAGTGCAAGCATTCAATGCTCCAAGTATGAAGTGGTGCAAGATGAAGCCGATGAGTTTTCTATGAAGGAAGATCAAGAACCTCGTGAGCTTTATCGAAGAGTAAACCAAGCTCACGGTTTCACTCTGAGATCATGGGAGCAAGGACACGGATGACAATTGGATCAAGCGCAAATTCCTCAAGGCAATGATGCCTTACCACAAGGCTATGTCCTCCGTCATTCGCCAAAGGCCGGACTTCCACACCTTGTCCTCAAGTGAAGTGTTGGATGAGTTTGTGTCTATGAGCATCTTGGACAAGACCGCCGACAATACGGTGCTTCGCTCTCAAAGGGCAAAGAAGCCCAACCTTGCATTGAAGGCTAAGGTTTGTGTTCAAGAAGAAGAAGAAGAGGAAGAAGAGGAAAGCAACCCTGAAGATACAAAGTATGCCTATCATGAACACATGGCACTTGCTTCAAGGCAATTTTGGAGCAAGAAAAACTCAAGGCCAGACTTCAACTAGAACATCTCAAGTGGCACGAAGAGCAAGCAACGTGTGAGGATATGCTATAATTGTGGCAATGTGAGACATTTTGTTGCGGAGTTCCCGTATGAGAAGAGGGAAGACAATGGTGGCAAGCTCATCCAAAAGGACAAAGCCAAGTCTTTCCCAAACAAGAGCAACTTCACCAAGAAGACCCCTCACAAGGTGTTGGTGGTTCAAGAAGAGTACCATGAGGATGATGATGATGATGATGATGATGTTGAGTCCGTTGCCATGGCCTCCGTTGCCATTGCAACAACTCCACGAGTGTCTCTCTTCAACTCACCCAATGAGAACATCACCGCCAAGTGCCTCATGGCTAAAGCCACCAACAAGGTAACCCCCAACATCAAAACTACCATCATTAATAGTCCTTCCTTGACGGATTGCATTGATGAATATGAGGGATCTAGTTTGGAGGAAAATGAGTTTGAGTCCTTGATACGTCTCCGTCGTATCTATAATTTTTGATTGTTCCATGCCAATATTATTCAACTTTCATATACTTTTTGGCAACGTTTTATATTATTTTTGGGACTAACATATTGATCCAGTGCCCAGTGCCAGTTCTTGTCTGTTGCATGTTTTTGGTTTCGCAGAATATCCATATCAAACGGAGTCCAAACAGGATAAAAACGGACAGAGCTTATTTTTGGAAAATATGGAAAATTCGGAAGGAAAATCAACGCGAACCAGTGCCCGAGGTGGTCACGAGGCAGGGGGCGCGCCCTACCCTTGTGAGCCCATTGTAAGGTGGTTGATGCTCTTCTTTTGCCGCAAGAAAGCTAATATTTGGAAAAAAATCACGGCGAAGGTTTCAGGCCAATCGGAGTTACAGATCTCCATATATATACTAAACGGTGAAAGAGAGCCAGAACAGAACACAGAACCAGAGAGAAACAGAGAGATAGATCCAATCTTGGAGGGGCTCTCGCCCCTCCCATGCCATGGAGGCCAAGGACCAGAGGGGAAACCCTTCTCCCATCTAGGGAGGAGGTCAAGGAAGAAGAGGAAGAAGGGGCCCCCTCTCCCCCTCTCCTCCGGTGGCACCGGAACGCCGCCGCGGCCATCATCATCATCACTGCGTTCTTCACCAACACCTCCGCCATCTTCACCAACATCTCCATCACCTTCCCCCTCTATCTACAGCGGTCCACTCTCCCACAACCCGCTGTACCCTCTACTTGAACATGGTGCTTTATGCTTCATATTATTATCCAATGATGTGTTGCCATCCTATGATGTCTGAGTAGATTTTCGTTGTCCTATCGGTGGTTGATGAATTGCTATGATTGATTTAATTTGCTTGTGGTTATGTTGCTGTCCTTTGGTGCCCATCTTATGAGCGCGCGCGTGGATCACACCATAGGGTTAGTTGTATGTTGATAGGACTATGTATTGGAGGGCAAGAGTGACAGATGCTTCAACCTAGCATAGAAATTGATGCATACGGGATTGAAGGGGTACCAATATATCTTAATGCTATGGTTGGGTTTTACCTTAATGAACATTAGTAGTTGCGGATGCTTGCTAATAGTTCCAATCATAAGTGCATAGAATTCCAAGTAAGGGATAACATGCTAGCAGTGGCCTCTCCCACATAATACTTGCTATCGGTCTAGTAAAGTAGTCAATTGCTTAAGGGACAATTCCGCAACTCCTACCACCACTTTTCCACACTCGCTATATTTACTTTAGTTGCTTCTTTACCTTAACAGCCCCTAGTTTTATTTTCGTGCTCTTTACTTTCTTGCAAGCCTTTCCGAAAACACCTACAAAGTACTTCTAGTGTCATACTTGTTCTAGGTAAAGCAAACGTTAAGCGTGCGTAGAGTTGTATCGGTGGTCGATTGAACTTGAGGGAATATTTGTTCTAACTTTAGCTCCTCGTTGGGTTCGACACTCTTACTTATCAAAAACTATTGCGATCCCCTATACTTGTGGGTTATCAGTCCTTTATGGGCAAACTCAAGGGTAAATCCAAGAAGCATTTCGTTGCTCTCTTGGAACAACTTGGTGAAGCCAATGACATGATCGAGGCTCACGAAGATACTATCTCCAAGATGGAGGGGCATAGTCGTGACTATGCCAATGAGATTTCGGATCTTTCCAATGCTCTTGAGGAAGAGCATGGTCTTCATTTGGCTCTTGAGGAGTCACACAACGTTGATCACGCTAAGTTAAAGAAAGATTTTGATTATGCTCTTGTTGTTTCTCGTGTGCTAAACTCCGAGAAGGCCAAGCTTGGGGTTGATCTTGCTGGACTCAAAGAGGAGTTTGACCTACTTGACAAGGCTCACAAGGTCTTGAAGGGTGCTCATGCTAGCCTCAAAGAGTCTCATGATCAACTTCAAGTAAAGCTAACCAAGGAGAAAGCCACTTTTCCTCGTATGATGTTAATTGATAATGCAAATGCTACTAACCCATGTTGTGAGCATGTGCATCTTGTTGAGGAGAACTCTAAGTTAAAGGAGCAACTTGAGAAAGTTCTTGTGTCTTGCATATAAGGCGAGAAGAACCTCAACGACCTTTTGACCAACCAAAAGGGAGTTGTGGCCAAGGAAGGGATTGGGTACGTCCCCAAGTCCAAGAACAAGAAGAAGAATGACAAGGAAAAACAACCTCCTCCTCTCAAGCAAACCTTTGCGAAGGAGGGAGAGGGTGCTACTAAGGAGAAGGAGAAGAACACCGTGAGGGGTAGTGATGCAAAGAAGGGCAACACTTCCCTTCCTAACAAAGCCGGTCACTTTAACCCTTCTTATGTGTTGTGTCGTGCTAGAGATGGGCATGTTTATGCCAAATTTGTTGGTTCTCCTTATGAGTGCATTGAATGGTCTATTTGGGTTCCTAAGACCCTTGTTACTAACATCAAAGGACCCATTACAACATGGGTACCTAAAACCAAGCATTGATCTCTTGTAGGTGTTTGCTTCCGGTGGGGGCTCATGGTTGCTCGATAGTGGAGCTACTAATCATATGACCGGAAGCAAGGACTTGGTGGTGGACGTGCAAAAGATTCCATCCATGCCCACCAACGTTGAGTGGGGTGACGCCTCGTCCTCTAAGGTATTTGGACTCAGCAAGGTTGTCATTTCTCATGATCTTACGATCGAGAAGGTCATGCTTGTTGAGTCCCTTGCATACAATTTACTTTCCGTTCATCAACTAGCACTCATGGGTTTTGCCACCTTCTTTGATATTGATACCATGGCCCTCTTGTGGAGCAAGACTCTTAAAGTAGCCTTTGTTGGGCATTTCGAAAACGGTCTTTATGTGATCAACTTTTCGGAGCGACTCACTAAGACTGCGACATGCCTAATGGCTAAAGTTGAGGTGGGATGGCTTTGGCATCGCCGTCTGGCCCATGTCAATATGAGATCTTTGCAAAGTCTTCTCAAGGGTGACCATGTCCGTGGACTAACAAATGTTATTTTTGCCAAAGATCATGCTTGCAGTGCTTGTATCGAAGGAAAGCTACATGCAAAGGCTCACCCTCCCACGACTATCATTTTCTCGAAGAGGCCTTTGGAGCTCCTTCACATGGATCTCTTTGGGACTCCATATTTTGATAGTCTTGGGGGTAGGAGGTATTGCTTGGTGTTTGTGGATGATTATTCAAGATACACTTGGGTATATTTCTTCAAGAGGAAGAGTGAGACCAAACACGATGAGGATCAACGTCAACACGATGCAAAGATCTTGACAATAAGAAGTGGAAACGGCACCGAGTTCAAGAACTACACCTTGGATGAGTTTCTTAGTGATGAGGGGATCAAGCATCAATATTCCGCACCATACACCCCTCAACAAAATGGTGTAGTAGAGAGGAAGAACCGGACGTTGATGGATGCGGCAAGGACCATGATGGCGGAGTTCAAGTGTCCATACAACTTTTGGGCCGAAGCCATCAACACCGCATGTCATGCATCAAATCGGCTCTACCACTGCAAAGGCTTGAACAAGACTCCATATGAGATACTCACCGGGAACAAGCCCAACCTCAAGTACTTCCGGGTGTTTGGGTGTAAGTGTTTCATTCTCAAGAAAGGTGTCCGTTTGTCTAAATTTGAGGCTAGAGCTCATGAGGGCATATTTGTTGGTTATGCTACAAACTCCCATGCTTACCGTGTCCTCAGTAAGTCCACGAGACTTATTGAGGTGACATGTAACATGGAGTTTGATGAGAATAACGGCTCCCAAGTGGAGCAAAGTGGCACTTGTGATGTAGGTGATGAAATTCCTCCCCAAGCCATAAGAAGTATGGGTGTTGGTTTTATCCTACCCATTGAGGAACCCCTTGTGGCCGAAGGAGAAGGACAATGCTCCACTCTTGTGGAGCCATCACCAACCCAAGGCCCACACGCTTTCGAAGAACAAAGTGAAGGCCCTCAACCTTAAGAACAAGACCAAGGGCAAGGTCAATCTCTAGATGGTGTTGTAACATCAAGTGATGCCCAAGGTCAAGTTCTCTCCTCCGAGCAAGTTCAAGATCAAGAGCTTCTTCGAGATCAAGAACAAGCTCAAGACGGCGCTCAAGATGATCAAGTGACCACTCCTCGTCTCACCCCCGAGGAGGAATTGGAGTGTCGTGCCGCCAAGATTTCTTGCAAGCTCTCCACCAAGGATCATCTCATGACAAATGTGCTTGGAAGCTTAAGAAAGGGGGTAAGCACTCGTAGACAATTAGCAAACTATTGTGAACATCACGCGTTTGTCTCTTGTGTTGAACCCCAAAAGGTCTATGAGGCGCTCGAAGATCCGGATTGGCTCAATGCCTTGCATGAAGAACTCAACAACTTCGAGCGCAACAAGGTGTGGAGATTGGTGCCAAGGCCAACGGGGAACCACAATGTCATAGGAACCAAGTGGATATTCAAGAACAAGCAAGATGCTCATGGGATTATCATACACAACAAGGCTCGGTTGGTAGCACAAGGCTACTCCCAAGTCGAGGGTATCGACTACGGTGAAACCTTTGCCCCCGTTGCTCGTCTTGAATCCATTCGCATGTTGATTGCATATCCTTCTCATCATAACTTTAAGTTACAACAAATGGATGTGAAGAGTGCTTTTCTTAATGGTCCCATTAATGAGTTGGTTTATGTCAAGCAACCCCCCGGGTTCGAGGATCCCTACTTTCCCGATCATGTGTATCAAATCGATAAGGCGCTCTATGGCCTTAAACAAGCCCCATGTGCGTGGTATGACCACCTTACCAAGTTGTTACAAGACCGTGGTTTTGAAGTTGGGCTAATCGACCCCACTCTGTTTACTAAGAAGGTCAAAGGGGAGTTATTTGTGTGCCAATTATATGTTGATGATATTATCTTTGGTTCCCCTAACAAAGCTTTCAATGAGGAATTTGCCGCTCTCATGACCTCAAAGTTCGAGATGTCTTCCATGGGAGAGTTGAAGTTCTTTCTCGGGTTTGAAGTGAAGCAAAGAAGACAAGGAACCTTCACCAAGCAAGCCAAATACACTCAAGACATGCTCAAGAGATTCAAGCTAAGTGATGTCTGTCGGATTTCGGGTTCCGGCAGACCCTTGAGGTTCGAACACTAGGGTGCACGCGGAGATTTCGCCTTCTACCTACCTGCACCCCTCCGCCTCGCTAAGATCTAAGCTATGGAAAGAACAACACAAGAGACACAGGGTTTATACTGGTTCGGGCCACCGTTGTGGTGTAATACCCTACTCTAGTGTGTGGTGTGGTGGATTGCCTCTTGGGCTGATGATGATGAATAATACAAGGAAGAACAGCCTCGCGAGGGTCTGTTCTTGGTTGGGGGGATGAACTGCTAGGAGGAGTTCAGTCCCCCTTCTCTCTCTCTCTCTCTCTCTCTCTCTCTCTCTTCTCGATTCTCTCTCTGATTTCGGTCTCAGCTTGTTTCAGGGTTGGCTGATTCTCGATCCTCGATCCTCTCTCTTCCCTCCTGGGGGTGGCTAGTCCTATTTATAGGCAATGGCCCTGGGCCTCTTCCCAAATATTGAGCGGGAAGGGCGCCAACGATTGGCCATTTTGAAGGGGAACATCTGGTACACTTATCCTGACTAAAGTTGGTCCTCGCCTGCCAAAGACTCTGGCGGTGACGCTGGCTTGGGCTACACAATGACTTCCTCCCTGTCGTTGGACTGGTCTTGGTCTCGTTGCACCGAAACGGGCGCCTTTGCTTGATGCTCCCGCCTGCGCTTGCTCCCTTTGCACCAAAGAGGAAAGGAGGACACTACGCGGGCTGGCGCCCCCTGGCACCCTTGGTCGTCATGGCTTGCGTCATGGGCACCTCGTGAGGTACCCCGCCTTGATCTCTCCGACTCCTCACGAGCCAGCCTGATGAGGCCGTGCCTGAGGAAGCTCCGTGTCATCCGCCCCGCGAGGCTTGGCCCCTCGCGAGGGTCTTGTGTCTGTGTTGATGAAGATGGGCCATGCTGGGCCCCCTTTTGAGCCACGCCACAGGCCGTAGGCAGGCAAGTCTGGGGAACCCCGTTCCCAGAACGCCGACAGTAGCCCCTGGGCCCAAGGCGCGCCCGGACTTGGCCGTGCAGGGAGGCGAAAGGGCAAGGGCGAAGCGCCGCGGGCCCTAATAGCCTGCGGCCTTGGGCGCTGCGTGGCGGTTGATTGGGCCTGGGCGGCACTGTTCCCCCACGCCCCCTTATTTTGCGCCATGCTAGGCGGACTCGTAGTCGTACACAGCTGCTCCCCTTTCTGTTGCTCGAGCGCCCTCTGTCCTTCCTCCTCTCGAACTCCAGCTTCTGTTTTCAACCCAATCTCGAACGTCCCCCCCCTTCCCATCACCATGGCTTCGACGAAGAAGGGAAGAGGGAAGAAACCCATGCCTTCGCCTTGCTCGCCGCCGTTGGCGGCCCCCGCCGAGGGCTTGGGCAAGGTCAGCTCGGCTCTGGCCACTATCTTCAACGAATGCGGGAGGACGACGGCCTGGCCCGCGTCCCACTTCTCCATCGACAGGATAGTCACCGAGGTCCCGTATTTTGCCGATGCCCTGTGGGCGGGTCTGGTTCCCCCCTTTTCTGATTTCTTCAATGCCATGCTTTCCCACTATCAGATCCACATGATGCATCTGGGTCCTGAATCCATCACCCTCCTTTCAGTCTTCGCCTTTGTTTGCGAGGAAATGATGGGCATCCTTCCTTCGGTTGCCTTGCTGCGCCACTTCTTCTCTCTATGCCTTGTCGACCCTACCCAATGCTGGGCGTGCGTGAGCTTCATTGCCGCATCTGAGACAGCGGCCTCAGGGATTGACTTCAGGCTCCCTCTGCCCGCGGCTGGGTTCCGTGAGCGGTGGCTGTATGTGGATGTGGGGGTGCCCAGCCCCCTGCTATCGGAGCCAACTTCGCCTGCTGTCCCCAATTCGGGCTGGGGCCAGGAGACGCTTGAGAGCCCCCGGCTCGTCTTCGTCTGGCACTGCTTCTCATTCTTGAGGTCGCTTGGCGTGACAGCGCCCACGGTGGTGAAGGAGTTCCTGCTACGCCGCGTTGCTCCTCTCCAACGCCACTCCCGCCGGATGTGGGCCTTCAGCGGGCGTGATGATCGTATGAGGCTCCAGGAAGAGGACCTGACACCTGAAGTGCTGAGGACAGCACTCTTGATCCTGACTGGGAACCCCAACCCTGGCAGCATCCAGCAGGGAGGGGCCTTGTTGTACCTCTGCCAGATAAGGGGCGATTTTGTGAAGCAGATGCCTATCTTTGATGAGTGGGGGTCACGCCCCGCCGGTCTCCAGGGGCCTCGCGAGAACCCAGTGATGGTGACTGCCCTTCCAGTCGGCCAAGGCGACTCTTCCTCAAGTGGCGGAGCAGGGAGGCATGAGGCGTCTGAGGCCGAGGGGGCTCCCGGTGGGGTGACAGCGCCGGGCGATGCTCATGAGGGAGCAGCTCTTGGGGCCCGTGCTGCTGAGGCTGAGGGTGACAAGCAGCTGCCCTCAGCGCCCGCGACTGAGGCCCCTGAGGCTCCGGCTGCTTCTCTTGGCGAAGCGATTGGCAGCGCGCATCAGGCAGGCGCCCCTGACGCAGATCGCCTTGACGCTCCGTCTTTGCCGCAGGTTGATCCCTGCGCTCAACTCTCGGGCCGCTTCCGCGTGGACTTTGAGGCCCTCCGGAAGAGAAGGGAGGCCCTGGGCGACGATTACCCTTGTCGCCTGCTGAAGCGTAGGAAGTACTTCGCCACTGATGAGTAAGCCTTCTCCTTTTCCAGCTCCCGATCCTTCTGTTGCTTTTACTGATCCTTGCTCCGCAGGCCCCTTCTGGCTGAGCTCGCGGAGACGCCTGAGGTGCCGTCCCCCTTGGCTTCGCCCCCTCCACCGTCCTCAAGAACTCCGAGCAGCAGAGCCCTTGTGGTGAGGGCGATCGGAGAGGCGAACCGTCCCGAGGCGCATCGTGGCCCTGCGCACCTCGCAATCCTCCTTCGCGGGCCTTCTCGTGGCATAGCCAGCCTGCCGTGGGCTTCTCGCCTGGTCGTGGACTGCGATTGGCTGACGCGCTCCCTGCGCTCTTCATCTAGGGACGGGCTGGCTCCAGGCCGGGCTTCTAGCGTGGCGTGCCCGGCCATCGCGAGGGTGCCAGCCCCCAGCCCCCTGCCCAGAGGGGGAGTGCTGATTCGTGGCCCCCGGCGCTTGCTTGGGGTAGATGATGGTGTGGAAGACGTGCTCGAGCGTGCCCGGGAGTGCCGCGCTCTCCGCCAAGGATTCCTTCGAAGGGCGGCTGACGCGGTGAGCCTGCTTGGTGAGGAGCTTGCTGATGAAGACGCACGCCTTGAGGCCGAGGGCCTGCGCCTCGCTGCAGAGAGGCGCGAGCTGGAGGGCGCCATCGCCCTTGCGCGCCGTCAGCGCGATCTTGACGATGCAGAGGCCAAGGCGTCGCTGGTGGCCTCTCGGGAGGCCCGATCTTGGGCCGCTGAGGAGGCCCGGGAAGCTGACCGGCGGCGAGAGGCGGTGGAGGAGCGGGCTCGGGAGCTCCTGGCCTGGTGCCACTCACTGGAGGAGCAAGTGGAGCTGCGCGAGGCAGCCCTCGCGTCGATGAAGGTGGCCTCTGGTGACTCAGCAGAGCTCCAGAAGTGTGAGGAGGCGCTGACGCTGGAAGCCACCGAACGTACCCGCGAGTACGAGCGTCTGGAGACGAGGGAGCGCTTGGTGACGCAGGCGGAGGATGATGTCGCTGAACAGGAAGCCCGTGTCCTGGAGGAGGTCGGACGTCAGGTGGCGATGGCGCGTTTGAACCTCGAACACGAGTTCGAGGAGAAGCTGGGGTTGATCCGGGCCGAGGCTGAAGGCAGGACTGCTGCCTTGAGGGCCAAGCTGGAGGAAGCGACGCGGCGGGCCGATGCTTTCCGGGCCGCCCTTGAGGTGGCGCAAGGTGAGTCAACCACCTCCCAGGCCGAGGTGCTCCTTCATCGCCAGTGGGTGGAGGAGGCTGAGGTCGTCGGGCGCCAGAATGCGGACGAGATACGTCAGCGGCGGATCCTGGAGCATGAGCACGGCCCCATGCTCACCACGCTCCGGGACAGAGCCAACACAGCCTTGGGCAACATCTGCGAGGCGGCTGTTGGCGAGCCGCACGCAGTCAACTATGCCGGCAATCTTCAGTTCTTCACCAACGTGGTGACGCAGCTTGAGGCGCGGTCGGTCAGGGTTGACAGGTTGGTGGAGGAGAGGAGCCACGCCCTGCTCGGGCGCGCCTTTTCTCACGTCTTCAGCCATCTCCGGAACATGGATCCCCACTTCGATTTCGACGCCACCATCGCCCCAGTCCCCCAGGCCGTGCGAGACGACCTGGCGCACTGGGTGGAAGACAATGTGGATGCTCTTGTCAGGGCCTTCGCTTTAGACAACGACGGCGTGATCGTGGCTGCCGACGAGGGCGGTGTGGTGAACGGCCCTGACGCCGCTGGCCGCGACGCGGACAGCTATGGTGAGTTCAGCGACGCCATTAACGGTTCGGGTGGTGCTCCTGAGGACGCATTGGGGGATTTATCCGACTGATTGTGCGTCGTTCCTACTTCCTTACCCTGCATGAATAGAACTCGGGTTTTGGCCTGATGGCTGTGAGAGCATTTTGGAGGGGGAGCCCCTCATGTAAAACTTGTTTTCATCGTATTAGTAGACGCTACATTGCCCATGCGCCCGCGCCAAGTGGTTGGCTTAAGTGACGCGCTGGTCGGCTTGTTTACCTTTGTCCCGTGCGGGCCCTGAGGTAGCCTGTGGGAGGCTGTGGTGTCCCGAGTGTTTCCCTGATCGAATCCGTAGGATCTGCAGTAAAAAAACCCTCCTGAGAGGACGCGGCGGAGACAGTCTGGGCTGCGTGCAAGCTAAGCCTGACTCGGCTCGCGAGGGGCTCACGAGGGGAAGGCAGCTGAGGCGAGGTGGTAAGCAAAACATGAGAAATTGCTCGAACGAGACTAAGAACCCCTTCGCTGCCTTGGAGCCCGCGTGCGCGCGCGGAGCCCCCGCGCGGGCCGCCCGGGGCTTGAGATGGGAGCTGGGTGCAGAAGGGGTGAGCCCCCGAGGCGGCGAAGCCCAGGAGCTCTGCCACCCGCTCTAGCAGCACGTCGCGGCCGCCCTCCAGCAGCCTGCACTGCAGCAGCTCTTGGGCCACCGTGAGGGCGGCCCTCGAGTTCACCTGCTCCCGCTGGGTGTACGGTGTCGTGGTCGCAGCGTGATTGGAGGCCCTTGCTGCCGACCGCGCCTGCCGTGGTGTGAGAGCTATCGAAGCCTGTCTGCGTCGCCCGCGGCCCGCGGCGCCCTGCGGACCGCGATCTGCTTGGAGCACGGGGTCGCCCGAGGCAAGCGACTCTGCGTGGGAGGGCCACGCCGCCCATGGATCTGGGTTGCCCGCCTGGTCGCTGGACATGGTGATGGCGATGCGACGGGACACGAAGCGGTAGAAGGTGGACTCCGGCGCACCCCTACCTGGCGCGCCAAATGTCGGATTTCGGGTTCCGGCAGACCCTTGAGGTTCGAACACTAGGGTGCGCGCAGAGATTTCGCCTTCTACCTACCTGCACCCCTCCGCCTCGCTAAGATCTAAGCTATGGAAAGAACAACACAAGAGACACAGGGTTTATACTGGTTCGGGCCACCGTTGTGGTGTAATACCCTACTCCAGTGTGTGGTGTGGTGGATTGCCTCTTGGGCTGATGATGATGAACAATACAAGGAAGAACAACCTCGCGAGGGTCTGTTCTTGGTTGGGGGGATGAACTGCTAGGAGGAGTTCAGTCCCCCTTTTCTCTCTCTCTCTTCTCGATTCTCTCTCCAATTTCGGTCTCAGCTTGTTTCAGGGTTGGCCAATTCTCGATCCTTGATCCTCTATCTTCCCTCCTGGGGGTGTCTAGTCCTATTTATAGGCAATGGCCCTGGGCCTCTTCCCAAATATTGAGCGGGAAGGGCGCCAACAATTGGCCATTTTGAAGGGGAACATCTGGTACACTTATCCTGACTAAAGTTGGTCCTCGCCTGCCAAAGACTCTGGCGGTGACGCTGGCTTGGGCTCCACAATGACTTCCTCCCTGCCATTGGACTAGTCTTGGTCTTGTTGCACCGAAACGGGTGCCTTTGCTTGATGCTCCCGCCTGCGCTTGCTCCCTTTGCACCAAAGAGGAAAGGAGGACACTGCGCGGGCTGGCACCCTTGGTCGTCATGGCTTGCGTCACGGGCACCTCGTGAGGTACCCCGCCTTGATCTCTCCGCCTCCTCGTGAGCCAGCCTGATGAGGCCGTGCCTGAGGAAGCTCCGTGTCATCCGCCCCGCGAGGCTTGGCCCCTTGCGAGGGTCTTGAGTTTGTGTTGATGAAGATGGGCCGTGCTGGGCCCCCTTTTGATCCACGCCGCAGGCCGCAGGCAGGCATGTCTGGGGACCCCCGTTCCCAGAAAGCTGACAATGTCAAGCCGGTGTCCACTCCTATGCCCGTCAAATGCCAACTTGACATAGATCCCAATGGTAAAGCGGTGGATCAAAAGGTATATCGCTCCATGATTGGCTCTTTGCTTTACCTTTGTGCATCTAGACCAGATATCATGTTGAGTGTGGGAGTTTGTGCACATTTTCAAGCCGCACCTAAGGAAAGTCACTTCGTGGCAGTCAAGCAAATCTTTCGGTATTTGGCTCATACCCCAAACTTCAGCCTATGGTACCCAAGAGGAGCAAACTTCAAGCTTGTAGGTTATTCAGACTCGAATTGGGCGGGAGACAAAGTGGATAGGAAGTCCACTTCCGGAGGGTGCCAATTTCTCGGTTGCTCCTTGGTGAGTTGGTCTTCCAAGAAACAAAGTTGTGTGTCTCTCTCATCCACCGAAGCGGAGTATGTGGCAGCCGGTAGTTGTTGTGCACAACTCTTATGGATGAGGCAAACTTTAAAGGATTAGGGTGTCATTTGTGACAAAGTGCCTCTGTGGTGTGACAATGAAAGTGCAATCAAGATTTCTCTCAACCCGGTGCAACACTTCAAGACGAAGCATATTGAGATCTGGTATCACTTCATCTGGGATCATATTAGGAGAGGAGAGATCAAGCTCAACTATGTCAACACTCTTGATAACCTTGCAGACATCTTCACGAAGCCCTTGGATGAAGCAAGATTTCGTGAGTTAAGGCATGAGCTAAATATCATTGATTCGAGCAATGTTGCTTGAACCCGTGCACACCCTACCATACTCAACTTGTTATCTTGTTTAGGTGTAGGCATGGACATAGGGGGAGTGTTGTTCTCTCAATGAACTCTCCCTCCCCCATTATGCATAAATTGATCAACTCTTTCACATTAGCCATTTTGATGGCACTTGTGCTTCAAAGACGAGTTTTGGTCATGGGCCCAAGGATAATTCTTCGCGGTGCCATACCAATTGACTCAAACATAGGTGGCTCTGGCCACCGCCCTCTCCTTGGAGAGGTTCTCGTGGTTGGTCCTTGTTGTCTCTTGCCTTTCTTTCTTTCTCTGTGCTGAGCGTGTTTGTGCGGTGTCTCGTTTGCTTGTCGTTTTTTCTCTCGCGTAGCCCCTTTCTTTTTGTTTGAAACTTGCATCGTTTTGAGCTCATGGTACTACCACGGCCTGCCATGGTACTACCGCTAGTGGAGTGCGCGGTACTTCCGCACCCAGCGCGGCAGTAATTTTTTACTGCCGCCTGGGGGAGCGGTACTACCACTTTGGTGCAGCACTTCCGCCCGAGCGGTACTGCCGCGATGAGATGCGGTACTACCGCGCTGTCGAGGGCACGTGGGGTTAAGACCCGGGCAGGGGGAGTTCCAACTCCCCCGTACCCATTTTTCTATCTCTCTCCCCACTGCCTCTCTCTCTCCTGCTCAAGAACGGCGCCGGAGAGCCTCGCCGGATCTCCGTCCCCGGCTGCTCTCCTCAGATTCCGACCGGTGGGATCTTTCCCTACCACTTCCTTTTGCCATGGATCAAGGTCTCTCCCCAAATCCCTATCTTTTTTGTCCATGCTTTCACTTCTAGGTTTTGGGGAGATGCATGTTGATTATTGAGATTTTAGGCCAAATCTTTGCAAGAGTAGGATGTAGGAGAGTAGTGATGCGTAGAAAGTGTACTTGATATGTTGTCCCATGGTAGATTTGATCAACAGTAGTACCACCTCGTTGTCGCGGTTGTTCTCAGATTCATCTGTTCGGATCTGGTGTCGTGCGGTACTACCGCCTAGCAGGTGCGGTACTACCGCTCGTACGGTACTACCGCTCCTCAGGCGCGGTACTACCGCACGGGCCGCGGTACTAAAGCTCTACTGCCGCTCTGAGCCCCGGTACTACCGTGCCACCGCGCGGTACTACCGCGACTAGGAGCGGCACTAATTTTTTAGTACCGCGCAACCAGGCCGTACTACCGCTGCTGTCAAACCTTCTTCATGGCAATTACCATATGCATTTTCTACTGGTTTCTTGTGTTTTGTGGTGGTCTTTGTTTTGACCCGTCTCGCTTCTCGTGTGTGTTTGTGTTTTGTGTGTGTCTCAGGTGGTGGCTCCGGTGTCCCTGCTCGCCGTTCCAATCCAAGCCGAGACACAGGTTCTAAGCGTCTGCGCAACCAAGAGGATGTTCCAGAGGGCTCCAATGCCCCCAAGCGCAATGTCAAGACCACTGCTAGCAAGGTTAAGGAACCAACAAGGGACATGGATGAGATACCTCTTGCTGAGTTTGTCTCTCTCAGGAAGATCAACCCCTATTCGCATCCTCGTGCAAACTTCAGAGGGAATGAACTGTTTTGGACCAAGCAGCAGAATCTCATTTACTTGGATGTGATCAAGGCCAAGCAGAATATGTATGTGGATGTGCACTGGATCGACATGCATCACATGAGAGAGGATAAGCATCGTCACTACTTTGGTGAGGCCTTGGACCTTGTGGAGCAGTTTGCTAGTGAGAATGTGATCTCTTTTCATCTGGACTATGACCCTAAGCTGGTGGCCCAGTTCTTTGCCTTGGTCCACTTCCACTCTGGGGAGGATCGGAGGATGACCTGGATGACCAATGGACGTCAGTTGACTGCTACTTAGAAGGAGTTCATGGATTTGCTCAGAGTGCCTGATGAGGGGATCGACGCGCCGGTTGGTGTTCGCCCTCATGCCAACGCCGAGTCAGCTAACAAGGACAAGCTTATGCCATTCTATGTTGAGAAGAAACTAGCCAGTGGCAAGTCGACATGGGTGCTCAACCCGTTCCTTGACATCATGCACCGGATCTTCCACCACTCCCTCTTTCCTCGCATTGGGGACAAGGACAAGGTGCATGCCTTTCTTGTGGACATGTTGCTCATTTGTGAGTAGGCCCGAGTGTCTCAGACTCAACCACTTGATGTCTCACATATCATGTGGTGTGAGCTTCGGTTCGCAGTTTTCACCTGCAAGGTACCCATCTATGGTCCATATATGTTCCTCCTGATCTCGAAGACTTGGGAGAAGATCTATCCCAATGAGGAGTTTCTGGCCCCTGATTGGATCCGTCATGACTCCATCAGACTCCGCATCAAGCCCAGTGGGCTAACATGACTACTCGTGCCGAGGCTGAGGCTGCTAAGAGGGCATCTGATGAGGAGGAGATTGAGGAGGAGAGTGCAACTGAGGACAGCTCTGTGGGATATGCACCTCCCTCCACTGAGCCCTCATGGGCAAAGAAGCCGAAGGCCAAGATGAAGGCCCTGTTCTGCATGCAGGCCAAGGGGCAGTATCGGACTCACGTGGCCTCCAAGGAGAGTCACCGCCACGACAACAAGATCATGAGGGTGTTTGGAGAGGATGTTTCTGGCGGCTCTGAGGAGCACATCACTCCAGAGGCTGAATGGATGGCAAAACAAGGCTACAGGTGGAATAATTCTAAGGAGGAGCACATTCCCGCGGCCGAGTCTAACGAGTAGCGTGCGAGCGACTACTCCGCTTGAGCCACCACTTGTGTTGTAGGTGTCCTCTCTGCCTTTTTGGCGTCTCGATGCCAAAGGGGGAGAGAGTGTAGGGATTTGCGGTGTCGTGTCGTGTTTGCTTCGCTTGTGTTTGGTTTGTTGAACCGTGTTTGCTTTGGTTTGGTTTGAGTTTATTTGAGCGTATGAGACTTATCTATCATATGGTGTAAGACATATGCACTCTATCTATCGCACCTCACTGAGCTTATGATATATTGTGCTACTTAGTTCATGCTCTTATCTACTATCATGCTTAGTGTTAGCATTGTTATTGCAAGGTATGCCATGTATATAAAATATAGGGGAGTGTTGATCCTAGTATGTGTGTCGTGCAGTCCAAAGCACTCATCTAACTAGCACACATCTAGGGGAGCCCGTCTATATTTTAGAGATGTGTGTTTTGCTCATGTTCTATTCTTCTCCCTTGTGCAAATCCCGTATTGTCATCAATCCACCAAAAAGGGGGAGATTGTAAGGGCATATTTATCCATAAGGTTTTTGTGATTGATTACAATGCATTTGCGGACCAATCATGTGTCTCGAGTATTTCAGATATTTCATGACTAGGAACGAGACGGTTAGGAGCCCCTCTAAGATTATTGAAGACGGCGGTTTTCTACGTTCCTTTTTCGGTGGATTTGAGTCGTAGGAAAGCCGTACTATTAAGAGGGGGTCCGCTTTGGAAAGGTTTGGGTGGAATCGTCACGTACATGTTTACTCCTCTTTGCACTGCCTTTCCTTTAGCACCTTGGAGCATCTTTCATTTCTTCTTGTCTGTGCAAAAAGAAGTCTTCCTATCTGTTGTTGTTCTAAGGCTTGCGGTAGTACTGCTCTTCGGAGCGGTAGTACCGCAGGCCCATGCGGTAGTACCGCATGCCTTTGCGGTAGTACCGCAGGTGGTCACGGTAGTACCGCTCCTTGGGAGCCGTATTACCATGAGCCCTGTCCTGGCACAGCAGGAGTAGCGGAAGTAGGAGCGGATATAATTTTTTCCATCCGCTCCCCGCGCGGTAGTATCGCTTGCCTTCAGCGGTAGTACCGTGTCGGACTTTTTGCACTGTTTTGTTATCAGCGGAACTAGCCACGGACGTTTATCTATCCATGGCCTTCCCAGGCTGGTCCAACCCTGCCTTGCGGTAGTACCGTAAGGACTTGTGGTAGTACCGCTTGGCAGGCGCGGTAGTACCGCTTATCACGGGCTGGTTAAGTGGATAACGGTTGGATTTCTCTCTCCACTATATAAGGGGTATCTTCTTCTCCGAGTTGACCACCTCTTCCAACCCTAAGCTCCATTGTTGCTCCAAGCTCCATTTTCGCCCGATCTCTCTCCCTAGCCAATCAAACTTGTTGATTTTCTAGGGATTGGTTGAGAAGGCCTCGATCTACACTTCCACCAAGAGAAATTCGATTCCCCCCACTAATCCCTTGCGGATTTTGTTACTCTTGGTTGTTTGAGCACCCTAGACAGTTGAGGTCACCGCGGAGCCATATTCCATTGTGGTGAAGCTTCGTGGTGTTGTTGGGAGCCTTTGATTAAGTTGTGGAAATTGCCCCAACCTTCTTTGTAAAGGTTCGGTCGCCGCCTCAAAGGGCACCAATAGTGGAATCACGGCAACTCGCATTGTGTGACGACATGAGGAGAATACTATGGCCCTAGTGGCTTCTTGGGGAGCATTGTGCCTCCACACTACTCCAACGGAGACGTACTTCCCCTCAAAAGGAAGGAACTTCGGTAACACATCCTCGTCTCCACCAGCTCCACTCTTGGTTATCTCGTACCTTCACTTGTGCAAGCTTATTTGTGTTATCTCCCTTGCTTGTGTGCTTGTTGTTGTTGCATCATATAGGTTTCTCACATAGTTGCATGTCTAGACAACCTACTTTGATGCAAAGATTAATTTGGTAAAGAAAAGTTAAAAATTGTTAGTTGCCTATTCACCCCCCTCTAGTCAACCATATCGATCCTTTCAATTGGTATCAGAGCCTCGTCTCTTTACTAAGGACTTTACCGTCCGAAGAGTATGGTTGACACTGTAGATGGTCTGGAGGAGCACTCCGGTGTGAATCCTATCTCGTCTACGGGCGATGGGGAAACCGCGGTTTCTCGTGAGGAATTCAATGTGGCCTTGGAAACATTGAAAACCTCCATGACGACCGAGGTTGAAAGCATGTTTAATAAATTCATAGAAGGGCTTAAACTATCCACCGCACCTTTGAAAGTGGGTGATCCCATTAACAAGGTGTCGGATGCTAACTCCGACAAGGGGGATGCTATTAGTGAAAAAGCTCCTTCGTCTAGTGGTAAGAATGGCACAGGCACCTTTGCCCATGTGGAACGTCCACTTGTGTATGGTGGACCAATTCCCTCTACTCATTTGAATCATGCCGGTCCTCCCCCTAAGATTGTGAAAAGCGAGGACTTTGATTCTTGGGTCTATCAGTTTAAGCGTCATTTAAATCATGTGAATACTAATCTTTGGAGAATCATTGAAGAAGGTTTCTATCCACATGACCGAAGCAACTTCACTCCAAGAGAAGCCACGGATAATCAATTCAATGAGAATGCTCTCTTCATCATCCAAGATGCAATTCCACCCAAAGATCTTCCTCACCTCCGGCCCTACGCCATAGCCAAAGATGCATGGCAGCAAGTTGTTTATCTCTACCGGGGAAGTGCAAGCATTCAACGCTCCAAGTATGAAGTGGTGCAAGATGAAGCCGATGAGTTTTCTATGAAGGAAGATCAAGAACCTCGTGAGCTTTATCTAAGAGTAAACCAAGCTCGCGGTTTCACTCTGAGATCATGGGAGCAAGGACACGGATGACAATTGGATCAAGCGCAAATTCCTCAAGGCAATGATGCCTTACCACAAGGCTATGTCCTCCGTCATTCGCCAAAGGCCGGACTTCCACACCTTGTCCTCAAGTGAAGTGTTGGATGAGTTTGTGGCTATGAGCATCTTGGACAAGACCGCCGACAATGCAGTGCTTCGCTCTCAAAGGGCAAAGAAGCCCAACCTTGCATTGAAGGCTAAGGTTTGTGTTCAAGAAGAAGAAGAAGAGGAAGAAGAGGAAAGCAACCCTGAAGATACAAAGTATGCCTATCATGAACACATGGAACTTTCTTCAAGGCAATTTTGGAGCAAGAAAAACTCAAGGCCAAACTTCAACTAGAACATCTCAAGTGGCACGAAGAGCAAGCAACGTGTGAGGATATGCTATAATTGTGGCAATGTGAGACATTTTGTTGCGGAGTTCCCGTATGAGAAGAGGGAAGACAATGGTGGCAAGCTCATCCAAAAGGACAAAGCCAAGTCTTTCCCAAACAAGAGCAACTTCACCAAGAAGACCCCTCACAAGGTGTTGGTGGTTCAAGAAGAGTACCATGAGGATGATGATGATGATGATGATGTTGATTCCGTTGCCATGGCCTCCGTTGCCATTGCAACAACTCCACGAGTGTCTCTCTTCAACTCACCCAATGAGAACATCACCGCCAAGTGCCTCATGGCTAAAGCCACCAACAAGGTAACCCCCAACATCAAAACTACCATCATTAATAGTCCTTCCTTGACGGATTGCATTGTTGAATATGAGGGATCTAGTTTGGAGGAAAATGAGTTTGAGTCCTTGATACGTCTCCGTCGTATCTATAATTTTTGATTGTTCCATGCCAATATTATTCAACTTTCATATACTTTTTGGCAACGTTTTATATTATTTTTGTTATCTCGTACCTTTACTTGTGCAAGCTTATTTGTGTTATCTCCCTTGCTTGCTTGTGTGCTTGTTGTTGTTGCATCATATAGGTTGCTCACATAGTTGCATGTCTAGACAACCTACTTTGAAGCAAAGATTAATTTGGTAAAAAAGTTAAAAATTGTTAGTTGCCTATTCACCCCCCCTCTAGTCAACCATATCGATCCTTTCACTTATGCCATGCTTAATTAGCTAGGAGCTTATAATGGTTTACCTTGCGTGCCAACATGCTATTAAAATGGTTGTGATGTGGTATGATAGGGTGGTATCCTCTTTTGAACGATTCGAGTGGCTTGACTTGGCACATGTTCACACATGTAGTTGAAACAAAATCAACATAGCCTCTACGACATTTATGTTCATGGTGCATTATATCCTACTCATGCTTGCACTCAGTGTATATTAATTTTAATGCATGTTCATGACTGTTCTCGCTCTCTAGTTGGTCGCTTCCCAGTCTCTTTCTAGCCTTCACCTGTACTAAGGGAGAATACTGCTTGTGCATCCAATGCCATAAACCCCAAAGTTGTTCCATATGAGTCCACCATACCTACCTATATACGGTATCTACCTGCCGTTCCAAGTAAATTTGTATGTGCCAAACTCTAAACCTTCAATTAAACATTCTGTTTTGTATGCTCGAATAGCTCATGTATCAACTAGGGTTGTCCGTATCTTCCATGTTAGGCGGGTTATTCTCAAGAGGAGTGGACTCCGCTCCTCACTCACGAGAAAATGGTTGGTCACCGGGATGCCCAGGCCCATGCTTTATGCAAATCAAATCAAAATAATTGCAAACAAAACTCCCTTGGGACTGTTGTTAGTTGGAGGCACTCGTTGTTTCGAGCAAGCCATGGATTGGTGCTTGTTGGTGGAGGCGGAGTATAAACTTTACCATTCTGTTTGGGAACCGCCTATAATGTGTGTAGCATGGAAGATATCGCCATCTCTTGGTTGTTATGTTGACAATGAAAGTATGCCGCTCAAAAAATTATTTATCTCTGCTTTAAAACCGAGCTCTTGCACCTCTACAAATCCCTGCTTCCCTCTGCGAAGGGCCTATCTATTTACTTTTATGTTGAGTCATCACGCTCTTATTAAAAAGCACCAGTTGGGGAGCACCACTGTCATTTGCATTCATTACTGTTAGTTTACATTGAGTATGACTTGACTGGATCTCTTTCACCATGAATTACAATGTCTAGTCAGTCCTTGATCTTTAAAGGTGCTCTGCATTTATGTTTTGCGGTCTCAGAAAGGGCTAGCGAGATACCATCCTGTTATATCATATCATGATTGTTTTGAGGAAGTGTTGTCATCCGAGATTTATTATTATTGCTCGCTAGTTGATTATGCCATTGATATGAGTAAACATGAGACCTAAATGTTATTGTGAATACGGTTAGTTCATAATCTTTGCTGAAAACTTGAATGTTGGCTTTACATATTTACAACAACAAGAGCAAACAGAGTTTGTAAAAGTTTTTCTTTATCACTTTCAGTTTTTCAACTGAATTGCTTGAGGACAAGCAAAGGTCTAAGCTTGGGGGAGTTGATATGTCTCCGTCGTATCTACTTTTCCAAACACTTTTGCCCTTGTTTTGGACTCTGACTTGCATGATTTGAATGGAACTAACCCAGACTGATGTTGTTTTCAGCAGAATTGCCATGGTGTTATTTATGTGCAGAAACAAAAGTTCTCGGAATGACCTGAAACTCCATGGAGATTATTTTTGGAAATAATAAAAAAATACTAGCAAAGAATCAAGGCCAGGGGGCCCACACCCTAGCCACGAGGGTGGGGGCGCGCCTGCCCCCTATGGCGCGCCCCCTACCTCATGGGCCCCCTGGAGCTCCACTGACCTCAACTCCAACTCCATATATTCGTGTTCGGGGAGAGAAAAATGAGGGAGAAGGATTCATCGCGTTTTACGATACGGAGCCGCCGCCAAGCCCTAAACTCTCTCGGGAGGGCTGATCTGGAGTCCGTTCGGGGCTCCAGAGAGGGGAATCCGTTGTCATCGTCATCATCAACCTTCCTCCATCACCAATTTCATGATGCTCACCGCCGTGCGTGAGTAATTCCATCATAGGCTTGCTGGATGGTGATGGGTTGGATGAGATTTATCATATAATCGAGTTAGTTTTGTTAGGGTTTGATCCCTAGTAGCCACTATGTTCTGAGATTGATGTTGCTATGACTTTGCTATGCTTAATGCTTGTCACTAGGGACCGAGTGCCATGATTTCAGATCTGAACCTATTACGTTTTCGTGAGTATATGTGAGTTCTTGATCCTATCTTGCAAGTCTATAGTCACCTACAAGTCACTAGGGACCGAGTACCATGATTTCAGATCTGAACCTATTACGTTTTCGTGAGTATATGTGAGTTCTTGATCCTATCTTGCAAGTCTATAGTCATCTACTATGTGTTATGATCCGGCAACCCCAAAGTGACAATAGTCGGGACCACTCCTGGTGATGACCATAGTTTGAGGAGTTCATGTATTCACCATGTGTTAATGCTTTGGTCCGGTACTCTATTAAAAGGAGGCCTTAATATCCCTTAGTTTCCGCTAGGACCCTGCTGCCACGGGAGGGTAGGACAAAAGATATCATGCAAGTTCTTTTCCATAAGCACGTATGACTATATTCGGAATACATGCCTACATTTCATTGATGAATTGGAGCTAGTTCTGTGTCACCCTAGGTTATGATTGTTACATGATGAACCGCATCCAGCATAATTCTCCATCACCGATCCATTGCGTACGAGCTTTCCATATATTGTTCTTCACTTATTTACTTTTCCCTTGCTATTGTTATCATCACTATAAAACACCAAAAATAGTACTTTTGCTACCATTGCCGTTGCCGGGGAGCATAGCTCTATTCTTTGAGTCACTTGGGATTTATATCTGCTGGTCACTATGCAGAACTTGAAAGACGCAAAAACAAAAATTTATCCCTCAACTACGAGAGGAGGTAAGGAACTGCCATCTAGCTCTGCACTTGATTCACCTTGTGTTTTGAGTAAGCTTGCGACACCTAAACCTGCTTCTGCTATTAATTCTGATATGTCGCATATTATTGATGATGCCACTTCTGCTATGCATGATACTTATGATGAAACTACTTCTATGCTTGATACTACTGTGCCACTTGGTGAATTTCTTGATGAACAATTTGCTAGGGCTAGAGAGAATGAAATAACTGAAACTGATAATATTGATGAAAGTGATGATGAAGGCTCTCCTAATAAATATGAATTGCCTGTTGTGCCTGAGGGCTATGTTATGGATGAAGAAACTAAAAGAGACTTTCTTGCATGCAATGATAGAAGTGATCTTAAGAAATTTTTAGCTAAGCTTAAACAAAAAAACTCGGAATGCTAGAATGAAATATGATCCTGCTTATGCTACTTCACCTATCTTTGTTACTGATAATGTCGTGGTTTTGTCACGGCAGTTGTCCTAGAGAAAGGACTTAGTCGTGGAGCCATCGCTATGGGTTAGCTTGAAGGGGTTAAAGCGGACACAAGGACGCAAGAGAGTTTATACTAGTTCGGCCCCTTCAATGAAGGTAAAAGCCTACGTCTAGTTGTGATGGAATTGATGGGTGTTTCGATGACTAGGGAGCAAATAAGCTTCGCCTATGTCTCGAGTTGTTGTCTCTCCTTCAACCGCCGCCGGGTTGTCCCCTTATATACATGGGGACGCCCATCGGTTCACAGAGTCCCGATACCGGCTCATAGATGCGTCCGGTTCGGTCTCCACTATTCCTAATGTCGGGACCCCGATCCTAAGTCACACCGATCTAACATGTAACACATCATATAACTTTGCGGCCTCACGCACGGTATTCCCACGGGTGCCACCTTACCAGCCCGGGACCGTTTGCGCCTTTTGGCTCACGTATATGATAGTGTCGCTAGCATCCATATGACAAAGAACCCGGGCCGACATGGCTAGTCGTGAACCCAAAGCGGTGCTAACCAATGGGGATAGGCATACATGAATCACATCGAGAATGTTGGTCAACAGCATATGAATCCGGGCTGTAGCACTGGGCTAACAGGACTCCGGGGAACCCGGGCTGTAGCAGGCTAGGCAGGACTCCGGAAGTCACCACGTGACATTCCCCGAAGGGACAGACACAGGAACAAAGTGAAACACATGCCGGCCAGTCAAGTGTCCTGAGCAGTAGTGCTGGGCTAGCAGGACTCCGGTGAACCGGGCTGTAGCGGACTACTATGGCTCAAGGAAGCATTAGACTACATTTCCCCACAAGAGAGGTTGCCAAGGATAAACAACCAGATTGTCGGATCCCACACATAGCAATACATGTTACACGTACGCATAACATGCAAGTATGTGCTATACAACATGGCATCACAACATAATGCAAACTCATATAGATAAAGGCCCAAAAGAGCCACATAGCATTAAGTACAAGCAAGGGTCACATGACCCATCATTCGGAGCATACAAGCAACAAGCGGAAGCATTACATGTCTGAGTACAGACAACTACAAATGAAAAAGGCTGAGGAGCCCGACTATCTACAACATCCGATCAAGATCGTAGCTGAGGTACAAGCTACTTGTCGAAGTCCACGTAAACTAGTAAGACCGAAGTCTCCGCTGCAAAAACATAAATAAAGCAACATGAGTACAAAGGTACTCAGCAAGACTTACATCAGATCCTATCATACATGCACTTGTATCAAGAAGGTAATGTGGATTTTAGTTGTAGCAAGCCAGCTTTGACTCAGTGGCTATCCTGTACTACGACTGCTGGTAACTCTTTTGAGGTGGCGCACACGAGTCCACTAATCACCACGTCAATACACTACTATGGATTCATTCCCGTCTTCCTACGAGAAGGCCATCCATAGCACTCACACTTGTCTTGAGCATTTTAGAGTATCCACTTCAAGTTGTCTATGTACCACGTAAGCATCCAAGAAGTCCGTAACCGAGGACACGGCTATTCGAATAGATCATGATAACCCTGCAACGGTGTACTTCTTCACACACGCTCTCACCACTTATCACCATGTACACGTCATGTACCTCGGCAACCTTCAAGCGGAAGCCTGGCGAGGGTGTCGGCCACGACCTGACTAACCACACAGGACTCTAGTCCAGCTTTATCACCTATTCGGGTTCCATCCGCAAGGAGATCCGGCCGGGGTGTCGCTCACGGGCCCAAACGATGTGTGCAGGGTTCCCAAGCCCACCTCGCCGGATGGATCTACGCTTGGTACACCGTGCCACTTGTGCCTAGTCTGTCCCAAGCCCACCTGGCCGGGTGCCACTTGGTAGACTACTAACACTACCTACAAACACCAAAAACTAATTGCAACTCCTGGACAAAGATCAAGTTGGTTAATAAGTTGAGAGAGCTTGGAGTGCCCGGAGCCCAATGTGTGGTAGTAGCTAGTCATTGGACAACATAGACAGAACTCAGTGCTTAAGGACGGTTCCAGTGAGACAACCCACCATGTACTCCTACATGGCCTCTCACCGCTACCTCTACCAAATCGTGTTCACACGCTTAACTCTCAGCACCAGAACATATCGTACCACTCCAATTCATTCCCGATGAATCAGACCTGACACAACTCTAAGCAATAGCAGGCATGGCATGGCAAGAACACAACATGGCTCAATCAACTCCTACACATGCTAGTGGGTTTTAACTATTTACTGTGGCAATGACAGGTCATGCAGAGGAATGGGTTCAACTACCGCAGCATAAAGTAGCAGTTGAATCGTTGTTGTCCTAATGCAATAATGAGAGTAGGAGCGAGAGAGTAGGATTGTATCGGAATGAACAAGGGGGTTTGCTTGCCTGGTAGATCAACAGGGGGGCACTGCTCCACTGATAGGTACTCTCGAACACTTTCCAGAGCAGGACCTATCGAGAAGGAACGGTGTCGGAAATCAAACACAAGCATATGCAACATTATGATGCATGAACATGGCATGAGTATGTGATGTTGTTTGAGCTAATGCAACTAGCATTCATTTGGTTAAAGTCCATTTGAACTAAAGATTCAAATGCACCTTTAACATAAGCTCTTAGATATGCCATAAGTGTGTTTTCATATATACAGCATGTATAGATGGTTTGTCATGCATGAAAATGGTACAACTGGATAGATTGAATTTTTTTGATAATTTTTCATATATAAATTATTTCAATCTGAGTTACGGTTGAATTTCTATGAATTTTTGATGTTTATATCATTTTCTGGAATTTCCTGATTTATTTTAATACCAGAAAATGATATATTGCGTCAGCATGACGGCGGCATTGCGTCAGCAGGTCAAAGGAGCTGTCCGAGTCAAACCTGACATGTGGGATCCACACGTCAGTGACTCAGTTAGTTAACACGGGGTTTATTTAGCCTAATTAGGATTAGTGGGCGCCGGGCCCACTGGTCAGTGACTAACTAGGTAACTAACCTAGGTTAATTAGTGCTAATCTAATACTAACTAAATGTCAGGGGGGGTGGCCCACGCGTCAGTGACACAAGGGGGAGGTCAAACTGGGCCCACCCAGTCAACGGTCAGCGGGCTCAAAGCCACCGGCGGCTTGACACCGGCGAGCCAGACACGGCGGAGGGCCTCGGATTTCGCCCTCCGGCGACCATTTGGACGGCGGAGACCAGTGGCGAGGAGCCAGCGCTCGTCCGCATCATCTGGAGCAAGTGGGAGAGGCGGGGACAGCCGGAGCTCGCCGGAGCGGAGCTCGGGGCGGCGGCCGGAGCGGCTTCAAGCGGAAGCGGCTGTGGGGCACAGGGAGGCCACCCGAGGGGCTCTGCGGCACCCTCGTGGCACCAGGAGCACGGTGACGTGCTCGGTTGCGGCTGGCTCGGGCCCTGGCTGCGGTGGCGCCATGGCCGGTAGCGAGGTGCTACGGCTTCGGTCGAAACGGCGGCTGCGGTGATCGAGAAGCAAGGGGAAGAGGGGCAAATGACGATGGAGCTCACAGCGGTCGCAGAGGGCGTCGAAGCGGGCTCGGGGAAGCGTTGGTTGCTGCGAATTCGACGGCGGCAATCCACAGCGGCCGAGGCCGAAGACAAGCGCGATGAGGACGCTACGGTGCGTCCCGGCTTGCCTGGGTCGGTGGAGAAGACGAGGACGACGCCGCAGAGCTCGTAGACACGTCAGAGGGACGAGGCGGAGATGGTGGCCGCGGAAGCAGCGATCGGCGGTGACGAGCTCGCTCGGATGCGAGGAAAGGGAGAGATCCAGGGGAGGAGGGAGAGCGAGAGAGAGTGCGAGAGGTCTGGGGGAAGTGCGTGGCGTCGTCGGGGGCCTCCAGCAGCGAGCGGGGAAGCAGGAGGTGGCCGGCGCGTGCTCGCGCGCGTCGGGCACACGCGTGCCGTCCTCCTGGCAGGAGGTAGGCAACGACTGGCGTCGCCAGTCGGCTGGGCCGGCTAGAGGAGCTGGGCCGCCAGGAAGGTAAGGCCAGGTGAGCTTTCTCCATTTTGTTTTCTTTTCTATTTTCTGACCTTTGTTTTGATTTAATAAAAATACTAAATCAAGTTATTTTCTTCTGAAAATTTTTGCAGGGGCCTAAAGGATTATTCCAAAGCCCCTCACCAAAATTCATAATTATTGGACAATATTTTATATATATAAAAATATTTATCCAATGCAAATAATTACTGGATTAATTCCAAATGGCCAAAATAAATATTTATGAGCTCCTAAAAATATCAGTTTGAAATTTTACCTCTGCCCAATATTTTCAGAGAGAGACATGAACATTTTCTTGGACCCTTTTGGAGCAATTTTTATCTGGGTCATTTCCAGAAATGATTTCTGAGGGTTTTACAAACCCCCATTTCAAATTTAAATGAAATTTAAACGTGATGCACACATGACTAGCTAACCTAGGTCATACCAGAACTAGGGATGTGACAACTCGCCCCCACTCGGAAGAATCTCGTCCCGAGATTCAGGAGTCGGCGGGAAGGAAGCGGGGTACTCAAGTCGAAGACGATCTTCACGCTCCCAAGTAGCTTCTCTCTCGGAATGATGAGACCACTGAACCTTGAGAAACTTGATGTTATGACGTCGGGTGACACGCTCTGCTTGATCAAGGATGCAAATAGGGTACTCTCGATAAGTGAGGTTATCTTGGAGATCAAGCGTTTCGTGGTCCACTTCGCGGATGGGATCCGAGAAGCAACGCCTGAGTTGAGAGACGTGGAAGACATCATGTACTCGAGAAAGATGTGGGGTAGTTCCAACTGGTAGGCAACCTCTCCTCGTTTAGCGAGAATGCGAAAAGGACCAATATAACGAGGAGCCAACTTGCCTTTGATACCGAAATGATGGGTACCCTTCAAGGGAGTAACCCAAAGATAAACCTTGTCGCCAACTTCATAAGCCACTTCCTTATGACGACAGTCATACTGGCTCTTTTGACGAGATTGGGCTGTTTTCAAATTCTCATGAATGACGCGAACTTTCTCTTCTACCTCCTGGATCATATCCGGTCCAAAGAATTGTCTTTCACCGGTTTCTGACCAGTTCAAAGGTGTTCGACATCTTCGTCCATACAGAATCTTAAAAGGAGCTTTCTTGAGGCTGGTTTGGTAGTTGTTGTTATAAGCAAACTCGGCGAAGGGAAGACACTTCTCCCAATCCATACCGAATGAGATAACACAAGCTCTAAGCATGTCTTCAAGAATCTGGTTGACCCTTTCCACCTGACCACTTGATTGAGGGTGGAAAGCGGTACTGAAGGAAAGATGGGTGCCCATGGCAGTTTGGAAACTCTCCCAGAAATGAGAAGTGAAAAGACTACCACGGTCTGAATTGATCTCTACTGGAACACCATGAAGTGATACTATTCGAGAAATATATAAGTCAGCGAGCTGACTAGTAGTGATACTCTCTCGAACGGGTAGGAAGTGAGCCACTTTGGAAAGACGATCAATGACTACGAAGATAGCATTATTCCCTCTCTTGGTCCTGGGAAAGCCGGTGATGATGTCCATACCAACTTTATCCCATTTCCACTCAGGAATAGCTAAAGGTTGAAGAGTGCCAGCAGGTCTCTGATGCTCTGCCTTCACGCGATGACAAACGTCACAGTTAGCAATAAATTGAGCAATTTCTCTCTTCATCCTAGTCCACCAGAACCTCTGGCGTAGGTCCTGATACATCTTAGTACTACCAGGATGAATCATGAGAGGAGATTCATGTGCCTCCTTAAGGATTAATTGTCGAAGATGTTGATTCTTGGGAACCACCAAGCGACTCTCAAAGAAAACAACACCACGATCATCTATAGAGAAACTACCACCAACTCCCTTGTTAATGTTTCTCTTGATCCGGGAAATTCCCGTATCCTGCTGCTGAGCAAAGATGATTTGATCCACAAGAGTAGGTTTCGCCACCAAGGTAGAAAGGAATCCGTGAGGAGCAAGGTGGAGGTTAAGCTTACATAATTCCTCATGGAGAAGTGGTTGGCCCTGCTGCAACATGAGATTCTTGCAATAGGACTTACGACTTAGCGCATCAGCCATGACATTCCCCTTACCTGGGGTGTAGGTAATCCCTAAATCATAATCAGAGATCAACTCCAACCAACGTCTTTGCCTAAGGTTCAAATTTGGTTGGGTGAAGATATACTTGAGACTCTGGTGATCGGTGTAAATCTTGCAACGTTTACCGAGAAGGTAATGTCGCCATGTCTTAAGTGCATAGACTACGGCTGCAAGCTCTAGATCATGTGTAGGATAATTCTCCTCATGTGGATGCAACTGTCGAGATGCATAGGCAATCACATGGCGATCTTGCATAAGAATGCAACCTAGTCCCTGTCATGAGGCATCACAATAGATAACAAAGTCCTTAGTGAAGTCCGGTGGCACAAGTATGGGAGCAGAAGTCAGGCGTCTTTTCAGTTCCTGAAAACTATGCTCACACTATGGGGACCACTCAAACTTTTTATCTTTCTTGAGAAGTTCCGTGAGAGGTTTGGCCACTTTGGAGAAGTTCTCAACGAATCGGCGACAATAACTGGCTAGACCAAGGAAACTCCTAACTTGCTTAACTGTTTCAGGCGGAGTCCAATCAAGAATGGCCTGAACTCTTTCGGGATTGACAGCAATGCCCTTACCAGAGATTACGTGGCCGAGATAGGTCACTTCTGGCAACCAAAATTCGCACTTGGAGAACTTGGCATAAAGGCGGTGCTCTCTGAGTTTTTCTAACACAAGTCTAAGATGTTCGGCATGCTCTTCCTTGTTCTTCGAGTAAATAAGGATATCATCAAGGTAAACCACGACGAACTTATCTAAGTACTCCATGAAGATCGAGTTCATCAAGCGAGAGAAAGTAGCTGGAGCATTGGTTAGACCAAAGGACATGACGGTGTACTCGTAATGACCATAACGAGTGACAAAAGCCGTCTTAGGAATATCCCCATTTCTGATCTTGATTTGGTGGTAGCCTAACCTCAAATCCATCTTGGAGAAGACTGAGGATCCAGCGAGCTGATCATACAGATCGTTGATCCTGGGGAGCGGATACTTGTTCTTTATCGTGACCAAATTAACGGGACGATAATCTACAACCATTCGGTCCGTACCATCCTTCTTCTTGACGAAGAGGACGGGGCAAGCCCAGGGAGAAGAACTAGGATGGATGAAACCCTTTTGCAAGGATTCATTGAGTTGTTTCTTAAGCTCGGCTAGTTCTAAGGGTGCCATCTTGTAAGGTCTCCTAGAAATTGGGGTGGTTTCGGGGATAAGATCTATAACAAACTCTACATCTCTTTCAGGTGGAATACCTGGCAGTTCTTCTGGAAAGACATCCGGAAAGTCGCGGACTACCGGAATATCTTCAAGGTCAGGAAGAGGGCTGGCATTTAGAGAATATAGTTGACGCCTTGCAATTTTGGTGGAGACAGTGACTACCTTGCTAGAGGGGTGTGTGAGCTGAACAGACCTGCTGTAACAGTCAATCTTGGCATAATGAGCTTTCATCCAGTCCATACCCAAAATGATGTTAATATCTGAAGACTTGAGGGATATCAAGGAAGCTAGAAATACAAGTCTGTCAACATGTATTTCATTGCCATAACTTATCCTAGAAGTTTGCCACTTGGATCCAGGAGTTTGAATGAGTAGTGGGGAGGGCATATCACAAAATGACATGTCGTGCAAATGGGCATAACTTTCTGAAATGAAGGAGTGAGATGCCCCGGTATCGAATAGAACCGAAGCTGGGTGACAGTTGACAAGGAGTGTACCAAGAACGACATCTGGATCATCATGAGCGTCTTTAGCTGAGACGTGATGCACACGTCCAAGTTCAGTGGGAGCTGACTTGGCACTGATCATCTGGTGTGAAGGCTTACTACCACGGCCAACAGACTTCTCGGGCTGGGGTGGAGCAACACGGGTCTGAGTGCAAATACGGGCAATGTGGCCTGGCTCTCTGCACTTGTAACAAATCTTGGAGGTAGGACAAGGACCCGCATTGACAAGTGGTCTACCAATAGGCATGGGTGTAGCATAAGGTTGAACTGGGTGAGGTGCCACACAAGAAGGCCTTGGTGTATAACCGGGTGGAAGAGCAGAGTTCGGAACCCAAATCCGGCGCTTCTGAGAACTAGAACCGGAGGAAGAACCCAAATCCAGCGCTTCTAAGAACTAGAACCGGAGGAAGAACCCAAATCACGGGTGTGCTTACGAGATTCCTCGTAGGTGAGTTGAGCTGTCTCTGCATTAATGGCCTTGTTCACAAGAGCGTGGAATGTATTGCAACGATGCAAGTGGAGATCACGACGCAACTTGGGGTTGAGACCCTTCCGGAACCTAGCCTGCTTCTTGGCATCTGTGGACACTTCTTCTGTAACATAGCAGGCGAGGTTCTCAAACTCTCTACTGTACGCATCAACAGCCATCTTACCCTGGGTGAAACTACAGAACTCTTCTCTCTTGCGATCGATGAGGGCTTCAGGAATGTGATGCTCGCGAAAATCCTCAATGAAATCTCTCCAGGTAGGAATTTGACCAGCTGGAAGCATAGCCTCATAGTTCTGCCACCGGAGACTAGCAGGACCTTCCAGGTGATATGCAGCATAAGTGACCTTGTCACTTTTAGCTACGTTCGCAGAACGCAGCTTGTGTGTGATACTATGGAGCCAGTCATCTGCATCGAGTGGCTCAATGGAATGATGGAAGGTGGGTGGTTTCAGATGAATGAAATCCTGGATGGTCGCTGACTCTTTGCACCGATGTGCGGTGTTCTCCTTGATACGTGCCAACAAGCGGTTAGACTCACGCTTGTTCCTCTCCATCTCTATCATGAACTCTGCCAATGAAGGTTGGTCGGGAGGATCCTCCTCATCCCTACCACCTCCGTGGTTCAGGCAACGAGCAACAGAACTTCGGTTAACTGACGACATCCTGAGAAGCGGAACCAAGGACGAGGTCAACAACAACTATAGGATGCAACATGTAGCACAAGGAAATTTAGTATCTCTCAAACTCCTAGGACAATTCCGGCAGCATAACAGCAGTAAAATGCTCAGAATGAGACATTCTGCGAAAGACGGGGTAGCACCATACTCAACATCATCACTCAAGGTTCTGAGATATTACTAAATAGGCTACACCAGAGGTACTCGAACTGGGATATGACTCTGGTCAACCAATCCTAAGAGACTATGGAGTAGTAACACGTGATCCTGATAGACAGAAAAGAAAGCCTAGTTCCTTAACCCCGTAGGAAAGATAGGATGACTCAGATCAGAAGGGCATGAGATATAAGGAGTAAAAAGAGCCTTACATTCCCTTCCACAATCAATTCCCTTACATAACTAAAGAATTTCTAGACTCAACTTCGACCAGGTTGGCTTGGAAATCCTACAAGGAGTCAGGCTCTGATACCAAAGCTGTCGGGACCCCGATCCTAAGTCACACCGATCTAGCATGTAACACATCATATCACTTTGCGGCCTCACGCACGATATTCCCACAGGTGCCATCTTACCTGGCCCGGGACCGTTTGCGCCTTTTGGCTCACGTATATGATAGTGTCGCTAGCATCCATATGACAAAGAACCCAGGCCGACATGGCTAGTCGTGAACCCAAAGCAGTGCTAACCTATGGGGACAGGCATACATGAATCACATCGAGCATGTCGGTCAACAGCATATGAATCCGGGCTGTAGCACTGGGCTAACAGGACTCCGGGGAACCTGGGCTGTAGCAGGCTAGGTAGGACTCCGGAAGTCACCGCGTGACATTTCCCCGAAGGGACAGACATAGGAACGAAGTGAAACACATGCCGACCAGTCAAGTGTCCTGAGCAGTAGTGCTGGGCTAGCAGGACTCCGGTGAACCGGGCTGTAGCGGACTACTATGGCTCAAGGAAGCACTAGACTACATTTCCCCATAAGAGAGGCTGCCAAGGATAAACAACCAGATTGTCGGATCCCACACATAGCAATACACATTACACGTACGCATAACATGCAAGTATGTGCTGTACAACATGGCATCACAACATAACGCAAACTCATATAGATAAAGGCCCAAAAGAGCCACATAGCATTAAGTACAAGCAAGGGTCACATGACCCATCATTCGGAGCATACAAGCAACAAGCGGAAGCATTACATGTCTGAGTACAGACAACTACAAATGAAAAAGGCTGAGGAGCCTGACTATCTACAACATCCGATCAAGATCATAGCTGAGGTACAAGCTACTTGTCGAAGTCCACGTAAACTAGTAAGACCGAAGTCTCTGCTGCAAAAACATAAATAAAGCAACATGAGTACAAAGGTACTCAGCAAGACTTACATCAGATCCTATCATACATGCACTTGTATCAAGAAGGTAATGTGGAGTTTAGTTGCAGCAAGCCAGCTTTGACTCAGTGGCTATCCTGTACTACGACTGCTCGTAACTCTTTTGAGGTGGCGCACACGAGTCCACTAATCACCACGTCAATACACTACTATGGATTCATTCCCGTCTTCCTACGAGAAGGCCATCCATAGCACTCACACTTGTCTTGAGCATTTTAGAGTATCCACTTCAAGTTGTCTATGTACCACGTAAGCATCCAAGAAGTCCGTAACCGAGGACACGGCTATTCGAATATTTCATGATAACCCTGCAGGGGTGTACTTCTTCACACACGCTCTCACCACTTATCACCATGTACACGTCATGTACCTCGGCAACCTTCAAGCGGAAGCCTGGCAAGGGTGTCGGCCACGACCTGACTAACCACACAGGACTCTAGTCCAGGTTTATCGCCTATTCGGGTTCCATCCGCAAGGAGATCCGGCCGGGGTGTCGCTCACGGCCCCAAACGATGTGTGCAGGGTTCCCAAGCACACCTCGCCGGATGGATCTACGCTTGGTACACCATGCCACTTGTGCCTAGTCTGTCCCAAGCCCACCTAGCCGGGTGCCACTTGGTAGACTACTAACACTACCTACAAACACCAGAAACTAACTGCGACTCCTGGACAAAGATCAAGTTGGTTAATAAGTCGAGAGAGCTTGGAGTGCCCGGAGCCCAATGTGTGGTAGTAGCTAGTCATTGGACAACATACACAGAACTCAGTGCTTAAGGACGGTTCCAGTGAGACAACCCACCATGTACTCCTACATGGCCTCTTACCGCTACCTTTACCAAATCGTGTTCACACGCTTAACTCTCAGCACCAGAACATATCGTACCACTCCAATTCATTCCCGATGAATCAGACCTGACACAACTCTAAGCAATAGCAGGCATGGCATGGCAAGAACACAACATGGCTCAATCAACTCCAACACATGCTAGTGGGTTTTAACTATTTACTATGGCAATGACAGGTCATGCAGAGGAATGGGTTCAACTACCGCAGCATAAAGTAGCAGTTGAATCGTTGTTGTCCTAATGCAATAATGAGAGTAGGAGCGAGAGAGTAGGATTGTATCGGAATGAACAAGGGGGTTTGCTTACCTGGTAGATCAACAGGGGGGCACTGCTCCACTGATAGGTACTCTCGAACACTTTCCGGAGCAGGACCTATCGAGAAGGAACTGTGTCAGAAATCAAACACAAGCATATGCAACATTATGATGCATGAACATGGCATGAGTATGTGATGTTGTTTGAGCTAATGTAACTAGCATTCATTTGGTTAAAGTCCATTTGAACTAAAGATTCAAATGCACCTTTAACATAAGCTCTTAGATATGCCATAAGTGTGTTTTCATATATACAGCATGTATAGATGGTTTTTCATGCATGAAAATGGTACAGATGGATAGATTGAATTTTTCTGATAATTTTTCATGTATAAAATATTTCAATCTGAGTTACGGTTGAATTTCTATGAATTTTTGAAGTTTATATCATTTTCTGGAATTTCCTGATTTATTTTAATACCAGAAAATGATATATTGCGTCAGCATGACGGCAGCATTGCGTCAGCGGGTCAAAGGAGCTGTCCGAGTCAAACCTGACGTGTGGGATCCACACGTCAGTGACTCAGTTAGTTAACAGGGGGTTTATTTAGCCTAATTAGGATTAGTGGGCGCCGGACCCACTGGTCAGTGACTAACTAGGTAACTAACCTAGGTTAATTAGTGCTAATCTAATACTAACTAAATGTCAGGGGGGGTGGCCCATGCGTCAGTGACACAAGCGGGAGGTCAAACTGGGCCCACCCAGTCAACGGTCAGCGGGGTCAAAGCCACCGGCGGCTTGACGCCGGCGAGCCAGACGTGGTGGAGGGCCTCGGATTTCGCCCTCCGGCGACCATTTGGACGGTGGAAACCACTGGCGAGGAGCCAGCGCTCGTCCGCGTCATCTGGAGCAAGTAGGAGAGGCGGGGACGGCCGGAGCTCGCCGGAGCGGAGCTCGGGGCGGCGGCCGGAGCACGGCTTCAAGCGGAAGCGGCTGTGGGGCACGGGGAGGCCACCCGAGGGGCTCTGTGGCACCCTCGTGGCACCAGGAGCACGGTGACGTGCTCGGTTGTGGCTGGCTCGGCCCCTGGCCGCGGTGGCCCCATGGCCGGCGGCGAGGTGCTACGGCTTCGGTCGAAACGGCGGTTGCGGTGATCGAGAAGCAAGGGGAAGAGGGGCAAACGACGATGGAGCTCACAGCGGTCGCAGAGGGCGTCGAAGCGGGCTCGGGGAAGCGTTGGTTGCCGCAAATTCAACGGTGGCGATCCACGGCGGCTGAGGCCGAAGACGAGCGCGATGAGGACACTACGGTGCATCCCGGCTTGCCTGGGTCGGTGGAGAAGACGAGGACGACATCGCAGAGCTCGTGGACACGTCAGAGGGACGAGGCGGAGACGGTGGCCGCGGCAGCAGCGATCGGCGGTGACGAGCTCGCTCGGATGCGAGGAAAGGGAGAGATCCATGGGAGGAGGGAGAGCGAGAGAGAGTGCGAGAGGTCCGAGGGAAGTGCGTGGCGTCGTCGGGGGCCTCCAGCAGCGAGCGGGGAAGCAGGAGGTGGCCGGCGCGTGCTAGCGCGCGTCGGGCACACGCGCGCCGTCCTCCTGGCAGGAGGTAGGCGACGACTGGCGTCGCCAGTCGGCTGGGCCGGCTAGAGGAGCTGGGCCACCAGCTGGGCTGCCAGGCAGGTAAGGCCAGGTGAGCTTTCTCCATTTTGTTTTCTTTTCTATTTTCTGACCTTTGTTTTGATTTAATAAAAATACTAAATCAAGTTATTTTCTTCTAAAAATTTTTGCAGGGGCCTAAAGGATTATTCCAAAGCCCCTCACCAAAATTCATAATTATTGGACAATATTTTATATATATATAAATATTTATCCAACGCAAATAATTACTGGATTAATTCCAAATGGCCAAAACAAATATTTATGAGCTCCTAAAAATATCGGTTTGAAATTTTACCTCTGCCCAATATTTTCAGAGAGAGACATGAACATTTTCTTGGACCCTTTTGGAGCAATTTTTATCTGGGTCATTTCCAGAAATAATTTCTGAGGGTTTTACAAATCCCCATTTCATATTTAAATGAAATTTAAACGTGATGCACACATGACTAGCTAGCCTAGGTCATACCAGAACTAGGGATGTGACACCTAACCTATAACAAAAGTTACATACCGACGCCGGTTTATAGCTATAGGCCTTAAACCGATTATGGTCCTTTAGCCCTCATCTGACCTCATGGACTTTTATCACACTCAACTACTGATGAAGTTAACCCGGCTTGTCCTGGCCGGTTTACGCCCAGTAGTAATATCCCCAACAGATAAGGATTATGAATTCTCTATTGATCCTGATATAATTACTTTGGTTGAATCTGATCCTTTTTATGGCTATGAATCTGAAACTGTCGTGGCACATCTTACTAAATTAAATGATATAGCCACCCTGTTCACTAATGATGAGAGAAATCGCTACTTTTATATCCTTAAAATATTTCTGTTCTCATTAAAGGGTGATGCTAAGATATGGTTTAATTCTCTTGATCCTGGTTGTGTGCGTAGTCCCCAGGATATGATTTATTACTTCTCTGCTAAATATTTACCTGCTCATAAGAAACAAGCTGCCTTAAGGGATATATATAATTTTATGCAAATTGAAGAAGAGAGTCTCCCATAAGCTTGGGGGAGGCTTCTCCAAACATAATACTTTGCCTAATCATCCTCCTCAGAAAAATTAAATACTTGATATCTTTTATAATGGATTAACCGATGCTTCCAGAGACCACCTGGATAGTTGTGTTGGTTCTGTTTTCAGGGAAAGAACACCGGATGAAGCTGAAATTCTATTAAATAATATGTTGACAAATGAAAATAATTGGACACTTCCTGAGCCATCTCCCAAGCCAACTCCTGATCCTATTCCTAAACCAGCTCCGAAGAAAAGGGGTGTTCTATTTCTCAGTCCTGAAGATATGCAAGAGGCAAAGAAATCAATGAAAGAAAAGGGTATTAAAGCTGAAGATGTTAAGAATTTACCTCCTATTGAAGAAATACATGGTCTTAATTTACCGCCTGTTGAAGAAATATATGGTCTTAATCCATCACCTATTGAAGAAACACATGGAATTGATAACCCGACACAGGTAGTAAAGGTAAATTCTCTCTATAGATATGATAAAGATGAAATCCCTCCTACTAAGTTTGCTAGCCACTGTTTGGATGAGTTTGATAACTTTATGGTTAAGCAAGAAGACTTCAATGCTTATTTTGGTAGACAATTGAAACAAAATGCTTATTTGATTGAACACTTGGGTGATTATATGTATAGAGTTAAAGGTGAACTTAAACTCATTTAGTAAACATGCTTCTATGGTTACCACTCAACTAGAACAAGTACTTAAAGCTCAAAATGATTTGCTCAATGAATTAAATAGTAAGAAAAATGATAATGTTGTTAGAGTTATGACTAGAGGTGGTAAAATGACCCAGGAACCTTTGTATCCTGAGGGCCATCCTAAGAGAATTGATCAAGATTCTCAGAGTAATGATATTGATGCACCTAGTCCTTCTAAGAGGAAGAAAAAGAAAAATGATAGGACTTTGCATGCTTCTAGTGAACCTGTTATTTACACACCTAAGAATCCCAATGGTATCTCTATTTCTGATGCTGAAACACAATCTGGTAATGAACATGAAACTAGTGATAATGTTAATGATAATGTTCATGTTGATGCTCAACCTAGCAATGATAATGAGGTAGAAGCTGAACCTGTTGTTGATTTTGATAACCCACAATCAAAGAATCAACATTATGATAAGAGAGACTTTGTTGCTAGGAAACACGGAAAGGAAAGAGAGCCTTGGGTTCAGAAACCCATGCCTTTTCCTCCTAAGCCATCCAAGAAAAAGGATGATGAGGATTTTGAGTGCTTTGCTGAAATGATTAGACCTATCTTTTTGCGTATGCGTTTGACTGATATGCTTAAAATGAATCCTTATGCTAAGTACATGAAAGATATTGTTACTAATAAAAGAAAGATACCGGAAGCTGAAATTTCCACCATGCTTGCTAATTATACTTTTAAGGCAGGAATACCAAAGAAACTTGGAGATCCCGGAGTACCAACTATACCGTGCTACATTAAAAGAAACTATGTTAAAACTTCTTTATGTGATCTTGGAGCCAGTGTTATGCCTCTCTCTTTATATCGTAGACTTGATTTGAATAAGTTGACACCTACTGAAATATCTTTGCAAATGGCCTATAAATCAACTTCTAAACCTGTCGGTATTTGTGAGGATGTGCCTGTTGTGGTTGCAAACGTTACTATTTTAATGGACTTTGTTATTCTTGATATTCTCGAGGACGATAGTATGTCTATTATTCTTGGAAGACCATTTTTGAATACTACAGGGGCTATTATTGATTGCACCAAAGGCAATGTCACTTTTCATGTTAATGGTAATGAACATACGGTACACTTTCCGAGGAAATAACCTCAAGTCCACAGTATAAGTTCTATTGGAAAAATTTCAACAATCACTATTGGAGGTTTTGAATTTCCTCTTCCTACTGTCAAGAAGAAATATGATATTCTTACTGTTGGGGGTGTGCATATCCCCGTTGAGGTAACCTAGTGTTATTCGAAAATTCTCCGGTTCCGTGTTATTCGGAATGAGTTTGTTAACAAGACCTCATCAACCTTGTTAGTGGATCCTTTTGATGAGCATGAGATGGATGAAGTTAGAAAGCACAACCTTCTGTACCCTCCTTTTACTTTCTGTTATTTAGTTGAAATAAAGTAAAAATAGTATTTGCTGTCAGTTTTCTGAATTATCCGTGCAATATAAAAATACCCCAAAAATAAAAGTTCTCCAAATGCCCTGCAATTTAATATGATTTTTTCTGGAATATTTGAGAATATTTGGCACTGAGAACACAGCAGGGGGAGCAAGCACCTGGCCACGAGGGTCCAGGGTGCGCCCACCCCCTGGGAGCATGCGGCCCGACCGACGCTGCTTTGTGCGGCTGGAGCAAGAAAACTAGAGGTTGAAGAAGCACTACGGCCGTTGGATGGACATTGTACAGTCACTGGAGCTAGAATCGTTCATATTGACTAAGTTGACAAAGCACTCCGTCCCCGTCAACTTAGTAGGCCCACAAGTCAGCCACCCACCAAGGTGGGTCCCAACTAGCAGGGGGAGTATTCATTTTTTTGTGTGTAATAAGGAGGCACTTCCCGCGGGTCCGAGCTGACAGCGGGGGGAACTTTTTTTCGCTAAATACGGTGGCCCGTCCGGTGGGTCCCAGCAGTCAGGGGGGAAACGTTTTTTTCGCCAAATACGGTGGCCTGTCCGGTGTTCCCTGCTGTCAGGTGGAGGAATAATTATTTTCCGCATAATAAGGAGGCACTTCCTTGCGGCTGCCGTGGACCCAGCTGTCAGCCTCTCCATGTACAGTACTCTTCCGACGGAAGTCGTTCCTTGACCATGTTGACCATGCCGCGCCAAGAGCACTAGGGCGGTGGACGACGGCGAGGCCTAGGAAGGGGAAACATGGAGCCGGGGAAGACGCGGCAGTGGATGCCCACGTTTAGAGGAGTATGAGGGTTCACTGGTTCGCTGCGGTGTGAGGTTGATGTCGCCGCAGAATAACAAGGGGTGTGGGTGAGTAGAGGGATGGCCTAGCCAGCGGTGGGAGTTAGTAGGGGGCGGTGAGGCCTCCGCCGCATCGCAGCCAGCCCCGGGAGGCAGGAGCACGAGGCACGACCAGCGCTGGTTTGGGCGACTGGAGCAAGAAGACCAGAGGTTGAAGAAGCACTACGGCCGTTGGATGGACATGGTACGGTCACTCGAGCGAGAATCATGCATATTGACTAAGTTGACAAAGCCCTCCATCCCCGTCAACTTAGTAGGCCCACAAGTCAGCCTCCCACTATACTGGGTCCCAGCTAGGATGGGGTATTCATTTTTTTTCTGCGTAATAAGGACGCACTTCCTTGCGTGCGAAGATATAGCTGGTGGGTCCGAGCTGTCAGTGGCGGTAACGTTTTTTCACGAAATACGGAGGCCCTTTCGGTGGGTCCTAGATGTCAGGTGGAGGAATCATTATTTTGCGCGTAATAAGGAGTCATTTTCCTTGTATGCGGCCGTGGACCCAGCTGTCAGCCTCTCCACGTACAGTCCACTTCAGATGCATGTCGGTCATTGACCACGTTGACCAGGTCGCGCCGAGAGCACCAGGGCGGTGGACGACGGTGAGGCCTAGGAAGGGAACGACACGGAGGCATGGAAGACTCGGCAGTTGTTTCCTACGCGGAGGGGAGTACGACTGTACGAGGGTTTACTGGTTCGTCTGCCATCGTCGGAGAATAACAGCAGGTGTGGGTGAGTAGAGGGATGGCTAGGCCAGCGATGGGAGTAAGGTGCGGCGGTGAGGCCTGCGTGGCAGCACAGCCGGCCGCGGGGAGGAGGGAGCAGACAGTCCCATCGGCGCTTGTTTGAGCGGTTGGAGCAGGAAGAGCAGAGATTGAAGAAGCACGATGGCCGTTGGATGGACATCCAACAGTCACTGCTTGTGCGTCAACCTTTTTTTTAGGAAAGCCTCAAATCTGTGGAAAACAGCATACAACCCATCTGCCATTATTTCTAATAATTTACAGCCCATTTGCTAATTCTTAAGGTTTTTTTTGGAGCCCATGTTCTTTTTGTTAGCATTACAACCCATATTGTGGCCACGGTTATAAAATTATACGAAATTTTGCATATTTCGGTGCGGTCCGAACTGTTTTTAATCCCGAAATTTCGAGTCACATTCAAACTGATTTTAAAAATAAATGTATATCAATATAAAATCCAACAAATTGTCCATGCATAAAAATTAATGCAATTTAAAATCTCGAAATGAAAAAAAGAAATTTGAAACTAATTGCCAGTTTGATGTGTTTTAAAAATGTACAACCCATTTCTCATTACTGATAGACCATTTTCTCATCCAGCCGAATGAAGCTCTCCTCGTCTTGAAAGATTTGCAGCCCAACAGGCCTGACAAAGCGACTTACTTGGCAAATCACAAAAAAACTAGGCTAGCCATTTTCAGAAAGAAAAAAACTACTAGGCTAGTCTATGGTAAACATAAAAGAGAAGGCTGTCTAGACAGGCCAGAGTGCCCCGCACAGCCCAGTTGACACCCTACTTCCATCTCAAAAACAAATTAGATAAATGCCACTCTAATTATGGCGATTCATAAAAATGCCACTGCAATTTCCAAACTTTGAAAAATGCCACCGCAATTTTTGCAAACTTTGGAAAATGCCACAGCAATTTGCAAACTTTGAAAAACTCCACTCTAGACTTCGAAAAATGCCACTGGAAATGGCATGAAATGGCATTTTTCAAAGTTCCGAAATTGTAGTGGCATTTCTCAGAGACACCAGATTTGGAGTGGCATTTATCAAACTAACCCAAAATAAAAATAACTGGGCGAGCTGTTGGGTCCCTGGTGTCAGCCGCTCGTTGTGCAATTATCTTGTTTATGGACTACGTTGGCAATGGCATGGGACCCAGATGTCAGAAATCCATTAGGAGGAGCCATTTTTTATTGGCTTGAAATAAGGAGGCACTTGCTTGCGTACTGCCATGACCTTGGCGGGTCCCTGTTGTCATCCTCTCCATGTACAATCATCTCCTGATTGTGTACGCGTCAACTTGGTAGGCCCACAAGTCAGCCTCTAAACCCGTGGAGGACAAATACAATCCATTTTAAAAAATAACAGCCCATTCCATACGTTTAAACCAAAAGTTCAACATTCAGAGCAAAGTAACAGGTCTGATCCACATATAAAGTACTGAACTTCCACGTTGACAACCATCATAGCCAAGTTAACTATCTACTCCCACTAATACTCTAGTAGCGTACAAGTACTAACTTACTCTCAGCTAACTAGACGATGTCGGCCGCCATCTGCGTACACACTAAACGCTGGCACCGGCATCCTCCGCCTCGCCTCGGACTTGCCAGAGGTGCGATAGGGCGCGTTGCTCGCGTGCGTTGGCCCTTTCCATGCCGGCATGTGATGACCCACAAGTATAGGGGATCTATTGTAGTCCTTTCGATAAGTAAGAGTGTCGAACCCAATGAGGAGCAGATGGAAATGATAAGCGGTTTTCAGCAAGGTATTCTCTGCAAGCACTGAAATTATAGGTAACAGATAGTTTTGTGATAAGATAATTTGTAACGAGCAACAAGTAACAAAAGTAAATAAAGTGCAGCAAGGTGGCCCAATCCTTTTTGTAGCAAAGGACAAGCCTGGACAAATTCTTATATACAGAAAAGCGCTCCCGAGGACACATGGGAATTATCGTCAAGCTAGTTTTCATCACATTCATATGATTCGCGTTCGGTACTTTGATAATCTGATATGTGGGTGGACCGGTGCTTGGGTGCTGTCCTTACTTGGACAAGCATCCCACTTATGATTAACCTCTATTGCAAGCATCCGCAACTACAACAAAAGTATTAAGGTAAACCTAACCATAGCATGAAACATATGGATCCAAATCATCCCCTTACGAAGCAACGCATAAACTAGGGTTTAATCTTCTGTCACTCTAGCAACCCATCATCTACTTATTACTTCCCAATGCCTTCTTCTAGGCCCAAATAATGGTGAAGTGTCATCTAGTCTACGTTCACATAACACCTATAGGATCGAAAGTATGTCTAGAGGGGGGGTGATTAGACTACTTAACCAAATAAAAATCTAGCCTTTTCCCAATTTTAGTTCTTGGCAGATTTTAGCTATCTTAGCACAAGTCAAGCAATCTTCACACAATTCAAGCAAGCATGCAAAAGAGTATATGAGAAGCGGAAAGTAAAGCATGCAACTTGCAAGAATGTAAAGGGAAGGGTTTGGAGGATTCAAACGCAATTGGAGACACGGATGTTTTTGTCGTGGTTCCGATAGGTGGTGCTATCGTACATCCACGTTGATGGAGACTTCAACCCACGGAGGGTAACGGTTGGGCGAGTCCACGGAGGGCTCCACCCACGAAGGGTCCACGAAGAAGCAACCTTGTCTATTCCATCACGACCGTCGCCCACGAAGGACTTGCCTCACTAGCGGTAGATCTTAACGAAGTAGGCGATCTCCTTGCCCTTACAAACTCCTTGGTTCAACTCCACAATCTTGTCGGAGGCTCCCAAGTGACACCTAGCCAATCTAGGAGACACCACTCTCCAAGAAGTAACAAATGGTGTGTTGATGATGAACTCCTTGCTCTTGTGCTTCAAATGATAGTCTCCCCAACACTCAACTCTCTCTCACAGGATTTGGATTTGGTGGAAAGAAGATTTGAGTGGAAAGCAACTTGGGAAGGCTAGAGATCAAGATTCATATGGTTGGAATGGAATATCTTGACCTCAACACAAGTGTAGGTGGTTCTTTCTCAGAAAATGTGTATTGGAAGTGTAGGTATGTTCTGATGGCTCTCTCCACGAATGAAGAGTGGGTGGAGGGGTATATATAGCCTCCACACAGAATCTAACCGTTACACACAATTTGCCAAACTCGGTGGGACCGAATGGTTAAACTCGGTCAGACCGATTCAGCAAACCTAGTGACCGTTAGGATTTTCGGTGGGACTGAGATGCAACTCGGTAGGACCGATATGGTTAGGGTTAGGGCATAACATAATCTCGGTGTGACCGATTACACAAACTCGGTGGGACCGATTTTGGTAATAATCTAACCAGAGAGTTGGTCAGGTAAACTCGGTGGGACCGATTCGCTCATCTCGGTGAGACCAACATGTTACAAAAGGGAAACAGAGAGTTTACATTGCAATCTCGGTGGGACCGATCGCTCACCTCGGTAAGACCGAAACGTTACGAAGGGAAACAGAGAGATTACAATCCCATCTCGGTGAGACCGAGATCCATAGGGTAACCGATTTTCCTAGGGTTTGTGGCAGTGGCTATGACATTTGAAACTCGGTGGCGCTGGATAGATAGAATCGGTGGGGACGAGTTTGACTTTTGGTTTAGGTCATATGTGGATGTGCGAAGGTAGTTGAGGGTTTTGGAGCATATCACTAAGCACTTTGAGCAAGCAAGCCATTAAGCAACACCTCATCCCTCCTTGATAGTATTGGTTTTTCCTATAGACTCAATGTGATCTTGGATCACTAAAATATAAAATGTAGAGTCTTGATCTTGAAGCTTGAGCCAAACTTTTTGTCCTTAGAATTTTGAGGGATCAACTTTCCTCATCCATGCCATGCCATTCATTGAGCTTTTCCTGAAATATTAATCTTGGAATAATGTTAGCTCAATGAGCTATATGTTGTTAGGAATTACCAAAACCACCCGGGGATAGTTGCACTTTCAATCTCCCCCTTTTTGGTAATTGATGACAACATATAGATCAAAGCTTCGACAAATGATAATAAGAGTGAAAGATATCATCGCTTCAAGAAGTATGTGAAAAGCAAGAGCTCCCCCTAAATTTGTGCATATCTTAAGATTTGCTTTGGACTGCAAATGCAAAATGAGTTAGGATCATGGGTTACTCTTCCATGTCACATACATCTTGGTGGAGCGCTCAAAATGATATGAATTAAATACATGCACTCATCACCAAGCAAAGTGAATGATCATATAAGGATAAGTAAGATAATATCATCTAACAAGCATAAGTGTAGCTTATGATCAACCACATGATCATCAATGTCTCACAGACAATACCATAGTATCTCAAGCAATCAAAAGACAAACAAAGTTCAACCACCAAAGCAAGAGAGAATAAAAAGCAACACTCTCTCTCGAAGGCTATGATCTATACATTTTTCTCCCCCTTTGGCAACAAGTTACCAAAATGTTCATAGAAAATGCATAGCACTAGAACGTCTCTCAGGCTTGGTCTTCAGGTGGTGGTGTCCGGAGAATTCCAAGGACGAAGGCTTCAGTCGAAGTAGACGGAGCTGATGGGTTAGGTGCTGGAGCTGGTGGCACTGAAGTTGTAGCTGGTGCAGATGAAGTGGCTCTAGTGTCCGGTACAGGCACTGCAGCAGATCTCTAAGATCGAGGCACTCTGGCAAATGCATCAGTGGTTGTCTTGCCCTTCCTCTCCTGCATGTCATCTGTAGCTGCTCCACAACAGACTGAATCTCAGTTACTTTGACATCTAAATCATAGAATTTTTGTTCCACGATTGTTTCCAGGCTCTCCTAGTTTTGAGTTAGGGTGCCCAACCCCTTCTCAATCCTCAGAGATGATGCTATCAAGTAACCAAGCTGGTCCTGCTTGCTTTTCAAAAAGTACTCAGATGCCTCCTCCTGAGTTGGCATCTTGGCAGCCTTCTCTTTCTTTGCCTTCTCCTTCTTTGCTTGTGCTTGCACTGAGGAGGGTTCATCTTCATTCATCACAACTTGGTTGTCCTTGAAGTCAGGATAGATAGGCAAGTGTTCCTTATCCAACAAGTATGTGCCTGTGCCCATCTTTGAGTTTATCAACTCCTAGATCTGTGGGGCATATCCACAACTTATTTTCTGGTCAGCTGTAGTCCTCTTGATAGTCTCAACTATAAGGCTCATGACCTTGAACTTCTGTGGTACATCAAATATATGTAGCAAGTTAATTGCATGGCCTCTGATCATTCTGTGATCACCAGACTTGGGCAAGAGAGTGTGCCTAAGGATCCAATTGATTGTAGGCAGCCCTGACAGCAAGTGTTTTACTGACCCAAACTGGTGAGTCTCAAGATCATCTTCAGGAATCTCCTTGTACATATTTTCCATAGAGTTGTGATCCATCTTCTTCTTGGCATAGACATCCAAGTCATCTTCTTTTTCCTTAGGAGCATTGATCAGATTTGCCCATTCCTCAATAGTTGAGTGGTACCTTGTACCTTCAGACATCCATACTATCCTGCCATCTGGATAGAAGTGTGCTGTGGAGTAGAATTGCATTATGAGCTCCTCATTCCACTTTGTGAGCTTCTGCCCAACAAAGTCTGCAACTCCACAAGCACTGAAGCTGTCAAACACACCAGGATAGTGTTCCTCATTTTCCTTGATATACTTCCAGTCGACCCACCTCATTTCACACACTATAGGCTTCTTGTCCAGCAGCACTGTCTCATAGAAATCCTGCTGTTCCTTTGTGTGGAACCTGTAATCAACATCAGTCCTTCTCCTGGTAGCATATGGATCTGTCTCTCTCCATTTCCTCAGTCCTGAGTCTCTCCTGATCTTCATATTCTCAGCCACAGGATGAGCATCATTATGGTCTGGAATTTTTGGCTTCAATTTTCTCAGAACATGCTCTTCATCTTCTTCTTCAGCAACAGTCTCAGGCATTGGGGCCTTGTTCTTCTCAGCAGCTGGTATGTTTCTGGTATTTCTCTTTGGTGCAGTCTTGGGCTTGGAGGCAGCTTTGGGTGCTTCTTTGGGCTTTGATGATGCAGCCCTTGTCCTGATATCATCACCCATAAGCTTATGTGCCTTGGGTGTTGGTGCAGCAACCTCTTCTTCCTCTTCTTCTTCCATCATGGAAGTGTAGCGACCCGACCCGAATGGATCAAGTCTCTGTGCTTAAGTGTCATCCCTGGATCGGTATGCTGACACACACAGTACTCGAAGGATTTATAACAGAGGTAAATCACATGTATAAAGTAACATAAATACTATTACCTCAATCCATATAGCGGAAGCAATAAGGTTGTGGATTCCCATCAACACCAACGGCAAAGTTGAGTGTAGAAATCGTAACCCTAACGTATCACTTACTCGTCGTAAGATAATCCTGCAACATGAGACGTTGCAGCCCGAAACGGGTCAGTACATTGAATGTACTGGCAAATTCACACCATAGAGAATGATGAACAATGGCTATAACTACATGCATATATGGCTGGTGGAAAAGCTCTATGGTTATAAGGTTTTTGCGTAAAGCCAATTTTTCCCTACTACAAAGGAATAAACTTATTTAACTATCATGGTGGTTGTTGAACATTGAGAATGGTTGACAGCATTCTCAATCCCAATTAAGTAACATCATTAAAACCCAACAATATTTATTTAAAGTAACGTGATGAGATCAACAGGATAATCCAAGAACTAGATACTCAAGATGTACATAACCAGGGACACGGCTAATCATGATTAGCTTGTACACTCTGCAAAGGTTTGCGCACTTTTCCCCACAAGACTCGATCGCCTCCGTTTGGTTTCTCGCACTACAGGGTGTTTGAGAAGACGGATGACCGAGACACAGTCTTTCAGAAGCGCTAGCACCTTATGACGGATAGACCGGTACACCTACTTTCCCCTACATCTGCTAGTCTACCCTGTAAGAGTTCGCACAACTTAGTCAACTATGCCAGAGCCCATAATGGCTCGTGGCTGCATACGGAAGTTTCTAGTATGAATAATCTCATGATCCCTTTGGGCCTGGGTGGCGGTCCAAAGAAAACAGGCAAGTCCTGGAAACCCCAGGTGCCTCAATCCACCCAGATGTGTGTTAGGTTGCCACCTTAGATAAGTCCTTAATTATAAATATCACATCTGTCATGGATTTCACTCACCCAATCCACGTCTACTGGCATAGCATGGCATAATAAGCAAACGTAGAACTAACTCCCAAAGGTTTGATAATAAACAGGTAATAGGTACTACCTCATCTACTTCCCATCCCACAAGTTAATTAGATCCTGGGTTGTAGAAAAAGTATGATCAAAGTGTGAACTTGCCTGCAATGTTGATGAAGATGATTCGTACTCAAAACTCTTGATAGATCTACTCGTCACACTCCGGTCAATCTACCGTAAGCAAGCAATAGTAACCACACATAAGCAATCACTCAAAAGATCAGAAAGATCGAAGAAGACAATTCGGAAACATCAAACCAAGCAAATAGATCTTGCAACATAAAACCATTTCTAACAGTACCAAAATTATGTGAATTTGGCCTTATCAGAATGTTTAGGTCAAGAGCTTCGATTTGCAAAAAGAATCAACTAAATCGGAGCTACGAAACTCAAGTTATGATCAAACGAAGTTTGAATTCAATTCTGACCTAATTCAAATTTTAAACTTTTGAAAAACATGTTTGAGTTGGATTAATGGATAGAGGAGATCATAACGAAGACGTGGGCGTTGGTTTCGTTGGATTTGGACTAACGAGTAAAAAGTTATGGCCGTTTGAAAATCAGGGACTAAATGGTGAAGAAACTAATTACATATGGGTCCCTGGCTAAAATTAAAAAGAAAAATAAAAAAATACTAAATAATGAACGTTCGTTACAGAACGCTAACGAACGAATCCATTCGCTGCGATGAGTTAAAGAGTGACCGTTCGCAAATTAACTGGATTATATAAAAAAACGGGTTTTACAGAAAACCTGAGAAACCGAAAAATAAACCGGTCTTAGGTTCGGTTTAGTACCGGTTCGCATCGGTTTGACCTCGACGGCGACGGCGGCTAGATCGGCGGCGGCGACTCTCCGGTGAGGTGGGGCAAGGCGGCGCGGGCGGTGGCGGCGTGCGGTGCGCGGTGCGACAGCGAGCGGCGGGGAGCGGCGGCTTGCGGCAGCGGCAGCGGCAGCTAGCGGGGCGGCGGCGGCAAAGTACGGCGGCGTTGCGGCGGCTCGCGGTAGCGGGCTCCGGCGAGATGCGGCATGAGGGGAGGAGAGGAGGCGGGCGGCGGATCTCGCCTTTTAAAGGGCGAGGGGAGGAGGTGGCGTGGAGGAGGGGGCGCGGGGTCGACGCGGAGTCCGGCGGGACTCCGGCTGGCGGCGACGATGCTCGGGACTCTTTCCCGAGCTTGGGGGCGGTGGTGCGGGCGCGTGGGCCGGCTGGGCCATGGCCTGGCTGGCTGGCCGGGCCGGCCCGGTCGGTCCAGAAGTTCTTTTTTTTACATTATTTTCCAGACAAATAAAATAATAAAAGCAAAATAATTAAAATATTATATAGGCATATAATATATCAAAATTTTCAGAAAAAGATTTTCTACGACGTGAACATTTTTATAACTTCAAATAAAATCCACACAATTTCATATAAATCGAAGAGTGCTACTGGTCTACTAAAATCCAACAAAAATGATTTTTAAAATATCAAAATGATTTAAAATTTATTCCTCTCCAATTTTCTGTTGTAGGGAATCATGTTACCCTAATTTCCATATATTTTATTTTTGGAGAAAAAATAATTTGAATAAAACTCAAATAAATCCAAATTGAAAATTAATTCCAAAAGGACTTTGAATTAAATTCTTTGAAACTCCCAACTCATATTTCATAATTTGAAGAAGTCATTTTATCTCCTCTCGTGAAAATCATTGAGTTGCTTAAAGTTTCTGAATTGAAATATTTCCAAATGAAATTCAATTATTTTCAAATACCCTTTCATTAAATTTTAAATGGAAGAAGTCATATCATCTTCGCTCAAGGGTTTTGTATTTGAAAAGAATTTGAATCCATGGAGATCAGAAAGCAAATATGAAAGTTTGGGAAAGTCCTTTTATTCCCTCTCATTTAACTTTCAAAAGTTTTGAATTCACTCATTTTCAGTCAATCAATCAAACAATCATTCAAATCTATCTATTTATTATAACATTCCAAAATTTAGAATTTTGGGATGTTACAAACCTACCACCCTTAAAATGAATCTCGTCCTCGAGATTCGGAGAGGCTAGAAAGAAAAGGTTAGGGTTTGGGGGTCTCCTCAAAATACATCGATCATCACAGGGGTCTGGGGTGCTACCACCCTTAGAAGCATGGTTACGGTTCTATCAAAACTCATATACTCCATCCTTATTCTTGACAGTGTCGGTCCTCTCAGATCCTCGAGAAAATTCCTTCTCTGAGCTCTTCCGGTAGTGGCATAACCTTTTTCCTCAATTATTTTGTCCTTTCCTCTTGGTAAGGTTATTCCGAGATTGGGTCTTCTTAGCTGTCGGGTCTGGCGCCAAAACTAAACAACTATCGATATCTCATGGTGGTCAACAATTTGTGGTTTCTCCTGCAGGAAATGGGTCTGGGTTGATCCTCACCGTATAACCTACGGTTGGCAAAAAGCTGCCGTGTACAAGGGAAAAATTCTTATACCATTCTAAGGTTTAACAAGGTTTAATATCGTCGTCTCTCTACTATAGGTAAGTCACTCAGATTTACCATCCCATATAGCAAGGCCAATAATAAGAGTAAGTCGGTATGGTGATCAATCCATCCCGCACCCAAATCATTACCTTGTATACAGTTTAGCGAATCTCGCATTCTAACACTCGGTCATCCTCACAAGCATTGCAGAATTTCTCTCGTCGACGAACCAAGTTCGGAATAATCCATTGATTCTGCAAGCCAGACAAACATCTATCGTTCCTTCACAACTCTCAGGTTTTGCGTAAACTCCTATAAAATCGTCTATCGACAAAGGTATATCCACCTCCAGGGTTCTTCCTTCAGCAAGAATGTGCTTGCTTCTTGGCAGGTCCTGGGGCCTGTGGGTTATGGCCCATCCCATCACTTGCAAACCTTGAACTCATCATCGGGGAAACTGATCATTATTCCAACATCCAACTTCCTAGTATTCTTAAATCCATCCAATTGTAGTGTCTACCTTCCTTCTACTGGCACCAAACTAGGACATGTTTACTCAGACTCATCATGGAGTTTCCATTGATCCATATTTCCAACATCATACCTCCTTTATATCCAATAGTAATTTATCTCTTCATCCTCGTGGGATATCCCTCATACCGAGATAAAAACTTATACTTATGAAGTCCATATTCCACTTCGTGGAACATCATTATCCTTTCCACGGTCAAGCGTCCTTACAGGGGAATATTGGCCATCTCTGCATGGCACTTCTTCAACTGGGAAACGTGAAACACATCTTGAACTCCTGACAGTCCCTCGGGTAACTCAAACTTGTAGGCCACTTCTCTCATACGCTCCAAAACTCGGTATGGTCCTACTAATCTCGGGGCTAACTTTACCTTAACTCCAATTCGTTTAACTCCTCGCAGAGGGAACACATGAAGACATGCTCTGTCTCCAATTTCATAGACTACCTCCTTGAGTTTTTGAGTCTACATAACTCTTCTGCCTGGACTGAGCTACCTTCAATCTATCTCGAATCAACTTAACATTCTCTTCTGACTCCTCTGATCACCTTTGGTCCAAACAACTATCGGTCTCCAACTTCATCCCACATACTCTTGGGGCATCACACATATCGAGACAAAACTCGTATTCATTTTGTCCGAAGTCCATTACAGGGTACTACCACCCTTAAAATGCACAAATCTTCCATAGAACATATTTCTCATATCCTCAGAATGGCCAAAATCCTTCTTCATAGAGCAACAACTCATAAAATCCATATCAGTACCAACGATGCTAACTTTATTCACTCTCAATTAATTACAATCTCTCGCTTTTCCATTACATGTCTCAACTCAACACCTCAATATAAAAGAAAATGTTCTCACTTCTACTACTCCATTTCTTTTGTTGCAAACTCAACTATCTAGCACAAGTTTCCTTCTCCGTGGGGCATTCTCTGGCAAAGTGCCCTACTCCATTACAACTAAAACATATTACTTCTGACAAGTATCGAGGTTTCCTTTTTGGGTAATGGTTGAGGTAGTGCCCTGACTCCTTGCACATGTAACAGGTGATATGACTCAGGACCTTCCTGGAATCCAATCTGCTTCTCTTCCTGGACTTTTCCATTCCAATCAGGGCTTCTATCTCCTGTGGGTCATATTCTACTTCCTCTGTCGGGAATTCTACTAGATCCTCATTCAAACAATTTTGGGAGATGTGTCCTTCTTCTCCACATGAATAGCAAGACTTAGTGCAGGGTTTACTCGAGTCCTCTTTAGATGCGTCCTCCTTCATCACAGTTTCTTCTAAAATTTCCATGAGGGCTCCTTTCATTTCTTCTTTCTTCTGCTGGATGGTTCGTTGTACCATGGGGTAAATGTGACACTGAGCAGGATAGTGGGTAGTCCCTTCACACAAGAAACAAGTAATCTGCCTAATTGGGCATTCTTCAACTGGGTGACTTCCTTCGCAATTAGGGCATTCATCCTTGTGTTCTTTATGGGTGTGTCCTATTTCTCCACAAATCTTGCATGCACAAGGTTTCTTCATATCCTTTCCATAAGGCTTCAACTTCTGGGACACAAGCCGAGACTTTGGCAAAGTCAACTTAAATTCTTTCCAAGTGGTTACTCCTTGCCATCCATTGATGGTTTGGTACATCCTCCACCAAGTAGAAGCACCTCTTTCAAAGCACTGAAGAGCATGCTGGGTCATATTAGTTCCAACTATAGGGTTATTCTCCATGTGATCCTCCATGTTCTGAATCCATCGGTCTATCTCCAATTGACTCATTGGTCCCGAAAATACAAGCTCATCTCCATTCATCCTCTATTGGGTCCATGTGGGTTTGGGGTAAGATAAGAGAGATAGAGAGGGATACACACAATACAAACAAAAGTTTTGAAAAGACAGATTTTTGTTGTGGCTGTCGAAAAACATCAAACAAATGACAGCTCACAAACGACGCATCTAACGTAGGTATATAACAGGAGTTTGGTCTTCTAAAGGTCAATACATCTTCAACGTCTCCAGACTCTTCAAGCCTTGTTTATGTCTCCAATGGCTTCTTCCGGTCACACTTGTCTTTCTCAAGTCCTTTTTGCCAGCTCATCTTTGTTGTCGCAAAGTCTATCGTGACGTCCCTTAATATTTCTGGAGTTGCATTCCAAACTTCCGGGTTTCACATCCTTGACATGAACCATGGTCCTACTGTCCTTCAGTTCCTGACGAATCTCCTGTATCTCAAGGTTTTACTTCTCTAGCTTGGCTACTTTCAACTTTTGGATCCTGAGTTCTTCCTGAAATACTTCCTTGTCTAATACGACTTCCTGGAGCTCCATTTTAAACTTCTTGATGTACTACTCCAGATCCTGGTGATATACCAGCTAGGGATAAAACTTCATATTATGATAGGTGCTCCATCAGCCTTCTTCCATCAAATCCATTCTAATGAAATGCATCAACTCAGCATGGTGACAATAGCATAAGCGGGCCATAACACGCTGGATAGCTGGGTTTCTGCTCTTGTCATTTCCATGCGCTATCATTCCATAGTTGATATCTCCTGACTCAAAACTTCGTGTTCTCATGCTCCTTGTTTTAGTCTTTCTCCGATACGCCTTGATTCGGGTATTGACAACTTCCATAGTCTGCCAAGTTCCATAAGGGTAGCCTTCCTAGGTCATACAAATCTGGGAATTCTTCAGAGCCTACAAATTCCACTTGTCTTTGGTTGCACGGAAAATACTCTTCATTCTGAAGTGGTCTTAGTTGTCCGATATCTTGTACTTCTTGGAGTGCTCTCATCAGCCGAATCTTCGAATGGTCAAAAGGGGAAAGGGGTATGGTCTCACTAAAGAGAATTTTTGAATAAGCTCAGAAGAGAAGAGAGGTAAAAGATCTTTTTGAAAGGGAAGTTGTAGAGAAAAATCTTTGCTATGGGCTTGCCAGTTTTCTAGGGTCACGTCCTACAGTCAACATGTGCTCTGATACCATCTTGTAGCGACCCGACCCGAATGGATCAAGTCTCTGTGCTTAAGTGTCATCCCTGGATCGGTATGCTGACACACACAGTACTCGAAGGATTTATAACAGAGGTAAATCACATGTATAAAGTAACGTAAATACTATTACCTCAATCCTTATAGCAGAAGCAACAAGGTTGTGGATTCCCATCAACACCAACGGCAAAGTTGAGTGTAGAAATCGTAACCCTAACGTATCACTTACTCGTCGTAAGATAATCCTGCAACATGAGACGTTGCAGCCCGAAATGGGTCAGTACATTGAATGTACTAGCAAATTCACACCATAGAGAATGATGAACAATGGCTATAACTACATGCATATATGGCTGGTGGAAAAGCTCTATGGTTATAAGGTTTTTGCGTAAAGCCAATTTTTCCCTACTACAAAGGAATAAATTTATTTAACTATCATGGTGGTTGTTGAACATTGAGAATGGTTGATAGCATTCTCAATCCCAATTAAGTAACATCATTAAAACCCAACAATATTTATTTAAAGTAACGTGATGAGATCAACAGGATAATCCAAGAACTAGATACTCAAGATGTCCATAACCCGGGACACGGCTAATCATGATTAGTTTGTATACTCTGCAGAGGTTTGCGCACTTTTCCCCACAAGACTCGATCGCCTCCGTTTGGTTTCTCGCACTACAGGGTGTTTGAGAAGACGGATGACCGAGACACAGTCTTTCAGAAGCGCTAGCACCTTACGACGGACAGACCGGTACACCTACTTTCCCCTACATCTGCTAGTCTACCCTGTAAGAGTTCGCACAACTTAGTCAACTATGCCAGAGCCCATAATGGCTTGTGGCTGCTCACGGAAGTTTCTAGTATGAATAATCTCATGATCCCTTTGGGCCTGGGTGGCAGTCCAAAGAAAACAGGCAAGTCCTGGAAACCCCAGGTGCCTCAATCCACCCAGATGTGTGTTAGGTTGCCACCTTAGATAAACCCTTAATTATAAATCTCACATCTGTCATGGATTTCACTCACCCAATCCACGTCTACTGGCATAGCATGGCATAATAAGCAAACATAGATGTAACTCCCAAACGTTTGATAATAAACAGGTAATAGGTACTACCTCATCTACTTCCCATCCCACAAGTTAATTAGATCCTAATCATGCAATGTGTGAGGATTGATCTAATGCAATAAAACTGGGTTGTAGAAAAAGTATGATCAAAGTGTGAACTTGCCTGCAATGTTGATGAAGATGATTCGTACTCAAAACTCTTGATAGATCTACTCGTCACACTCCGGTCAATCTACCGTAAGCAAGCAATAGTAACCACACATAAGCAATCACTCAAAAGATCAGAAAGATCGAAGAAGACAATTCGGAAACATCAAACCAAGAAAATAGCTGTTGCAACATAAAACAATTTCTAACAGTACCAAAATTATGTGAATTTGGCCTTATCAGAATGTTTAGGTCAAGAGCTTCGATTTGCAAAAAGAATCAACTAAATCGGAGCTACGAAACTCAAGTTATGATCAAACGAAGTTTGAATTCAATTCTGACCTAATTCAAATTTTAAAATTTTCAAAAACATGTTTGAGTTGGATTAATGGATAGAGGAGATCATAACGAAGACGTGGGCGTTGGTTTCGTTGGATTTGGACTAACGAGTAAAAAGTTATTGCCGTTTGAAAATCAGGGACTAAACGGTGAAGAAACTAATTACATATGGGTCCCTGGCTAAAATTAAAAAGAAAAAGAAAAAAAATACTAAATAATGAACGTTCGTTACAGAACGCTAACGAACGAATCCGTTCGCTGCGATGAGTTAAAGAGTGACCGTTCGCAAATTAACTGGACTGGATTATATAAAAAACGGGTTTTACAGAAAACCAGAGAAACCGAAAAATAAACCGGTCTTAGGTTAGGTTTAGTACCGGTTCGCATCGGTTTGACCTCGTTGGTGACGGCGGCTAGATCGGCGGCAGCGGCTCTTCGGTGAGGTGGGGCAAGGCGGCGCGGGCGGTGGCGGCGCAGGCGGTGGCGGCGTGCGGCGCGCGGTGCGGCAGCGAGCGGCGGGGAGCGGCGGCTTGCGGCAGCGGCAACGGCAGCTAGCGGGGCGGCGGCGGCAAAGTATGGCGGCGTTGCGGCGGCTCGCGGCAGCGGGCTCCGGCGAGATGCGGCATGAGGTGAGGAGAGGAGGCGGGCGGCGGATCTCGCCTTTTAAAGGGCGAGGGGAGGAGGTGGCGTGGAGGAGGGGGCGCGGGGTCGACGCGGAGTCCGGCGGGACTCCGGCTGGCGGCGGCGATGCTCGGGACGGGCAGTGGTGCGGGCGCGTGGGCCGGCTGGGCCGTGGCCTGGCTGGCTGGCTGGGCCGGCCCGGTCGGTCCAGAAGTTCTTTTTTTACATTATTTTCCAGACAAATAAAATAATAAAATCAAAATAATTAAAATATTATATAGGCATATAATATATCAAAATTTTCAGAAAAAGATTTTCTACAACGTGAACATTTTTATAACTTCAAATAAAATCCACACAATTTCAGATAAATCGAAGAGTGCTACTGGTCTACTAAAATCCAACAAAAATGATTTTTAAAATATCAAAATGATTTCAAATTTATTCCTCTCCAATTTTTTGTTGTAGGGAATCATGTTACCCTAATTTCCATATATTTTATTTTTGGAGAAAAAATAATTTGAATAAAACTCAAATAAATCCAAATTGAAAATTAATTCCAAAAGGACTTTGAATTAAATTCTTTGAAACTCCCAACTCATATTTCATAATTTGAAGAAGTCATTTTATCTCCTCTCGTGAAAATCATTGAGTTGCTTAAAGTTTCTGAATTGAAATATTTCCAAATGAAATTCAATTATTTTCAAATACCCTTTCATTAAATTTTAAATGGAAGAAGTCATATCATCTTCGCTCAAGGGTTTTGTATTTGAAAAGAATTTGAATCCATGGAGATCAGAAAGCAAATATGAAAGTTTGGGAAAGTCCTTTTATTCCCTCTCATTTAACTTTCAAAAGTTTCGAATTCACTCATTTTCAGTCAATCAATCAAACAATCATTCAAATCTATCTATTTATTATAACATTCCAAAATTTAGAATTTTGGGATGTTACAGGAAGCCTTTCCAATCACTCTGGCCATGGTCTTCTTGACCCTTTCCTTCCTTTTCTTTCCTTCTGTAGCAGGCTCTTTGGGTTGAGATTCCAAAGATGCTCGAGAGGATGCTTTGGCCTTAGAAAATGGTTGTCTTCCTGCTGGCCTTTTGATCTTCACTCCTGGCTTAATTGCAGCTGAGCTATACTCCTTCTTAACCACTTTCTTCTTTGATGTGGCCTCATCCTCAGTGGCCACATAGTCTTCATCCTCAGACTCTGAAGTTTTCTTCTTGCTTGCTCTAGTGGCAGCCTTTGGCAAATTGCTTGGGGTGCTCCTGCTACCATCATCTGAACTGCTAGAGGGACTAGTGCCCTCACTCAGGTGAACTTGCTCCTCTGACCTGTTCTGGCTGTCACTCTGGTCAGACATGTTGCAAACACTGACAGCAGACCCTGTGAATAGATATAGATGAGATAGAGTGGATGAGCATCACAAAATGCAGAGGTTTTTGCAAAAGAATGAGTCAAAAACTTAGTTTTAGTTTTCCACAGAAAGCATTTCGGATCAACCGATTTGCAAACTCGGTGTTACCGAAGCAGCTGTTGGAACCTAAACTAGTGAACTCGGTCAGACCGAGTCACAGTTCGGTGGCACCATGACTGCTAGGGTTTCACAAAGTCCTGAACTCGGTCACACCAATTTGTAATTCTCGGTCAGACCGAGAACCACATGTGCAATGGCCTTGGCCGAATCGGTGGAACCGAGTTCTGCAACCCGGTGGGTCCGAGATGGTTTCAGCGGAAACCTAACCCTAAATTTTTGATTCAACTCTAATCTACGGAGTGTTTTGACTGGATAGAAGCGTTTCAATCGTGGTAAGAATCATAATGAACACAATGTGCTAGGAATCAGACGGGGATAGCACTGTGATCGAGTCCATACCCTAGTTCGGCGATGAACTCGCTACGGCGGCAACGGCGGGGAAGAATTCCATTGACGGCGGCGGAGACCAGCGACAGGAGGAGGCTGGCAACAAGGAGGACGATCCGGAGACCCCGGAGGCAGAGCGAGCTATGCGCGGGCGAAGGGGTTTCGGAGAAATTTCCAAAATTTTGCCTGTGAGTATATATAGCCCGACCCTGTTAGTGTGACCGAGTGGAACAACTCGGTGGCACCGAGATGCATAGCTGTTGACAGTTACAGCAACTCGGTGTGACCGAAAAGTTCAAATCGGTTGCACCGAGATTGAAAACCTAGATTGACTTAGTGATCTCGGTATGACCGAAATTTAGGAATCGGTCAGACCAAAACGCACAAAGAAGTTTTGGAAGTTTAAGTCTATGACGAATCGGGGACTCCGAGTGCTCCTCACATAGAGTGGTTTGAATCTGACTTGATCAAATTTTGTGATGTAGCATGAATAGAGTTTGAGACGAGAAAAGCATAGATAGCTAGAGATGGTTCTTAGGCATTCTTGTCCATCCACTTGGCAAAAGAAAAGAAAACCAATCAATCAAAACAACAAGTGGATGTCCTCGAATGAGTAAAATATGCAATCAACATGCTCACACAATAAAATGGCAATTGAAATATGTGGCAAAGCATGCACAACCAATTCTAGCATCTATCAAACAATTTGCGATGACTAGGTCATCTATATATGAGTATATTAACTTAGGAGTCAAATGAGAACATTTGATCATAGGTCATACTCATCGTTTAAGAACAAGTGGGGTTACCACTTTTACATAAAGCATTGTTGTGTTCACACCATTAGAGTTGCTTTAGCTCAATTCTTAGAGTAAAGCTCCCCCTAGATGTGAGATCCCCCCTAAGAGGGATGAACTAACCTTGGGTTTTGTCGATGATGACTTCATGTAGATGTTGAAGATGTGGATGCTCAATGTTGATGTAGATCATTTGGAGCTATCCATTGGAGTGGGTTGCACTTTCAATACCTACATGGGTTAGTCCCACAAGGAACAAACAAGGATATCCATAGACATAGAGTGATGCACACACAAGATGATGTCTATGAAAGCTTTTAGGTTACCTTGTCCCTTGTCTTACCAACAAGAGGGTTTGTGACTCCTTGAACTAGTGCAAGATGTGGAAGTTGATTGCACTTGTTCTTGCCAAGATGATAAGAGTGAAGTATGTTGGTGGAGTCACCCTCAAGAACTCTCTAGTTCTTCTTCTTCGGGATCCACACCATCTTGATGGGAATCCTCGGTGTTGTAGTTGTACTTGATGAAGTGGAACTTGAAGTAGTCTTGGGAACCAACTTGACCAAGGCCTTAGGAGCTTCTTCAAATGCATCAATTTCCTCTTGAAGCTTGTCCTTGCCTTTTTGCTTGTGGTCTTGTGGTGGAAGATCATCTTGAGCTTGTGTCCCCTTGAGAGAAGTAGGATCCTGCTTCTCTTGTTGAGGAACAAACTTCGTCTTGGGGTATTGATCTTCTTCCCACTCAACTCCATTGGCATTGAACTTTCGTTCAAAACCAACACCTTGATTCTTCCGGTGCCTTCCTTGCTTGCGTACAATTTCCTTGAATTGCTTACTTCCGGCAAGGCTCTTGTAAACACCTTTCTCTATAATTCCCTTCAATAAGCTATTTTCTTGCTCAAGTGTAACTTGGCTAAGAGAATCATTAGTGGAATCAAGAGAACTACTAGAAGCAACAATATTGGATTTAGCATGATTATTGTTACTACAGAGGAAAAATATTTCTTGTTCTTGTTACTAGACTTGACTTGAGGCATGTAAGTGGATAAGAGTAAACGCTTGGCAATGTAAGAAGAACTTTTCTTGCGAAGATCATCATTGATTGCTTTTAAGAACTCATGCTCTTGCTCAAGGTTGAGCTTTTCAAAGAGCAATTTCTCATGAGTCCTTAAAAGTTCTCGATGATCTCCTAAGATAGTTTCATGAGCTAACTTAAGAGTGTTTAGTTCTTTAGTTAGAGACTCAATCTTCTCCTTATGATTGTCATTCGTTTTATCTTGATTAGCATGATTAATTGACGTTTCATCATAGTATTCATCACTAGAGTTGTCAACAAGTAAATCATCATCACCTAACAAGTCATCTTCATCACTATTGAAATCAACATACTCGGGGTGTGATACCTTTGGGCCTTTAGACATGAAGCATGTTCCAACTCCTTCATTTGGTGAATCAAATATGTCGTAGGAGTTGGTTGTCACAAGTGCTAGACCGGCAACACCTTCATCTTGAGTATATTCGGAGTCGGAGTGATAGCTTCTCTCGGAGTGGTTGTCGGAGTCGGAGCCGGATACCCATTCACCAACGTGAGCTTGGTGTCTTCGTTTTGTGTAGCTCCTTGATGACTTGTCCTTTCTTGCCGAATCCTTGCTTCTCCGTGAGGGTCTTCGTTCATAACGATCATCTCTACTCCTTCTTTCTCTAGATGGTGATTCTTCTCTTCTACTTCTTCTCTTGGGAGAATCTTCTCTTCTCTTGTAGGGGGCCGTACACTCATTGGAATAGTGTCCGGGCCTTCCACAATTGTAGCAGTTTCGCTCTCAACTAGAAGATCTTTTGTCATTGTAGGACCTTGACTTGGAGCTTCTCTCTTTGCTTCTACTCTTGTAGAACATGTTGAAGTTCTTCACCATTAAGCTCAATTCTTCATTGAAGGTTTGTTTCTCACTCGATGATGTGGGGGCTTCACATGAGGCTTTGTAAGCACCACTTGATTTGTTGTGAAGTTCCTCTTTATCCTTGAGTGACATCTCATGAGCAATAATTCTTCCGATGACTTCCGTTGGCTTGAGATCTTTGTAATTGGGCATCATTTGGATCAATGTGCACACGGTATCATATTTTCCATCCAAGGCTCTTAGGATATTCTTGATGATGAATCTATCGGTCATCTCTTCACTCCCTAAGCCGGCAATCTCATTTGTGATAAGAGCAAGCCTAGAGTACATTTCAGCGACACCTTCACCATCCTTCATTTTGAACTTGTCAAGTTGACTTTGAAGCACATCCAACTTGGATTCCTTGACGGAGTCGGTACCTTCATGCATGTCAATCAAAGTATCCCAAATTTCCTTTGCACTCTCAAGACGGCTGATTTTGTTGAATTCTTCGGGGCACAATCCGTTGAAGAGGATATCACAAGCTTGAGCGTTGTATTGTAGCATCTTCAACTCATCCGCAGTAGCTTCACGATTTGGTTCTTTCCCATCAAAGAATTCACCTTGCAAGCCAACACACACAATAGCCCAAACGGCGGGGTTATGTCCAAGAATATGCATTTTCATCTTATGCTTCCAACTAGCAAAATTAGTAGCATCAAATTAAGGACCTCTACAGTGATAATTTCCCTCGCTAGACGCCATACTCTCCTAGGTTGTGAAACCAAGGCTATGACCACCAAAAGCTATGGAAATCAAAGCAAATGGAGACCAAAGCTCTGATACCACTTGTAGGATCGAAAGTATGTCTAGAGGGGGGGTGATTAGACTACTTGACCAAATAAAAATCTAGCCTTTTCCCAATTTTAGTTCTTGGCAGATTTTAGCTATCTTAGCACAAGTCAAGCAATCTTCACACAATTCAAGCAAGCATGCAAAAGAGTATGTGAGCAGCGGAAAGTAAAGCATGAAACTTGCAAGAATGTAAAGGGAAGGGTTTGGAGGATTCAAATGCAATTGGATACACGGATGTTTTTGTCGTGGTTCCGATAGGTGGTGCTATCGTACATCCACGTTGATGGACACTTCAACCCACGGAGGGTAACGGTTGCGTGAGTCCACGGAGGGCTCCACCCACGAAGGGTCCACAAAGAAGCAACCTTGTCTATTCCATCACGGTCGTCGCCCACGAAGGACTTGCCTCACTAGCGGTAGATCTTCACGAAGTAGGCGATCTCCTTGCCCTAACAAACTCCTTGGTTCAACTCCACAATCTTGTCGGAGGCTCCCAAGTGACACCTAGCCAATCTAGGAGACACCACTCTCCAAGAAGTAACAAATGGTGTGTTGATGATGAACTCCTTGCTCTTGTGCTTCAAATGATAGTCTCCCCAACACTCAACTCTCTCTCACACAGGATTTGGATTTGGTGGAAAGAAGATTTGAGTGGAAAGCAACTTGGGAAGGCTAGAGATCAAGATTCACATGGTTGGAATGGAATATCTTGACCTCAACACATCTGTAGGTGGTTCTCTCTCAGAAAATGTGTATTGGAAGTGTAGGTATGTTCTGATGGCTCTCTCCACGAATGAAGAGTGGGTCAAGAGGTATATATAGCCTCCACACAGAATCTAACCGTTACACACAATTTGCCAAACTCGGTGGGACCGAATGGTTAAACTTGGTCGGACCGATTCAGCAAACCTAGTGACCGTTAGGATTTTCGGTGGGACTGAGATGCAACTCGGTAGGACCGATATGGTTAGGGTTAGGGCATAACGTAATCTCGGTGTGACCGATTACACAAACTCGGCGGGACCGATTTTGGTAATAAGCTAACCAGAGAGTTGGTCAGGTAAACTCGGTGGGACCGATTCGCTCATCTCGGTGAGACCGAAATGTTACAAAAGGGAAACAGAGAGTTTACATTGCAATCTCGGTGGGACCGATCGCTCACCTCGGTAAGACCGAAACGTTACGAAGGGAAACAGAGAGATTACAATCCCATCTCGGTGAGACCGAGATCCCTATCGGTGAAACTGATTTTCCTAGGGTTTGTGGCAGTGGCTATGACATTTGAAACTCGGTGGCGCCGGATAGATAGAATTGGTGGGGACGAGTTTGACTTTTGGTTTAGGTCATATGTGGATGTGGGAAGGTAGTTGAGGGTTTTGGAGCGTATCACTAAGCACTTTGAGCAAGCAAGCCATTAAGCAACACCTCATCCCTCCTTGATAGTATTGGCTTTTCCTATAGACTCAATGTGATCTTGGATCACTAAAATATAAAATGTAGAGTCTTGATCTTGAAGCTTGAGCCAAACTTTTTGTCCTTACAATTTTGAGGGATCCACTTTCCTCATCCATGCCATGCCATTCATTGAGCTTTTCCTGAAATATTAATCTTGGAATAATGTTAGCTCAATGAGCTATATGTTGTTAGGAATTACCAAAACCACCCGGGGATAGTTGCACTTTCAACACCACTAGAGGAGAGACAACATACATCTCATCAAAATATCGAACGAATACCAAATTCACATGACTACTAATAGCAAGACTTCTCCCATGTCCTCAGTAACAAACGTAACTACTCACAAAGCATATTCATGTTCATAATCAGAGGGGTATTAATATGCATATAGGATCTGAACATATGATCTTCCACCAAATAAACCAACTAGCATCAACTACAAGGAGTAATTAACACTACTAGCAACCCACAGGTACCAATCCCAGACTTGGAGACAAGAATTGGATACAAGAGATGAACTAGGGTTTGAGAGGAGATGGTGCTGGTGAATATGTTGATGGAGATTGACCCCCTCCCGATGAGAGCATCGTTGGTGATGACGATGGCAATGATTTTCCCCTCCCGAAGGGAAGTTTCCCCGGCAGAACAGCTCTGCCAGAGCCCCTAGATTGGTTCCGCCAAGGTTCCGCCTCGTGGCGGCGGAGTCTCGTCCCGAAAGCTTGCTTATGATTTTTTTTCCTCAACGAAAGACTCCATATAACAGAATATGGGCATCGGAGGTCCACCAGGGGGGCCACGAGGCAGGAGGGTGCGCCCAGGGGGTAGGGCGCGCCCCCCACCCTTGTGGGCAGGGTGTGGCCCCCCTCTGGAACTTCTTGCGCTCAGTATTTTTTATATATTCTGAAAATGACTTCTGTGAAGTTTCAGGACTTTTGGAGCTGTGCAGAATAGGTCTCTAATATTTGCTCCTTTTCCAGCCCAGAATCCCAGCTGTCGGCATTCTCCCTCTTTATGTAAACATTGTAAAATAAGAGAGAATAGGCATAAGTATTGTGACATAATGTGTAATAACAGCCCATAATGCAATAAATATCGATATAAAAGCATGATGCAAAATGGACATATCAACTCCCCCAAGCTTAGACCTCGCTTGTCCTCAAGCGAAAGCCGAAATCGAAAAATATGTCCACATGTTTAGAGATAGAGGTGTCGATAAAAATAAAATACGAACATGACGGCATCGTGATCATTCTTAGAACAACAACTTATATAATTCTTGTCATATGATCTCTTATGCTAGAGTAACAATTCAATCACAATTTCAAGTATGAATCATAAACTTCACTGAAAACTAACAAACTATAATCTCAGTCATTGAAGCAATTGCAATTTATCATAACATAGGAAAGAGTCAATATAAGAGCCTTTCAGCAAGTCCACATACTCAACTATCATATAGTCTTTCACAATTACTAACACTCACGCAATACTTATGGGTATGGAGTTTTAATCGGACACAGAGAAAGATAGGGGCTTATAGTTTTGCCTCCCAACATTTTACCTTAAGGGTAATGTCAACAATAATAGTTCATGAAAACTCACATCCAATTAGCCATATATACCAGGATCTTTCCAACATGTTGTGCTTGCCAAAAGATAAAATGTAAAAAGGAACGGTGAAGATCACCATGACTCTTATGTAAGGTAGGAGATAAATGTAAAAGATAGGCCCTTCGCAAAGGGAAGCAGAGGTTGTCCTGCGCTTTTATGGTTGGATGCACAAAATCTTAATGCGAAAAAACGTCACTTTATATTGCCACTTGTGATATGGACCTTCATTATGCAGTTCGTCGCTTTTATTTCTTATGTATCACACGATCGTATAAAGCTTATTTTCTCCCACACTAATAAGTCATACATATTTAGAGGGCAATTTTCATTGCTTGCACCGATGACAACTTACTTGAGGGATCTTACTCAATCCATAGGTAGGTATGGTGGACTCTCATGGCAAAACTGGTTTAAGGGTGTTTGGAAGCACAAGTAGTATCTCTACTTGGTGCAAAGAATTTTGCTAGCATGAGGGGGAAAGGCAAGCTCAATCATGTTGGATGATCCATGACAATATAATTTATCTCGGATGTAAGAAAACATAACCCATTACGTTGTCTTCCTTGTCCAACGTCAACTCTTTAGCATGTCATATTTTAATGAGTGCTCACAATCATAAAAGATGTCCAAGATAGTGTATTTATATGTGAAGACCTCTCTTTCTTTATTACTTCCTATTAATTGCAACGATGACCAAAACTATGTTTGTCAACTCTCAACAACTTTTATTCATCATACTCTTTCTATGTGAGCTCATTACTCCCCATAAGATCCATATGATCTCTTTGTTTCTTTTTATTTCTTTCTCTTTTCTTTTATTCACTCAAGATCATGGCAAAATAATCAAGCCCTTGACTCAACACTAATCTTTATTATAAATAGCTCACGGACTCGATTACATAGAAGGATCATAAAGAAAAACTCACAACTAGATAATACTAAAACTTTATTCTACTATATCAAAATATTATCAAAAGGATCAAACTAAGAAAACGGTAAAGAAAAAAGTGATGGTGATACGATACCGGGGCACTCCCCCAAGCTTCACAGTTGCCAAGGGGAGTGCCCATACCCATGTGATTATATCTCTTTTGTTGGTGAAGAAGATGGTGGTGATGATGGATAGTCGCACATCGAGCGTAGGAGGTCTTCTAACGTGCGGATAATGCCTTTGAGTGCGATGATATGCTCCTTCAACAAAATATTTTCACGTGTGAGATACTTATTTTGTATACGAGCTAACTCAATCATCTTGAAAGCTTCGATCTCAGTTGGGGTAAGAAGATTGTGATCAAGTTGAAGGATGTCTTCTGTTGCCGGAACTTGGTCCTTCGTGGCCTTCTTGATCCCTTCATCCTTGTTGATCTCCATGGGTTCTTCTCTCTTCATCTCTATCTTCATTAGCCAAGCATCGTTGCCCTCATTGTTGGAGGAGGAGGGAGACGACATGATGCTTGGCTTTGACAACCCTGGCAGAAAATAGCCCGAAACAAGAACAGGAGATTTTTGCGTGATATGGGAGTCAAAACCTTCGGGAGATTATATAATGAATTTTTACCGACCAAAATACGTATCGTGCAAGAAAATGGAGTCCAGAGAGCGCACGAGGTGCCCACGAGGCAGGGGGCGCACCCAGGGGGTAGCGCGCGCCCTCCACCCTCGTGGAGCCCTCGTGTCCTTCCCGGACCGCTTCTTATTTTTCTATTTTTCTAAATATTCCAAAACGGAGAAAAATTGCCATTAGAACTGTTTTGGAGTCGGTTTACTTACCGTATCACATACCTATTCCTTTTCGGAGTCTGAAACGTTCCGGAAAGTGTCCCTTATGTATTCCTCCGGGGTTACGGTTTCAATAACATTGGTTTCAACATTTATAGGATTACCTGAGATATAATGTTTGATTCTTTGACCATTTACCACCTTCGGGTTTGTGCCTTCGAAGTTGTTGATTTTTATGGTACCGGAACGATAGACCTCCTTGATAACATAAGGACCTTCCCATTTAGAGAGAAGCTTTCCTACAAAAAATATTAAACGAGAGTTGTATAGCAATACATAATCACCTACATTAAACTCATGCTTTTGTATCCTTTTGTCATGCCATCTTTTAACTTTTTCTTTAAACAATTTGGCATTCTCATAGGCTTGGGTTCTCCATTCATCAAGTGAGCTAATGTCAAATAACCTTTTCTCACCGGCAAGTTTGAAATCATAATTGAGCTCTTTAATAGCCCAATAAGCCTTATGTTCTAGTTCGAGAGGTAAGTGACATGGTTTTCCATAAAACATTTTATACGGAGACATACCCATGGGATTTTTATATGCAGTTCTATAGGCCCATAATGCATCATCAAGTTTCTTGGTCCAATTCTTTCTAGATCTATTAACAATCTTTTGCAAAATTAATTTGAGTTCTCTATTACTCAATTCTACTTGACCACTAGACTGTGGGTGATAAGGAGATGCAATTCTATGATTAACATCATACTTAGCAAGCATTTTACGAAAGGCACCATGAATAAAATGTGAACCACCATAAGTCATTAGATATCTAGGTACTCCAAACCTCGGAAAATTAACTTCTTTAAGCATCTTAACAGAGGTGTTATGATCATCACTACTAATTGGAATAGCTTCACCCACTTTGTAACATAATCAACAACAACTAAAATATGTGTATATCCATTAGAGGCAGGAAAAGGTCCCATATAATCAAAGCCCCAAACATCAAATGGTTCAATAACAAGTGAATAATTCATAGGTATTTCTTGACGTCCACTAATATTACCAATTCTTTGACATTCATCACAAGATAAGACAAACTTACGGGCATCCTTGAAGATAGTAGGCCAATAAAAACCGGATTGCAATACCTTATGTGCAGTTCTATCTCCAGTATGGTGTCCTCCATAAGCCTCGGAGTGACGCTTGCGTAGGATCTGTTCCTGTTCATGCTCAGGTACACAACGTCTAATAACACCTTCTACTCCTTCTTTATAAAGATGTGCATCATCCCAGAAGTAATGTCTTAAACCATAGAAAAACTTTTTCTTTTGCTTGTATGTGAAACTAGGTGGTATAAATTTAGCAACAATGTAATTAGCATAATCAGCATACCATGGAGCAGTATGAGAATCATTTATGACATTTAATTGTTCATCAGGAAAGCTATCATCAACAGGTAGTGGGTCATCAAGAACATTTTCCAACCTAGACAAGTTATCTGCAACAGGGTTCTCAGCTCCCTTTCTATCAATAATATGCAAATCAAATTCTTGTAGCAGGAGAACCCATCTAATAAGTCTAGGTTTAGCATCTTTCTTATCCATAAGGTATTTAATAGCAGCATGATCTGTGTGAATAGTTACTTTAGAATCAACAATATAAGATCTGAACTTATCACAAGCAAATACAACTGCTAAGAATTCTTTTTCAGTTGTAGCATAATTTCTCTGTGCATTGTCTAGAGTTTTACTAGCATATTGAATAACATTTAATTTCTTATCAACTCTTTGCCCTAGAACAGCACCTACAGCATAATCACTAGCATCACACATAATTTCAAAATGTAAATTCCAATCAGGTGGCTGAACAATAGGTGCAGCGATCAATCCTTTCTTAAGTATTTCAAATGCTTCTACACAATCATCATCAAAGACGAATGGTATATCTTTTGTAATAAATTAGTCAGAGGCCGAGAAATTTTTGAGAAGTCCTTAATGAACCTCCTAAAAAAACTGGCATGATCAAGGAAACTTCTTATACCTTTGATGTCCTTGGGACACAACATCTTTTCAATAGCATTAACTTTAGCTTTATCAACTTAAATGCCTCTTTCAGAAATTTTGTGCCCCAAGACAATACCTTCATTGACCATAAAGTGGCATTTCTCCCAATTCTAGACAAGGTTAGTTTCTTCACATCTCTGCAAAACTCGGTCAAGGTTGCTTAAGCAATCATCAAAAGAGGATCCATAAACGGAGAAATCATCCATGAATACCTCACATATCTTTTCACAAAAATCAGAAAATATAGCCATCATGCATCTTTGAAAAGTAGCAGGTGCATTACATAAACCAAAAGGCATACATCTATAAGCAAAAGTACCGAAAGGGCAAGTAAAAGTGGTCTTAGATTGATCATCAGCTGACACAGGTATTTGAGATAAACCAGAATAACCATCTAGAAAGCAAAAATGTGTATGTTTGGATAATCTTTCTAGCATTTGATCAATAAAAGGTAAGGGGTAATGATCCTTTTTAGTAGCCTTATTTAATTTGCGGAAATCAATTACCATACTATAACATGTAATAATTCTTTGCAGAATCAATTCATCTTTATCATTAGGAACGACAGTAATACCTCCCTTCTTAGGAACACAATGGACATGACTTACCCACTGACTATCAGCAACGGGATAAATTATACCTGCCTCAAGGAGCTTTAGTATTTCTTTTCTTCCACTTCTTTCATCTTAGGATTCAGTCGTCGTTGGTGATCAATAACTGGTTTGGCATCTTTCTCCAAATTTATTTTGTGTTGACATAGAGTGGGACTAATGCCCTTAAGATCATCAAGAGTATAGCCAATAGCAGCACGGTGCTTCTTCAGAGTTTTCAATAATCTTTCTTCCTCCTTCTCTGAAAGGTTAGCACTAATAATAACAGGATATATCTTCTTTTCATCAAGATAAGCATATTTAAGAGTATCAGGCAAAGGTTTAAGATCAAACACGGGATCACCCTTGGGTGGAGGAGGATCCCCTGAGATTTCAACAGGCAAGTTATGTTTCAGAATAGGTCCCTGTTTAAAGAACACTTCATCTATTTCCCTTCTTTCATTCATATACATATCATTTTCATGGTCTGGCAAATATTGTTCTAAAGGGTCACTAGGAGGTATGGCAATAGAAGCAAGACCAATAATTTCATCTTTACTAGGCAATTCTTCTTCACGGTGTTGTCTACGAAATTTAGAAAAGTTGAACTCATGAGACATATCACCTAAACCAATAGTAATAACGTCCTTTTTGCAGTCTATCCTAGCATTAACAGTGTTTAAGAAGGGTCTACCGAAAATCAGTAGGATATTTAGTTTTCCCACACAAGACTTCAACATCTCTAACAATCCCAATTGGTGAAATAGTATCTCTATTGGCAAGTTTAATTGTGACATCAATATCTTCTAACTCAGCAGGTGCAATAACATGCATAATCTCGTTGTACAAGTTAATAGGAATTGCACTAGCACTAGCACCCATATCACACAAGCCATGATAACAATGATCTCCTATTTTAACATAAATAACAAGCATGCCAACCACAGGTCTATGTTTATCTTTAGCACAAGGTTTAGCAATTTTAGCAGTTTCATCATAGAAATAAATAACATGCCCATCAATAGAGACCCTTAAAAATAGCAATATTAGGTTCAACTTTAACTTGCTCAGGAGGTGTGTAGGTTCTAATATTGCTTTTACGAACCACTGTTGAAGCTTTAGCATGATCTTTTATCCTAACAGGAAAAGGTGGTTTCTCAACATAAGCAGTAGGAACAATAGGATCATTATAAGTGATAGTCTTTTCTTCAACTTTAATAGGTGCAGCTACTTTTACTTCTATGTGAGGATGATATTTAAACCACTTCCCTTTAGGGAGATCAATATGAGTAGCAAAAGATTCACAGGAAGAAGCTACTATTTCAGAGTCAAGTCCATATTTAGTGCTAAATTTACGGAAAACATCGGTATCCATAAAAGATTTAACACAATCAAACTTAGGTGTCATACCTGACTCCTTACCTTCATCGAGATCCCAATCGTCAGAGTTGCGTTTAATTCTTTCCAATAAATCCCATTTGAATTCAATAGTCTTCATCATAAAAGAGCCAGCACAAGAAGTATCGAGCATGGTGCGATTGTCATCAGAAAGCCAAGCATAAATTTTTTGGATAATCATTTCTCTTGAGAGCTCATGATTGGGGCATGAATATAACATTGATTTACGCCTCCCCCAAGCTTGAGCGATGCTTTATCCTTCGCGAGGCCAACAATTATATATATAATTACGATCATGATGAACAAGAAGCATAGGATAAAACTTCTAATGAAATTCCAATTTCAATCGTTTGTAGTTCCATGATCCCATATCATCACATACCCTATACCATGTCAATGAGTCTCCCTCCAAAGATAAATGGAAGACCTTCTTCTTGATAACATCATCGGGCATACCTGCAAGCTTAAATAATCCACAAACTTCATCCACATATATTAGGTGCTCATCAGGATGTAATGTTCCATCTCCTGCAAAAGGATTAGCTAGCAGTTTTTCTATCATACCCGAAGGAATTTCAAAGCAGACATTTTCATTTTCAGTAGGTTCAGTAGGTTGAGGAGCAACTCTATGCTCTACTGGTCTGGGTGAAGATACCCCAAACAAGCCCCTCAAAGGATTACTTTCTATAGAACAAGTGACAGTAAATTTCAGCACACTATATAAATTTTTCCTTACCAAATTCCACCTACCAAAGGCACTTCACTCCCCGGCAATGGCGCCAGAAAAGAGTCTTGATGACCCACAATTATAGGGGATCTATCGTCGTACTTTCGATAAGTAAGAGTGTCGAACCCAACGAGGAGCAGAAGGAAATGATAAGCGGTTTTCAGCAAGGTATTCTCTGCAAGCACTGAAATTATAGGTAACAGATAGTTTTGTGATAAGATAATTTGTAACGAGCAACAAGTAACAAAAGTAAATAAAGTACAGCAAGGTGGCCCAATCCTTTTTGTAGCAAAGGACAAGCCTGGAAAAATTCTTATATAGAGAAAAGCACTCCCGAGGACACATGGGAATTATCGTCAAGCTAGTTTTCATCACATTCATATGATTCGCGTTCGGTACTTTGATAATCTGATATGTGGGTGGACCGGTGCTTGGGTGCTGTCCTTACTTGGACGAGCATCCCACTTATGATTAACCTCTATTGCAAGCATCCGCAACTACAACAAAAGTATTAAGGTAAACCTAACCATAGCATGAAACATATGGATCCAAAACAGCCCCTTATGAAGCAACGCATAAACTAGGGTTTAAGCTTCTGTCACTCTAGCAACCCATCATCTACTTATTACTTCCCAATGCCTTCTTCTAGGCCCAAATAATGGTGAAGTGTCATGTAGTCGACGTTCACATAACACCACTAGAGGAGAGACAACATACATCTCATCAAAATATCGAACGAATACCAAATTCACATGACTACTAATAGCAAGACTTCTCCTATGTCCTCAGGAACAAACGTAACTACTCACAAAGCATATTCATGTTCATAATCAGAGGGGTATTAATATGCATATAGGATCTGAACATATGATCTTCCACCAAATAAACCAACTAGCATCAACTACAAGGAGTAATTAACACTACTAGCAACCCACAAGTACCAATCCCAGACTTGGAGACAAGAATTGGATACAAGAGATGAACTAGGGTTTGAGAGGAGATGGTGCTGGTGAATATGTTGATGGAGATTGACCCCCTCCCGATGAGAGGATCGTTGGTGATGACGATGGCGATGATTTCCCCCTCCCGAAGGGAAGTTTCCCCGGCAGAACAGCTCCGCCAGAGCCCTAGATTGGTCCTGCCAAGGTTTCGCCTCGTGGCGGCGGAGTCTCGTCCCGAAAGCTTGCTAGATTTTTTTTTCCTCAACGAAAGACTCCATATAGTAGAAGATGGGCAACGGAGGGCCACCAGGGGGGCCATGAGGCAGGGGGCGCGCCCAGGGGGGCAGGGCGCGCCCCCCACCCTTGTGGGCAGGGTGTGGCCCCCCTTTGGAACTTCTTGCGCTCAGTATTTTTTATATATTCTGAAAATGACTTCCGTGAAGTTTCAGGACTTTTGGAGCTGTGCAGAATAGGTCTCTAATATTTGCTCCTTTTCCAGCCCAGAATCCCAGCTGCCGACATTCTCCCTCTTTATGTAAACCTTGTAAAATAAGAGAGAATAGGCATAAGTATTGTGACATAATGTGTAATAACAGCCCATAATGCAATAAATATCGATATAAAAGCATGATGCAAAATGGACGTATCAGCGTGGTCCACCGAAGCTTCGGCTTCTAAGCGGGAAACCCACTTGACGAGCTGGTAGTAAAAATCGGCGTCACGAATGCGTCCGTGCCCGACAGCCTCCAGGGCTATTTGCCGGGCGCCGGCCTCCACGTAGTCGGCCCAGCTGCGGGCGCTCTGCTCACGACTATGAGCGTCGGTGCGCTGCTGCTCCATGTCCCGCTGGCGGCACAAATTGGAGATGCGCTCCTCCTCCGCCAAGCGGTCGCGCTCCAACAACTCCTTCTCCTCCGCCAGGCGGTCGTGCTCCAACAAGTCCTCGATCTCCGCATTACCATCTAAAGACCGATAGAATGCCTCCTCCCTCCGTCTGCCTTCCGGTGAAAAACCGAACACTCATTCTGGCGGTGACCGCCTACGGCCTCTCCTATCACGGACGGGCGGGGGCATGGCAGACGTAGCGAGAGTGAGCATAAGTGGCAAGCGATGTCGGGCCGGTGGGGGCTTATGAGGATAGGGCGATTTGGGTCACGGTGCCACCATAGAAGGCTGGGAAACAATACTTATAGGCGGAAGGTAGCGCGTCGGTCATCGGAATTCAATGCATAATTAAGCAGGCATGGCTTAGCACGCCAGCTTGCCGTGGAAAACTAGAGAAACTGAAATTCTGACTGTGTCGTCCCGTCCCGTCCGTGCTGGGTCGCACGCCGACATGACGGTCAAACGAGTGCACTCGAATCATCTCCCTCCTTGTCAATAATGATTCCATGGATTTAAAAGGCCTGCAACAATTAAAGCGCATCTTTTTCGCATCAGTTAGCTGCCTTAATTATGGCCGGCTATACGCAGGCACTCAAAATCGCTCGCAACCAGTACGCGGAGCAGCATGCAACGAGTCGCAGCCGAGGGCATTAGTTGATGAACTTTAGCTGGGAGATAAGGCATTTGCGAACGTTTTCGCTAGCAGTTTCTTCAGATTCGCATGGCATTTTCTTCAGAGCAACTTGTCAGTTTCTTCAGAGGTAGGAATTTTTATTCAAAAAACTACCACTTCAGATCTTGCGTCGCAACTAAAACTGCTAGGAGCGCATTAGTAGGCTAGGTAGTGATCGATCAGTAACTTGTAAACACTAAGCGAACAGATATAAGGAACTGTTAATGCATCTCAATGATTCGCAGATCATATACAAATATGTAGCTCCAAAAGCAAAGATCAGCCACAACTCAAACCAGCTAGTACAATTCCTATACATAAGATCAACATGTTAATGCATCTCAATGATTCACAGATCATATACAAATATGTAGCTCCAAAAGCAAAGATCTAGAAAAAACATATGTTCTTCCTACTAACATGGATGCTTCTCTTGGCCAACATTCAATACAGACTGAAAGACAAATTTGTTTGTGAAGTCTACAATTCCTCTTGCAAACATAAGTGGTTTCACCAATAGCTAGAACCATGAGAATGAACCACACATGATGGAGGAACATCCACTGCAATATGATTTGGTCTTCTCTCGATCACACGGCGAGACTATTTTTGGAATACAAACTTTAAGTTAGGCAAAATGATGCCCATTGTATAATCAGACCAAAGCAATGAAGCACCTAGTGTTGGCCAATAAATAGTATAGTACTACTTTTCTGCAGTCCATGAAGTTAATATCCAATCTTTCTGTGTCTATTTTCAAATGGCACTGCATGCAGTGACTATACTATTCTCTTGTGCAGTTCAACCAAAATTACAGTCACTTGTGTGTTTGCCAAATAGCAACGGGCACACATCTCTGTCTGCACAAATATCAAGCAGCTAGTAAACATATACCTCACCTTGTATTTTCGGTTTAAACATGTCTCTTCCGCTTAGCATTTGTCATGTTTTGCACTGGACAATTTGATACAGTCATATTTTGCCCTAGACAATTTCATACTGAATTGATTTGCTTGTTCAGAGTAGAAATATAGCGCCTATTCTTCATTAGACCAAGGATATCCATGTTCGCAGTGATGGAAGAGGTGAAATCGATACAACCGAAATTGAGCATGCAATCATTGAATCCTGTCCTGCACCTCCAATGTAGGTCCACCCTGCCAATAAATTCACATGCAAACCACTAGTATTACTATCTAATGACAATACAAAAAGAGTAGCAAGATAGTGGCAAACCATGTACCTTCTTAATGAACATCTCATAGTGCCACCAATTGGATATAAAGGTTTGGAAGAAAACATGCTCCTAATGTTGAACCAGCTGGACTTTTTGTGCAGTTCCACTAAAATCGAGCATCCCTGTTTGCATAGATATTGAAAGTGTGATTACTATAAAAGTGGCAATAGTTGAAGCATAGACTCACAAATATAAGCATTCCAATTTCTTAATGGGAAAAGGTAGCAAGACTGTTTCTAACCACCTGTTTGAAGGAATAAATAAGGCAACAACGGCTGATGTCAGAAAGGCATATATAGTTCTTTCTGAAAGAATGATCGATTCCTGACCTTTCCTCTTCTTTTAAGCATATTTTGTGCAGTTCAACTAAAATAAAATGCCATCACCGCCTTGACAATTTAGTGACACTATACAAAAGGAAATGACTTAACAGTACATCATGATGTCAGGTATGTAGTCGACAGGCATTAGAAACAAACTTACAGACCTCCTCCGATAACATAATGAACATTAATTTTAACAAAGGTGTGACTAGCTTTACCAGGATAATTTGAGTGAACTATACACCCTTTGTTCCTTAATATAAGACGTTTTCGCGGTTCAGTTTAAAGTACCCAAGCGTCTAGTATTTAGAAAAACAGGTAGTAGTTTTCTTAAGCACATATCTGGGAAAGCTTGCCAAACTTTATTTATGTCCATACGCTAATGCAACACCATTCAAAATTTCGAATACTACAAATATACACTAATACAGTGGCTAGTGCAATAGTAGAGTAGTTATTTTATTACAGGGTATAGTACAATGGTTTTACTGAACAGATTTCAATAAACTCTGGCACTGGAAGATTTCTATAAGAATTAACAATACAAAACTTAAAGGTAACACATTTCAGCATTGGTATACTAGTTGTGCATGAGCATTAAACCAAATACAAAAGTATGAAGGTAACTAGCTTTATTAACTAATGACAGTATAGAAAAATTGCAAACCATGTACCTCCAATGTAAATATCATTTCGAACTCGGGGGCACCTTAAAAATTGCTATCCCAATCTTGATAATCGATTAAACATAAAAACTTGATCGAACGAATCAAGAGAACAGCCGGAGGAGGAGGTGCCCACTCTTGACCTTTCCTCTTGTCTTCATAATTTTTTGTGCAGTTTAACCAAAATAAAATGACATCTGCGCCTTGGCATTTTGGTGACACTGTAGAAAAAATTTAACTTATCTCATGAAAGTGAGGTATGTAATCTATAAGCATTAACAATGCAAAAATCTGAAGGTAGTAACAAGTTTCATTGTTGGTATACTGGTTGTGCAACAACATTAGAATGCCTTAGCTGAAAATCTTTAATACATCCAGAATCAACAGCTAACCCTAAAATAATCCAGTGACATTAAATGGCATTGCTTAAATTTATCGGTGGCATTAGACTGAGTGTGGCATTAGTTAAATGTGGCATCACTTTAGCAGTAGCATTGCTTGACTTGACTGCCGGCGTTATACTAACAGCAAAAAAGTGACAATAAGAGCATGGGAGGCCCATTCGGACAGTGGGTGCACTAGTACGATGTACCTCCACGGACGCATAGAGTGGTGAGGGAGGTATGGTTTCCCAGAGCAACAAATATCCAGGCAGCATATGTGGATTATGTCCCATCTTTGTTATGTTTAGCCACTTTTTTCCCATGTGAGGACAATAAACCAATCGACCTGGTCATTCTCTATTGCGTTGTCATGCCTTTCTAGCCTTCTTCAACCAAGAGACACGAGACTCATTCCTTAGCTACTGATTTTCCCCTTTTCAACCTAGATGCGGGTTCGATGCCTACTCTCTTGGACAGTACAGTCTCCCTTCCTTTCCTTAATCAACCCAGACATGGATTAGTTTGCATGAAGTAGGGTTTCCTTTAATAGTGCAAATTAAGGTTTTCGTCTGCGTGACCAGCAGAGCAGAGGATAGCAAATTGGGAAGATGGTGGAGTGGAAAAAGATCCACATGCAGCAACGTGGAAGATGGGGCAATAAAACAAGGGTATGGTTCGGAAAGAGGTAGCATACCTGAGGGTCGGCGGGAAGTGGCTTCGCCCGTGGTCGTCGTCCTTCACACGCACTACGGCAGTGAGCTTGGGGACAGAGGCCATCCCGCGCGGGCGCTAGGTCTGAGAGGATGGCCTTGTCGTCAGTGCGTGACCTTGATCGCCGATGACGAGTGTGTCAACGCTGCACATCCTTTTCTTCCCTGGCGGATCTGTGACCACCGGTGAGGAGGGAGAGAGAGGCCGTCTTTTTTAGATCTGGAGAGAGGGTGATAGTTTGAGAAGCAAGTGGGCAGCCCTTAGCAAGAAAGCTCTGAAGCTCCAGCCTATATATCTTTTTTATACTACTAGTACTAGAGGTGGAGTAGTGGTAGAGTAGTTTATATTTTCTCTGCAAACAGTACCTGTTAGTCATGCTTCAAAACTAAACGACACGCCATTCAAAAAATAAAGGTCGATAACTAATGCGGCACCTCGGGCCAACGCGGCCAGATCGCATTTTGCACAAGAAATTACACACCATGTTATGTTGACATGTGGTCCCGTTCCAACATGCCAGTGAGACGACGACGAGTCCTTTTGTACAATTTCTAAAAGGACGTGTAGGCTGGGGCGCCTCTTCGCGTAGCGTGGCAAACTAGCAACCGTCTACCGACTCTTCGCCTTTCCCTCTCAATTTGGAACTGCTGTCGCACGCTCTTCCTCCCTCCTCCATTTGCCTTCACCCATCCTTCTGCCATTGTTCGATCGTCTTCTCCATGGAGGGAACAAGTTGGAAACGACCTCGTTATTCTTGCCCCGATCTGAATGATGACGTGGTGGGGGAACTCATTGATCGGTAATTTTGGTCATGGTATTGAGAAATGGAATCCTAAAATAGCCCCTTACATTTCGGCAAAGTGTAAAGGTACTCATATTATAAATCTCGCTAGAACGGCTCATTTTTTATCAGAAGCGACGTCATCACCTCGGCTAGCATGGCAGGTTCGTTCAAGCCCATTCTTGACTCAACTAATAACATCATTACAAGGAACCCAAGGGTCCAGGAGCGGTTTGATCTCCCCTATCTTCTTCGCTATAAGCCTGTTCGCATGGGCGCGGACGACAGAGGCCTCGCCTTGTGCAAGTTGGTGCCGATTGATAACGATACGTGTGACGTCAAGATGCCATTGCTTCAGGGTAAGGCCTGGGATGGCGCAAATGGAGATTGGGTTGTTTATATTGGGTACAATTGCGAGTCGGAACTTGTGAATGTGTACACTCGTCAGCGGATTCCACTTCCAAAAATCTCCGAGTGCCCTGAGGTTGAGCACACAGATGATCTACGTACGTTCAAATACGATCATGGTGACTATGGTCTACTAAAAATAGCAATTTTTCGAGTTCCCAACCGCTCTTGGAATTACAAGAACTATCAAGTTGTTGCCATCTTCGACAAGCTTGTTGCCGTCCTTCGTGGTTCGACTGGATGGATATTGCTCAACAATCAGTTTCTATACACGGATGTGTACTATGATGCAATTCAATACGAGGGTCTTGTGTTTGCTGCCACCACTCGTGGCACTGTTTTTGCATGGGATCCCCGTAGTTTCGGTACGTTTGTCTTCCACTGTAGTTATAATTGTTTAATCCACATGCATGCGGGTTAGCAAGTTTCCCTTTACTAATTAACCTTCTTCTTATGTTTCCAGGGTCCTGTGAACATTCCACCACCTACACTTGAAAATTTTTATAACCAAGGGGGAGATGATGATGGTGATGATCATGAGCATTAGGATGAGCAGAACTTATATACTCAGTGGCGCCTGGCAACTAATTCCGATGGATCACCTCTTCTTGTCTGTATATAGTGCACTGTGATTATTACTACTGAGGTAGAAGGTGTTCTCTCCCATGGTCGCCCTCTCCAGACCTATTCCAACACCCGTTGCAGGGTATTCGGGATGGATACTAGTGTGCTAGCGCCAGCACCTTCTCCCTGGTACAATATTGATAGTCTTGGAGAAAACTCGCTCTTCCTTGGACAAAACTATCCAATGATGGTGAAAGGCGATCCAGCTGCTGTTGACACAATTTTACTACCATTTATGAGAAGCAACTGTATCTATACCTCGGACATTGCGATGGTTCCCTACCCTGGTCCTGATATATGCCGCTTCAGCCTGGATGATCAGTCCTGCGTTGCTCTCGATATTGACAATAGTTGGCCCTTCCCAAAGCACCTATGGTTCAAAGCAAGTGTTTCCAACGCCGAGGATTGGTTGAGTTGAAGTTCATTTCAGTGCTTGTTATTTGTTGTGTGATGAAAACTTTAGTATTTACTAGAATGTTTTGTTGGAAATAATCTATAATCCAACATGTATCATCATTGTCGTTGTGTGTTGATGACTTGTTGTATGTAATGAATGGTACATTTGCAAATGCGTGTCATAGACTCAATTTATGAATGGTTTTCGAGTCACTTCTTGGAGTGTGAGTACCGTAGCAGTATAGCCAGCATCCGGTTAGTATATGAAGTTGCCACATCACATAGAGCCAACCTAATATTGGAGTACCAGATCTAAGATGCCACGTGTACTAGATGAATGACTCCAAGTTCGACCACCGTGATGCTAGGTGCGAGCCGAGGAACACTATTGGAGAGACCCCCTCATAATTTTCCTACATTGGTCGTTTGATTCATAGGATACAATGCTATACGATTTTTTCCTATGTAATCATGTTTTAATTGGCAATCTAGCATCCACTCCAACTTTTGTTTCACTTCCTTTGATCCTACAAAGAGAGTAATTGCTCTAAATGATGTGTCGCTGCAAGAGCCGCCTATATTAATTAACCATGCTCTAAGAAGGTGGACCAGCTTTGGCTATAGTAGTACTGTACTAGGTTAGTAGGTGACCTTGCGCTTGGCTCTTCTCCTCTTCCGGAAGATGAAAAATAATGATGGTACTACTTCTGGCAATCTGACACAAAATGAACTGTTGCATGTCCACCGCTTGTAAGCAAAAGTTTCTCCTCCTGCTGTGAGCCACCGCGCGTGCGTTGGCGAGGGAGAAGGCGTAGTAAGCAAGCTTCTCGTCGTTCTGCAAGTTGACGGGACACATCAAAGTTATGTATTTATTAGTACTCTCTTCAAAAAGGGCCGACCATGTCCATGTCTACCATTTCATGCTCTATCATTGAGTACGTGCACTATTCACATGCCATCGAGGAGAAAATATGTTGCGTAGTACTAGGTGCCATTGAAGTGCACGACTCACTTACGCATTGCATATCTCCATTTTCTTGCATGAGACGCCACCTTGATGCTAGATGTCCCGCGTGTCATGGAGGCATATAGTATGATTTTGTAAAATGGAGCCATATAGATGTCCCGCGTGCCGGCAATAGGATGAACAAAGCTCATGTCTTAAACGAAAGAGTGGAAGAACATAGATTCCCGACGACCAAGAAAGAGCTACAAACCTCGGGGTGGAGCGTTTGCACTCATAATATTTTGTATTATTCAGCGATATAAAATCAACCAAATCTCTCCATGTTCCTATACCATTCTATAGTACTATGAGAATATTTTGAACATAAGCCATTGATTCACTCTATCCAATGGTCATAGTTGGAAAATCCAAACAAAACCAAGCATTGGATCAACTCTTTTTTCGAGATCAACTCTTTTAGCACTTAGATTGTTGCCGCCTGCCCACCTAGCCCACCTATATATCCGCTCACATGTGATGACCACAGGAGCTATCCACTCAGATTGTATGTTAAAAAAATAAAGCTCGATAACTAATGCGACACCTCGGGCCAACACGGCCAGATCGCATTTTGCACGAGAAATTACACACCATGTTTCGTTGACATGTGGTTCCGTTCCAACATGTCAGTGAGATGGCGGCGAGTCCTTTTGTACAATTTCCGAAAGGATGTGTAGGTTGGGGCGCCTCTTCGTGTATCATGGCAAACTGGAAACCGTCCACTGACTCTTCGCATTTCCCTCTCGATTTGGAACTGCTGTGGCACGCTCTTCGTCCCTCCTCCATTTGCCTTCACCCTTCCTTCTGCCATTGTTCGATCGTCTTCTCAATGGAGGGAACAAGCCGGAAACGACCCCGTTATACTTGCCCCGATCTGAAAGATGACGTGGTGGGGGAACTCATTGATCAGTGTGACGTCATCACCTCTGCTAGCATGGCAGGTTCGTTCAAGAACATTCTCGACTCAACTAATAACATCATTACAAGGAACCCAAGGGTCCAAGAGCGGTTTGATCTCCCCTATCTTCTTCGCCGTGACCCTGCTGACTGGCGCAGGGACGAGGGAAGCCTTGCCTTGTGCAAGTTGATGCCGCTTGATAATGATACGTATGATGTTAAGATGCCATCGCTTGAGGGCAAGGCTTGGGCATGCGCAAATGGAGATTGGGTTGTTTATATTGGGTACAATTGCGAGTGGGAACTTGTGAATGTGTACACTCGTCAGTGGATTCCACTTCCAAAAATCTCCGAGTGCCCTGAGGTGGAGCACACAGATGATCTACGTACGTTCAAATATGATCATGGTGACTGTCGTCTACGGAAGATAGCAATTTCTCGAGTTCCCAACCGCTCTTGGAATTACAAGAACTATCAAGTTGTTGCTATCTTCGATAAGTTTGTTGCCGTCCGTCGTGGTTCGACTGGATGGATATTGCTCAAAAATCAGTTTCTATACACAGATGTGTACTATGATGCAATTGAATATGAGGGTCTTGTGTTTGCTGCCACCACTCGTGGCACTGTTTTTGCATGGGATCCTCATAGTTTCGGTATGTTTTTCTTCCATCGTATTTATAATTGTTTCATCCACATGCATGCGAGTTAGCAAGTTTCCCTTCTCTACTAATTAACCTTCTTCTTGTGATTCCAAGGTCCTGTGGACATTCCACCACCTATACTTGAAAAATTTTAACCAAGGGGGAGATGAGGACGAGGAGGGCTGATATACTCAGTGGCGCCTGGCAACTTCCGATGGATCACTCCTTCTTGTCTGCATACAGCCCAGTGCTGATGTTACTACTAAGGAAGCAGGTGTTGTCTCCCATGGTCGCACTCTTTGGACCTATGCCAACACCCGTTGTATGGTATTCGAGATGGATACTACTGTGCTAGCGCCAACACCTTCTCCCTGGTACAGTATTGATAGTCTTGGAGAAAACTCGCTCTTCCTTGGACAAAACTATCCAATGATGGTGAAAGGTGATCCAACTGCTATTGACACAACATTACTACCATTTATGAGAAGCAACTGTATCTATACGTCGGACATTGCGGTGGTTCCCTACCCTGGTCATGATATAGTAGGTCACTTCAGCCTGGATGATCAGTCCTGCGTTGGTCTCAAGATTGACAGTAGCTGGCCATTCCCAGAGAATGGTTCCCTACCCTGGTCATGATATAGTAGGTCACTTCAGCCTGGATGATCAGTCCTGCGTTGGTCTCAAGATTGACAGTAGCTGGCCATTCCCAGAGAATCACTTGTGGTTCAAAGCAAGCGTTTCCAACGCCGAGGATTGGTTGAGTTGAAGTTCATTTCATTGCTTGTTATTTGTTGTGTGATGAAAACTTTAGTATTTATAATGTATCCTCATTGTCGTTGTGGGTTGATGACCTGTTGTATGTAATAAAATGATATGCCTGTGATAAACTTACTAAATTTATGAATGGCTTTAGAGTCGCTTCTCTGAGTGGGTGCTGCGATGAGGCAAAAAAAAATTCCGAATACATAATTGTACATGCATTGCAACAGGTTATCGGATGAGGCCAATCAACAATAGTACACTATTTGTACTAGCTTCACATGCTGCACTATCTCTACGTCTACATACGTAATACAACAAGTTCTAAACTTGAGACCAGCCACCTATCCTCACAAAGAACACTTTTTAACCTAGCACAGACTCCAGGAAATTTGGCCACAGTGTGAGGTGGGCCATATGTTAATGTGTTCGTTGTATGTAACCAGCACCTAGAATCCTCGATACTACTACTATAAGTAGTAGGAGTAGTAGGGTGGCATGGGCCAGAACAAGCATTCACGTCCAGGAGTACGGCACACGCCACCAGCACGACTTCCATCTGACACCATATTTGTTGGAGTCCGTGCTACAGCAATCTCTTCAACCTCGTCGTTTCTCTAACTCATCCATTGCGTGGCGGGCGAGGTGGGGGTTTACCGGTAGTCGGTTTCCTCAACTGTGGTCCCACTTGTAAGGCCAACTCCAACGCACGACCCCAAATGGACCTCCGTTTTGCCCGGATTATGTCCATTTGGGTAGGGCAATGGGTCGTGTTTGGGCCATTTCTTGGATGCGGTCCCCCAGCACCAAACACGTGGACGCATCCCGGTCGCGTACATTTTCGTACATTTTTCTTTGCAAACACATATCTTTTTTTCATCATTGATTTTTTGGTACATGGAAATACATCACCAAAAAATTTCCTAGAAAAACAAGAACCACAAGAATACATCTTAGAAGATATCCAACTTCCATAACTGCTCCTGTAAGTTGGATTAGTGCCTTCTCGATGCATTCATTATTGATCTGCGAAGGCGAAGGCTCGATCTTGCATGCTTCTTTCTTCTTCGAGTGTAAAGAGTAGACGTGTCTAGCCTCTATTCTATCAATAAGTGCACTAGTCTCATCTCTAAGCCTCTATGCTAGCTAAAAGTGCTAGAACATCTACTAAATTGTGCTCTATCAATATATCGTTGTACTCTTCTTCCCAATACCAAAACTTGCATCCATTCTACACAATAAAATTTTAAGTTAGCACAACTAGTCTAATCCGAGAGCACAACTGAAGATCTGGTCGAGTTCTTCCTCCTTTTGCTGACACCTGGGACATCCAGCATCCAGGTTGTGTCATGCAAGAAAATAGAGTGGTAGTTGAAGCCACGTGATGTGCATCTTGGGTTAAACTGTAAATAAAATCTTACTACTCTTGAGTAACTCCAAAAGCGGCCACGGAAGATCTTTATTGGATTTGTTTTTCATCACAAACACGTCGAGGTGAAAGATGTGCAGGTTCAGTGGGTCCTCTTGCATTTTCACTGACATGTGGGACCGTATATGAGCAAACAGACGATGGGCTCCGCACGTCTGCTGGCTGGCTGAGAAGAGAGATAGAGGAGGGTTGAGCACGGACTCCAGGAAATTTGTTCTACGTAACCAGCACCTCGATATAGTGGGGTGGCATGGGCCATAACTAGCATTCATGTCTAGCAGTACAGCACACGCCACCCACACGAGTCCCATCCGACACCAATTTTCTTGGAGTCCGTGCTACAGCCATCTCTTCTCCCTCCTGTTTTCTCAGCCATCGCGCGGTGGGCGGGGTGGGGGTTTGCCGATAGTCGGTTTGCTCAACTGCAGTCCCACTTGTAAGTGAAAATGCAACACTTCACGCATTCCCCCTTGAGCGGCGTGCCGGACCAACCATGTGGGGGTGCGACGCGAACACGACAGGCTTTTCCTTTTGAACTTGTAACTTGAAAATTTTGGTTCTGCTCCATGGCACGACCGATAGATAGAAATAATGATTTTCCCTGGAGTAATGAGAAGTTTGGTTCTGGCGCGGTTCATGCATGGAGTACGTAGGAAAATTATGAAGTTGATGCGAAAGGTAAGATAATTACTAGTGGTACCATATACTACTACATGGATTTGACGGAAAGATAGAGATACATACGGATCCATCAACGGCATCCTCATGCCCTAGTGCATCGGGTCACCAACCGACGTGTGAGGAGCGGCGGCGTTGGCGGCAAGCTCAATGTGCTTCTAAACAATGTCGTCCAAGGTTGCCCTGCAGTCCAAGAAGGCCAGCATCCTATCGTCCTCCTCTTTCATGTAGTAGTCCTTGTGGATGATTTGCACGTAGATGTGGGTGATTATGTCGATGGTGTCTTGCTGCGCCAAGCGCTGCGCGGCGAGCGCGACCTCGAGGTGGACAATCTCTGGCACGACGGCGGGCAGTCGCAGGGCCACCAGTGCGTCGAAGAGGTTGTCACCATAGAGGCCATTGAGGGTGGCAAGCATCGCAGAGCCTAGGTGCGTGGGCTGGAGGTGTACGTCAAGGTCGTCCGCGAGCTTCTTGACGACGGTGAACTTGTCGAGGAAGCCGACGAGGACCTCGTCGAAGAAGGAGACGAAGTTGTCGTCCAAGCGGCCCCTCGCCCTAGCGGCCTCAAGCACTACCTGGAGATGTTCCTCGGTGCCGGGACACAGGCCGGCGTCGTGGACCATCTGGCACAACCGGCTGATGCTCGTGCTCATCGCCTCCATGGGTCTAGCTTCTAGTCAACTGATCTTGCGATTGGAGTGATCACTCTTGCCCTTGGGTGCGTAGGATTTCGTAGATTGGACTAGCGGGAGCCTTTATATGAGAAGTGCAGACTGCGTTGAATTCACGTGCGTGTTGGCCATCTACTCCTCGCCACTCTACTGCACCTGTCTTTGGTTGTATGACAGGTTGGCCAGCCGCCCGTTGGGCCAACGTGTCATACACCCAAAGGCAGGTGCAGTAAGTCAATGAAGTTGCGTCCCCCTCCGTGCCCGTGCATGCTTTCAATGACTTGAGACTACCAAACATCACATGCAGTGGTTAGTTCATTGCAAGTAATCCTATTAAGTAGCAAAAAGACATTAAGTTATCTCGCCGATAGGAATAAAACAATACACCATGTATTTATTTATAGAGGGAGTAGTACATTTTTTGTGACATGCATTACTAGATATTGCTAGTTAAATACTAAATCCATATGGACGTGGTAGTACTACTAAATCCAGACAGTGGTGCTAGTACTACTAGTAGTAGTAGTACTACCAATGTAGTAGCAATGTACTACCCGTTGGTCAAATTATTACGTGTGCTCCTCACAGTGAAGTGACAAGACCCTACGCTGGAGATGACACCTGAGTATAGGCACCGTGTTCGGCATACCATAGTCAGCCTCACCATCTGTAGTCACTATCATCATGGCTATAGACCTGACCTGCTTACAACTAGCCGTGTTCGACATAATTTCCCGTGCGTAGATGCCCGTGCATTGCACGGAACATCAAGATTGGGGGGTGGACGGCGCCGGCAGCGGCCATCGCGCCAGATTTTTTATCCATGGCCTTCTAGATGTGGTGGGGAGGAGATAAGGCTGATTGTGAGAGACAAGGAGTTGTTTGTAAATAGGGAACAAGTGCGGGCATCTTTTTGCAAAACTGGAGAAGTTTGGTTTGTATGCGTCAGATCTAGATCCGACGGCTATTGGTGAAAGATGGCAGGCACAACATCATCACCAACTCAGGACCTGTTTGATTCGCAGGATTTTGAAGACGTAGGAATAGGACACGGCAATATTACAAGTTTCAAACTGATATTACAAATGTTAGGAGTAATGTTGCACCTACGAAGAGGGAATTACTAGAAAGTTTACGTAAGAACTTTCGTTACTTTAGGTGGATGCAGCATTATCGTACAAACTAAAATCCACCGCCCTGACAAGTCACTAATGGGAAAATAAGTTTTTGAGTCTCTGGCCAGTTGATGTTTCAAAAACAAATTCAGCTTCTGCGGAGACTTTGTCATTTAGGCTTAAACGCTTGCGGTGATCAGCACGCCATTCATTGTTGTGCCAGAGAACGCCAAACCTCATTACCTTGAGCACACTTGCCTCCAGAACAAAGAACCTGGCCAATTTAATCTCAGATGTGCTGCCTCGGTAGTCGATCAAATCAATTTCTGTAAGATGGAGATCAAGGCATTCGATGACATTGTTATAGTGCAGCACATTTTCACTTTCGGGTCTTTTTTTATCTGCAAAAGAAGAGAATATATTAGAGTAGTTGGCTGTATAAGATTGTCGTGCCATCAAGAGGTACCAATATCATTCGCTCATACGATAGGGTTGGCTGGCTAGTGATATTTTTTCACTCTCTCTCTCTCTCTCTTTCTCTTTTCTCTCATTTACCTAGGAGTACGTGAAGAGCTTGGGAATTTGTTGCCTTCCACTATGTGGCTGATGCCATATTTCGCAAAAGTATGCCACATAATACGCATCAATGTCAAATCAAAAGATTTTGGCACCGCTCTCGCGATGTGAGAGAGTTGGCACCGATGTGCACACAGACCCACATGTATAAACAAATCAATCAAACCAACTACACCAGCCTCTCACTCTCCCAAACAAGTGTTTTTATTGCCTCAGTCCTCTCTCTCCCACGCAAGTGTTTTTTCATTATGTGAGTTATTAATTTGGCATCGAAGCAAAGTAGGTGATCCAGATTAGGGCACCAGGTGAGCAATGGAGGGGCATCGATGCCAAATGCATCACAAGTAAATTTAGCACGTGTTTTGCCCTACATAGTGGAGGGCCGTTATAGCCCACTTTTGTACTACCTCTTATTTAGTATAAAATTTTAACCATAGATTTACGTAAGAAAATGCCAATGCATGTCACTAAAAATTAAACCATTTGAAATTATGTTCAAATACGAATCCAATGATATAGTTCTTACTGACATGCATTAACATCTTGTCAGTTAAATCTATTGTCAAATTTTGATACTACAAAATAGGAAGAGTAAAACAGGACGGAGGTTGTCGTGGTTTTGTCACGGCAGATGTCCTCGTGAAAGGACTTAGTCGTGGAGCCATCGCAACGGGTTAGCTTGAAGGGGTTAAAGCGGACACAGGGACGCAAGAGAGTTTATACTAGTTCGGCCCCTTCGATGAAGGTAAAAGCCTACGTCTAGTTGTGATGGAATTGATGGGGTTTCGATGACTAGGGAGCAAACAAGCTTCGCCTAAGTCTCGAGTTGTTGTCTATCGTCCTTGAACCGCCGCCAGGTCGTCCCCTTATATACATGGGTGACGCCCGTCGGTTTACAGAGTCCCAACACCGGCTCATATACGTGTTCGATTTGGTCTCTACTTATTCCTAACTTACAATACAAGTTTACATACCGACGCCGGTTTACGGCTACAGGCCTTAAACCGATCATGGGCTTTAAGCCCTCATCTACCTTCATGGGCTTTAACATACTTAACTACTGATGAAGTTAACCCGACCCAGATAGGCCGGTTTATGCCCAGTAGTAATATCCCCAACATTAGGCCTCAGATTGATTTGAACAGGTTCATGTCAATCCTTTAGCAAAAACTTCATCTTCAACATCTTCTTGTAGTTTGGTGAACTGCCGTGATGTCATCTTCTCTGATTGCTGTAAACCAGAGTGACGTCATCTGTCATAAAGAAACCATCCATGATACCTTCTTGTTTAATAGATCTGCGACAATCGAGGCGACAGCTCCGTTTCCAAATTCACGGCCCCTTGATTCTCGCGCCTGACACATGTCCCTTTCTTTATTAATAGGGCCAAAAGGTCATTTCTTTATTCCCCTTCGTGCCCTTCTGCTTCGTCTTCCTCGCGTCGCCCAGCTTCGAAGCTCCGCCGCCGCCATCAACTACTGCACCAACCTTGGCCGCTGCATCACCCTGAGCGTACCAGAGCACCGCGGCGACCTTCCGCATCTTCCTCGGCTCCAGTAAGTCTTCTATCTTTTTCATTATAGATCTGTTCTAGGGTTTCCATGCTCTCTGGTGTTCATCGCCTGCTCCTTGTTCATATGCTAGATCTTTTAGACGAGTCTGTGAATCTTTGCTTTTGTGTAGTAGTAGTTTTTACCCTCTATTTTCACTTTCGCATATTAAGACCATAGATCTTATCCGTAGCGATGGCTCATTGATTCGGCACTGCTCCTTTTAGGCCTTGAATTTTTATCTCTTTTATGAACATGTTCCAGATCCAATGCTGTAGTATAATCTTGTGAAACCTGTTTTTGTATACTTACTCATCTGCAATCTCGACTGTTTCAATGTTTAGACCAGGCGGTTTAACTTTGTAGAAAAACTGCCAAACCGGTATATACCATTAGTCCCCTTGTTGAACCACCAGATGTTGTTGCTTCATAAAACTCCGGTTTAGATAGAGCTGTCTCCGGTTTAACATTGTACATACCAGTGTACTTTAATCAATGCATTCTTGAACCGGAATCACCTATCTTGTAGATTTCATCATGGCCAAGCAAGTATATGAGTGCAACTGGGTTCCTTCTCACGTCACAGAGACTCAACTGAACAATTTAGTCCTGATCGGCGCTTTAGGCAGCAAAAATACCATCCATTGGAGGGTCCCTGGCAAAGAATGCCCTCCCACACCTCAAGAAGGAGAAGTCGTCGTTTTCGTAGATCACTTAGCCCGGGGTTTTAAGCCGCCCAGTTCTAAATTTTACCGAGACGTTTTAGCCAATTTTCAACTCCACCCACAAGACACTGGCCCCAACTCTGTTACAAACATGTGTCACTTCCAAGTGCTCTGTGAGGTGTTCTTTCAAGAGGAGCCCACAGTTGAGTTGTTCAAAGACTGCTTTCATCTAAACCGCCGCACTGAGTTTACTGACGGTTCCAATACGGAATTGGGTGGTGTGGCGATTTAGAAAAGGAAAGAGGTCACATACCCTCACGCCAAACTGCACAGCCACCCCCAAAGAGTGGAATCAAACATGGTTCTATTGCAAAGACACCTCCCCTGCTGATGAAAATCCTTTGCCTGGCTTTCGTCCGGAGCGGCTTAGCAATACACACCCCTTTCCGCAAAGGTTGACTGCCAAGGAGAGAAGCAAATATGCTCCTCAACTGTTCAAGCTCAGAGCCTTCATGGCCAATGGTTTAACAGGGGTTGATCTCGCTCGCTGTTGGATATCGTGGAGCATACTGCCCCTTAGTCAGCGCTCCGGTTTGATGTGCGAGTATACTGGCAGTGTTGATGACCCACTGCGACATGCTAACATCCAGCTCACCGACGAAGAAATCACAGAGGCTGTGAATAAAATGCTGAATGAACCGGAACACATCTGTGCTCGAACCGGCCTGCTTCCCTTCTATGCCACCAACAAACCGCCAGTTGTAAGAGTTTGATTTTTCTTTTTACTGAACCTGTTATTGATATATCTGGTCATTGTTTAATATCAATGTCTGTTTAAACAGGGTAATGATCCGTTTTGGAGCAAGAAACTTCCACATGAGAAGCCAGAAAAAACAGACAAACCGGAAAGACCAACCCGGCCAAAGACTAAAGTCGTAAAACGGCCTGCTCATAAGAACAAAACCACTGCATCTTCTGATCTGGCCCCTGATGATGATGTGGGTAATCCGGACCTTGAGGTAGAGCTTGACTCACTTGGCTTATTTTTCATGCGCCTTATTGATGATGATATTTGTCAGGATGATGCCGAAGCCAGCCATGCTGATGCTGCAGAGGTAATTACTCTCTCTTCCGATTCAAACCCTTTGCCTTCACTAAAAATCCGTCAGGAAAACCGGAAGGTTAAATTTTCTCATCCTCTTGCTTACTTGGATCCCAAATTTCTTATGAAGACCCAACAACACGAAGCTCGCCACACAACCCGGCACAGCGGCCAGGTAGTTACCTCCTCCGGTTTACCGAACAGTCCGGTTCGGAAATGCCGTTCAGAGGTCTCTAATTTGCTTGTCAGTGCTTGTCCTAAAGCAGGCTGTTTTTGTCAACCTCTTAATCCATCTGACTCCGATTATCAGGTTACTTCCCACTCATCCTCTGGCGAGTCATCGGCCACTCAGCTGCCACCGCTCAAAACGGTGCTTGGGTAAGATATACTTATCATAATATTTCCGGTACATCACCTTGTAACATATGTTGTATTTGACTTTGTTATTCCTTTCAGGGCCAAGCCTAGGCCGAGCAAGAAGGCTCGCCTGGATAAAGCGGCCGAGGAGGACACCGTCCCTAAACCGGGTAAAACGCCGGATCTTGAAGCGGCTATTCATGAAGATATACCCAATGATCCACCACAGCAGGATGACGATTTTATTGCTCAAGAAAGGCCTATTGACACCTCAGGCCCTGTCAACCAGCCCACAAGCCCCATCCGGTTTGGGAGATCCACCAGTCCATCCCAGCCTGCTGACAAACCGACTGCGCCAGTGCAAACTGGTGATGCTAAGGATGATGAAGTTGTAATTACTGGTATTGGCCGTACAGAGCCCAGCAATCCTGTTGTTTTATCCAAGCATACCGCCAAAGAAGAATTTGCTGCCATGGGCAAAGGCAAGTGGAATGTTGACTTGGCGACCTATGCTGCTCTGAATGCCCAAGATCTTCATTCTGGCTACCTGAACCGGCTGTATACCAGCCGTGATTATGAAGCTGGTCTGGTGAATATGATGAAAGAGAAATTTGAGGTAACTTCCATGTGCTTTTCCCTGCTTGGATATTTCAATCTTGTTAATTCTCCTAGCCCCCAAGGGCCGGTTTAGAATCTTCATTCAAACCGGGACTTGCTAATATAAATCTCAATACTTCGGAATTCGCTGATGTAGCCCCCAAGGGCCGGTTCAACTTAGCGTAGTTAAACCAGGACTTTAAGTAATTGTCATCTTTATTTGAGCAAATAGCCATTAGCCCCCAAGTGCCAAGTTGAATACTTGTATTGATCTTGGGACTTTAGAATCTATTGAAAGACTAAGATCAAATATACATTAGCCCCCAAGGGCCAAGTGCATAACTTGTTATGTGGTTGGTACTTTCATTGTTGTACTGCTTGTGGAATCATATATCTGTCTGTATGCAGGCTGAGCTGAAGACAAAAGAAAACCAAGTCGCCGATCTCCAAGAAAATCTGAAATCCCAACAAGCTGAAACCTCCAAAACAAAAGAGTAATTAACCAGCACTTTAAGCGCCATGGAACAGCTTAAGGAGGGCTTCAAGAAAGAGCGGGCAGCTTGGGCCACTGAAAAATCTGCTTTAACCAAACGAGCAGAAGATGCCGAGGCTGCACTAAAACCGGTGGTGGACGAACTAACCAGCATAAAGCGGCATGTGCATGCCATGACCGCTGCTATCTTTGGTAAGCTGGTTTGATTTCTGGATTGATTTGGCCGTCTTATAGAGCTGCCGGTTTGTTAACCCTTTGTAATATTTTAGGGACACGCATTGGTCACTTGGGGTCAGATGTGCGGAAGAAATTGAAAGCCGCCTACACATTGATCGAACAACTGTACACTGGTGCACAGCGGATCATCTTTACTGCATCCCACAACAATCCGGCGCCCACTTTGATTCAGGACACTCTGAAGAGACTGTCGATGCTTCCTGCCCGGGTTGAAGAGTTGAAGAAATCTGCTGCTCGGACCGGTGCGATCAATGCTTTAATCCGGGTAAAAGCTTGGGTGCCGGATTTTGATCCTGTTGAAGCGGCTCAGGGCTATCCCAGCTTGAAGGAAGACGGGTCAGAGTTTAGTGAGGCGGATCTGCGAGCAATAAACCGGGAGGTGTGTCCGCTAGCTTGTCAATTGGTTGAAGAAGCAGACTTGTCTCATTATCAAGACCAATATGACAACCAAAATAAGCGAGTAGTTGCGCCCATTCCTGAAGCGGAAAATCTTATCCCTCCAATCCGTAAGCATACTTACGCTCCCGATATTGAACCGTCGTTGCTGATCCATGATGAAGCTGTCTTTCAAGCATTAATGGGAATCGACTGGACAACTGTTGATTTCCAGCCGCTGGGTAGAGAAGCTGAAGTTGAAGCGGCGTGGGATGACCCACAACCATCAGGCCAGGCTGGTGACCAAGCTTGAACCGGAAGCCGGTTTAAACTGCTTCTCCTTTGCGAAAAAACAATGACCTTATTTTGGGCACCGTGCTGCATTGTAATAGGCTAGCCGATACTCTTGATTTTGATATGCCTTCGTGCATAATTACTGCAACTTGTTCTTCCTTTGGGTGATGAACTTTCCAAAGTATTTTCTGCAATATAAAAAATCTTAAAGTGCCACCGCGGTTGTACCGTCAGGCGGAGTATGATGTCTGCATATATGAAATCAAAATATCTGAAATTTAAGCATATGATCAAATCTTTGAGATACATAATACCTGCCATCGTTGGGCATGAAGTTGGCTTGGCCAATCTTGAAGCGGAGGTTTATAAACCCACACTATTGGAGGAGATAGCAACTCCTGTATATATAATGCCGGTTTACCATGTAAACTGTGTCGGGTTATAATAAAACACCGTGTTACTCCATAATAGGATGTTAATAAAAAATCAAACCGGGCAAATAGTCTCTTGGATTAAAAATGGACCGTGTTCCGTCAATTGACAGTTTGAACCGGCTTAAAACTTTGTTGGTTTAAAAAACGCAACAAAAAGAAAGAAATATCTATCAAAGAAAATTGTGAAGCAAAGGCAATGATAAAACCGTTTGCAAAAAGAGGCTTTATTTCAGCCGATCAGATGGCGTTACCATGGTCGGACACGACCAAGCTCCCGATAGGTGTAGCTATGGTTCAAGTCAGCCAGGTCCCCAAATGAAACCGTGGCATTTATGTCGATCAAGAGGCGTGGCAATGGTTCGGGTTCGACCAAGCCCCCAAGTGATTCTGTGGCCTTAGACCGATCAAGAGGCGTGACTGGTTCAGACGTGACCAAGTCCCCAAGTGATCTGGTGGCTCTCGCCTATCAAGAGGTGTTGCATTGGTTCGGACACGACCAAGCCCCCAAGTGATATAACATGATGCTTTGAAAAGCTAACTCAAGGGGTAAACCGGAGGCCGCTTTAGAACAACTCCGTGTAACCACACATGATGTAAAAGAACAGATACCTCGCTTTAGCTGAGATTCTGGTTTATTATATTTAATCATAATATATACATCATCGTAATATGTACATAAGTAGAGCCAATGGCTCAGGTATAGTAAGGCCGAAGATGAGCTATGTTCCATGGCCTGTTAGTCTCCTCCTTTGATGTACGTGAGTCTTTATGCTCTCGAATATCGATCAGATAGTATGACCCGTTGTGCAGATTCTTGCTGACCACGAAAGGTCCCTCCCAAGGTGGGGATAGCTTATGCATATCAGTCTGATCTTGGATGAGCCGAAGAACCAAATCTCCTTCCTGAAAGGTTCTGGTTCTGACTCGGCGACTGTGATAACGAGGAAGATCCTGTTGGTAAATCGCCGAGCGGGCGGCTACTATGTCACGTTCTTCATCCAACAGGTCCAAAGCGTCTTGCCGTGCTGTCTCGTTTTCCGCTTCAACATAAGCCGCCACACGAGGTGAGTCATGACGGATATCACTGGGGAGAACCGCCTCCGCTCCGTAGACCATGAAGAACGGTGTGTATCATGTTGATCTGTTGGGTGTAGTATTGATGCTCCATAACGCAGATGGTAACTCTTCTACCCAACAACCCGGTGTTCTCTGCAAAGGAACCATAAGTCGGGGCTTGATGCCTCTCAAGGTCTCTTGATTAGCCCTTTCTGCTTGACCATTGGACTGTGGGTGTGCCACTGATGAAACGTCAAGCCGGATGTGCTCTCGTTCGCAGAACTCCTTCATGGCACCCTTGGACAAATTGGTACCATTATCTGTGATGATACTGTGTGGAAAGCCAAACCGGAAAATCACTTATTTGATGAACTGAACCACCGTGGCCACATCACACTTGCTAACAGGTTCTGCCTCCACCCACTTTGTAAACTTGTCAACCGCCACCAGGAGGTGGGTCTTCTTATCTTTGGACCTTTTGAAAGGCCCAACCATATCCAGCCCCCAAGTCGCAAATGGCCAAGTAATTGGAATCATTCTCAATTCTTGAGCCGGCACATGAGCACGTCTTGAAAACTTTTGGCAACCGTCACATCATCTGACCAGATCCTCCGCATCAGCATGAGCTGTTAACCAATAGAAGCCATGGCGAAATGCTTTAGCCACCAAAGATTTTGAACCGGCATGGTGACCACAATCTCCTTCGTGGATCTCACGCAAAATTTCACAGCCTTCTACAGGAGACACACAGCGTTGAAACGCCCCTGATACACTGCAATGATGCAACTCGTCATTGACAATAGTCATGGACTTGGACCGCCGGATTATCTGTCGGGCCAGAGTCTCATCCTCTAGTAATTCGCCCTGGTTCATGTACGCCAAGTAAGGAAGCGTCCAATCCGGAATGACATGAAGAGCTGCCACCAATTGAGCCTCCGGATCAGGAATAGCCAAATCCACTTCACCAGGGAGCTTGACCGACGGGTTGTGCAGCACATCCAGAAAAACATTGGGCGGGACCGGTTTGCGCTGAGAGCCGAGCCGGCTTAAAGCGTCCGCCGCTTCATTCTTCCATCGGTCCACATGGTCCACCTGATAGCCTTTAAAGTGACCTGCAACAATATCCACCTCACGACGATATGCTGCCATGAGTGGGTCCTTGGAATCCCAAGTGCCAGACACTTGTTGAGCCACGAGGTCCGAGTCACCAAAGCACTTAACTCGACTTAGATTCATCTCCTTAGCCATCCGGAGACCATGGAGCAACGCTTCATACTCAGCTGCATTGTTAGTACAAGGGAACATTAAGCGGAGAACGTAACAAAACTTATCACCTCATGGGGAAGTTAATACGACTCCAGCCCCCGAGCCTTCCAATTGCCTGGATCCGTCAAAATGGATGGTCCAATATGTGTGATCCGGCTTTTCTTCAGGTGCTTGCAGTTCCGTCCAATCATTGATGAAATCAACAAGCGCTTGAGACTTAACCGCCGTCCGAGGCACATACTTCAACCCGTGCGGCCCAAGCTCTATAGCCCACTTGGCAATCTGGCCAGTCGCTTCCCGGTTCTGGATGATATCCCCCAAGGGAGCAGAACTGACCACCGTAATGGGGTGCCCTTGGAAGTATTGCTTGAGCTTCCGCCTTGCCATAAAAACTCCATATACCAGCTTCTGCCAATGCGGATACCTTTGCTTGGACTCAATGAGTACCTTGCTGATATAATAGACCGGACGTTGAACCGGATGCTCCTTGCCTGCCTCTTTTCGCTCCACCACAATAGCCACACTGACCGCACGAGCATTAGCAGCAACATATAGCAGCAACGGCTCCTTGTCCATGGGAGCGGCGAGCACAGGCGGATTGGCCAATTGCCGCTTTAAGTCCTCAAATGCTTTGTCAGCAGCAGAACTCCAGATGAATTGATCCGTTTTCTTCAACATCTGATACAAAGGGATTGCCTTCTCACCAAGGCGGCTGATAAACCGGCTTAACGCGGTAATCCGGCCTGCTAGGCATTGAACATCATTGATACACTTCGGTTTAGCCAGGGAGGTGACGGCTGTGATCTTCTCCGGATTAGCCTCGATTCCCCTGTTGGACACCAGAAAACCCAATAACTTGCCTGCTGGTACACCAAAGACACACTTGGCCAGATTAAGCATCATCTTGTACGTCCTCAGGTTATCAAAGGTTTCCTTCAAGTCGTCAACTAGAGTCTCCTTCTCCCTTGACTTAACCACGATATCATCCACGTAAGCATGTACATTACGGCCAAACTGCTTGTGAAGACAATTTTGTACACACCGTTGATAAGTTGCCTGGGCACTCTTGAGCCCAAAGGGCATAGACACATAGCAGAAGGCTCCAAACGGAGTTATGAATGTCGTCTTCTCCTGGTCCTTAACTGCCATTTTGATCTGATGATAGCCAGAATATGCATCCGAAAAACTCAAACGCTCACAACCCGCCGTAGCATCGATAATTTGATCAATATGGGGGAGGGAAAAAGGATCTGCTGGACAAGCCTTATTAAGATCTGTGTAATCCACACACATGCGCTAGGTGCCGTTTTTCTTAAGGACCAGCACTGGATTGGCAAGCCACTCAGGGTGGAAAACTTCAATAATGAAGCCAGCTGCTAAGAGCCTGGCTACCTCTTCTCCAATCGCCTTGCGTCTTTCTTTGTTAAACCGGCGGAGGAACTGTTTCACCGGTTTGTATTTAGGATCCACATTAAGGGTGTGCTCAGCGAGTTGCCTCGGTACACCTGGCATGTCAGAGGGCTTCCATGCAAAAATGTCCCGATTCTCACGGATGAACTCGATGAGCGCGCTTTCCTATTTCGGATCCAAGTTGGCACTGATGCTGAACTGCTTGGATGAATCGCCAGGCACGAAGTCAACAAGCTTAGTTTCAGCTGCCGATTTGACCTTCAGGGCTGGATCATGCTCCGTAGTTGGCTTCTTTAATGGAGTCATGTCCGCCGGATCAACATTGTCTTTATAATACTTCAGCTCCTCGGTGGCACAAACCGACTCTGCGTAGGCCGCATCTCCTTCCTCGCACTCCAAGGCGATTTTATGGCTTCCGTGAACCGTTATTGTCCCCTTGTGACCCGGCATCTTGAGCTGCAAATACACATAACAGGGCCGTGCCATAAACTTGGCGTAGGCCGGTCGCCCAAACAGGGCGTGATATGGACTTTGGATTTTCACCACTTCAAACGTCAATGTTTCCGACCTGGAATCATGACCATCTCCAAAGGCCACTTCCAGAGCTATCTTACCAACAGGATATGCTGACTTGCCAGGTACCACACCGTGGAACACCGTATTGGGCGGTTTGAGATTTTTATCTGTTAGTCCCATACGACAGAAGGTCTCATAGTACAAGATATTAATGGTGCTCCCTCCATCCATGAGCACCTTGGTGAACTTGTAACCTCCCACCTGAGGCGCCACCACCAGAGCCAACTGACCCGGATTATCAACCTGGGGAGGGTGATCCTCTCTGCTCCATATGATTGGCTGTTCAGACCAACGTAGATAACGGGGCACGGTCGGTTCAACAGAGTTGACTGCCCGCCTCTGAACCTTCTGGTCTCGCTTGTCCAAGCTAGTGGTGAAAACATGGTACTGCCCACTATTCAACTGCTTTGGGTTGCTCTGGTAACCCGACTGTTGCTGCTGCTGGTTGTAACCACCCTGGTTGTTCTGATTATTTTGATTGTTATGTCCGCCCGGATTACCATTAAATCCTGAACCAGAATTTCCTCCACCGTATCCCGGCCCGGATCCTGAGCCACCGCCGGAGCCGTGATCATACCGGAAAGCATTAGAATTCTTGAACTCCTGCATAATGAAGCAATCCTTCCAAAGGTGGTTTGCTGGCACCTCCTTCGTCCCATGCTTTGGACAGGGTTGGTTCAATAGGTAATTTAAGCGGTCCGGGTTAGGGTTAGGCGCTCCACCGTGATTCGACGGTTTACCCTTGCGTCGCTGACCCTTGTCCTGCGCGTTGGTATTAGCCACGAAGTCCATGTTGCCATCCGCTTTACGCTTGCCTCCGTTACCGTTACCTGCCGAGTGGTGTTGTTGACCTTTGGAGTTGTTGTTCTTCTTTCCCTTCCCTGTCTTGTCATTATCAGACTCGGGATCATTGGTACTATCAAAATCAGCATACTTTACCAAGGAAGCCATGAGGGTCCCCATGTCAGTGCAATGGCGCTTCATCCGTCCTAATTTCAGCTTTAGGGGCCCAAACCGGCAATTGCCTTCTAGGGTTATAACCGCGGTGTCAGCGTTGATGCGGTCTGATGAATGCAGAACCTGCAAGACCCGGCGCACCCAATGAGTCATCGATTCTCCTTCCTCTTAGACACAGGCAGCTAAGTCCACTATCGACATAGGCTGCTTACATGTATCCTTGAAATTACTGATAAACCGGGCTCGTAATTGGGCCCATGAACTGATAGAATTGGCCGGTAAGCTTTTTAACCAAGTACGGGCCGTTCCTTCAAGCATCATGGTGAAGTACTTCGCACATGCCGCATCATCCACATCAAGAATTTCCATGGCCATCTCATAGCTCTCCACCCATGTCTCTGGAGGTTGATCCACCGTGTAATTTGGTACCTTGCGCGGGCCTTTGAAATCCTTGGGCAGGCGCACATTGCGTAAAGAGGGGACAGGGCAAGGCACCCCCAAAGAACTAGAAGTAACACCAGGTTCGACCGAGATAGTTGGACGAACCGGCGTAAGCTACCGAGCCTGATACTGTGCAGCTAACTCGGCCTCCCTCCGCTCGGGCCCGGTCCACTACTTCCTGAGCGTTATCAGCACCACCCGCTGGGTTGTTGCCGCGGGGTGCTCCACATCGTTCATTACTTGACACTACCGGTTCATCCATACGCCTGCTATAGCTCCGGCTTGGACGAGGGGTCGAGTGGATCCGGTCGCGGCTGTACGAGTATGCTTCCTGTTGGACCAAAGCTGTCCTAAGAAGCTCCTTGACCCGCCGCGTCTCTACCACCTGTGGCGAGTCACCTTTAATTGGAATGGCCTCTAGCCGTGCAGCAGCGGCAACGAGATTGTCCATCGGGTTGGAGTAGTGACCCGGAGGTGTTGGGACAGCCTAAGGTATAACAGTGTTTTGACGAGGCAGATCCATCAGACGGGGCTGAACCGGCGCACCGGTCCTAGGAGCTTCCGCCCGGTTTCCCTCCAGTAGGTTACTGGTTCCTGCTCCTAGGGTGTTGAAAAGGTCTCTGGCCTCGAAAGCCGAAGGCAAACGGGATCGGTACTTCCTCTTCATGACTTCATGTGATGCGTTCTGGTCCAACATGAGCCTATAAGCTTGTGCGTCTAAAGCGGCCCGCTCTGCGGTCATCCTGGCATTCTCAGCTGCCAGGTCTGCCTTGGCCTGGGTGATATGTTCCTTCACCTTTGCAATCTCCATGTTGTGGACGTCCTGATCCGCTGGGTTAGCTTCTGTCATAAGCACAGCCAATGCATCAAATAGATCTGATAGAACTTGAGCCGGCGGGCGTACAGAGCTTCCTGCCCCGGCAGCTGTCGCCGCTACTGAACCGGAGGTTATTGGCGCAGCGCTCGAAGAATGAACACTGCTTGTGTGCCGGCCATGAATATTCCAACTCGGTTGGGTAGATCAGAGGGGTCCGGAATACTGTCGCCATTGGAACAGGCCCCAGTCCGGCCATCTTGTAGCTGATATAGAGATTCGGTTTCTCTGGTTGAGACTCGTCGCCGGAATAAACGACGGTCTCACCGCGAGATTCCGATCCATCCTTATAAGTTCCTCCATGGATGACTCCCACGAAGGCACGCTTCACGGCCGGTTTAACCCGGGCGGACCGCGCACGCTGAGCCGTTTCGACGAGGTCGGTGCAGATGTCCGGCTCAGGGCCCGGTTCACCGATCTTGCCGATGAAAACGTGTATGCCACCAAAGGGGACCCGGTACCCGTACTCAACTGAGCCGGCCTCGGGGCCCCAGCCTGCATCATCGATGTAGAGCTTGCCGCGACGACTCTTAGTCATCCGGCCCACAGCGTAGCCCTCGAGTCCTTCAAAGCGGCCCTCCAAGAACTTGAAACCATCATGCGATAGCCCCACGGTGGGCGCCAACTGTCGTGGTTTTGTCACGGCAGATGTCCTCGTGAAAGGACTTAGTCGTGGAGCCATCGCAACGGGTTAGCTTGAAGGGGTTAAAGCGGACACAGGGACGCAAGAGAGTTTATACTAGTTCGGCCCCTTCGATGAAGGTAAAAGCCTGCATCTAGTTGTGATGGAATTGATGGGGTTTCGATGACTAGGGAGCAAACAAGCTTCGCCTAAGTCTCGAGTTGTTGTCTGTCGTCCTTGAACCGCCGTCGGGTCGTCGCCTTATATACATGGGTGACGCCCGTCGGTTTACAGAGTCCCAACACCGGCTCATATACGTGTTCGGTTTGGTCTCTACTTATTCCTAACTTACAATACAAGTTTACATACCGACACCGGTTTACGGCTACACGCCTTAAACCGATCATGGGCTTTAAGCCCTCATCTACCTTCATGGGCTTTAACATACTTAACTACTGATGAAGTTAACCCGGCCCAGATAGGCCGGTTTACGCCCAGTAGTAATATCCCCAACAGAGGTAGTACTTGCTCTTAGGGTAACCATAGAGTTACTGGAGTAGTATAAGTTACTTTCCACTATGACTAGCCTAGGCTACTATAGTAGTACAACAAAAAAACGATGCAGGTGATCACGTGAGAAAAAAATACTAAAAACATTTCTTTTGATGCAGTGCGTAGATGCAGTTTTGAACACTACACTTGTCATCGTAATTTGGGAAAATTATGAAAAATTTGATCTACGTTGTGATTACCGTTTACTAATAGGAAAAAAGTTTCACCTCGATGAGTAGCTTCTCCGTGCACGGAAAACATGTAAGGAATCCAACAACTTGATCCAGATTGGGGTCGATAGATTTTATTGCCAAGATCTTCACTGTGCGCATAGACTGGCTCAAGCTTGTGGGAATCATTTTCTGGAAGACAGTCGTAAATACATCAAGAAGAAATTTTAAAATGTGAATTTCAAGAAGATGGAGAAGAATATGAGTGATGTACCTGAACGATTACGGATCCAATAAAGAGTTCGAAGAATTTGGCAGACGAGTGCACCAACGCTGTCAATTTCGGCGCGTCAATGACCTTGATTTTTGTTGGACCTTCTAGATCCGATACAAGCAATCTCTCAAGGAAAGGCTCATTCTCAATGACCATATGTGGAACAGCTAGAGTGATCTCTTCTCAATTGATGTCTTGTTGCGGGGCCAGCAAGACACATAAATCCATCAGAGATTCGTCGAGGCGATGTGGAGGCTAATGAACCCGTGGATCTGCTCAAGACAAAGGTACTCGAGCGCAGTAGAGCTGCAGAGCAGGTGCTCCATAGCCTTCTTCGAGATTACAACGTCGAAGAGATCAAGATGCTTGAGTTGAGGGAGAAGAAGGGCGGGCATGGCATTAATCTGGGGAAGATAGCAGGAGTTGAAGTTGGCGCGGCGCAGTGTTGGCGCGAGGTGGAGCGCGGACGGCGGCAGAGAGCGACATCGTCCAGCTTCAAAGCTGAGCTCCTCGAGCTGATCTAGGGTGGGGGATAAGAACCACTCATCGAACTTGGGTTGGACCTTGCAGTTGGTACTGAACATGCGGATGTCAAGGCGTCTGGCTGGCCCAGGGTGCGATGAAAGGATCTTGGAGACTGCGGCCATGCGTTTGCAATCCCCGTCGCAGAGGCAGCTGTCGACAGCGAGGTTGAGGGGGACGCGGCGCTAGAGGGGGCGCCACCACCGGGAGAGTAGGGCGGTCCGCACGAAAGATTTGGTGGGGAGGAGGCCTGTCGGTGTCAAAACCGGTGGATCTCGGGTATGGGGTCCCGAACTGTGCATCTAGGCCGGATGGTAACAGCAGGCAAGGGACACAATGTTTTACCCAAGTTTGAGCCCTCTTGATGGAGGTAAAACCCTACGTCCTGCTTGATTAATATTGATGATATGGGTAGTACAAGAGTAGATCTACCACGAGATCAGAGAGGCTAGCCTATGGTATGATTGTATGTTATGGTTGTTGTCCTACGGACTAAAACCATTCAGTTTATATAAACACCGGAGAGGGTTAGGGTTACACAAGGTCGGTTACAAAGGAGGAGATATCCATATCCGTATTGCCTAGCTTGCCTTCCACGCCAAGTAGAGTCCCATTCGGACACGAGACGAAGTCTTCAATCTTGCATCTTCATAGTCTAACAGTCCGGCCAATGGAGATAGTCCGGCTGTCCGAAGACCCCCTAATCCAGGACTCCCTCAGTAGCCCCTGAACCAGGCTTCAATGACGATGAGTCCGGCGCGCAGTATTGTCTTCGGCATTGCAAGGCGGGTTCCTTCTCCGAATACATCACAGAAGAATTTGAATACGAGGATAGTGTCCGACCCTGCAAAATAAGTTCCACATTCCATCATAGAGAGAATAATATTTTTGCAGATCTAGTTTGCTGGCTTGTTTTGGCAGCATGACGTTATGTCATGGCCCGGTGATTATTCGAACCGTTTCTTTCAACCAGCCCCGCACATAACGCAAGGCAATTTTTCGACACGTCTTGTCAAAGCAGAGATCGTGTCCCCTTATTATGGGATTCTCATCAATACGGGCACAGGTAACCCAACCGCGCCATCAATTATGGCGCTTGGGGGATAAGCGAGTTTTACCAGGCAAGTGGGGACGCTTAGCTTCGTCCTCCCATATAAAGGGATAAGGATTCACCTTTCTATCCATGCCTTCTTCCTCCTTTGCTCATCCGCTTTCGCACACTCGAGCTCTAGCGCCCAAGTCCACACTTCCCATCTCAACCTTCTCTAATCATGTCTGGAGCGGGAGGCAGGTGGATGGTCTCCTCCGTCATGGAGGGAGACATCAAGAAACTGAGGAGAGACGGATACCTGCCCGATGACATCGCGCACCGGCTCCCAGATGAGGGGCAGCTCATCCCCACCCCCAAGCCCCATGAGAGGGTAGTGTTCCTCACCCGTTTCCTCCGCGGACTGGGATTCCCTCTCCATCCATTCGTCTGGGGGATCATGTTCTATTAAAGCCTAGATTTCCACGATCTGGCCCCGAACTTCATCATCAACATCTCGGTGTTTATCGTCGTGTGCGAGGCCTTCCTCCGTATCAAGCCCCACTTTGGATTATGGTTGAAGACCTTCAATGTCAAGCCAAAGGTTGTGGGCGGGCGCCAGGCGGAGTGCGGAGGCGCTATGGTGGGCAAGATGCCCAATGTAGCATGGCTCGAGGGCTCCTTTGTGGAAACCATAAAGGGGTGGCAATCGGGGTGGTTCTACATCACTGAGCCGCACGACCCTGCATGGGTAGTGACCCTCGATTTCCGATCTGGCATCCCCACGCGGCTCACTTCCTAGAAAGAGAAGGGCCTATCCTGGGGTAGTTTAGGAGAGCTGACCGGACTCCAAACATGTATTCAAAACATGGTGAACAAGAAGCTCAAGCTTGTCAACATAGTCCAAGTTATGCTCATCCGCCGGATCCTCCCGTGCCAACAACGGGAGTTCAACTTGTGGGAGTTCGACCCGGCGCAGCACCGAACTCTGAACAGGCTCTTCGACACGACTCATGAAGATGCCTGGAGGGTGTTGTTCAAAAGTGCCGAGGTCCCCCCTCCTATTACTGAGGATCGCGGATTCAGCACGAAGCGCCAAGCCAGTGCGGTAAGCTGCTTTACCTTTCACGGGATACTTATTTTTTTATAGATTGACTCTATGCGGGATCTAAACTCCCGTACCTTTGACAGGACTAGCAAAAGATGGCCGGACAGATCGACTGTCTGGCTCCTTTGCCCGAAGGCCCCGCAGACGCTCTTCTGGCGAAGATATTGACTCTGGCCCCTTATACGGTGCCGGAGAAGACCAAGAAGGCCAAGGGAACCAGAAAGAGTTCCCGACGCTAGGCGTCGTCGGACTCACCGTCCGATGAATCTGCGGCGCACTCTTCCCTCGAAGACGAGGAAGAAGAAGAAGATGCCCCCCACCGACTGGGGGAGACAGGAAAAGGAAGGTCGCCCCAACTGGGAGGGCCGAAGGGTCCAAGAAGGGAAGGACTCTCCTTCCGGATAGTTCCACCGCTCCGACGAAGGCGAAGACGAGTGGTTGCCCAGGGCTAAGCCCCTGAGGAGATCATAAGTATTCGGATACCAGAGTAACTCATAGGATTCCTTTGCCGCACTGCTTTCCCTAACGCCGAAAACAATTATGCAGGCCGCCATGAGCCAGTATCGATGTATCGTCGGACGGCTCCCTGGGCTTGTCAGACATGGATAGCGATCCAGTCCCGACCGCCACCTCCCCTCATCTTGCCGACGACGCCGAGGTGTTGTCTCAAGACACCAAATCGAGGGGAGACGGTCCCGGAGGCACCTCAAGGCGACCTTCCGGACTCCGGGAGCCGAGGGGACGGGGCCCCTGAGAGCTCCGAGTTCGGCCCTCAGCCGAACACCATGCCGGAACCTCCGGCGGTTCCAGGCTCGGGCAGGCGGCCTCCTTCTAAGAGGGGCAAGACGCCTGTGCCGGTGACCTCTGTCCATCCAGAGGCGCCGAACAATCTGCTGGAAGTGCTTCGCAGCGCTTCCATTGACGAGGAGCACCGCACTATCATGAGTGTGGTGATCCAGAAGGTTCAGTCCGCCAAGAGCGGATTGACTGAAGCCTGTGCCAGCCTTCTAATAGGCTTCGAGGTAAGTGTTTTAAAATGTAGTAGGAATATTACCGCATAGAAAGTAGCCCCTGATGCTTTGTTCGGTGTTCACAAAGAAAAGCCGAACAGAGGATCAAATAATATCGTAGGAGTCTAATATAAGTATGTCAATATGCATATGCAAGCTTCGCTGCTGGCGTCCGCCGCACTGACTGCGGAGGTCGCCGTACTAAAGCAGGACCTCGAGGGGTCCAGGAAAGAGCTCGGCCTCACCAAGGGGCAGCTCCAGGAGAACAAGGGTAAGTAATACCCTGTCTATAGATATGTATATATAAAAGAAGATGTGATTGCAAAATGACAGGATCATCGTATATTTGCCAGGGGCCACGACCGAGGTGGCGACCCTAAAGCAAGCGCTGACCAAGTCCGAAGATAAAGCGGCCAAGGAGCGCATCGAGCGAGAGAAGCACGAGGCTCGGGTGGGCGAGGTGCAGCAAGAGCTCCAGGCTCTCGTTGCGAAGCACGAGGCATTGGAGCTTGACTCAAAGACGCGGGAGTCTGAGCTTGCCGCGGCCCTTGATAGCGCAAAAAGTGCCAAGGTCAAAGCCCAAAAGGCTCTCCAAGAGATCGACACGATGAAGAAGATAGCGGCGGGTAAGGCTTTCTATATGCAAAGCGAGCATGTAAAAGTAAATTACCGATTACTTACCCGAATCCGGAGCTCTCCAGGAGCATTCGCAGATTTGCCCCTCAGCGTGTCCGATGCCGCACAATTTTACCAGGCCGAGGATGGAAGCTCAACGGAGAAGCTGTTCTGGTCTCAGTATGCTGAGGCCGAACACCCGGTGCCAATGAGCGACCAGCTGAAGCAGATGGTCGAGCTACATAAGGCGGCCTATCGGGCCATGAAGAGCTTTATAGTCCGGCTGTGGCCTGACGACGCCCTTCCGAACAGCTTCTTCGGCCTGGTGAGGCGGCTTGTGGATGCCTGCCCGCGGCTGGAGGTCGTCAAGCGATCTGTCTGCATTGAAGGTGCACGCTGGGCTTTCGCCCGTGTGAAGTTGCAGTGGGTCAAGCTAGACGCCGTGAAGCTGATCCAGGAGGAGCTGCCGGAGGGCAAGGAGCACCGCCACCCCGAGATGTACTACAAGGGTGTTCCGCCGGGTGCCCGTCTCATCGGGGACGAGTGTTCAAAAGATGTAATCTTTGAATGAGACTTGCTCGTTTTATCTTGTGTTTATGAAAATTTGTTTCATATGCGCTATGCAACGCTTGTTTGAATTTAAAATATTACCTTCTGTTTGGCTGTTTATCTAATCTGAGAGATGGCTAGTCCTCGGCTTTTGTCCCCATGCCACGAGTGCTGGGGTGTTCAGGATAAACCTGAGCAATCTTGTTCCCATGTTTGGGTCCTTCGAGGGAGGTGCCCAGCACAGTGAACAAGGCAACCGGATTAATAATGCTTTATCACTCTCACTTAGCCATAGAATTCTATAATTTTAAATTTCGGCAAAGCCCCTAGTATTCGGAAGGCTGAATTCGGGGCGCGATACACGCTTTAAGCCGGACAGGGCCGGCCCCGCGCTCTAAGCGGCATAAGTCTTTAGGGACTCGAAAACCTCGCCGAACAGCGCCAGTCTCTCGCCTTATCATGACAGTCAGTTTTAGCTTTCTCTACTGAGGTGCTGAACCCAGCAGAACCGGGGCACAATCGTAGTAGTTCTCCTAGCGCTACCTTAGCCAATAGAGCGGAACGTAAGGTACCAAAACATAGGAGCTAGGCAAACCCAACATTTGACCAAAGACATGATTCGGAGCTGATGCATATAATGCTATAAGTTCGGGGTGCCGCACTTGTGAAAGTGTTCGGACTTTTCACACCGTATTGTGGGATACGTAAGCCCCTGGTGTATTGGCCGTACCAAAGTGTACGGTTGCAAGGCGTCATTAATGAACACACACACACACACACATATATATATATATGACAAGAATGCAATAATAGTCGTAATGTCATGCACTGTTTATTCAAAAAAGTGCGTTAAGGTAGAGTGATACAGATAGTGCGATAAGCAAAGAGTAGGACTATGTCCCTTCCAAGGGCAAGCTGAGGAATGATATTAAATCGAATATTTCGCTCGTTATTGTAATCCACCTGGGAATCCCGTGGTATGACGTAACTGTGTGCCTCCTTGGTTGCTGCATCATGTGTTTGGCAATAGCGCTGCCGGACAGTGTTTCCAGAGATTAAGGTCCTGAAAAAAAGAGAAAAAATAACCAAACAGGAAGCCCCTAGTGCGGTTTAAGCCGCGTCTTGGGGCGTGCCGTAGTTGTGGCCCCCTCCCTATATGTGCCCATGGTATTTTTAATGCGTAATTATGTACGCGCGGCACGAGTTCCGCCGCTGGGTGGGATTGGGGTGGCCGCCGTATTGCTACGCGAGCTCAGATCGCGCCAGGTGGTCTATTTGCCGATTACTCCGAGCGTGCTTGAAGGTGTCCGGGCTTTGAAGCGCCGAACTAGTTGATTGCCTTGAGAGGCTGCTTTGCGCTTCTGCTGCGAGGGCTGCGGTGTGCTCCTCTGTTCGGAGAGAGCGCTCTGTGTTTCCATTGACTGTAATAACTCCGCGAGGTCCTGGCATCTTGAGCTTGAGGTATGCATAATGCGGTACCGCATTGAATCTAGCAAATGCAGTTCGCCCGAGCAGCGTGTGATAACCACTGCGGAACGGGACTATATCAAAGATTAACTCTTCGCTTCGGAAATTATCCAGGGATCCGAAGACCACTTCCAGTGTAATTGAACCTGTGCAATGGGCCTCTACACCTGGAATGACGCCTTTAAAGGTCGTTTTTGTGGGTTTGATCCTTGAGGGGTCTATACCCATTTTGTGCATTGTGTCCTGATAAAGCAGGTTCAGGCTGCTGCCGCCATCCATAAGGACTCGAGTGAGGTGAAATCCGTTAATGATTGGGTCTAGGACCAGTGTGGCGAATCCGTCATGACGGATACTAGTGGGGTGGTCCCTGCGATCAAAGGTGATCGGACAGGAGGACCAAGGGTTGAACTTTGGGGCGGCTGGCTCCAACGCATATACGCCCCTGAGCGCATGCTTCCGCTCCCTCTTGGGGATGTGGGTTGCGTATATCATGTTCACCGTCTGCACTTGCGGGGGAAACCTCTTCTGTCCTCCAGTGTGCGGCTGCCGGGGCTCCTCCTCGTCATCGCTATGCGGCCCCTTCTCCTTGTTTTCGACAATTAACTTGCTGGCCTGCTTGAACACCCAACAATCCCTGTTGGTGTGATTGGCTAGCTTGTCTAGGGTGCCGTGTATTTGACACGAGCGATCGAGTATACGGTCCAAGCTGGACGGATCCGGCGTACTTTGTTTGAATGGCTTTTTCTGCTGACCGGGTTTAGAGCCTTTGAATCCGGCATTGACTGTCGTATCCTCAGTATTTTCGCTGTTCATGCGGCGATTATGTTTGTTGCGACGTGACCTGCTATTGCCGTCCTTGGTATCTGAGGTACCATGGTTCTTTGATATGTTATTACTGCGAGTCAGCCAGCTGTCTTCTCCCGCACAAAAGCAGGTCATGAGCGTCGTGAGAGCTGCCATAGATTTCGGCTTTTCCTGACCAAGGTGCCGGGCTAGCCACTCGTCTCGGATGTTGTGTTTGAAAGCCACTAAGGCCTCTGCATCCGGACAGTCGACGATCTGATTTTTCTTTGTAAGGAACCGAGTCCAGAATTGCCTGGCCGACTCTTCTGGCTGCTGAATTATGTGGCTCAAGTCATCGACGTCTGGTAGTCGCACATAAGTGCCCTGAAAGTTGTCGAGGAATGCGGCTTCCAGATCTTCCCAAGAGCTAATGGAGTCCGCTGGCAAGCTGTTAAGCCAATGCCGCGCTGGTCCTTTGAGCTTTAGTGGGAGGTATTTGATGGCGTGTAAGTCATCACCGCGGGCCATGTGGATGTGGAGGAGGAAATCCTCAATCCATACTGCGGGATCTGTTGTGCCGTTGTATGATTCAATATTTACAGGTTTGAAACCTTCTGGGAATTGATGTTCCATTACTTCATCTGTGAAGCATAAGGGGTGTGCGGCGCCTCTGTATTGGGCTATGTCGCGATGCAGCTCGAATGGGTCTTGCCCGCTGTATTCGGCCCGGCCGGATTTGCTTTTACTATATCTGGCGTGACGTTTATCGTCTCGTAGAGTAGTGCGCCCTCGTGATCCGTAGATCGATCTTGCATGATTTTCTTTGTCCTCCAATACGTCTCGCAGGTCTGGCATATCTCCCCATGCCTTTTTATTTGAGTGGCGTCGGGGTGGAGGCTGAGCTTTTGGCTGGATTGCCTCTCTATCGCGGCCACGAGGTGGCCGATCAGCCATATCATACGCTTCTTCCCCCAGTCGGGGTAGTAACCTGCACTTTGGGTAACTCTTGGAGGGGCGCTCCAGTTTATATTCCTTGGCCTCGAGGACTTCAGTCCATCTGTCAGCTAGCAGATCTTGATCAGCTTGAAGCTGCTGCTGCTTTTTCTTCAGGCTATTTGTCGTGGCCATAAGCCGGCGCTTGAAGCGCTCTTGTTCGACGGGATCCTCTGGTACGGCGAATTCATCATCACCGAGGCTTGCCTCGTCTTCGGAGGGGGGCATGTGATTGTCATCCTCCTCCTCTCCGTTTGCCTCTCTCTCAGGATAGCTGGCCCCTCCATCCTCCTGCTCTAAATCATGCTGGAGGGGATTGTTGTTGTCTTCAGCACTATCCGGAGTGTTATTATCTCCTGTGCCGGTATCACCACTTTTGCTTTGGCGGGACTTAGAGCGGCGCCGCTGACGTCGGTGCTTGGGTTGCTTCTTGGAGGGGTCATCCTCCGCTATCTCGTCGCCATTGCCTTCGTTGGGTGTATCCACCATGTATATGTCATATGATGAGGTGGCTTTCCAGTGCCCTATAGGCGCTGGTTCATGTTCGTCTCCTACATCGTCGTCCATACCGTTGATGTCTTCGGAGTCGAAGTCAAGCATGTCGGTTAAATCATCGATAGTGGCTACGAAGTGGGTGGTGGGTGGGCGTCGAATTTTGTCGTCTGCATCCCAATCCTATTGGCCATAGTCCGGCCAGGGCTCTCCTGACAAAGAGAGAGACCTTAGTGAATTCAGAATGTCGCCGAAGGGCGAGTGCTGAAAGATATCTGCGGCGGTGAATTCCATGATCGGCGCCCAATCGGATTCAATTGGCAGGGGCGCGGATGGTTTGGAGTCCGAAAAATAGTCCGGCACCTTGGAGTCACGGGCTTCGCCGAGGATTAGGCTGGTGTTCGGCTCGATCGCCGTTGAGACTGCAGCCCCTGAGGCGGTGTCTAGCCACCCATCCTCGATCGGCGCAATTGGCCCCGATCTAAGGGTCGGAGCTGATGCGGGCGCGGCCTCTGGGGTACTGTTTGGCGGCAGAGCTAGGTCATACCCATCGTGACAGTGCGGCGCGCCCGGCTGTGGCTCGAATCTGTCGAAGATCAAGTCTCCGCGGATGTTGGCCGTGTAGTTCAAACTTCCAAATCTGACCTGATGGCCAGGGGCGTAGCTTTCAATCTGCTCCAGATGGCCAAGCGAATTAGCCCGCAGTGCAAAGCCGCCGAATACGAAGATCTGTCCGGGGAGGAAAGTCTCGCCCTGGACCACATCGCTATCGATGATAGTAGGAGCCATCAAGCCTAATGGCGACGACACAAAGGAACTCTCAATGAAAGCACCAATGTCGGTGTCAAAACCGACGGATCTCGGGTAGGGGGTCCCGAACTGTGCGTCTAAGCCGGATGGTAACAGGAGGCAAGGGACACAATGTTTAACCCAGGTTCGGGCCCTCTTGATGGAGGTAAAACCCTGCGTCCTGCTTGATTAATATTGATGATATGGGTAGTACAAGAGTATATCTACCACAAGATCAGAGAGGCTAGCCTATGGTATGATTGTATGTTATGGTTGTTGTCCTACGGACTAAAACCCTTCGGTTTATATAGACACCGGAGAGGGTTAGGGTTACACAAGGTCGGTTACAAAGGAGGAGATATCCATATCCGTATTGCCTAGCTTGCCTTCCACGCCAAGTAGAGTCCCATCCGGACACAAGACGAAGTCTTCAATCTTGCATCTTCATTGTCTAACAGTCCGGCCAATGGAGATAGTCCGGCTGTCCGGAGACCCCCTAATCCAGGACTCCCTCAAGGCCGATGATGACGAGCAGCATGTCGTTGGGGAGGCTGCTAATGAAGTCCAGGCTCGCCGGATGTGGTTTTGGCTCGAGTCGCCTCCGCTTGTTGGCTGCCTCGTCGTCCATCTCAACTGGCGGTGACGCCGGTGTACATGTGTGCTGGTGTGTGTTGTGTGCTGGGTGTGCGCGAGTGCGTCCTTCTGTGCATGCCGCCGTGCAGGGGTGAATTGTGCACGAGTGCGTCCTCAACACGGAATAAGTGTGTCCTCAATGCGCCCTCAATTTACTAGCGCGCGGGGTGCTACCCCGAGTGGTTTCAACTTTGTTTACTTCACCGCGTGTCAGATGGGCCTCTAGTTTACTTATTTTCACCCACTGTCACATGGGCCAGTACACGAAGATATAGAACACGAGCTGACAAGACAGCATGTGGACTGGTTTACCGGTCAACTAAACAATATACGGAGCTATACGCTGACACAGTGAGTGTATAATCCGTAGGTATAGAGTGTTCGTGTGAGAGGGGAGGCCCATGAAAGATAGCAGAGAGAGAAAGAGCTACTCCCTCCGTTCGATAATGTAGTTCCAACATTTTTTAAAAGTCAAACTTTTGAAACTTTGACCAAGTTTATAAAGAAATTACTTATATCTACAATATGAAAGATAAATGATAGTATGAAGTAAGTACATGTTGTGATGAATCTAATGATCTTTCCAGATGTAAATGTTTTTTTCCACATATACCTGGTCAAACTTTTCTGAGGTTTGACTTTTCAAAACATCCATATGCTTATGGACGTGAGAGAGTCCCTAACTAGAGAGAGAGAGAGTGAAATAGAAAGAGTGAGTGAAAAAAGTGTGTGTGCGTGTGTGAAAGAGACATGGACAACACTCGATAAAAGTCAAGAAAAAACGTGTGTGTCTTATGCAAACATATCACACATGCATCTTCAACAACGGAAGCAAGGATGAGGAGATAGTGTGTGGTTGTTTGAAACCGAGAGAGCAAGACGCCTAGATGATGGCCAAGAGGGGTCTGACAAACAAGGGAGAGAGGTCGAGAGGGACGTACGGAAAAAATGCAGACATGGGGAGGAGAGAGTGTATGTTTGTCATAGAGAGATCCCCTGGAGATCGTGATGGGACTACATGGGTGGGAGATTGAATGACAAGGTGTGTGCGCGATAGAAGATACCCCAAGATATATCGAGATAGGCGTATGGATGGAAGGAGACAATACGTGTGTTCCTGATGGCTAGTGAGAGATAATCATATGTAGGGGGGAGTGCTTGCGCATATGATGGAGTAAGGGATTATGGTACTTATTAGGGGGGTGCGTGTCACATAGAGAGAGAGAGAGAGAACAAGGGCGGAGAGTGTTGGATGGGTCTATATGTATAGCACAAGTGAGACATGTGTATGTGTGAACCAGGGAGATATAAAGTTTGAGAGAGATTGAGGAGCCTCGATAAGGCTGAGTGGTGCGTCAGATAGCTGAGAGGGGGAAAGAGATATTCCATCCGCTCGATAATGCAGTGCATGTAATTGTTTTAGAAGTCAAACTTTGGAAACTTTGATCAGGTTTACACAAGTGTTATTTATATCTTCAATACCAAAGATACATCATATGAAACTACATCTCATGGTGAATCTAATGGTATATGTTTGTCATTCCAGATGTAATTGTTTTTATCCACGTACATGGTCAAACTTTGTGATGTTTGACTTTTCAATAAATCAATATGCTATGGACCGAGGAGAGTGCCTAAGTCAAGAGGGATCAAGTGCGTGTGAAGGAGAATGAGTAAGTGTGCAAAAAGAGTATGTGTGTGAAACAGAAAGTAACAACAAACGATAAATTAGAGAGTGTGTGTTTTTTTGTTTCTTAGGCGAACATATCATGCATGCATCTCCGAGATAGAAAAGCGAGGCGAGGAGATACACAGAGATAGCTAGTGTGTGATTGTTTGCAACGGAGAGAGACACCCCTATAGCACATGTCCAATAGAGGTCTAGCCAACAAGGAACAAAGGTCGAGAGGGACACATGGAGAACATCGACGCATGGGGAGGGCGAGAGGGTGTGTTTGTGATAGAGAGACCCCCTCGAGATCCTGAGGGGACTATATGTGTGGGAGATCGAGGGAGGTGCGTGCGCGGTAGAAAGATGCCCCAAGAGAAATCGAGATAGACCATGCACATGTTTGTGATGGAAACTAAGATTAGCTAGTCATATACATATAGGGGGACTGCGTGTGCCTACAATTGAGTGAGAGACCACCATACTTGGCTAGCCAGGCATGAGATTGTGTGTGTGCGTGTGAGATGGAGAGAGAACGAGGGAGAGAGATAGAGTTTTAGATGGGCCTATCGAGTGCGAGTGAGATATGCATGTGTATGTGTGACCCAGGTAGATGGAGAGTTTGAGAGAGGGGGGAAGAGCTCCGAGACGACAGAGTGGTGTGTGAGAGGGTTATGGGCAACGAGCCAAGGAATTTGTGTGCGTACGATGAGTGCACCCAAGATATCTAGATTGGACTAGAGAATCATATAGTGCGAGAGAGACCTATAGATGGAGTATATATGCATGCGAACTAGAAAGAGCCCCCCCACGCACACACACAAAGAGAGAGAGAGAGAGCAGGAGTCCGGGAGAGGGGGAGGTCGCGTTCTATGCATCAAAGACTGATATAAACCATGTTTCGATATAAACTTGCATTCAAATATTTAAATTGGATAACATGTTGTCTGCAATCCACACATGAACGGATATATGCGTATATCAAACAAGTTCATTAATTTGACTTTCAACATGTTCATGGAGTACTATAATACTGTACAACATGCTATTCGATTGAGGTGTTCAATTTTGGATTTAGTTCACTATTTTGACCTGGTGAACGAGCTATTTCATTGAATCGAGATATTTCATTTTGGGTTTGATTACCGTTTTTGAGTGGTTCAACTATTTTTCATATAGTAAATCGCTAGCAACGAGCATGTAAAAACACATTACTCCCGACCATCATCTCTCCATCTAAAAAAGAAGTGGCAAGCTAATATTTCTAAATTTGATTCCAATCGACTCGGTAAGGTAGACGTGGATGCTCGTTCTCCCAAAATTTGAACGAACCATTAAACATCCTCTTCTGGGTGGAATTCGCCCGAGCAAATAAATGGGTGCCGGGGTGCTGATCCAAGGGCACCTATGGGACCGGCGGGCCGGGTCCCTTTCGGTTCGGCGGGGGCGGAGATCGTGCAAAGAGCAAATCGAGGTGAAACACGCGAGCGATTTACCCAGGTTCGGGCCGCACGGATGCGTAAAACCCTACTCCTGCTTTGTGGTTTTGTATTGATTTCTAGCTCGGGAGCGCGGAGTGCTACAGTACACACCAGCGGCTAGCAAGACCGAGCGTGAGTGTTCAAACTGGCTTCCCCCCTCTACGTTGCACACGGGCCTCCTTTTATATGCTCAAGGGGCTACCAACAGGTGGCAACGGAGGTAAAGGGCAAAAATGGAAAGGTGCTGTGGTAGGCATAGCTACCTGCTACAGTGTATCATACCTAACCCTGACGGCAGGGGACAAGGGCCTTAAATGCCCGTCTGTGTCGCCTAAACAGTGCGAAAAGGGACCGCCAGGGACGCTACCGTTCGCCACGATGGCGATCTTGTCAGCACCGCTTGCCACCGCACGTCCCTAGCTGCACAGCCTTCCGCCACGTACACCTGGAAGGGCCCTAGAGCGACACGCTGGTGGATGTGCTGGAGCGCGGGCGTGGAGAGGTGGCTTGCCGCGGCAAGCGCCTTGCCGCGGTCGTTGTCTTGTCGCGTCCGGGAGCTTGTCGCTCACCGGGTCTTGCCGGAACGCGTGGTCCGCCGCGGCAAGTTCCTTGAAATGCCTTGAGTGGCCTTCCCGGCAAGCTCCTCTTGCCGGGGTCATGGGATGCTTTTGTTAGCCTTCCCGGCAAGCTCCTCTTGCCGGGGTCTTGTCTTCTTGGCTTGGACACTTTGTTCTTGAATTGCTCCAAAGGAACCACGGAGGATCTTGGCGGTCACCCGGCAAGCCTTGCCGCGGGACGCTGCGACTGCCCGTGCAGAACTTCGGGATACTAGGGTAACCCAACTCTAGTACACCGACAGGAGCCCCCGGGCCTGGGCCATACACGGTGCCGAGCGCTGTTGGGCTAGGCCCAAAACAGGGCACGGGCACGCGCGGCCTAGGTTACGCCGTATCTCACTCCGTATCCACCGCGCCCTCCCCGAACGGCACGCGTTGAATGCGGCGTCGTGGAAGAGGTCGTGGGGGTTTCTTTATTCGGAAATGCGGAACGTCCGCCCCCTCCCCCTTTATAAGCAGGGGAAACAGGGGCAGTTGGCCCACTCGCCCGTTGCTGTTCCCAATCTCAGAAATCTCGGCCGCTCCCTTGCCTCCCCAAAGCTGAGAGAGAGAGAGAAGCGCTTCGCCCCCCATCGCCACTAGCACCACCAATGCCGTCGACCTCCTCCACTACTTCCTCCATGGCTCCAAAAGCCGACAAGGGGAAGACCGTGAAGACGACCGAGGCGCAGCGGCTCGCGGCGCTGCGGAAGGAACGGTCCGTTTTCCCCCCCAAGCTCGGCGCGAAGGAGCTGAGGGAGAACTACTATCTGTTCTGGTCGGCGGAGACGCGCGCGCATCCGTGCACAAAGGTTCTCCCCGCCGCCGCTTGGAAGAAGGCTCCGAATGGGTACCCCTTCTTCGCATTGTTCTTCTATTGCAGGCTCTGCCCGCCCTTCTCTGATTTCTTCTGTGACATCATGAACACCTACGGATTCCATCTCCTTGACTTCACCCCCAACGCCGTCCTGACAATGGCAGTTTTCGCACACCTCTGCGAAAACTTTGTCGTAGTCCTTCCCAACGTAGCCCTCTTCCGCCACTTTTTCATACCCCGAGTAGAGAGAGGAGAGCCTCTATCCGGCGGGATTGCCTGGATCTCAAGGCCCGACAAGAAAGAGACCTATCTGGAGGGAGAATTCCGCGGCAAGTGGGAGGAGTGGAGAGCTGATTGGTGCTGGATTGACGAGGAGAGCCTGCAGCCATTTACCATCCGACGCCGAACCCTAGTAGCACGCGGCAGCGATTGGAGTGACATGGCTCTGGAGGACGCCAGGCTGAAGATTGCCGTCACCAGGATCCTGCGCCTGAGGCTTGCCGGGCTTACTATGGCGCTGTTGGCGCAGACTTCCTTTGCCGCCGCATCGCCCCCCTGCAGGAACGGGGGAGGCCCACTTGGGAGTTCAAGAACGCGGCAGACATCATGAGGCTGCGGCCAGGCCTCAATTACAACTTCACAGTCCTGGAGCTCAACGCGATGCTGCAGGAGCTGTTCAAATATGACCCCCAGCATCCCGAGGTGTTCAGGTTGCCGGGGGGCGTCGTGCCTTTGTGCAACAATTCCGCGCTCGACCGCATCCGTGCAATGATGCCGGAGTGCGACTCGCACAGGATTGTGCCAACTTGGCAGGAGCCTGCAGACGAGGTCGTGCAGCAATTCTTCGACGACTTGGTGGAAGTGCCAATCCGCCTCGACGAGAAGGACGGCCTCACCCGCGACACCACGGATGCGGAGATGGCGCTCATCGCCACTAGGCTGGAGGAGGCAGCCGCAGCCGCGGGCGAGTTCGGGTTCACTGTGGAGGAGGCTGATGCAGCAGAAGCGGCAAGCCGTGCCGAGCGAGGGGAGCCTGCCGGCAAGAAGGGGCTTGCCGGGCAAAACACCGAGCCGAGCGAGCCCGCCAAGGACACGAGCGGCTCATTGCAAATCGACTCTTCTTCCACCTCGTCTTCAGACAGCCCACCAGAAGCAGAGCGTCCATCCCCACCAAGAAGGCATCTCCGCAAGGTTGGTGATGTGGCGGAGCGGCAAGCGGGCCAACAGTCGCCACGCCGCGTGACATGCTCGACCACGGCAAACACCGTTGCCGCGGGAGCGCCTCATGCTACGACGGCAACTGGAGCGGAGTCTAGCCGGACCACCGCTTCAGTCCCTGCCGCTACTCACGCCGCGCCGACAGCCGGAGCGGGGTCGTCTCAGACCGCCGCCACTGCTCCCGCCAATCGGCCAAGGGAAGCTTCTCCTCCGCCTCCTCTCGCCGGGCGCGCGCCGGGCTTCGACTTCTCCGCGTTAAGCTCGGACGAGGAAGAAGAAGAAGAGTAAGCTTCTCTTGTTGTACTTGCATTTCTTCAGTTCTTGCTGTTGGTCTTGTTTCTCACTTGCTTTTCCCTGAATCTGTTCCTTTTTAGGACTTTGGCCCAGAGAGCGGCAAAGAGAGCTAAGGCCCCGGTGATCATCATCGAGGACGAGCCCACTGCGACAACAGGTGGCGCGCCCGAGACAACCTTGCCGGAGCCGGCGACTTTCCTCCATGGCAGCCCCCAGCGTAAGTGTGTGAATTATTTTCCGCGGCGAGGCACGCATGGGTACTTGTCTTTGCTGATATCTGCTTGTTGACTTGTGTAGGAGCCGAGCAGCCCCATCAGGAGCCAAGGGAGAATCCCCCGACAAGGGAGAATTCTCCGGCAAGCGAAGGCTTCCCGGTGAGGGAGAAGTCTCCGGCAAGGGAGGGTTCTCCGGCGAGGGACAGCGCCAGCGGCCCCCCGACGACGGAGACCACGACCGCAGAGCCTGGTGCAGGTACTCCCCTTGCTTCAAAACTTCTCTTGGATCCTTCTTTTCTTGATCTTTATGGGTTTCTGCTGGATTCTGTTTGACTCTTCTCCCCTTTTCCGGCCGTCAGATCCATCCGCTGCGGAGCAGATGGAGACAGAGGTCGCCGCTGACGAAGCAGCCGGTGCTGGAGATGCCACCGGCGCAGAGGCCGCCAAGGCTGACGCCGCAGCAACTGGCGAGGAATCTGGCGATCGTACTGACGGCCCAGAGGCCGCAGGAGCGCCAGGCGCTATGCCGACCGCCGACCCATCCGCCGAAGCCGCAGCGCCAAGTTCCAAGGATCCCTAGCCGGGCGTTTATTTGAAGGCCGGCGACGATGTCTTCATCAATCTTCCCTGGGCATCAAGCTCCAGAGCGCCGGTCGAGGGGGAGGTCTTCGACAGAGAACTGCTCGCCTCCGCGGGGCTGAAGCTGGTCGACGCGCCAAGCAGCAGCAGCAACGAGCCCGAAGAAGAGTGGCTGCTACGCAGGTTGATGTCGCTCTACCGCGCGCGACAAGCCAAGCTGGAGTCCCGCGAGGCGCTTGTCGCGAAGGCGGGAGCAGACATTGAAAAGCGCGCGGACGAGCTCGGGGGTTTCCACCGGGAAGCCCTCCGATCCCTGGCGGAGGAGCGGGAGCAGCTCGCTGAAGCGCGGAAGGCCTTTCTCCTCGAGAAGGCTGAAGCTGAGGAGCACCAGCGACTTGCCGCTGTGAAGCTAGCCGCGGAAGAGGGCGAGCTGGCACAGCGGAAGGTCAATCTCGACGCCCACGAGGAGGATCTTGCCTCACGCGAGGAGAAGCTTGGTGGAGCCCTCAAGCAAGCGGAGGAAGCTGCCGCCGCCGCCGAGGCCGCCAAGGAGGAGTTGAAGACGAAGGTGGCGCGGCTGGAGGCCGATCTCTCTGAGAAGGGCAAGGAGCTCAGCGCCGCCAAGGTCTCCAACGTGGATCTTGAGTTGAAGCTAACCACTTTGACCAAGACTCTGGACAGCGCCAAGAAGCAGGAGGTGGCCTTGAAGGAGGAAATCAAGGCCGACAAGGCGCTGCTGGAGAGCGCTGCCACCGCCCAGAACACCTTCAGGGAGACTGTGACGCACTAGACGGAGAGTCTGGTGAACGCCGCCACAGATATCGACAAGGAGCTGGCGCAGCTGGGGATGGAAGATCTTGGGTATCCCTCCGACGACAACCTCCAGCCCAGCGTCAAGCTCGTCCTATTCTTCAAGGGCCTGGCGACGGCCCTTCAGCGACTCCGAGAGGGGATCCCCAAGCAACTAGCTGACGAGTCGCGCGAGATCTGCGCAGGAGCCCTCGAGAAAGTGTTGATGAAGGTGGCCTTCCGCAATCCGGGCCTCCGCCTCACCAACATCCTCAGGTCCTTGCCACCAGAAGCTGATCTGGAGGAGCTCAAGGCCCTTGTCGCACCCATTGTGGACAAGGTGAGCGGGATCAAGCGGGTCGAAGGCGATCGCGTAGATTAGGCCGCTCATTTCTTCTTTTCTTGTCGCTGCCCATCATGTCATGAAAACAATCTGTTAGAGCTGCGACAAGCTATCTTTGTAATGTAACTTGATTGTGGGCAATGATTGCAACGTTACTCCCTTTACTTGATTCCTCCCTTTGTATGTTTTTGCCCTGCGCTTTTAGGGAACTTGCCGGTGCAGGCACCTGAGCCGCGAGCGCTGAGTGCGGAACGTCAGCAGCCTGCTGGCGGTGTCGCTACCGGCAAGAAACCTTGTCGCAACTAGTTGCAGCTCACTTAAGTTGCTGAGCGAACTCGAAACAAAGTAAGGGCGCTAGCGGCTCACTTAAGTTGCTGAGCGGACTCGAAGCAAAGTAAGGGCGCTAGCAGCTCACTTAAGTTGTTGAGCGGACTCGAAACAAAGTAGGGGCGCAACTAGCTATCAGTTGGTTCCTCCGCGCACAGGTTTCCCATACAAAGTGTGGTCGTTCAAGGGAGATAACTTCAAATTTAAAAAATTCGATTGCTCAAACTTTGGCAACTTAGCTTTTCTGTTGTTTGCTTCCCGGCAAGACGAAACTTTCTTGAACGACGCCTGGCCCATACCATCCATCGTCTTCTCCTTTCCCCCCCGGCAAACTTGTGGGCGAGGGGAACCTTGCTTTCAAAAGGAAGAAGAGACAATACAGATATAGAGCTTTATGGCTCGTTATTGCTTACCGTGGAGTAGGTGCTGCACAAAGTGTCAGATCATATATGCCAGAAAATAGAAAGCATAAAATTGACAAAATGTGCGGAGCACATGAGCTTTACTTATGCACAGGATCTGCGCCCGGCTTTGTACAAAGGATTACATGCAACAGCGGCAAGACTTGTACAAAAGGTGGTTGCCGGAACAGGTTCCGACAACCGCGCCTTACGGGTAAAACTTACGAAGATGCTCAATGTTCCAGGAGTTGCTCACCGGAATGCCATCTTCAGCGTCAACTTGTTGGAATTCTTGGCGGACTGAACGCGCCGAAGAACAAGGTCGCCTTCCTCGAGACTTCTGACGTTAACTTTGCGGCTATGGTAGCGGCGCAAAGCTTGCTGGTAGCGAGCAGCTCGCATAGCAGCCTGAAGACGGTCTTCCTCAAGGAGCAGCGCGTCATCTTGTCGCAGCCGCTCTTGCTCGAGCTCATCATAAGCGAGCACTCGAGGTGACCCGTATACGAGTTCCGTGGGGATAACTGCCTCTGCTCCATAGACTAGAGCAAAAGGTGTTTGTCCAGTGGCTCGATTTGGCGTCGTTCTGATCGACCAAAGAACCACCGGCAGCTCCTCGATCCAGTTTCTTCCGCACTTGTGCAGCCTGTCGAAAGTTCTGGTCTTGAGCCCGCGCAGCACTTCAGCATTTTCCCTCTCCGCTTGACCGTTGCTTCTCGGGTGAGCAACATAAGCGAAGCAGACCTTGGTGCCAAGATCTTGGACGTACTGCGTGAAGGTGCGGCTCGTAAATTGCGTGCCGTTGTCAGTGATTATCCTGTTAGGGATCCCGAAGCGGCAAACAATCGACCTGAAGAACTTGACTGCTGACTGTGTTGTCACCTTCCTCACTGGTTCCACTTCCGGCCACTTTGTGAACTTGTCGATTGCAACGTACAAGTACTCAAAGCCCCCGACAGCTCGGGGAAAGGGCCGAGGATGTCGAGCCCCCAGACCGAAAATGGCCAGGATAAAGGGATCGTCTGGAGAGCTTGAGCTGGTTGGTGTATCTGCTTGGAATGAAACTGACACGCTTCACACTTGGTTACTTGTGTAGTTGCATCCTGGAGGGCTGTTGGCCAGAAGAAACCTTGTCGGAAAGCTTTACCGACAAGTGCTCTTGCGCCAATGTGGTGACCACATATGCCTCCATGTATTTCTGCCAACAGCTTTTGTCCATCTTCCCGGGGAATACACTTCAATTTCACACCGTTGAGTCTTCTTCTGTACAGTGTCTTGTCGACAAACTGGTACATACTTGATTGCCGGGCTACTCTCTCCGCTTCTTCTTGCTCTTCGGGAAGTCCTCCTGTCTGAAGGAAATGGACAATCTGCTGTGCCCATGCTGGAGCCTGTGGCTCGACAACAAGGACTAAAGGCAAATCTACTGCTGCGGGAACATCCGCTTCCACGGCAAGAACCTGCGGCTCTACCGGAGCTTGACGTTCCCCGACAAGCTTGCCAGAGCAAAACTTGTCGGGAGCTTCTGCTTCAACGGAACAAACCCTAGGGCTTGCCGGAGCATCTTGCTCCTCAGCGCTCTTGGTGTTGATCTTGGAGACTGCTGCGGGAATATCCGCTTCTACGGCAAGAACCTGCGGCTCTGCCGGAGCGTGACGTTCCCCGGCAAGCTTGCCGGAGCAAAACTTGTCGGGAGCTCCTGCTTCAACGGAACAAACCCTAGGGTCTGCCGGAGCAGACTGCTCCTCAGCACTCTTGGCGTTGATCTTGGGGACCTTCTTGGCGGCGGCTTCGGGAAGCCCTGCCGGCAAATAGTCACCAGAAACCAACTTCCTCTTCTTGCTCTGTCCAATTGAAGGCGTTACGGACGGCTGAGTCAGCTTGAGCACAAAGATCCCTGGTTCCACAGGTAACTTAAGTGCGGCACACTTTGACAGGCCATCTGCAATGGCATTCTGAGCTCTTAGGACATGCTCCACTTGTAGGCCGTCAGAGTGTTCTTCTAGCTTTCTCACTTCGTCGACGTAAGCTTCCATCAACGGACTCTGATAACTCTTGTTTACTTGGCGGACGACAAGCTGTGAGTCACCCCTGACAATGAGCTTCTTGATCCCAAGGTCTGCCGCGATCCGGAGACCGGCAAGCAAGCCCTCATATTCTGCAGTATTGTTCGTTGCTTGATCCTTGGGGAAGTGCATCTGGACTACGTACTTGAGGTGCTCACCGGTGGGTGCGACAAGCAGCACGCCAGCGCCGGCGCCTTGCAGCGAAAAGGCACCATCAAAGTACATCAGCCACTCTTTGCCTGCTTCCTTGTCGGGGATGCTCGTTTCTGGAATTTCTTCATCTGGTGTTGGCGTCCATTCTGCTATGAATTCTGCCAATGCTCTGCTCTGGATAGTTGAAGTGCTTTCAAACTTGAGGCCAAAGCTTGACAGTTCCAGTGCCCACTCAACAATCCTGCCTGTCGTTTCTGGATTCTGCAGTATCCTCTTCAGCGGAAAGCGAGTGACAACTGTGATCTCATGTGCTTGGAAGTAATGGCGCAGCTTTCTCGAGGCCATGAGAAGGCCGAAAAGCAATTTCTGCACACCAGAGTACCTTGACCTAGCCCCCTGCATAAGGGAACTGACAAAGTAAACTGGGCGCTGCACCATCTTCTTGTGTATCTCGTCGTGTATCTGCGCAGATCCATCTTCGTGACCAGAGCTTGTCGGGGAAGCTCCCTGCTTGTCGCTGGATGCGCTTGCCGCGGTTGCTGGCTCATCATCTGCCTCCCTCTCTGCTACTAACGCAGCACTAACCACTTGATTGGTTGCTGCTATGTACAGCAGCAACTTCTCTTGTGGCTTAGGTGCGACAAGTATTGGAGGGGAGGACAGGTATCTCTTCAGGTCTTGCAGCGCAGCCTCCGCTTCCGGAGTCCATTTCATTGGACCTGCCTTTTTCAATAATTTGAAAAACGGCAGGGCGCGCTCAGCAGACCGAGAGATAAACCTGCTGAGAGCAGCCACGCAACCGGCAAGTTTCTGTACATCCTTGACGAGCTTTGGTGCTTCAATTTGCTCAATGGCCTTGATCTTGTCGGGATTGGCTTCAATTCCCCGCTGAGACACGAAGAACCCGAGAAGCTTGTCGGAGGGAACTCCAAACACACACTTCTCTGGGTTGAGCTTGAGGCTGATCTTGCGTAGATTTGCAAAGGTCTCGTCTAAATCTTGAATCAGGGTTGCTCTGTCCTTGCTCTTGACCACTATATCATCCATGTAGGCTTCCACATTTCTGTGTATTTGTGGCTCAAGAGCAACATCGACTACTCTTGCAAATGTCGAACCAGCATTTTTTAATCCGAAAGGCATCCGTACGAAACAGTACGTGCCACATGGAGTAATAAATGCGGTCCTCTCCTCATCCTCTTCTGCCATGAAGATCTGATGATATCCTGAGTATGCGTCAAGAAATGAAAGCAAATCACATCCGGCTGTGGAGTCAACAATCTGGTCAATGCGTGGCAAAGGAAATGGGTCTTTGGGACAAGCTTTGTTAACATTGGTAAAATCGATACAAAGTCTCCATTTCCCATTTGCCTTGCGCACGACTACATGATTGGCCAACCACGTGGGATGGAGCACTCCTCTGACAAGGCCTGCTGCTTCCAGTTTCTTGATCTCTTCTGTAATGAATTCTTGGCGCTCCACTGCCTGCTTCCTGACTTTCTGCTTGACGGGCCGCGCATGGGGACAAACGGCAAGGTGGTGCTCAATCACTTTCCTGGGAACACCGGGGATGTTAGACGGCTGTCATGCAAACACGTCGACATTTGCCCGCAGGAAAGCAACGAGTGCGCTTTCCTATTTAGGGTCGAGCGTGGCACTGATGGTGAAAGTACCACCGGTGCCGTCCTCCTTGGCGAACACTTTCTTCGTCACTGGCGGAGCTGCCATCGTCTTCTTACACTTGCCGGTGGAGCTCGATGGTGCGTCCTCGACGGCAGCGCAGCACTCCGAAGAGGTGCGCTTGCCGGAGTGGGCATCAGAACTCTTGCCGGACTTGGTCTTCTTCCCCCCGGGAGCTTCAGCGGCAAGTGGATTGCGATCTGCCGCGGCTGCTGCTTCCCGGTAGATCTTGTCGGCACAGATAAGAGCATCCTTCTTGTCGCCGGGGACAGAAATGACGCTTATCGGGCCTGGCATCTTCAGCATGTTATATGCGTAGTGAGAGGCTGCCATGAACTTGGCGAGTGCTGGATGGCCAAGTATCCCATTGTAAGGAAATGGAATATTGGCAACGTCGAATGTGACCTTCTCAGTCCTGAAGTTTAGCTCGCTGCCAAATGTTACCGGCAGCGTGACCTTCCCCTTCGGCTTGCTCCTTCCCGGATTGATTCCTTGGAATGTGCCGGTCTCTTCGAGCTCGCTGTCAGGGATTTGGAGTTTCTGGAGTACAGCGGAGGAGATCAGGTTTAAGCCGGCCCCGCCGTCAACTAGCATCTTGGTGACTTTGAGGTTGCGGATAGTTGGTGATACCAACATCGGCAAACACCCGACCGCAGTTGTGCGATCAGGGTGATCCTCAATGTCGAAGATGATAGGCGTGCTGGACCACTTCAGAAGCTTGCGTGATTCGATAGGTGGTTCTGCTGCATTAACTTCCCGCACCCACTGTTTGAGTTGGCGGTGCGAGGTATGCAGAGAAGCACCACCGTCAACGCACAAGACCTCTGTGGCTTTCTGAAACTCCTGCTCACTGGTCTCAACATCATCCATGTCTTCGTCGTCGTCGTCGTCTTCATCGTTGTCACGGCCGCGGGGAGGTCTGTCTCCTTGCCGCTGCTTGGCCTTACCGCGGCGTCCTCCTCGGCCGGCGCGCTTCTTGCCAGATTCTGCAGCGCCACCTTGGGCCCTCTCCTTGTCTCGCCGCTCGTACTCAGCCTTTTGCTGCTGGACAAGCTGTTCGACCTTTTTGCAGCTCTGGAGGTCATGGCCCTTCGTGCGGTGAATCTTGCAGTATTGTTTGTCGGAGCCGTCCTGCTTGTCGGCGGTCGCCACAGCCTGGCAGTTGGCGCACGCGGCAATCTCCTTGCCGGAGCTACCAACTTTGGCCTTCTTGGCGCCACCTTCGTTGCCGGACTGCTCAACGACTAGCACCTCTTTGCCTTTCTTCTTCCTGTTCCGCCGCCGGTTCTTCTTTGCCGGGGCAGCATCCTCACTGTCAGATCCTTCTGCTCCGATCTTCTCTCCGGGGAGTCGCCTCCCTTCCTCAGCGCGTGCACACTTGTCGGCCAGGGCATATAGCTCGCTGACGTCTCTAATCCTGCGCATCGCCATCTCCTCCCGCATCCTGCGGTTACGCACGTTCTAATGAAACGCGCTGATGACCGCAGCGGGGTGGACGTCTGGGATGTTGTACTGTACACGGCTGAACCTCTGAATGTACTTTCGCAGGGGCTCTCCTTCCTTCTGGGCGAGCAGATGAAGGTCGCTCTCTTGGCCATGAGGTTTGTGGCCGCCTGTAAAGGCGCCGACAAACTGATGGCACAGGTCAGCCCAGGAGGATATGGAGTTGTCCGGCAAGTGCATGAGCCAGGACCTGACGTTGGGCTTGAGCACCAACGGGAAGTAGTTGGCAAGGATCTTGTCGTCCCGCCCCCCGGCAGCCTGCACCGTGATGGTGTAGATGCTGAGGAACTCCGACGGATGCGTCTTGCCGTCGTACTTCTCGGGTACATCTGGTTTGAAATTCTTCGTACTGGGCCACTGGACTTGCCGCACCTCACGAGTGAACGCAGGGCAACCTACCGCGTACGGCAAGCCGCCTGGTTCCCCTGGCGCATGCATGTCAACAGAGGGCCTAGCGCGCTGGTCTGATTTACGCCACGCTTCTCTCCGGCGCTCGATGCGAGTATGAGCGTCTTCTTGTTGTCGTTCTTGAAGAACTTGGCGCTGATCGCGACGAGCTCGCGGATCTGATGACGCGGTGGAGTCGCTGTCGAGGTGGATCCGGCGAGTCGGCGATCTTGGCCTTCGGGGTGGGGAGTGCACAGAAGTTGCCCCCCCACCGGTCTTGTCGCCACCGGCTCGTGCCTGGCTAACTCGCTGCGGCTGCGTTGTGCTCTGCTGCCGAGGAGTGTCGCCGTTGGCGAAGCCGATGAGACTCTGGATGGCGGCCCTCCAGTCGTCGATCTTGTCCGCCGCTGGAGGGTAGTCTAGGAGCAGTTGAGCTCGCGCCAAAGTCTAGGAGCAGCTGAGCTCGCGCCAAAGCTTCTACTGCAGTGGCGGTGGCGGTGGCGAACGGTGCGAGGAGCGGGATATGCTCGGACTTATAACTACGTTAGAAGGAGCAGTACCCCGTCCAGGCGACTGCGTCTCGCTCGCGCCAGCAGGTTGACGTGCATGGTGATCCTGAGCGCTCCGAGATCCACCAGCTCGATCTTGGTCTAGCGAACGCATGGTACCATGAGTACCATGACGCTGCCAGTCCCGCGCCTCCTGAGATGGGCGCGGTGCATGCACGGACGCCGAGGCCTTGGAGTGCGCCCGGTCGTTGTGAGAGCCGGCTACGCCGCCGATGGGCAGCGCAACCTTGTCCTTGGACCTGGCAGCACCGCGAGCTCCCTCGTCGACGCCCGTTCTCCCACCGCCATCTGCCCCACCAACCGTTTGCTCCGGCGGTGGTTGGCTCGGCGCGGAAGGAGCAGCTGCCTCCGAAACCTTCTTCTTCGGCGGCATGTTGATGAAGATGATGAAGATCTAGCTTCCGAGAACGCCGGATCTGGTTCACACAACTTCGAAACCCCCCCCCTACCTGGCGCGCCAAAGATGCCGGGGTGCTGATCCACGGGCACCTATGGGACCGGCGGGCCGGGTCCCTTTCGGTTCGGCGGGGGCGGAGATCGTGCAAAGAGCAAATCGAGGCGAAACACGCGAGCGATTTACCCAGGTTCGGGCCGCACGGATGCGTAAAACCCTACTCCTGCTTTGTGGTTTTGTATTGATTTCTAGCTCGGGAGCGCGGAGTGCTACAGTACACACCAGCGGCTAGCAAGACCGAGCGTGAGTGTTCGAACTGGCTTCCCCCCTCTACGTTGCACACGGGCCTCCTTTTATATGCTCAAGGGGCTACCGACAGGTGGCAACGGAGGTAAAGGGCAAAAATGGAAAGGTGCTGTGGTAGGCACAGCTACCTAACCCTGACGGCAGGGGACAAGGGCCTTAAATGCACGTCTGTGTCGCCTAAACAGTGCGAAAAGGGACCGCCAGGGACGCTACCGTTTGCCACGATGGCGATCTTGTCAGCGCCGCTTGCCACCGCACGTCCCTAGCTGCACAGCCTTCCGCCACGTACGCCTGGAAGGGCCCCAGAGCGACACGTTGGTGGATGTGCTGGAGCGCGGGCGCGGAGAGGTGGCTTGCCGCGGCAAGCGCCTTGCCGTGGTCGTTGTCTTGTCGCGTCCGGGAGCTTGTCGCTCACTGGGTCTTGCCGGAACGTGTGGTGCGCCGCGGCAAGTTCCTTGAAATGCCTTGAGTGGCCTTCCCGGCAAGCTCCTCTTGCCGGGGTCTTGGGATGCTTTTGTTAGCCTTCCCAGCAAGCTCCTCTTGCCGGGGTCTTGTCTTCTTGGCTTGGACACTTTGTTCTTGAATGGCTCCAAAGGAACCACGGAGGATCTTGGCGGTCACCCGGCAAGCCTTGCCGCGGGACGCTGCGACTGCCCGTGCACAAGTTCGGGATACTAGGGTACCCCTACTCTAGTACACCGACAGGAGCCCCCGGGCCTGGGCCATACACGGTGCCGAGCGCTGTTGGGCCAGGCCCAAAACAGGGCACGGGCACGCGCGGCCTAGGTTACGCCGTATCTCACTCCGTATCCACCGCGCCCTCCCCGAACGGCACGCGTTGAATGCGGCGTCGTGGGAGAGGTCGTGGGGGTTTCTTTATTCGGAAATGCGGAATGTCCGCCCCCTCCCCCTTTATAAGCAGGGGAAACAGGGGCAGTTGGCCCACTCGCCCGTTGCTGTTCCCAATCTCAGAAATCTCGGCTGCTCCCTTGCCTCCCCAAAGCTGAGAGAGAGAGAGAAGCACTTCGCCCCCCATCGCCACTAGCACCACCAACGCCGTCGACCTCCTCCACTACTTCCGCCATGGCTCCAAAAGCCGACAAGGGGAAGACCGTGAAGACGACCGAGGCGCAGCGGCTCGCGGTGCTGCGGAAGGAACGGTCCGTTTTCCCCCCCCAAGCTCAGCGCGAAGGAGCTGAGGGAGAACTACTATCTGTTCTGGTCGGCGGAGACACGCGCGCATCCGCGCACAAAGGTTCTCCCCGCCGCCGCTTGGAAGAAGGCTCCGAATGGGTACCCCTTCTTCGCATTGTTCTTCTATTGCGGGCTCTGCCCGCCCTTCTCTGATTTCTTCTGCGACATCATGAACACCTACGGATTCCATCTCCTTGACTTCACCCCCAACGCCGTCCTGACAATGGCAGTTTTCGCACACCTCTGCAAAAACTTTGTCGGAGTCCTTCCCAACGTAGCCCTCTTCCGCCACTTTTTCATACCCCGAGTAGAGAGAGGAGAGCCTCTATCCGGCGGGATTGCCTGGATCTCAAGGCCCGGCAAGAAAGAGACCTATCTGGAGGGAGAATTCCGCGGCAAGTGGGAGGAGTGGAGAGCTGATTGGTGCTGGATTGACGAGGAGAGCCCGCAGCCATTTACCATCTGACGCCGAACCCCAGTGGCACGCGGCAGCGATTGGACTGACATGGCTCCGGAGGACGCCAGGCTGAAGATTGCCGTCACCAGGATCCTGCGCCTGAGGCTTGCCGGGCTTACTGTTGGCGCTGTTGGCGCAGACTTCCTTCGCCGCCGCATCGCCCCCCTGCAGGAACGGGGGAGGCCCACTTGGGAGTTCAAGAATGCGGCAGACATCATGAGGCTGCGGCCAGGCCTCAATTACAACTTCACAATCCTGGAGCTCAACGCGATGCTGCAGGAGCTGTTCAAATATGACCCCCAGCATCCTGAGGTGTTCAGGTTGCCGGGGGGCGTCGTGCCTTTGTGCAACAATTCCGCGCTCGACCGCATCCGTGCAATGATGCTGGAGTGCGACTCGCACGGGATTGTGCCAACTTGGCAGGAGCCTGTAGACGAGGTCGTGCAGCAATTCTTCGACGACTTGGTGGAAGTGCCAATCCGCCTCGACGAGAAGGACGGCCTCACCCGCGACACCACGGATGCGGAGATGGCGCTCATCGCCACTAGGCTGGAGGAGGCAGCGGCAGCCGCGGGCGAGTTCGGGTTCACTATGGAGGAGGCTGATGCAGCAGAAGCGGCAAGCCGTGACGAGCGAGGGGAGCCTTCCGGCAAGAAGGGGCTTGCCGGGCAAGACACCGAGCCGAGCGAGCCCGCCAAGGACATGAGCGGCTCATTGCAAATCGACTCTTCTTCCACCTCGTCTTCAGACAGCCCACCAGAAGCAGAGCGTCCATCCCCACCAAGAAGGCGTCTCCGCAAGGTTGGTGATGTGGCGGAGCGGCAAGCGGGCCAACAGTCGCCACGCCACGTGACACGCTCGACCACGGCAAACACCGTTGCCGCGGGAGCGCCTCATGCTACGACGGCAACTGGAGCGGAGTCTAGCCGGACCACCGCTTCAGTCCCTGCCGCTACTCATGCCGCGCCGACAGCCGGAGCGGGGTCGTCTCAGACCGCCGCCACTGCTCCCGCCAATCGGCCAAGGGAAGCTTCTCCTCCGCCTCCTCTCGCCGGGCGCGCGCCGGGCTTCGACTTCTCCGCGTTAAGCTCGGACGAGGAAGAAGAAGAAGAGTAAGCTTCTCTTGTTGTACTTGCATTTCTTCAGTTCTTGCTGTTGGTCTTGTTTCTCACTTGCTTTTCCCTGAATCTGTTCCTTTTTAGGACTCTGGCCCAGAGAGCGGCAAAGAGAGCTAAGGCCCCGGTGATCATCATCGAGGACGAGCCCACTGCGACAACAGGTGGCGCGCCCGAGACAACCTTGCCGGAGCCAGCGACTTTCCTCCATGGCAGCCCCCAGCGTAAGTGTGTGAATTATTTTCCGCGGCGAGGCGCGCATGGGTACTTGTCTTTGCTGATATCTGCTTGTTGACTTGTGTAGGAGCCGAGCAGCCCCACCAGGAGCCAAGGGAGAAGCCTTCCCGGCAAGCTCCTCTTGCCGGGGTCTCGCTCGCGCCAGCAGGTTGACGTGCATGGTGATCCTGAGCGCTCCGAGATCCACCAGCTCGATCTTGGTCTAGCGAACGCATGGTAACATGAGTACCATGACGCTGCCAGTCCCGCGCCTCCTGAGATGGGCGCGGTGCATGCACGGACGCCGAGGCCTTGGAGTGCGCCCGGTCGTTGTGAGAGCCGGCTACGCCGCCGATGGGCAGCGCAACCTTGTCCTTGGACCTGGCAGCACCGCGAGCTCCCTCGTCGACGCCCGTTCTCCCACCGCCGTCTGCCCCACCAACCGTTTGCTCCGGCGGTGGTTGGCTCGGCGCGGAAGGAGCAGCTGCCTCCGAAACCTTCTTCTTCGGCGGCATGTTGATGAAGATGATGAAGATCTAGCTTGCGAGAACGCCGGATCTGGTTCACACAACTTCGAACCCCCCCCCCCCTACCTGGAGCGCCAAATATGCCGGGGTGCTGATCCACGGGCACCTATGGGACCGGCGGGCCGGGTCCCTTTCGGTTCGGCGGGGGCGGAGATCGTGCAAAGAGCAAATCGAGGCGAAACACGCGAGCGATTTACCCAGGTTCGGGCCGCACGGATGCGTAAAACCCTACTCCTGCTTTGTGGTTTTGTATTGATTTCTAGCTCGGGAGCGCGGAGTGCTACAGTACACACCAGCGGCTAGCAAGACCGAGCGTGAGTGTTCGAACTGGCTTCCCCCCTCTACGTTGCACACGGGCCTCCTTTTATATGCTCAAGGGGCTACCGACAGGTGGCAACGGAGGTAAAGGGCAAAAATGGAAAGGTGCTGTGGTAGGCACAGCTACCTGCTACAGTGTATCATACCTAACCCTGACGGCTGGGGACAATGGCCTTAAATGCCCGTCTATGTCGCCTAAACAGTGCGAAAAGGGACCGCCAGGGACGCTACCGTTCGCCACGATGGCGATCTTGTCAGCGCTGCTTGCCACCGCACGTCCCTAGCTGCACAGCCTTCCGCCACGTACGCCTGGAAGGGCCCCAGAGCGACACGTTGGTGGATGTGCTGGAGCGCGGGCGCGGAGAGGTGGCTTGCCGCGGCAAGCGCCTTGCCGCGGTCGTTGTCTTGTCGTGTCCGGGAGCTTGTCGCTCACCGGGTCTTGCCGGAACGCGTGGTGCGCCGCGGCAAGTTCCTTGAAATGCCTTGAGTGGCCTTCCCGGCAAGCTCCTCTTGCCGGGTTCTTGGGATGCTTTTGTTAGCCTTCCCGGCAAGCTCCTCTTGCCGGGGTCTTGTCTTCTTGGCTTGGACACTTTGTTCTTGAATGGCTCCAAAGGAACCACGGAGGATCTTGGCGGTCACCCGGCAAGCCTTGCCGCGGGACGCTGCGACTGCCCGTGCACAAGTTCGGGATACTAGGGTACCCCTACTCTAGTACACCGACAATGGGAGACGTGAAATTACCGTCCTATGTGGGAGACGCATTAATTGGCCCGTTGTGCATCGAGGGTAGGTTCGTAACTTCATCCAAGCGCGCCTTCTCCTCGGTCGAAATGACATGTGCCGAATAATTCATAAACCATGGTTCGCAAAACACGCTCGCCTCGCCCGAAATAGCTCGCGCCCACTATTTCAAAACATGCTCTCCTCGCCCGAAATCGCTCGCGCCCACTATATTTCAAAACACGCCCTCCTCGCCCGAAATCGCTCCCGCCCACTATTTTGGGAGAAGAAAAGTTACTCTACTATCCCCAACTCTTAGTACACAGACCCAAGCCGAGAAGCCTAAAGGCAGGGGTAGAACTGTAACTCCCCCTCACATTTTAGACAGATGCGTCTGTAAAACATGGTTCCACTCCCCTCCCAATCCCCCCATTCATACCTCGTGGGCGCCAAATCACCTTCTCCCCGGAAGCTCCCTTCTCCTGAGCCGCGAAACCTCAGCCCCTCCTCCATGGCGCCCCCACCGCACCAATTTCACAGCCGCCCTCCTTCCTAATGCCGGAGATGCTATCCATTTGTCGTCGTGCACTGGGCCATGTGCCTCTTACTCCATGCTGCTGGAGCTGCCTCGACGACGGCCGCGTGAACCGTACCGGAGCCGATTCACCCCTGCTGTTGTTAACGGCGCCGGAGCGGCTCCAACTTCGGATCCGTCCAGAGTCCCGGCGCTGCTTCCTTGTAGCCGTCGACCATCGCGACATCATTGTTTCCCTGCCGCCGGTGGCCACCGCAACCGCACCGGTCTCACCGACTCGGCAGATGGACCTGCCTACTTCACCATCCCGCCAGATAGGTCGCACCCTCATCTCAAATCGCTTTATTTAGGCATTAGTTGTCTGAATTTTTATTCTGGGCCAATCGATTCCCAATGGGAATCAACACCCCTCGAGGCGGCGGAGCTCCTAGGCTACCGGTTGGCTGGTGTCTAACGTAAGGGTGCGGGGCCGCAAGTTCACCGTGGAAGCAGCGCTTAGATGGCTATCTTAGAGTTGCATGGGTTCAAGGTACTGCCGCCGCCGGATCTGGATGACGGGGAGTCTTTGTGGATTGGCCCGAGGGCGGCCTAACCACGGGAGTGCGGTGGGGCGGGGAGCGGGGTTTTGGCCGGGGCCACGGACGGCAGAGGCAAGTTGCTCTGCCGTTGGTCGCTGGCTCTTCGGGGAAGATTCCTAACAGTGTCAGCCGGGAGGCACAAGACGGCCATTAAACCATCCGGCGTAGATCAGACAGTACCAAAATAAAATAAAATTGTGTGACCCCAATTTAGTCTCAGTCAGCAGACGTGTGACCACTCTCATACCTTGTTGTTGATCTCTTAGTGTATTTCTTCAGATCAAAGAGATGTGTCATTCTTAACATTATGCGTTATTTGCATCTTCAGCCACACCGTCCTCCGACTCACCGCAGCTGCTCCAACAAGGGAAGCATAGACCAGAAGGGAGCTATAGTCCCCACTCAACAGTTCCCTGCATCGAATGCGCGTGCCTGACATGGACAGCCACAACAACTGCAGGGCCATCGACAAGTCAGCACATGATGCTCACTCCTATGGATGGCGGCCAGATAGGTTGTACCCTCATATTACTTGTGTGCAACATTTATGGCTTTGTTATTCATCTAAGCATGGAATAGATTATCACATTTCACTGTATATTCATGCTGATCTCTTACGGGTCTTGTTCATGAGTTAACGATGTTCCATAGTTCAGCTAAGATACTTGTTCTTTAGGTAACGATGTTCCATAGTTATCATCCATCAGCCAATGCTATCCCACAGGCTGGTGATTATAGTATTATACCACTTCTAGTATTACCTATGTTGTTCTTTAATACTTTTGTGGGCCATCTAGTTAATATCGAGTACAAACAATACATATTATGTAGCTTTCATCTGTGTTCTCCCTTTAGTTTTTGAGACCTGTTGCTGCTAGTTAACCCCAGTCCTACTATTTATGTTGTCTCCTACAGGCACTCATTACATAAATCTAACTACTAGTTGTCTTCCATGCATGTCAGATATAATTGCACACACTCATATATCCACAAGAACCTCACCGAGCAATGTAAAGGCCAATAAATTTGATGTCAATGATACCCAATATGATGGAACATGTAAAGGCAGTTCTTCAGAAGACTTGCAGAAAGATGTTGAATCCTCTTCACCCCATAAGGTCCTTGCTCTAACTTGGCTCGTGATATGGGTACAACATGCATATAATGTCCTGGAGTGTATCTACTCTGTTGCAATGCCATGTGCTTAGCATGCTGATCATGCATGTAAATATGTCATGCCTTCCTGTTTTTCAGTACCTATTCCATTCATGATAACATGTTTTCAAATTCAAGTACTGTCATTCTACTCTATCGCAATGCCATCTGCTTAATCTGGACATCATGCTTCTGAATATCTTATGCATTGTTATTCATCAGTATGTACTTCATCTGTCTACCATACCATGTTTTTTACATTGAAGTGTTGTTCTAGTGCTCTGTTGCAATGCCATCTTAGTTTCCCAATCATACATGTGTATGTTGCCCTAGTTTTTTCTGTACGTATTCCGCTAGCATATAGTTCTACATTCAACTAGTGTTTTTTTACTGTGTTGTCATGTCGTATCCCTAGCTCTTACACCATACTCCCTCCGTCCGGATTACATGTTTCCGAAATGGATAAAAAAGGATGTATCTAGAACTGAAATACGCCTAGACCCATCCATTTTTTCCGGATGGAGGGAATACATGTCAATATGTCATGCCTTTCTATTCTTCAGTACCTATTCCATCTCTCTGCTGTAGCATGTTTTATAATTGAAGCACCATTCTTCTATACAAGGCATGCAAGGGGAAGACGGCTATGTTAGAATCTGAAGGGTTACAAACCAGGTCTTTGCAAAAGATCCAAATGCCAGGAGATAATAAACAACTCCAGTTTTTATAGATACTGCTCCAGCATAGAGAAACCCAACTCCTACTGATAATAAGCAGATTCCAGTGGCCAAAGAACTAGTCCGCTCCAGTCCAGCAAAAATATGTCAACTCCATTCTAAGAAGCGTGTGCATATCCTTGCATCATGAAATTTTATAGCATGATGATCATATTTTCTACATGTTTCTTACCCATCTCTCTTTTAGAAAATAAGCTTAACAGATAGAAGAATTTCTGCACTGGTATCGTCTCTGAGGAAAGATTCTTGCAGGAATTCTCTGTACTCCAATGCAGATGTAAGTACCTGTTGTATATCACTATATTTTTACATCAGCATGTATTTTGTTAATCGGCGTGAATCCAACCTTTATCTGATCTAAATTTAGTTGTAGCAAAATGTATGATTAAAGGCCACAATGTTCATTTTTGTAAGGAAAACTGCCTGGTAGTTTTGCATCCTGGGCTGCATGAGTGTACTATCTCATATCAGTGGGTTTGATTACTTTGGTTCTGCAGTGGGTTTTCAGTGTTTTTTACTGTGTTGTCCTGTCGTATCCCTAGCTCTTACATCATACTCCCTCCTTCTGGATTACATGTCGCAAAATGGATAAAACTAGATGTATCTAGAACTGAAATACACCTAGACCCATCCATTTATTTCCGGATGGAGGGAATACATGTCAATATGTCATGCCTTTCTATTCTTCAGTACCTATTCCATCTCTGTTGTAGCATGTTTTATAATTGAAGCACCATTCTTCTATGTAAGGCATGCAAGGGGAAGACGGCTATGTTAGAATCTGAAGGGTTACAAACCATGTCTTTGCAAAAGATCCAAACGCCAGGAGATAATAAACCAACTCCATTTTTTATAGATACTGCTCCAGCACAGAGAAACCCAACTCCCACTGATAATAAGCAGATTCCAGTGGCCAAAGAACTAGTCCACTCCAGTCCAGCAAAAAAATGTCAACTCCATTCTAAGAAGTGTGTGCGTATCCTCGCATCATGAAATTTTATAGCATTCTGATCATATTTTCTACATGTTTCTTACCCATCTCTCTTTTAGAAAATAAGGCTAAATGATAGAAGATTTCCTTCATTGGGATTGTATTCGAGGAAAATATCTTGCGGGAATTCTCTGTGCTCCAATGCTGATGTAAGTACCTGTTGTATATCACTATATTTTACATCAGCATGTATTTTGTTAATCGGCGTGAATCCAACCTTTGTCTGATCTAAAATTAGTTGTAGCAAAATGTTAAAGGCCAATGTTGATTTTTGTAAATAAAACTGCCTGCTAGTTTTGCATACTAAGCTGCATGAGTGTACTATCTCATATCATGCACATTACTGAATTGTAGTGCCGCTCTGGTTGCCCATTCATTCATTGTGTCAATGTTGCTTTCGTATTACCTTACCTGGCTGATGATAGTTGTGCCATATTGTGTTAATTTGTTGTTGGCTAGTTGCCCAAACGTTCGTTGTGCCAATGTTGCTTTCCTATTATCTGACTTGGCCAATAATAGCAATGCTAGTGTCTTAATTTGGTGTAGGCTGCTGAAGATAAGAAGACAAACTCTGAAAACAGCAAGGCAACCCCATTGTTTCTTTCCAATAAATCTAGGCCAGGTAATATGCCAATAACTCATGATTAGTCTGTTTGGTTTCCCTCCTAATTTATGTTATGATGCAGTGGTCGAGACACTCTCCACTATCAATAATACAAGCCTGCCAAAATCGCCATCTGAATCTGTTCAGTATCCTCTGTCTCGAATGTAACGGAAAAAATGTATGTTTGTGAACCAATTAATGGCTGAAGGAATGATGGAAATGGTGGAGGAATCAGAGGTGCAGAGTCGTGCGACACAACAACTGATCAATGTTTTCAGAGATAGTGTAGCAAAGCAGCAAGAACTTGCCCACATGCTTATGGGCGTCATCCGTGCTATTCATTTATTTGCATCGGCATCAATCTTTGATTGCCCAGTGGATGTAATTTCCTGTAATATATGCTGGATGTGCAACGTTTTTCCCTGTATGTCGTACCTTTGCTTGATCGGTTTTGGTCCTATGCATAATTGCTCATCGTAATGGGCTCAGATTATCTAATTTGGCCTAAAGACATGTACAAACTTTAGTGGGCCCATTAAGTTAATGGGCCGTTACCAGGCCGAAAGTTAATGGTCGACCCTTTTAACTCTCGGGTCGTTAACAGGCTCACATCGAAGCGGGCAACAGGTGGTCCAATTGATTTCACGGGCCGTTAACAGGCCGTTACTAAGTTCGGGCTACATATGGCCCAACTATACTGTGGGCCTTTAGCAGGCCGAAAGAGACAGCGGGCTTGTACTGGACCATGAAGAGCATGGGCCGCTAAGAGGCCGAAAGTCAGGTCGTATTGTAAATGGCCCAACTGTGTTGTGGGCCTTTAGCAGGCCAAAAGAGAAACCGGGCTGGTATTGGACCATGAAGGGCATGGGCCGTTAAAAGGCCAAAACTCATGTCCGACTACAAATAGCCCAACTCATTTATGGTCCGTTAACAGGCTGAAAGGCACACAGGGCCGGGAATTGGCCCAACACTTAAATGGGTCGCTAAAAGGCCAAAACTCAGGTCCGACAAATGGCCCAACAGATATATGGGCCGTCACCAGGATGAAAGACACACCGGGCCAGAAATTGGCCCAACACTTAAATGGGTCGCTAAAAGGCCGAAACTCAGGTCCGACTACAAATAGCCCAACTGATTTATGGGCCGTCAACAGGCTGAAAGACACACCGGGCCAGAAATTAGCCCAATATTTTAATGGGTCGCTAAAAGGCCGAAAGATGTACATCGTGAAAATTGGCCCATCCACTGAATGGGCCGTTAACAGGCCGATATCTCATCGGTCCGATATTGAGCCCAAATATATAGCGGGCTGTTAACGGGCTCGAACTGATGATGGGCTGCAATGGTGTCAAATCTTTAACGAGCCATTGACGGGCCGACTTGGCACATCTCGTATGGGCCGTGGGCTTAAATGGACCTGACACAAGTAGGCCTTATATGGGCCGGCCTGCTATTTTTTACTGGGCCGACCTTTTTCACTAGAATGGGCCACTGTTGGGTTGTGCCACGTGTCGACCTATCATAGGCGCCTCCTGTCCAATGAGTGGATGACATCTGTCCCAACGGTGAGGGAACACGTGTTTCCTCCGGCCAATGATGATTTTGCACATGGAAAATCCCCATTGGTCTGGGCTGTTAATGGGTTATCGGATCCAAAACCGGACCCGATAGCTTAACGGTGTTCCGTTACAGTGCATGCCACATGTCGGTCACCCTTGACAAAAGCACTTCTGTGACACGTGATTTATCGTCATAGAAGTGGACACTTCCGTGATGATAATTTTGGTAATGTCATGGAACACTTCTACGACAGCACAGGTATGACTATCTTGATTCTGTCATAAATTTGTCATGGATGTACATGCATGACAGAAAACGTGACCTACTGTGACAAACACGTATCATCATGGAAGTGTAATTTTTTGTAGTGACTTATCATACACATTCTATAATAGTGAACCGTTTGTGATGGGCCGCACATCGTAAACGTAGCACCACATAATACCGACTGCAATGGCAATGCGAGCACAAACGAGTAGGAGTACTGTATATGCCTCTTGGCTCCCTATCCCCGACAGTTTCTGGGTCGTGTGGGAAGGACCCCCCTATCGCCCACACTCACTTGGCGACGATTCCAAATGCCATCGCGGAAAGGGGTTAAAACCCGTTTGTATAACACCTTGTTGTACCAGTGATATATCTCATTGAACTAATGTCCATTCAAGATAAATATTTCAGGATGTTCAATGATTGGCATGGCATAGACTAGAGATGTGGACCCCTCAAAATGATAAGGACAATGATTGGCAAAAGCTCAAGACTCTACCTTTTTGTTTAAGTGATCCAAGATCACATTGAGTCCATAGGAAAGACAATACTATTAAAAGGGGATGAGGTGTTGCTTAATGATCTATTTACTCAAGTGCTTAGTGATATTGCTCCAAAACCCTCAGCCACTTTCTCTATCCAATTTTGTCCAAAACCTAATTCCCAACTCGGCCATACCGCTATTTCCTATCCGGAGCCACCGAGTTCATCTTGACATAGCCACTGCCAAACCCTAACAATTCAGATCCACCGATACGGATCTCGGTCTCACCAAGATGTCCTTGCCAGCACTTTGTGACTTGTTGCATTCACTTTAGTCTCAGCGAGATGTTGCAATCGGTCCCACCGAGTTGGCCTGACTGATTCTTTGTTTCTCATTGCATTCACTTCAGTCCCACCGAGATGATGCAATCAGTGCCACCGAGATGAAGTTTGCCCTAAGCCCTAGCACATTGGTCCCACCGAGTTATTCCCATTGATCCCACCGAGATTCCTAACATTCATATTTTTTTATAGATCGGTGCCACCGAGTTTCCTGATCAGTGCCACTAAGATGGGTCAAAAGTGTGTAATGGTTGGATTTTGTGTGGAGGATATATATATATATACCCCTCCACCCCCTCCTTCTCATAAGAGAGAGCCATTAGAACGTGCCTACACTTCCATCATTCATTTTCTGAGAGAAAACCTACTCATGTTTTGAGACCAATAGATCCATTCCTACCATTTGAACTTTGATTTCTAGCCTTCCCCAAGTTGCTTTCCACTCAGATCCTTCTTCCACCATAGCCAAATTTGAAGCACAAGAGCAAGCAGTTCATCGTCGACACACTATCGATTACCTTTTAGAGGGTGGTGTCTCCTAGATTGGTTAGGTGTTGATGTCGGCTAGGACTACGTTGGTATTTCCCCAAAGAGGAAGGGATGATGCAGCACATCGATGGTAGGTATTTCCCTCGGTGATGAGACCAAGGTTATCGAACCAGTAGGAGAACCAGGAAACACTACAATAAACAACACCTGCACACAAATAACAAATACTCCCAACCCGACGTATTAAAGGGGTTGTCAATCCCTTTCGGGTAAGGGCGCCAGAAATTGGCAAACAGGCGTGAGAGAGTTGTAAATATTGATAGATCGAACGCCAAATAAAATAAAGTGCAGCAAGGTATTTTTGTATTTTTTTTTGTTTAATAGATCTGAAAATAAAAGCAAAGGAAAATAGACCGCAAAGGCAAATATATTAAAGAAAAGACCCGGGGGACCTAGGTTTCACTAGTGGCTTCTCTCGAGAAAAATAGCAAACGGTGGGTAAACAAATTACTGTTGGGCAATTGATAGAACTTGAAAAAATCATGACGATATCCAGGCAATGATCATTATATAGGCATCACGTCCAAGATTAGTAGACCGACTCCTGCCTGCATCTGCTACTATTACTCCACACAACGACCGCTCTCCAGCATGCATCTAGTGTATTAAGTTCATGGAGAAATGGAGTAATGCAATAAGAACGATGACATGATGTAGACATGATCTATTTATGTAGAAATAGACCCCATCTTGTTATCCTTAATGGCAATGATACATACGCGTCGGTTCCCCTTCTATCACTGGGATCAAGCACCGTAAGATCGAATCCATCACAAAGCACCACTTCCCATTGCAAGATAAATATATCAAGTTGGCCAAACAAAACCCAAATACTGGAGAAGAAATACGAGGCTATAAGCAATCATGCATATAAGAGATCAAAGAAACTCAAATAACTTTCATGGATAAAAAGATAGATCTAATCATAAACTCAAAGTTCATCCGATCCCAACAAACACACCGCAAAAAGAGTTACATCATATGGATCTCCAAGAGACCACTGTATTGAGAATCAAACGAGAGAGAGGAAGCCATCTAGCTACTAACTATGAACCCGAAGGTCTACAAAGAACTACTCATGCATCATCAGAGAGGCACCAATGGAAGTGGTGAACCCCTCCGTGATGGTGTCTAGATTGGATCTAGTGGTTCTGGACTCTGCGACGGCTAGAATTGATTTTCGTCGACTCCCCTAGGGTTCTGGAATATTGGGTATTTATAGAGCAAAGAGGCGGTCCAGGGGGCACCCGAGGTAGGCACAAGCCACCATGGCGCGCCTGGGCCTCCAGGCGCGCCCTGGTGGGTTGATCTCCCCTTGGAGCACCCCCTGGGCGCTTCTCCGGCCCATTGGATGTCTTCTGGTCCAAAAAAATCCACAAAAAGTTTCACTGCGTTTGGACTCCGTTTGATATTGATTACCTGCGATGTAAAAAGCATGCAAAAAACAGCAACTGGCACTTGGCACTATGTCAATAAGTTAGTACCAAAAAAGATATAAAATGATTATAAAACATCCAAGAATGATAATATAACAGCATGGAACAAGAAAAAAATTATAGATACATTGGAGACGTATCAGCATCCCCAAGCTTAATTCCTACTCGTCCTCGAGTAGGCAAATGATAAAAACAGAATTTTTGATGTGGAATGATGCCTAACATGTCATATCATAATCTTTTCTTTATAGCATGGACATTTATACTTTTATATTGTTCAAAGCAATAGTCTAGTTTTGACATGATAATTTAGATACTCAAGCATACCAACAAGCAACCATGTCTTTCAAAATATCAACGCTAAAATAAGCTATCCTTAGCCCATCATGCTCAATCATTGATCCATTCATGAAACACACTCGCATATTAGCTACACCCAATGCTCAAGTACGATCATAGTGCCCCCTAGTTGGTGCTTTATAAGAGAAGATGGAGACTCAAATTAAAAATAAAAATTGCATAAAGTAAAAGAAAGGCCCTTCGTAGAGGGAAGTAGGGATTTGTAGATGTGCCAGAGCTCAAACTGAAAATTGAGAGATAAAAACATTTTGAGAGGCATACTTTTCCCACCAACGAAAATGACTTAGAGTTACCAAACAGAAAATAAAGTTTATTCCTTTTTCCACCATACTTTCACTTTCCATGGCTAACCGTATCCACGGGTGCCTTCCATACCAACAATTTCCAAGGAATTTATTATTTGACAACATAAAGTAAATTCATTTTTCATTTCGGGACTGGGCATCCCTAATACCTTTGCCTTACTCTCATGCAATGACAAGTGAATAAACACTCATCGTGAGAATAACACATCTAGCATGGAAAATATAAGCCACCCCTTACCGCCTCGCGAGCGGTATGAGCACACAAAATAGAAATTTAATTTGAATATTAGAGATGGCACATACAAATTTTCTTAGAACGATAAAAGAATACCGCACATAGGTAGATATAGTGGACTCATGTGGCAAAACTGGTTTAAAGGATTTTGGATGCACAAGTAGTGATCATACTTAGTGCAAAATGAAGTCTAGCAAAAGATTGAGAAGCGACCAACCAAGAAATGAATAATCTCAAAAGCAAGCATTAAGCATAATTAAAACCGAATAATGCACCACAAGTAGGATGTAATTTCATTGCATAACTATTGACTTTCGTGCTTGCATAAGGAATCACAAACCTTAACACCAATATTCTTACTAAAGCATAATTACTCATCAACATGACTCACATATCACATCATCATATCTCAAAACTAATACAAGGAATCAAGTTTATTTTGTCCAATGATCTTCATGAAAGTTTTTATTATATCCTTCTTGGATATCTATCACTTTGGAAGTAATTTTCATGTGTTGCTTTTGATAAGCTCAAACAAATATAAGTGAAGATCATGAGCATAATATTTCTTTCTCTCAAATTAATTTAAGTGAAGCAAGAGAGAATTTCTTGAAATTTTTACCAACTCTCAAATAAATCTAAGTGAAGCAAGAGAGCATTTCTTCAAAAACACTAAAGCACACCGTGCTTAAAAAGATATAAGTGAAGCACTAGAGCAATTCCATAGCTCATAAAGATTTAAGTGAAGCATAGAGAGCAATTCTAACAAGTCATGTCATAATTTTGGCTCTCTGAAATAGGTGTGTCCAGAAAGGATTCATGACTTAAAACAAAAAGCAAAACAAGCAAACACTCATATCATACAAGACACTCCAATCAAAACACATAGTATGTGATGAATAAAAATATAGCTTCAAGTAAAATACCGACGGTCGTTAGAAAAAAGAGGGGATGCCACTCGGGGCATCCCCAAGCTTAGTTGCTTGCTTCTCTTTGGATAACATCTTGGGATGGAATCCCCAAGCTTGGGATCTTCCTACTACTTATTCCTTCATCCATCATAACATCACCCAAAACATGAAAACTTCAATCACACAAAACTCAACAAAACCTTCACGAGATCCGTCAGTATAAGAAAACAAATCACTACTATAAGTACTGTTGCAACCCATTCATATTTTATTCTTGCATTATATCTACTATATTCCAACTTTTCTATGGCAAAAACTCTTCAAATAAAACCATAGAATCATCAAAACAAGCACACAACGCAAAGAAAACAGTATCTGTCAAAAACAGAATAGTCTGTAGCAATCTGAATATTTTGAATACTTCTGAAACTCAAAAAATCCTAAGAAATTAGGGACCTGACCAATTGGTATATTAATATTCTTAAACAATAATTGGTATTTTATCATGCTCTGGTTAAAAATGAGAATTTTTTCGTGAGCGTGAAAGTTTCTGTTTTTCAGCAAGATCAAACAACTATCACCCAAGAAGATACTGAAGGCTTTACTTGGCACAAACACTAATTAAAACACAAAAAATACAATCATAATAGTATAATAATTTTGCAAACACTCAAGAACAGAAAGAAAAAGGCAAAAATAAATTTTATTCATTGGGTTGCCTCCCAACAAGCGATATCGTTTTATGCCCCTAGCTAGGCATAACTTTTATTGATGCTCACAAGGATGATAATAATTGAAACACAAAGAGAGCATCATAAAACATGTGAAGAACACATTTAAGTCTAACATACTTACTATGCATAGGAATTTTATGGGAAAAGAAATTAGCAAGACAAGCAAGATCTAGCATATGCATGGAAGAAAACAATAGCAATCTCAACATGAAGAGAGGTAATTTAGTAACATGAAAATTTCTACAACCATATTTCCCTCTCTCATAATAATTACACGTGGGATCATATTAAAACTCAACAATATATCTATCACATAACATATTGTCTACATGATCCACATGCATGCAAAGTTGACACTCTTCCAAAGTAGTGGGATTATCATCAAATAAAGTCATGACCTCTCCAAGCCCAGTTTTATCAAAAATTTCATAAGATTGAACACTCTCCAAATATGTGGGATAATTTTTACCTAAAGTTGACACTCTTACAAACCCACTTTCAATATTATTGCAAACATTGTTATCAATAACATACTCATCACGAGGCTTAATAAATTTTCAAGATCATAAGAAGAATCACCCCAATCATGATCATTGCAATAAGTAGTGGACATATCAAAATTAGCATCCCCAAGCTTGGGGTTTTGCATATTATTAGCACAATTGACATTAATAGAATTTATAATAACATCATTGCAATCATGATTTTCATTCAAGGAGCTATCTTGAATCACTTTATAAATTCTTCGTTTAACACTTCATCACAATTTTCAGATTCATAAATCTCAAGCAAAACTTCATAAAGATAATCTAGTGAACTCAATTCACTAGCAATTGGTTCATCATAATTGGATCTTTTGAAAAGATTAGAAAGTGGATGAGGATCCATAACAATAGATGTTTAGAAAGTGAAGATGCAAGCAAATAGAAGGCACATGTCAACACAAGCAAACATGAGATCTGACGAGAAAACAGCGAACGAAAAAGAGGGCGAATAAAACAGCAAATTTTTGTGAAGTGGGGGGGGAGGAAAATGAGAGGCAAATGGAAAATAATGTAAAATGCGAGGAGATGATATTTGTGATTAGGAACCTGGTAGATGTTGATGATCCTCCCCGACAACGGCGCCAGAAATTCCTTTTGATGTCAGCTGGAACTACATCGGTATTTCCCCAAAGAGGAAGGGATGATGCAGCACACGACAGTAGGTATTTCCCTCAGTGATGAGACCAAGATTATCGAACTAGTAGGAGAACCAAGCAACACTACGTAAACAACACCTGCACACAAATAACAAATACTCGCAACCCGACGTATTAAAGGGGTTGTCAATCCCTTTCGGGTAACGGCACCAGAAATTGGCAAACGGACGTGAGAGAGTTGTAAATATTGATAGATCAAACGCCAAATAAAATAAAGTGCAGCAAGGTATTTTTGTATTTTGCTTTAATAGATCTTAAAATAAAAGCAAAGGAAAATAGATCACAAAGGCAAATATATTAAAGAAAAGACCCGGGGGCCGTAGGTTTCACTAGTGGCTTCTCTCGAGAAAAATAGCAAACGGTGGGTAAACAAATTACTGTTGGACAATTGATAGAACTTCAAATAATCATGATGATATCCAAGCAATGATCATTATATAGGCATCACGTCCAATATTAGTAGACCGACTCCTGCCTGCATCTACTACTATTACTCCACACATCGACCGCTATACAGCATGCATCTAGTGTATTAAGTTCATGGAGAAACGGATTAATTCAATAAGAACGATGACATGAAGTAAATAAGATCTATTTATGTAGAAATAGACCCCATCTTGTTATCCTTAATGGCAACGATACATATGTGTCGGTTCCCCTTCTATCACTGGGATCAAGCACCGTAAGATTAAACCCATCACAAAGCACCTCTTCCCATTGCAACATAAATAGATCGAGTTGGCCAAACAAAACCCAAATATCGAAGAAGAAATACGAGGCTATAAGCAATCATGCATATAAGAGATCAAAGAAACTCAAATAATTTTCATGGATAAAAAGATAGACCTGATCATAAACTCAAAGTTCATCTGATCCCAACAAATACACCGCAAAATAGTTACATCATATGGATCTCCAAGAGACCATTGTATTGAGAATCAAACGAGAGAGAGGAAGCCATCTAGCTACTAACTACGGCCCCGAAGGTCTACAAAGAACTACTCATGCATCATCGAAGAGGCACCAATGCAAGTGGTGAACCCCTTCGTGATGGTGTCTAGATTGGATCTGGTGGTTCTGGACTCTGCGGCTGCTGAAATTGATTTTTGTCGACTCCCCTAGGGTTTCTGGAATATTGGGGTATTTATAGAGCAAAGAGGCAGTTTGGGGGGCACCCGAGGTGGGCACAACCCACCAGGCGCGCCTGGACCTCCGGGCGCGCCCTGGTGTGTTGTGCTCCCCTCGGAGCACCCCCCAGGTGCTTCTCCGGCCCATTGGATGTCTTCTGGTCCAAAAAAATATCCACAAAAAGTTTCGCTGCGTTTGGAATCCATTTGATTACCTGCGATGTAAAAAAACATGCAAAAAACAACAACTGGCACTTGGCACTATGTCAATAGGTTAGTACCAAAAAATGATATAAAATGACTATAAAATGATTATAAAACATCCAAGAATGATAATATAACAACATGGAACAATCAAAAATTATAGATACGTTGGAGACGTATCAGGTGTCGTTTGGGAGCCTCCGACATGATGTGGAGTTGAACCAAGAAGTTTGTAAGGGCAAGGAGACCGCCTACTTCGTGAAGATCTACCCACTAAGATCATCTCCCTTAGGAACGATATAGTGAATTTTAAGATGAAAATGCATATTCTTGGTCATAACCCTGCCGTTTGGGCTGTTGTTCGTATTGGCTTGCAAGGTGAATTCTTTGAGGTAGAGAACCGAATTGTGAAGCGACCGCGGAAGAATTGAAGATGTTGCAATACAATGCCCAAGCTTGTGACATTCTCTTCAATGGGTTATGCCTGAAGAATTAAAAAAGCAGCCGCCTTGAGAATGCAAAGGAAATTTGGGATACTTTGGTTGATATGCATGAAGGTACCAAGTTCGTCAAGGAATCCAAGTTGGTTGTGCTTCAAAGTCAACTTGACAAGTTCAAGATGAAGGATGGTGAAGGAGTCGCCGAAATGTACTCTAGGCTTGCTCTCGTCACAAATGAGATTGCTGGCTTACAAAGTGAAGAGATGACCAACAAATTCATCAAGAATATCCTTAGAGCCTTGGATTAAAAATATCATACCGTGTGCACATTGATCCAAATGATTCTCAATTACAAAGATCTCAAGTCCACAGAAGTCATTGGTAGAATTGTTGCTCATGAGATGTCACTCAAGGATAAGGAAGAGCTCCACAAAAAGTCAAGTGGTGCATACAAAGCTTCAAGTGATGCTCTTACAGCATCAAGTGACAAATCTAGTCTCTAATGAAGAATTGAGCTTAATGGTGAAGAACTTCAACAAATTCTACAAGAGTAGAAGCAAAGAGAGAAGCTCCAAGTCAAGGTCCTACAATGATAAAAGATCTTCTAGTCATGATCGTATTTGCTACAATTGTGGAAGACTTGGACACTATTCCAATGAGTGTACAACTCCCTACAAGAAAAGAGAAGACTCACCAAAAAGGAGGATTAGAAGAGATGAATCACCTCCAAGAGAGAGAAGGAGTAGAGATGATCGTTATGAACGAAGACCCTCTTGAAGAAGCAAATATTCGGAAAGGAAGGACAAGTCATCAAAGAGCTACACAAGACAAAGACATAAAGATCATGTTGGTGAATGGGTTTCCGGTTCCGACTCCGACAACTACTCCAAGAGAAGCTATCACTCCGACTCTGAATATACTCAAGATGAAGGTGTTGCCGGACTTGCTCTAGTGTCATCCAACTCCCATGACATATTTGATTCACCAAATGAAGGAATTGGAAGATGTTTCATGGCTAAATGCCCCAAGGTATCACACCCCAAGTATCTTGATTTAAATAGTGATGAAGATGATTTGCTAGGTGATGATGATTTACTTGTTGACAAAACTAGTGATGAAAACTATAATGAACTTGCTAGTAATCATGCTAATCAAGATGAAACGAATGACAATGATAAGAAGGAGATTGGGTGTCTAACTAAAGAATTAAACACTCTTAAGTTAGCTCATGAAATAACTCAAGAGGATCATAGAGAGCTCCTAAGAACTCATGAGAAGCTACGCTTCAAGAAGCTTAATTTAGAGCTAGAGCATGAGTTTCTAAAAGCTATCAATGATGATCTTCGAAAGAAGAGTTCTTCTTACATTGCCAAACGTCTCCTCTTGTCTACTTATATACCACAAGTTAAATCTAGCAACAAGAGCAATAAATATTCTTCTTCTAGTAGTAACAATAACCATACTAAATCCAATATTGTTGCTTCTAGTAATTCTCTTGATTCCACTAATGATTCTCTTAGCCAAGTTACACTTGAGCAAGAAAATAACTTATTGAAGGGAATTATAGAGAAAGGTGTTTACAAGAGTCTTGCCGAGAGTAAGCAATTTGAGGAAATTGTTCGCAAGCAAGGAAGACACTGGAAAAATCAAGGTGTTGGTTTTGAGCGAATGTTCAATGCCAATGAAGTTAAATGGGAAGAAGATCAATACTCGAAGACAATGTTTTCTCCTCAACAAGAGAAGTATGACCCCATTTCTTTTGAGGGAACACAAGCTCAAGATGACCTTCCACCACAAGACCGCAAGCTAAAGGGCAAGGACAAGCTTTAAGAAGAGATTGACTCGTTTGAAGAAGCTCCCAAGGCCATGGTCAAATGGGTTCCCAAGACTACATCAAGCTCTACTTCATCAAGTTCAACTACAACTCCAAGGATTCCCATCAAGCTGATGTGAGTCCCAAAGAAGAAGAACTCGAGTGTTCTTGAGGGTGACTCCACCAACATACTTCACTTACATTCATTTTGTCAAGGACTTGTCAATCAACTCTCATATATTGCACTAGTTCATGGAGTCACAAACCCCCCTTGTTGGTAATACAGGGTACAAGGTAACCTAATGCTTTCATGGACATCATCATATGTGCAATTCATTCTATGTCTATGGATATCCTTTGTATGTTCCTTATGGGACTAACCCATGTAGACATTGAAAGTGCAAAACTCCAAAGGATTGCTCCCAACTCTTGATGGACTACATCAACTTTGAGCATCCACATCTTCACTATCTACATGAAGTCATCATCGACAAAACCCAAGGTAAGTTCATCCCTCTTTGGGGGGATATCACATCTAGGGGAAGATTTGCTCTAAAAATTGAGCTAAAGCAACTCTAATGGCGTGAACACATTAATGGTTTATGTAAAAGTGGAAACCCCACTTGTGCTTAAATGATGAGTATGACCTATGATCAAATATTCTCATTTGACTCCTAAGTCAATATACTCATATGTAGATGACCTAGCCATCGCTAATTGCTTGATAGATGCTAGAATTTCTTGTGCATGTTTTGACACATATTTCATTTGCTATTTTATTGTGTGAGCATGTTGGTTGCATATTTTCTCCATTTGAGGACATCCATTTGTTGTTTTGATTGTCTTGGTTTTTGTTGGCCAAGTGGATGTACAAGAATGCCTATGAAACTTCCATAGCTATCTATGCTTTTCTTGTCTCAAATTCTTTTCATGCTATATCACAAAAATTGAACAAGTCTTTTTCGGACCCTCTGGGTGAGGAGCACTCAGAGCCACCGATGCGACAAGGGCTAACCTCCAAAACCTTCTTTATGCATTCCGGTCAGACCAACACACTCAAACTTGATCGAACCAAAGTCATTTCGATTGATCTAGGTTTTCATCTTGGTGGTAATGATTAGACCACCTCAGCGTTGCCAATTTTCTATAACTGCAAGCTGTTGCACGTCTTGGTGCCACCAATTTGTTCCACTCGGTGCCACCGACAACATACGGGTATATATATCAAGCAGATCATACAGTTGAAAATTCCTTCAAACGTCACAAACCCGCGCCCCGTTGCTGCTGCCTCCCTGGTCTCTGGATTGTCATCATCGTCTCCAGCGCGCCTTCGCCACAGGACTCCATCACCGTCAATGGCAATCTGCCCCGCCGTGCCACAGTAGAGGATCTCCACCAAGTTAGGGTGAGATTCGATCTCCTCGTGCTTCTTTTTCTCTGATTCAATGCATAAGGATTTTGCCATGTATCTTGCCACGAATGAGATTCCTCTTTCCACCAGTCTAGTTCCTTAGAATAGATTCAAGCAAAAAAATTAGGTTTAGGTTTCGCCGAATGCATCTCAGACCGCCCGAATAGGAATTTTCGGTTCCACCGATTTAGCCCTAGCCATTGCACAAGTACATCTCGGTTCCACCAAAATGTACTAATCGGTGAGTTCGAAAGTGAAGTTTCAGGGAAACCCTAGCAACTCAGAGAAACTGAACCACATCTCGGTCAGACCGAAATGGCGTGTTTGGGTTCTATGACTGCTTCGGTATCACCGAAATGACCAACTCAGTAGCTCCGAAATGCATTCTGTGAAAACCTACAACTAAGATTTGAACTCAAATTTTTGAAAAACTGTCTGTTTTTTGTGATAACTCATCTACTCTGCCCATACCAATCTATTCACAGGGCCTACTTGCAATATGTTGAGTGGAACTGATAGCCAGAATGAGTCAGAGCAGACTGTTGATCTCAGTGAGGGATCCAATCCAAATGAGAGCTACTATGAAGGCATTAGAAGCTCTCCAGATCTCCCAAAGGCTGCCACAAGGACTAAGTAGAAGAGAAATTCAGATGATGAGGATGAAGACTTTGTGGCTAGTGAGGCCACATCAAAGAAAAAGGACATGACTATTGTAAGGAAAGTCCCTATGTCAAAGGCACGCAACTCCTCATCTCCAAAGGAAACAATGACATTGACACTTGAGGACCCAAGTGATGCAGAAGCTAATGCCGGAAAAAAGAAGAAAAGGGCTAGGAAAAAAACTCTTGTAGTCATTGGCAAACCTTCCATGAGGGAAGATGATCATGATGATGAGGAGGAGGAATAACCTACTACAGACGCACCTCCAGCTAAGACTCATAAGCTAATGTCAGATGCTATGAAGTCAGCCGCTCCCTCCAAGCCCAAGTCCAAGCCCAAAGTTTAAACTCCTAAGAGGACAACCAAAAACATCTCTGCTGCTGAGAAGAACAAGGCCCCAATGCATGAGGTTGAGATGGATGATGAGCCACTAGTTCTTAGGAAGATAAAGCCCAAGATCCCAGATCATAACAATGCTCATCCAGTAGCTGAAAACATGATGCTCGAGAAGGATAAGGGTCTGCGTTAGTGGAGATTGAATGATCCTTATTCTGTTAGGAGGAGGACTACTTGTGACTATCGCTTTCACACCAGAGAGCAACATGATTTCTATGAGTCTGTCTTGCTTAATAAGAAGCCCATCGCCAGTGACGGGCGGACTGGAAATACATTGATCCAAATGAAGATTATTTCCCCCATGTTCATGAGAGCTTTAGACTTGCGGGAGTGGATGCTTTCATTGGGCATAAGCTCACCAAGTGGAATGACGAGATGATCATGGAATTTTACTCAACAACTCATTTATATCCAGACGGGAGGATTGCATGGATGACTGAGGGTTCCAAGTACCCGTCAACTATCTCTGAGTGGGCTGAACTTCTTGGTGCTCCCAAGGAAGAACAAAATGACATTGATGTGTACGAGAAGCCCAGGATGGGACACAACACTATGGCAAATATGTACAAGGAAATACCTCCCAAGGATGTTGAGAGTCATAAGCTTGGGTCTGTAAAGCACTTGCTAGCTGGTTTGGCCACCACAAACACTATCTTGAAGCATACTCTTTTGCCCAAATCCGGAGATGATAAGATGATCTGTGGCCGCTCCATCAACTTGCTACATCTGTTTGACACCCCTAAGAAGTTCAAAGTCATGAGTCTGATTGTTGAGACAATCAAGAGGACAGTTGCTGATCAGAAGAGATCATGTGGATATGCTCCACATATTCGGATGCTCATCAACTCCAAGGTCGGAACGAGCAGTTATCTACTTGATCATGAGCATCTTTCTCTTCAGCCCGAGTTTGAGGATAATGTAGTGGTGATGGATGCTTCGCACCCTACATCTGTTGAGGCTCAAGAGAAGAGCCAAGCAGCTGCAGCAGCAAGAGCAGCTCAAGAGGCCACATCATCTAATGCTCCAATAGCCAACCTCAAGTCAAAGAATGACCAGATGACATATCTGTTAGAGGCAACCCTGAGGATTGAGAAGACTCTGGCCAACATTTCCATGAACTAGGAGAGCCTAGAGCGGATTGTTGAGACTTGATACATCTCCAACGTATCTATAATTTTTTATTGTTCCATGCTATTATATTATCTGTTTTGCATGTTTTATATGCATTAATAGGCTATTTTGTATTATTTTTGGGACTAACTTATAAACCCAGAGCCTAGTGCTAGTTTTTGTTTTTTCCTTGTTTTGAGTTTTATAGAAAAGGAATATCAGACGAAGTCCAAATGGAATAAAACTTTCGTGATGATTTTTCTTGGACCAGAATACACACGTAGGACTTGGAGATGAAGTCAGAGGGGTCCCGAGGCGGCCACAAGCCTCAGGGGCGCGCCCTAGGGGGGCGCCCTGAGGGCTTGTGGGCCCCTCGGAGCTCCTCCAACCCTAATTCTTGGCCTATAAATTCCCAAATATTCTCAAACAACTAGAAGCGTCCACCAAAATACTTTTTCGCCACCATAACCTTCTGTACCCGTGAGATCCCATCTTGGGGCCTTTTCTGGCATCCTGCTGGAGGGGGATTCGATCACGGAGGGCTTCTACATCAACTCTATTGCCCTTCCGATGAAGCGTGAGTAGTTTACCACAGACCTACGGGTCCATAGCTAGTAGCTAGATGGCTTCTTCTCTCTTTGATCCTCAATACCATGTTCTCCTTGATGTTCTTGGAGATCTATCCAATGTAATATTCTTTTGTGGTGTGTTTGTCAAGATCCAATGAATTGTGGATTTATGATCAGTTTATCTACGAATATTATTTGAATCTTCTCTGAATTCTTATATGCATGATTTGATATCTTTGTATTTCTCTTCGAATTATCGGTTTGGTTTGGCCAACTAGATTGGCTCTTCTTGCAATGGGAGAGGTGCTTAGTTTTGGGTTCAATCTTGCGGTGATCTCACCTAGTGACAAAGTAGGGGTAGCGAGGCACGTATTGTATTGTTGCCATCAAGGGTAAAAAGATGGGGTTTTCATCATATTGCTTGAGTTTATCCCTCTACATCATGTCATCTTACTTAAGGCGTTACTCCGTTCTTATGAACTTAATACTCTAGATGCATGTTGGATAGCGGTCGATGTGTGGAGTAATAGTAGTAGATGCAGGCAGGAGTCGGTCTACTTGACACGTACGTGATGCCTATATTCATAATCATTGCCTTTGATATTGTCATAACTTTGCGCTTTTCTATCAATTGCTCGACAGTAATTTGTTTGCCCACCGTATTATTTTCCTTCAAGAGAGAAGCCTCTAGTGAAACCTATGGCCGCCGGGTCTATTTTCCATCATATATTTTCATATCTATAAAATAAAAAAATACCTCTCTCCAATTTATTTGTTTTTACTTTGTTTTATGTTTTAGTAATATTTTATATCTATTTCTATCAGATCTCATCCTTTCAAGTGACCATGAAGGGATTGACAACCCCTTTATCGCGTTGGGTCCAAGTGTTTGATTGTTTGTGCAGGTGTGTAGATTGGAGACTTGTGTGTATCTCCTACTGGATTGATACCTTGGTTCTCAAAACGGAGGGAAATACTCATCTCTCTTTGCTGCATCACCCTTTCCTCTTCAAGGGAAAAACCAACGCAGGCTCAAGAATTAGCAAGACTAAGGTTCGTGATCTTGATATAAAGATCACAGAGGTTCAGACTATTGTGGAGAAGCTCAGAGATGATGTCGAGGCAGCCAGAGTCCCTGCAGAGGACAGTGGAGATGAGCGACCTACCACTGAGAGGTTTTAGGCAGTGCCTAGGGCACCCAGATCGTCAGCCGTACCAGTTGCACACACGAGAGCTACTCACTCTGCACCTGCTGCTACTACTTCAATGCCACCTCTATTTTTTACTCCACTATCCCAGCAGGCATCAGCAAAAGCATTTGCAGACGCACTCATCTCACCGCCATCTACGCACACCGGAGCCACCAGCCAGAAGTCACCTTCAGGAGCTCCCGAGGATCGTGCCTAGAGAGACGCATAGCTCTATACCTTTTCGAACTTTTTGGTACTTGTTGCCAAAGGGGGGATGTATAGATTATTAGGCTTCGAGAGAGAGAGAGTGTCTCGCTTTTTCTCGTTGGTTTTTCTTGAGTTTCTGCTTCTTTGCCCGTTTGTCTCGTGCTACTTTGGTTGTTATGCTTGTGAGATACTACGCTTATCTTGTGTGATTGATCATACTATGCTTAGTGTGTGCTTATTGTTGGAAATATGCCCTAGAGGCAATAATAAATTAGTTATTATTATATTTCCTTATTCATGATAATCGTTTATTATCCATGCTATAATTGTATTGATAGGAAACTCAGATACATGTGTGGATACATAGACAACACCATGTCCCTAGTAAGCCTCTAGTTGACTAGCTCGTTGATCAATAGATGGTTACGGTTTCCTGACCATGGACATTGGATGTCATTGATAATGGGATCACATCATTAGGAGAATGATGCGATGGACAAGACCCAATCCTAAGCATAGCACAAGATCGTATAGTTCGTATGCTAAAGCTTTTCTAATGTCAAGTATCATTTCCTTAGACCATGAGATTGTGCAACTCCCGGATACCGTAGGAGTGCTTTGGGTGTACCAAACTTCACAACGTAACTGGGTGGCTATAAAGGTACACTACAGGTATCTCCGAAAGTGTCTGTTGGGTTGGCACGAATCGAGACTGGGATTTGTCACTCCGTGTGACGGAGAGGTATCTCTGGGCCCACTCGGTAGGACATCATCATAATGTGCACAATGTGATCAAGGAGTTGATCACGGGATGATGTGTTACGGAACGAGTAAAGAGACTTGCCGGTAACGAGATTGAACAAGGTATCGGGATACCGACGATCGAATCTCGGGCAAGTATCGTACTGCTAGACAAAGGGAATTGTATACGGGATTGATTAAGTCCTTGACATCATGGTTCATCCGATGAGATCATCGTGGAACATGTGGGAGCCAACATGGGTATCCAGATCCCGCTGTTGGTTATTGACCGGAGAACATCTCGGTCATGTCTGCATGTCTCCCGAACCCGTAGGGTCTACACACTTAAGGTTCGATGACGCTAGGGTTGTAAAGGAAGTTTGTATGTGGTTACCGAATGTTGTTCGGAGTCCCGGATGAGATCCCGGACATCACGAGGAGTTCCGGAATGGTCCGGAGGTAAAGAATTATATATAGGAAGTCCTATTTCGGCCATCGGGACAAGTTTCGGGGTCACCGGTATTGTACCGAGACCACCGGAAGGGTCCCGGGGGTCCACCGGGTGGGGCCACCTATCCCGGAGGGCCCCATGGGCTGAAGTGAGAAGGGATCCAGCCCAAAGTGGGCTGGGGCGCCACTTCCCCTAGGGCCCATGCGCCTAGGGTGGGGGAAACCCTAAAGGAAGAGTCCTAGGAGGGGAAGGCACCTCCTAGGTGCCTTGGGGGGAGGGAATCCTCCCTTGGCCGCCTCCCCTTTCCCATCTAGGGCCGCCGCCCCCCCTAGGGTTGGGAACCCTAGAGGGGGCGCACCCTCCTCCCTCTCCCCTATATATAGTGAGGCCTGGGGCTGCCCATAACACGCGATCTGATCTCTGCCTGTTGGTGCAGCCCTCCCTCTCTTTCTCCTCATATCCCGTGGTGCTTGGCGAAGCCCTGCAGGATTGCCACGCTCCTCCATCACCACCACACCGTTGTGCTGCTGCTGGATGGAGTCTTCCTCAACCTCTCCCTCTCTCCTTGCTGGATCAAGGCATGGGAGACGTCACCGGGCTGTACGTGTGTTGAACGCAGAGGTGCCGTCCGTTCGGCACTAGGATCATCGGTGATTTGGATCACGACGAGTACGACTCCATCAACCCCGTTCTCTTGAACGCTTCCGCTTAGCGATCTACAAGGGTATGTAGATGCACTCTCCTTCCCCTCGTTGCTAGTCTCTCCATAGATTGATCTTGGTGACATGTAGGAAAATTTTGAATTTATGCTACGTTCCCCATCAGTGGCATCATGAGCTAGGTCTATGCGTAGTTTCTATGCACGAGTAGAACACAAAGTAGTTGTGAGCGTTGATTTTGTTCAATATGCTTGCCGTTACTAGTCTTATCTTGATTCGGCGGCATCGTGGGATGAAGCGGCCCGGACCAACCTTACACGTATGCTTACGTGAGACCGGTTCAACCGACTGACATGCACTAGTTGCATTAGGTGGCTGGCGGGTGTCTGTCTCTCCCACTTTAGTCGGATCGGATTCGATGAAAAGGGTCCTTATGAAGGGTAAATAGCAATTGGCATATCACGTTGTGGTTTTTGCGTAGGTAAGAAACGTTCTTGCTAGAAACCCATAGTAGCCACGTAAAAACATGCAAACAACAATTAGAGGACGTCTAACTTGTTTTTGCAGGGTATGCTATGTGATGTGATATGGCCAAAGGATGTGATGAATGATATATGTGATGTATGAGATTGATCATGTTCTTGTAATAGGAATCACGACTTGCATGTCGATGAGTATGACAACCGGCAGGAGCCATAGGAGTTGTCTTAATTTATTTATGACCTGCGTGTCAACTTAAACGTCATGTAATTACTTTACTTTATTGCTAAAACGTTAGCCATAGTATTAGAAGTAATAGATGACGAGACAACTTCAAGAAGACACGATGATGGAGATCATGGTGTCATGCCGGTGACAAGATGATCATGGAGCCCCAAGATGGAGATCAAAGGAGCTATATGATATTGGCCATATCATGTCACTACTATTTGATTGCATGTGATGTTTATCATGTTTTTGCATCTTGTTTACTTAGAACGACGGTAGTAAATAAGATGATCCCTCATTACAATTTCAAGAATGTGTTCTCCCCTAACTGTGCACCGTTGCTAAAGTTCGTCATTTCGAAGCACCACGTGATGATCAGGTGTGATAGATCCTTACGTTCACATACAACGGGTGTAAGACAGTTTTACACATGCAAAACACTTAGGGTTAACTTGACGAGCCTAGCATGTGTATAAACATGGCCTCAGAACATAGAAGACCGAAAGGTCGAGCATGAGTCGTATAGAAGATACGATCAACATGAAGATGTTCACCGACGTTGACTAGTCCGTCTCACGTGATGATCGGACACGGCCTAGTTGACTCGGATCATGTAATCGCTTAGATGACTAGAGGGATGTCTATCTGAGTGGGAGTTCATAAGATGAACTTAATTATCCTGAACATAGTCAAAAGATCTTTGCAAATTATGTCGTAGCTCGCGCTTCAGTTCTACTGTTTAGATATGTTCCTAGAGAAAATTTAGTTGAAAGTTGATAGTAGCAATTATGCGGACTAGGTCCGTAAACTAAGGATTGTCCTCATTGCGTCATAGAAGGCTTATGTCCTTAATGCACTGCTTAGTGTGCTGAACCTCGAACGTTGTCTGTGGATGTTGCGAACATCTGACATACACATTTTGATAACTACATGATAGTTCAGTGCGTAATGCTAAATGGTTTAGAATTGAGGCACCAAAGACGTTTTGAAACGTCGCGAAACATATGAGATGTTTCGAGGGCTGAAATTGGGATTTCAGGCTCGTGCCCACGTCAAGAGGTATAAGACCTCTGACGATTTTCTTAGCCTGCAAACTAAGGGAGAAAAAGCTCAATTGTTGAGCTTGTGCTCAAATTGTCTGAGTACAACAATCATTTGAATCAAGTGGGCGTTGATCTTCCAGATGAGATAGTGATGTTTCTCCGAAGTCATTACCACCAAGCTGCTAGAGCTTCGTGATGAACTATGATATATCAGGGACATATATGATGATCCTTGAGATATTCGCGATGTTTGACTCCGCGAAAGTAGAAATCAAAAGGGAGCATCAATTGTTGATGGTTGGTGAAACCACTAGTTTCAAGAAGGGCAAGGGCAAGAAGGGATACTTCATGAAACGGCAATTCAGCTACTGCTCTAGTGAAGAAACCCAAGGTTGAACCCAAACCCGAGACTGAGTGCTTCTCTAATAAGGGGAACAGCCACTGGAGCAGAATTACCCTAGATACTTGGTAGATGAGAAGGCTGGCAAGGTCGATAGAAGTATATTGGATATACATTGTGTTAATGTGTACTTTACTAGTACTCCTAGTAGCACCAGGGTATTAGATACCGGTTTGGTTGCTAAGTGTTAGTAACTCGAAATAAAAGCTACGGAATAAACGGAGACTAACTAAAGGTGAGCTGACGATATGTGTTGGAAGTGTTTCCAAGGTTGATATGATCAAGCATCGCACGCTCCCTCTACCATCGAGATTGGTATTAAAACCTAAATAATTGTTATTTGGTGTTTGCGTTGAGCATAGACATGATTGGATTATGTCTATCGCAATACGGTTATTCATTTAAGAAGAATAATCGTTACTCTGTTTATTTGAATAATACCTTCAAATGGTCTTACACCTAAAATGAATGGTTTATTGAATCTCGATCGTAGTGATACACATGTTCATGCCAAAAGATAGTAATGATAGTACCACCTACTTGTGGCACTGCCACGTAAGTCATATCGGTATAAAACGCATGAAGAAGCTCCATGTTGATGGATCTTTGGGCTCACTCGTTTTTGAAAAGTTTGAGACATGCGAACCATGTCTATTGGTATATATGCATGAAGAAACTCCATGAAAATGGACCGTTTTGACTCATTTGATTTTGAATCACTTGAGACATGCAAATCATACCACATGGGCAAGATGACTGAAAGCCTCGTTTTCAGTAAAATGGAACTAGAAAGCAACTTGTTGGAAGTAATACATTTTGATGTGTGCAGTCCAATGAGTGTTGAGGCATGTAGTGGATATCGTTATGTTCTTACTTCACAGATGATTTGAGTAGATGTTGAGTATATTTACTTGATGAATCACGAGTCTGAATTATTGAAAGGTTCAAGTAATTTCAGGGTGAAGTTGAAAGATCGTCGTGACAAGAGGATAAAATATCTATGATATGATCATAGAGATGAATATCTGAATTGTGAGTTTGGCACAGAATTAAGACATTGTGGAAATTGTTTCACAACTAATACAGCCTGGAACACCATAGTGTGATGGTGTGTCCGAACATCATAACTGCACCCTGTTGGATATGATGCATACCATGATGTCTCTTATCGAATTACCACGATAGTTTATGGGTTAGGCATTGGAGACAACCACATTCACTTTAAATAGGGCACCACGTAATTCCGATGAGATGACACCGTATGAACTATGGTTTAGAGAAACCTAAGCTGTCATTTCTTAAAAGTTTGGGGCTGCGACGCTTATGCGAAAAAGTTTCAGGCTAATAAGCTCGAACCCAAAGCGGATAAATGCATCTTCATAGGACACCCAAAACAGTTGGGTATACCTCCTGTCTCAGATTCGAAAGCAATAAGGGATTGTTTCTAGAATCAGGTCCTTTCTCGAGGAAAAGTTTCTCTCGAAAGAATTGAGTGGGAGGATGGCGGAGACTTGATGAGGTTGTTAAACTGTCTCTTCAACTAGTGTGTGGCAGAGCACAGGGAGTTGTTCCTGTGGCACCTACACCAATTGAAGTGGAAGCTTATGATAGTGATCATGAAACTTCAGACCAAGTCACTACCAAACCTCGTGGGATGACAAGGATGCGTACTACTTCAGAGTGGTACGTAATCCTGTCTTGGAAGTCATGTTGCTAGACAACAATGAACCTACGAGCTATGGAGAAGCGATGGTGGGCCCGGATTCCGATAAATGGCTCAAGGCCATAAAATCCGAGAGAGGATCCATGTATGGAAACAAAGTGTAGACTTTGACAGAACAGCTCGATGGTCGTGAGGCTATTGAGTACAGATGGATTTTTAAAACGAAGACAGACAGACAATGATGGCAAGTATCACCATTAAGAAAGCTCGACTTGTCGTTAAGATGTTTTCCGACAAGTTCAAGGAGTTGACTACGATGAGACTTTCTCACTCGTAGCGATGCTAAGAGTCTGTTGGAATTATATTAGGGATTACTGCATTATTTATGAAATCTTGCAGATAGGATGTCAAAACATTGTTTCCTCGACGATTTTCTTGAGGAAAGGTTGTATGTGATACAACCGGAAGGTTTTGTCAATCCTGAGAGATGCTAATAAGTATGCAAAGCTCCAGCAATCCTTCTAAGGACTGGAGTAAGCATCTCGGAGTTGGAATATATGCTTTGATGATGATCAAAGATTTTGGGTTTATACAAGGTTTATGAGAAACTTGTATTTCCAAAGAAGTGAGTGGGAGCACTATAGAATTTCTGGTGAGTATATATTGTTAACATATTATGGATCAGAAATGATGTAGAATTTCTGGAAAGCATATAGGGTTATTTGGAAAGTGTTTTTCAATGGAAAGCCTGAATTAAGCTACTTGAACATTGAGCATCAAGATCTATAAGGATAGATCAAAACGCTTAATGGTACTTTCAAATGAGCACATACCTTGACATGATCTTGAAGGTGTTCAAGATGGATCAGTCAAAGAAGGAGTTCTTGCCTGAGTTGTAAGGTATGAAGTTAAGACTTAAAGCTCGACCACGGTAGAATAGAGGGAAAGGACGAAGGTCGTCCCCTATGCTTAAGACGTAGGCTCTACAGTATGCTATGCTGTGTACCGCACCTGAAGTGTGCCTTGCCATGAGCCAGTCAAGGGGTACAAGAGTGATCCAAGAATGGGTCACAGTACAGCGGTCAAAGTTATCCTTAGTAACTAGTGGACTAAGGAATTTTCTCGATTATGGAGGTGGTAAAAGAGTTCGTCGTAAAGGGTTACGCCGATGCAAACTTTGACACTAATCCAGATTATTCTGAGTAGTAAACTGGATTCGTATAGTAGAACAGTTATTTGAAATGGCTCCAAATAGAGCATGGTAGCTGCATCTAGAAGATGACATAAAGATTTGTAAAGCACACACGGATCTGAAAGGTTCAGACCCGTTGACTAAAACCTCTCTCACAAGCAACATGATCAAACCCAGAACTCATTGAGTGTTAATCACATAGTGATGTGAACTAGATTATTGACTCTAGTAAACTCTTTGGATGTTGGTTACATGGCAATGTGACCTGTGAGTGTTAATCACATGGCGATGTGAACTAGATTATTGACTCTAGTGCAAGTGGGAGACTGTTGGAAATATGCCCTAGAGGCAATAATAAATTAGTTATTATTATATTTCCTTGTTCATGATAATCGTTTATTATCCATGCTATAATTGTATTGATAGGAAACTCAGATACATGTGTGGATAAATAGACAACACCATGTCCCTAGTAAGCCTCTAGTTGACTAGCTCGTTGATCAATAGATGGTTACGGTTTCCTGACCATGGACATTGGATGTCATTGATAACGGATCACATCATTAGGAGAATGATGTGATGGACAAGACCCAATCCTAAGCATAGCACAAGATCGTGTAGTTCGTATGCTAAAACTTTTCTAATGTCAAGTATCATTTCCTTAGACCATGAGATTGTGCAACTCCCGGATACCGTAGGAGTGCTTTGGGTGTACCAAACGTCACAACGTAACTGGGTGGCTATAAAGGTACACTACAGGTATCTCTGAAAGTGTCTGTTGGGTTGGCACGAATCGAGACTGGGATTTGTCACTCCGTGTGACGGAGAGGTATCTCTGGGCCCACTCGATAGGACATCATCATAATGTGCACAATGTGATCAAGGAGTTGATCAAGGGATGATGTGTTACGGAACGAGTAAAGAGACTTGCGGTAACGAGATTGAACAAGGTATCGGGATACCGACGATCGAATCTCGGGCAAGTATCGTACCGCTAGACAAAGGGAATTGTATACGGGATTGATTAAGTCCTTGACATCGTGGTTCATCCGATGAGATCATCGTGGAACATGTGGGAGCCAACATGGGTATCCAGATCCCGCTGTTGGTTATTGACCGGAGAACATCTCGGTCATGTCTGCATGTCTCCCGAACCCGTAGGGTCTACACACTTAAGGTTCGATGACGCTAGGGTTGTAAAGGAAGTTTGTATGTGGTTACCGAATGTTGTTCGGAGTCCCGGATGAGATCCCGGACGTCACGAGGAGTTCCAGAATGGTCCGGAGGTAAAGAATTATATATAGGAAGTGCTATTTCGGCCATCGGGACAAGTTTCGGGGTCACCGGTATTGTACCGGGACCACCGGAAGGGTCCCGGGGGTCCACCGGGTGGGGCCACCTATCCCGGAGGGCCCCATGGGCTGAAGTGAGAAGGGATCCAGCCCAAAGTGGGCTGGTGCGCCACTTCCCCCTAGGGCCCATGCGCCTAGGGTGGGGGAAACCCTAAAGGAAGAGTCCTAGGAGGGGAAGGCACCTCCTAGGTGCCTTGGGGGGAGGGAATCCTCCCTTGGCCGCCTCCCCTTTCCCATCTAGGGCTTCCGCCCCCCTAGGGGTGGGAACCCTAGAGGGGGCGCACCATCCTCCCTCTCCCCTATATATAGTGAGGCCTGGGGCTGCCCATAACACGCGATCTGATCTCTGCCTGTTGGTGCAGCCCTCCCTCTCTTTCTCCTCATATCCCGTGGTGCTTGGCGAAGCCCTGCAGGATTGCCACGCTCCTCCATCACCACCACGCCATTGTGCTGCTGCTGGATGGAGTCTTCCTCAACCTCTCCCTCTCTCCTTGGTGGATCAAGGCATGGGAGACGTCGTCGGGCTGTACGTGTGTTGAACGCGGAGGTGCCATCCGTTCGGCACTAGGATCATCGGTGATTTGGATCACGACGAGTACGACTCCATCAACCCCGTACTCTTGAACGCTTCCGCTTAGCGATCCACAAGGGTATGTAGATGCACTCTCCTTCCCCTCGTTGCTAGTCTCTCCATAGATTGATCTTGGTGACACGTAGGAAAATTTTGAATTTATGCTACGTTCCCCATCACTTATTGCTTATCTCAACATTATTTGTGTATTATCATTCACTTATGTCTTTGGTGATGCGTGCATGTTAATTCACTCATATTATTTTGTGTGCTCCACCAAGATGTATGTGACATGGAAGAGTGACCCATGATCCTAATGTATTGTGCATTTGCATTCAAATGCAAATTTTTAATAATGCACAAAGTTAGGGGGAGCTCTTTCTTATCACATACTTCTCAAAGCGACGATGTATTTCATTCACTTAATCATTTGTCGAAACTTTGATCAATATGTTGTCATCAATTACCAAAAAGGGAGAGATTGAACGTGCAACTAATTCCCAGGTGGTTTTGGTAATTCATAACAACATATATCTCACTGAAGTAATGTCCATTCAAGATAAATATTTCAGGGTGTTCAATGACTGGCATGGCATGGACTAGAGATGTGGACCCCTCAAAATGATAAGGACAAGGATTGGAAAAAGCTCAAGACTCTACCTTTTTGTTTAAGTGATCCAAGATCACATTGAGTCCATAGGAAAGCCAATACTATTAAAAGGGGATGAGGTGTTGCTTAGTGATCTATTTGCTCAAGTGCTTAGTGATATTTCTCCAAAAACCCTCAACCACTTTCTCTATCCAAATTTGTCCAAAACCAAATTCCCAACTCGGCCGCACCGATATTTCCTATACAGAGCCATCGAGTTCATCTTGCTATAGCCACTGCCAAAACCCTAACAATTCGGATCCACCGATACGGATCTCGGTCTCACCGAGATGGCCTTGCCAGCGCTTTGTGACTTGTTGCATTCACTTCGGTCCTCACCGAGATGTTGCAATCGGTCCCACCGAGTTGGCCTGGCTGATTCTCTGTTGCTCATTGCATTAAATTCGGTCCCACCGTGACGATGCAATCAATGCCGCCGAGATGATGTTTTCCCTAAGACCTAGCACATCAGTCCCACCGAGTTGTTCCCGTCGGTCCCACCGAGATTCCTAACGTTCATATTTTTGTACAGATCGACGCCACCAAGTTTTCTAATTGGTGCCACTGAGATGGGTCAAAAGTTTGTAACGGTTGGATTTTGTGTGGAGGCTGTATATAACCCTCCACCCCTTCTTCTCATAAGAGAGATCCATCAGAACGTGCCTACACTTCCACCATTCATTTTCTGAGAAAGAACCTACTCATGTGTTGAGATCAAGAGATTCCGTTCCTACCATCTGAACCTTGATTTCTAACCTTCCCCAAGTTGCTTTCCACTCAAATCCTTCTTCCACCATAGCCAAATTTGAAGCACAAGAGCAAGGAGTTCATCATCAACACACCGTCTATTACCTTTTGGAGAGTGGTGTCTCCTAGATTTGTTAGGTGTCGCTTGGGAGCCCCCAACATGATGTGGAGTTGAACCAAGAAGTTTGTAAGGGCAAGGAGATCGCCTACTTCGTGAAGATCTACCCACTAAAATCAACTCCCTTAGGAATGATATAATGAATTTTAAGCAACTTGATCATGAACATGTTGGATAATCTTGGGAGAGGATGAAATTGATGATAAGAAATTTTCCTACTCATGGTTTAAGTTTATGGATGATCATACAATTTTTTTATGCCAGATTGAATTTTGCTTCTAGAAAACTTTTAGATCCAGCCGCGGGAGGTACTTTGATGGAAATCACATTAGGAGAAGCTACTAAACTACTAGATAATATTATGGCTAATTACTCTCAATGGCATACCGAAAGATCTTCTACTAGTAAAAAAGTGCATGCGATTGAAGAAATTAATACTCTGAGTGCAAAGATGGATGAACTTATGAAATTGTTTGCTAGTAAGATTGCTCCTGCTGATCCTAATGATATACCTTTGTCTACTTTGATTGAGAACAATAATGAATCTATGGATGTGAATTTTGTTGGTAGGAATAATTTTGGTAATAACGCGTATAGAGGTAATTTCAACCCTAGGCCGTTTCCTAGTAATTCCTCTAATAATTATGGTAATTCCTACAACAATTCTTATGGAAATTATAATAATATGCCCTCTGATCTTGAGAACAATATTAAATAATTTATTAATTCGCAAAAAGTTTTCAATGCTATGGTTGAAGAAAAATTGCTCAAGATTGATGATTTGGCTCGGAACGTTGATAGAATTTCTCTTGAGATTGATTCTTTGAAAATTAGATCTATGCCACCCAAGCATGATATTAATGAATCTCTGAAAGCTATTAAAATTTCTATTGATGAGTGCAAAGAAAGAAACGCTAAGATGCAGGCTAAGCGAGATTGGTTTGTAAAAGCGTGTTCTTCTAGTTTTTGTAAAAATAATGATGAAGATTTTAAAGTGATTGATGTGACTCCTATTGAATATTTGTTTTCTAATATAAATCTTGATAAATATGGGATTCTAGATGAGTCAACTTTAGTTAAAAGGCGTCACAACGATTCGGAGTTTATAGATCTTAATGCAAAAATTGATAAAAGTGGGATTGGAGAGGTCAAAACTTTAAGTAGCGATGAACCCTCTCTTTTGGATTTCAAAGATTTTAATTATGATAATTGTTCTTTGATAGATTGTATTTCCTTGTTGCAATCCATGTTGAATTCTCCTCATGCTTATAATCAAAATAAAGCTTTTACTAAACATATCGTTGATGCTATGATCAAATCTTTTGAAGAAAAACTTGAGTTGGAAGTTTCTATCCCTAGAAAGTTTTATGATGAGTGGGAACCTACAATTAAGATTAAAATTAAGGATTATGAGTTTCATGCTCTGTGTCATTACTTTCGATCCAATACTTTGCGATGTTCAACATCTTAAGAACATAATTATCACCGCGAACTAGATCAATTCCTTCATCAAGACCACACCCAAGAAAATAGGATGTATGCCCACTATCATAGTCTTGAAAAATAGATACTTGGTGTAACACCCTCGATGCAACTATATCTCCCACGTGTCGAGGCACGACTTAGAGGCATAATCGCATTGAAGGCATATGTCGCAAGTGAGGTAATCTTCACACGACCCATGTAATATAATAAGGAAAGAGATACATAGTTGGCTTACAATCGCCACTTCACACAATTACATGAATAAACATTACATCAATCAAAAACACTCATGGTCCGACTACGGAACCAAAATAAAACAAGAACCCCAAATGCGACAAAGGTCCCCGATCGACCCCAACTGGGCTCCACTACTGATCAACTAGAACGAAAAAACATAAAGAACACAATCTTCATCGAGCTCCTCCTGAGCTTGGTTGCATCATCTGCACAGTCTCAACGGCACCTGCAAACTGGTTTTGGAAGTATCTGTGAGCCACAGGGACTCAGTAATCTCGCACCCTCGCGATCAAGACTATTTAAGCTCATGGGTAAGGTAAAGGTATGAGGTGGAGCTGCAGCAAGCGACTAGCATATATGGTGGCTAACATATTCGCAAAAGAGAGCGAGAAGAGAAGGCAAAGCGCGGTCGATAAAAGTATGATCAAGAAGTGATCCTGGACTACCTACGTCAAGCATAACTCCAACAACCGTGTTCACTTCCCAGACTCCGCCGGAAAGAGACCATCACGGTTACACACGCTGTTGATTCATTTTAATTAAGGTCGACTTCAGGTTTTCTACAACCGGTCATTAACAAATTCCCATCTGCCCATAACCGCGGGCACGGCTTTCGAAAGTTCAAATCCCTGCAGGGGTGTCCCAACTTAGCCCATAACAAGCTCTCACGGTCAACGAAGGAATAGACCTCCACCCGAGACGTTCCGATCAGACTCGGTATCCCGGTACAACAAGACATTTCGACAGGGTAAAACTAAACCAGCAACACCGCCCGAATGTGCCGACAAATCCCGATAGGAGCTGCACATATCTCTTTCTCAGGGCACACCGGATTGTCTAAACTTCCGGTAGGCCAGCCCAGAGTTGCCCCTGGTGGCCACCGGCGGCTGACAAGTTGGACCAACACTCAGAGGAGCACTGGTGATGACCCTTGGGCGCGCGACCCCCAAGGGAAAAGAAAAGGCTAGGCGGCGAATGGTAAAACCAATGTTGGGCATTGCTGGAAGAGCTTTACTTAAGGCGAACTGTCAAGGGGTTCCCATTATAGCCCAACCGCGTGAGGAACGCAAAATCCGGGAACATAACACCGATATGACGGAAACTAGGGCGGCAAGAGTGGAACAAAACACCAGGCATAAGGCCGAGCCTTCCACCCTTTACCAAGTATATAGATGCATTAATTAAATAAGATATATAGTGATAACCCAACTAGTAAACAATATTCCAACAAGGAACAACATCTCCATGTTCCAACAAGGAACAAACTTCAATATTCACCTGCAACTAACAACGCTATAAGAGGGGCTGAGCAAAGCGGTAACATAGTCAATCAACGGTTTGCTAGGACATGGTGGGTTAGAGGTTTGACATGGCAATGGGGAGGCTGACAAGCAAAAGGTAGGCATCGTAGCATTGGCATAGCAAGAGCGAGCAAACTAGCATAGCAAAGATAGTAGTGATTTCGAGGGTATGATCATCTTGCCTGAAATCCCGCAAGGAAGAAGAACGAGTCCATGAAGAAGACAAACGGACGAAGTTGAACGGATCCTCACAATCACGAAGTTATCGGAACCAACCCGAAGAAGCAACACCGGAAAGAAGCAAACAATCATGGTAAACAACCACCACATAATCATGGAATGATGCACAACCAAGTATGATGCATGTCTGGTTTAAATATGCATGGCATGGCAAAGTGCACAAACAATCCTACAAATTAAGTGGAGCTCATTATGAAACTTCGTTGCATATTGACGGAACACCACATCAATTATTTAGTTCGATCTCGTTTATGTACCCAACAATATTAAATGTTGTTAAACATGGCAAGAGGGTGAAGCAAAGTAAAACTAGCTATCTAGTCAAGGTTAAATGAGGCCGGAAGCAACGAACAACAATTCCGGAAACTCCTCATGAGCATATTATAGATTTGGTACTGTTCTGCCCTAAACAATATTTTAGAGTTGTTAAACATGCAAGATGAGGCCACCATGTTAAACTAGGCATTTTTCTACCCCATTTACATATAGAGTTTATTAAAATCAGAGTTACGGTTATTAAGTTATGAATTAAATCATTTTAGCATGGCATAGGGGAAAATTTAATCAAACATCATTTTAAACATTTTGAACATAGATGAAAGTTGGATATTATTAATCTACACAAAATTCTGAGCAAGTTTCATATATAAAACATTTTAATCCGATGCACGGTTAGTGAGTTATTAAATGCATGAACTAGGGGGACTATTCTGTAAAACTGCTGTCTCAGGATAATAGGAAAAACGCAGGCGCTGAAAAAAAATACATCACGGGCCGAATCTGAGGTAAGCCCAACAGTGTGGGAAAAAAATAGAGGAGGGGGCGCTGGGGGCGGCTCACCCAGTGGGCTATGGCCCAGGAAGGAGGGGGAGGCAGGCCGACGCGGGGCGGCGCACTGGGCCTTGGTGCTTCGGCCCATGCGGGGAGGAGGCGGAGGCGCTCGTCGTCCTCCTCGAGCACCCGCTCAAGCAGGACAGCGGGACGGCGGCGCCCGCGGTCAACGGCGGCGTAGCGGCGACTCCGGTAGGCGGGCACGGCGGGGATCTGCGGGAATGGTCGGATCTAGAGGCGGGGGCGCCGGATCCGTGTCTGATGGAACTCCAAACGGCGGCGGAAGCAGATCACGGCGGCGGTGCGGTTCCTGTCGAACGGGAGAGAGAGAGATGAGGATGGGAGAGATCGGGCCAGAGGAGGAGGAGCGAGACGGGGATGGGCGCGGTGACCGGTGGCCTGGTGCAGACGGCGGACGGCGAGGCAGGCGGGGCGGAGGACGGGCGGCGGCGTGCTCCGGTCGCCGGAGTTGGTCGCCGGCGATGGCGCGAAGGCGGCGGCTGTGCGGGAAACGACGGGTAGGCGGCGGCGACGAGATGGGCTCGCGCGGGCCCGATCTGGGTCCCGCGGGCCGGCGGCGAAGTGGGGCGTCGCGGTGCCATGTGGCGCGCGCGGGTTGGACGAGGGTGGTGGCCGGCTGAGGTGTCGGCCTCTGATTGGTCGGGATGACGAGGCAGCGGCGCTGGACACGTCCAACGGCGGGACGGACAAGTCCGGCGGCGCGGGGAGGAGTGGATCTAGGGTTCATCCGCGAAATGATCCGAAATTTCGGGGAGGGACTTTTTATAGGCATAAGTGGAGTTAGGAGAGTCCAAATGAGGTGCGGTTTTCGGCCACGCGATCGTGATCGAACGACCGAGATGATGGAGCAGAGTTAGGTGGGTTTGGGGCCACTTTGGAAGGGTGTTGGGCTGCAACACACACGAGGCCTTCTCGGTCCCTCGGTTAACAGTTGGAGTATCAAACGAAGTCCAAATGGTACGAAACTTGACAGGCGGTCTACCGGTGGTAAACCAAGGCCTCTTGGCAAGTCTCGGTCCAATCCGGAAATGTTTAATCCCCACACACAAAGGAAAGGTAGAAATGACCACCGGAGGAGAACGAAGCGCCGGAATGCAAAACGGACAACGGGGAAAATGCTCAGATGCATGAGACGAACATGTATGCAAATGAAATGCACATGATGACATGATATGCAATGCATGACACGCAAGCAATGACAAGGCAACACCAGCGAATAACTGAACGACACCTGACACATCGGTCTCGGGGCGTTACACTTGGCCTCTATCATAAGTGGGGATTTCCACTAAAAATTTAACCCCCGCGATACATTTTGTATATATAAGGCATTCAAATGCATGCTCATTACTTAAATCACTGTCATTTTGAGCAGACCTATAGGTGATTCATAATGCCCAAAGTGGCATTTGTTTTCAATACTATCACTTATTATTCAGATAAGGGAAATATAAGCAAGTTTGATGAAAAATATGTACCACAACGTAGAGCAATATGGTAAGTATATCATGGTACATAATTAAATTATATTGTAGGTGTACCCTGTTTGGGAGTCAAGTGCCCGACTCAGAAGGAAATCACATCTCTAGAATTTACTTAACTTGGACCTGTCTATGTCTATGCGTGCATTGCATAGATACAATATGCTTGAAAGAGACATGCATATATCATTGCGTAGATGTGCATGCGAATATATTCAACATCAACACATGCAGTTGGGAAAGGACAACCTTTTGGTGGCTATCAATCTACAAAATAAGGGGAGAATCTTTTATTCCAAAATCAACTGGTCATGAATAAGTGCAAAGAGAAAAGAAGGGAATAAATCTACACCGATAGTGAAAAGCTAGAACAATAGAATTATATATATATATATATATATATATATATATATATATATATATATATATCACTAGTAGAAAACGGAGCTTTAAAACCGGTTCGTAAGGGCCTTTAGTGCCGGTTCCATAACCGGCACTAATTGGTGGGCACTAAAGGCCGGCGCTAAAGTGTCACCACATGGCGTGAGCTCGCGCCCTGGTATGGGGGACCTTTAGTACCGAAGGTTTTTTTTTTTTGAAATTTTTGGAAAAAAAATTTGATTTTTTTTCTACTCCAGCCCGAGTACGCTTAACTTTCGGGTTCTATTCTCCTTCGTTTCCAAGTCTGCACTTGTTGTTTTACTGACAATAGTAAGATGCCAATCCTATTAACCCTCAGGAGTTTAGCTTGAGCATGAAGTCACACATTTCACTGTTTGAGTTTGAAACTATTATTCTAAAAAAACAGTAATTATTTAGTAACACTAATATTTCTTGAATAAGTTTGACCATAGTTTGACCACAGTTTAACCATAGTTTGACCAGATTTGACCAAAATTCAAAAAAATTGAAATAATTATTTAGTAACACTAATATTCTTGAATAATTGTGTAGTAACATTAATACTTCTTGAATAAGTAGTTTGACCAGATTTAACAATTTTTTAAAAAAAACTGAAATTTGACCATATCTTTTTTTCCTTTTGGAATTTGAGAATTCTAAAAAATTGCAAACAGGTCGTAGGCTATCTCCATCGGATGCGGATTTTCGTGCTGAATTTTTTGATATATTATACGTTTTTTTCTGACATCGTATGCAAAAATTATAGCCGTTTTACATTTTCCCTACACTTTGTAAAACATGTCCAAATTTAAGTTTTCAAATTTTCCTAACTAGTAGATGTAGTAATATAACTACCTCTCGAAGAATTTTATTTTTTGAAGTTCGAAAATTGCCCTATAGTGCCGGCTTGTGTCACAAACCGGTACTATAGGTCAGACCCCTTTAGTACCGGTTCGTGGCACAAACCGGTACTAAAGGTTAGCCCTTTAGTACCGGTTTGTGCCACAAACCGGTACTAAAAGTGATCGTGGGGCCCCAGCCTGACGCCAGCCTGCCATCACCCCTTTAGTACCGGTTCGTGGCACAAACCGGTACTAAAGGTTCAACACGAACAGGCATTAATGCATAGTCGTTCGAACCGGCACTAATGGTACCATTAGTGCCGGCTCAAATTCAAACCGACACTAATGTGCTTCACGTTTGACCCTTTTTCTACTAGTGTATATAGTCCCATTGGTTCAAGAGGATGAAGCTAGCCCATTAGATAGTAAGATTCCCAAGGAATTTTTCAAGATTTCAAAAATACAAGTAGGAGAACTATTATATCAATTCTTGGTACCATGTGTCACCCTTCTAGATCGAGAGGTGGTTAGCGCCTGTGAATTTAGTCAGCCGGGATGATACTACTGTTGGAGGTATATAGCTAGAATTTTCCCGCGTATTAGCAGTCTTATACTGCAAAATATTAGCACCAATTGAAGAGACACGATTCCCTATCTCTCGGCTGCATTGAAGAACTACGTGAGTTGGACCCTCAGACCCCTCTTCCCCTTCGTCTGGATTTTCATCTCCGTGAACCGAATCAAGAAGAGACTTGAATCTCACATCCCATCTACTCACATTTCCCATCATCAACTCTCATCCTCCAACCAAGCGTAAATCTCCTAGTAACCAGCTTAGTCTCATCGATTGGAGGACAATCAACTCGCTCCTTCCCCTCCCCTTGTAAGCGATGGGTAGGGCAAACTCTTCCCCTACAGGCTTCGCTAGAGATCACATGGATCTGGCTCCCCTCCGCTAGCCGCTTTGGCGGTCGTGGTGGGGAGAAAAATCTCGATGCCTTGGCTCCAGCTAGCAATTTATGTTAAGAGCATTTTAGCCCTCTCTCAGACGGCGTTCGACCGAATGACAATGCTACTTCTTCATGTTTCTGAGCGTCTGCATCCGTACTCTGAATCTTTTTCGAAGAAAATATTTGTTCGTTCGACAAGGAAGGGAAGCGGAGAAAGTCAACCCACCCTGTTCAAAAAGCAGACAAGTAAGAAGCCTCAAGCTACCCGGTGCATTCAAAGTCAAACCCACCGTCGTCTCGGCCACCAGACCGCTCCGGTTTCGTTCGCCTCTATAACAACAGCTCCCCGTTGCCTCTGTCTCTCCCTCGCTCACACGCACACAGGTCCCGGTCCACACTTTCAGCCGCTGTCACACCCAACAAACGCACGCGCGACCAAGAACCAGCCCACCGACGACCGCGCGCGCGTCCATAACCGCCGCCATCCATCCATCCATGGCGCAGCCGCACAGGCGCGTGCTCCGCGTGGCTCCGCCGGGCTCCGCAGGAGGGGGCGGGGACGGGGAGGCGTTCCCCACGGTGCAGGCCGCGGTGGACGCCGTGCCGCTGGGCAACAGGGAGCGTACCGTCATCCGCCTCGCCCCGGGGGTGTACCGGGAGCCCGTCTACGTCCCCAAGACCAAGAACTTCATCACCCTCGCCGGCGCGTCCGCCGAGGCCACCGTCATCTCCTGGGACAACACCGCCACCCGCATCAAGCACGCCCAGGTACTCCCTAGTCCCTACCTCCTTCCTGCTCAATGAAATTCCCCTGCGAGGAATTGGATTGCTGCCTCGGGATCTCATTCACCTGCTTGCAAGATTTGCTTCCATGTCACATGCTTACATGCTTTTCTAAGCTCACGGGTCTGCTCTGCACTAACAAGCCCACTTTGATATGCTTTCGTTCATCCCTTCCCGTTGACATGATCAACAGGCCGGCAGATAGTAGATTATTACAAGTCATTTTCTATGTTTGATGGAAATTTATATAGGTATAATATCCATTGCGTCACACCCTTTCATGACTACTTCCATTCTATGATCTTATAATGTGTTGAAGATGGAGAAGTGGGTAATTTAAGCAAACTATAAGCCAAAGGATTATTTTTCATACAGTAATTAATGTTCATGCTTCGGAAAAGGAAGAAGTCTGGTGCAGATAAGTTTAACCTAAATTTGACTTCACAATTCTGCTAAATGTTTAATGTGTTCATTCTTGGTCCTGTTAGTAATTCTAGTATCTCTCGAGTTGACCAACTGTACATTTTACTGTCATAAAGACATCCAGGGTCATTGGGACAGGAACATTTGGCTGTGGAACGGTTATCGTCGAGGGAGAGGATTTCATTGCAGAGAATATCACGTTTCAGAACTCAGCTCCTCAGGTACTAGTTGTTCACCTATTCTCCTTGCACAAAGAGATGATCATGCAATGGGTGTGGGAAGTTGATGTATTCTGGTTGTGATACAGGGATCCGGGCAAGCAGTCGCAGTCCGGGTAACAGCAGATAAGTGTGCCTTCTATGGTTGCCGGTTCCTTGGTTGGCAGGTATGCATATTTCTTCACCTCCTGGTTAAATCACTGCATTGATCAGAATAATAAGCAGTATTACTTGTGTGATTTTAACTTGGACTTAAATCATGCAGGATACATTATATTTACATTATGGAAAACAATACTTGAGAGACTGTTACATTGAGGGTAACTGTGACTTCATCTTTGGTAACTCTATTGCCCTTCTGGAACATTGCCATATACATTGCAAATCAGCGGGATTTATTACTGCCCATAGTCGGAAATCCTCTTCAGAGTCGACTGGCTACGTGTTCCTAAGGTGAGTTATCCCATGCTCATTCTTAGATCTTGTCAACTTTAGTTAGCTCATCACTAAGTTTGGTATGTAGCTTGAGCATTTCAGTATGCCATATCTTACGCCTGCTTGTTGTCACACTCAGGTGTATTATTACAGGAAACGGAGAAGCTGGATATATATTCCTGGGTCGGCCATGGGGGCCCTTTGGGAGGGTTGTCTTTGCGCACACTTTTATGGATCGCTGTGTTAAGGCCACTGGGTGGCATAATTGGGACAAATCTGAGAATGAAAGAACCGCTTGCTTCTATGAGTACAGGTACTGGATTCATCAGATATAGTTAGTAATTTTCATCTGATTTATATGAACCTCAGATGGTTGTATGCTACAATAGCTTCTGTTTGATCTTGACACTCACATCAAATCCCTCATAGACAATTAAACGTATGCTTCAGGAGTGATTCTAATTGCAATGTTCTTCGCGATTAGCAGCTGCTATGAGATGCATGGCATATGTTGCTATGAACATAGCATATCAAGTCAGGTTGTGCATGTTGCTACATAACCAAAAACCAAACCAAACCGAAGTCTGCTTAGTCTGGTTTTTGGTTTTCGTTGCAGTAGCAAAATCCTTCATCATTCTATGGTCGGTTAGTTTAGTATAAAACTGAAAAGGAAACCTGGTACATTACTGAAGTTCCAGGCCCAGAAAGGCTTCCTGCTCCCAGTTTCCTACCCCTCTCCACTGGGCGCTTGGCTTCCTGCAAAATCCTTCACCGTTTTAGGTTTTATGCTGCTGGTCAATATATCATCACATTTTTGAAATTTTGTCAACTTTGGTCAGTTTGGTATGTACCGAAACATTGCCAAAGCAGTTTGATATTTTTTTTGAACTGAAAGCAGTTTGATATTTACTCAAATAGAATTCTATTTTGCTTCCATATCGTACCAAAGTCTTGGTACCGTAATTACCAAAAAAATGTATTTACTGCAAACACCGTGTTTATGGAACCGAACTAACCAAATTAAAGTAATGCACACTCCTTTTTTTTAGTGTGCTATATACATAGTTAACCTTTTTGTCACTATTTTTCCGCAGGTGCTCAGGGCCCGGTTCCCGGTCATCAAGCAGGGTGTCTTGGTGTAGAGAATTGCTTGACCTTGAAGCAGAACAGTTCCTTACACACTCCTTCGTTGATCCAGACCTTGATAGACCATGGCTTCTCCAGATGATGGCGATAAAGATACCAGCTTCAGCGTAGTCTGGTCCCAGGATCCTAGTTCAAACCTCCTTCGTACCCTATCTAGTAAATAAATTTGGGGAATGTATTATAAGTTTATCACATTTATTCACTTTTGTATCCATGTTTATCATATATTCTTTTTGTTTAGCCTCCCGCTCCCGAACCCTGGACTCCCGCTCGCCCCCTTCCCCTTGCTGCTGCTGGCTGCTGCTGTCCGTCGGGCGGACGATGGTGGCAGGGCCACTCCCCCAAGCAGCCACCCTGCTGCCCGTTCCCTCCCCCAAGCCATCCCCAAACCCTAGATTTTTTTTTCAAAACGAAGGCAAAAGTTTTGCCTCGTCCATTAAATAAGCAGAAGAGAGATGCTTGGTTAATTAACGGAAAATTGGGTTAAAACCATCACAAACCGTCAAAGCGGCACACAAAAATACCCTACACACACCTCAACAATGAGGACCTCATCAAGATACACTCGGACGTCATCATCATCACTTCTCCCCAACAGGCGTCATCACCCTCCCTAGACTCCGAGCAAGCGACTCCGACTTCGCCGAAGACAAACCTTGACCCTACCCTCATCGTAGAGGCTGTGTGGAAACACAAGTAGAACCATGCCATGCCCAGCCACCTGCATCGAAGGCAGCGCAACTCCGACTCTGAAGAAGAGCTCCAAAGCAGAACTATGCGGCTAGGGCCATGGAAGACCACTGAACAGACCACCTGTTGCATGTCATCGTTGCCACAGGGGCCTCGCCGCCGCAGCTTCGACTTCACTGCAACAAAACAAAACCCGAGGTAGAATATCACACTCTCACCACTTGGCCAACAACGACTGGTGGCGTTTGGTCTTGCAACGGCTATCAGGCTTTTGGCGTTGCCATGGTTGTCATCCCCTTCGTCTGGTCGTTGTTAAGCCCAACGGAAGATCTCATGAGAATTCACACTGGAGGATGAGGATTTGGCGAGAGGAGCGAGAGAGAAGGGAATGAGGCAAAGAATAGTAGGTGAGTTTATACGTGTCCTTACTTCTTCGATAAACCACACAGTACAACAACCGTAATTCAAATACCCCTCTCACTACACAGGCATCTAGGCCCATACTTGTCAACAAGCCACTCACAGCTCTTGACAAGTAGCTGGTTTCAAGAACCACCTTTCAATTAACACCCTTCCTGTGGGTTTGATATTCAGAGCCACATTTGGGGAGAAAGGCAGGGACTATCAACACCCGAAGATGGATCAAAGGTAATCAGTGGGGCTCGAGTGCACGCAACGTGCTCGTCCTTGGTTCGGATGACCGCATCCAGAGAGGAAGAGGGGGGCTTAGCTAGCTCGAGGCGCGAGGTTGGTGGGACATGGGAGTAGCGGGGGTTGGCTGTGGCTATTGGCCAAGAACGGCGGTAGAGAGAGCTCGAAGGCGAGCAAGATTGAGGAAGAAAAGGGATGCCAACACGGTGGAGAGCTCAAGTGGGCGAGAAGGAGGAGCTCGAGGTGGTCGGGGGCCTCGACTAGGGTGAAGCTGCAATGCACCGGTGCACGTAGCATAGAAATGAATAAGGGTTTGAACACTTGGCTTTTGATGAATATATATGGGGTCTAGGATGGCTAGGCCAAGCTTAGGGCAGGAGGGTTCATGTTTTTGAAACCCATCAATGACTGGAATCGGTCAGGAGGAAGTTACTGGAGGGGAGTGAGGTGGAATGAGAGGGTACAGTAAAAAATGGTGAAATCTGGAGAATTTTGAATAGCGCTAAGCTCAACCCCTAGAAATATGAAGAAGGTGCTTGATCTGATTTCACCCTAACTCCACCAAGCTATGTTCAGTGAAACATGATTTGGGGTGATAGGGACTGAAGGTGATGCTCTGCTAAATTTCTGGAGATTTTAGAACATCTCTAGCAGACCCCGCATCCCGCCCCGACCCGCAAAATAACCGCCAAAGTGCGGGTCGGGGCGGGAAAACCTGCCCGACCAGACCCCACATCCTGCCTCGGCCCGCAAATATTTTTGCGGGGCGTGGTAAAACATCTCCCCCAACCTCTAGATTCACGGGCTAGGAGGACGACCCGCTCCCCCACCCACCGACACCATTGCCCCACCACCGCATGCTCCGGTGCATCTTCCCCGGCCGTCCTTCGCCGCCATGGATGACTCCCTGCTGTCCCCCGTCACCGTCGAGGTCGCGCACACTCCCTCCCCTCGGGCGGATCTTGTCACCGGCCATGTTGGCCTCGCCATCGCCCAAGGTAACACCGCGCCTGCCCGCAAGTGGCAGGGCAACGTGGTCATGCAGGGCGACAATAGGAAGAGGATTCCGGCTACAAAGAAGCCGCCTCCTTCATCTCCTCACTCCGCCCCGGAAAGAGGTGCCCCAACGATGCCGCTCAATGGTGCTGCTTGAAGGAAACATGCCCTAGAGGCAATAATAAAGTTGTTATTTATATTTCCTTATATCATGATAAATGTTTTTTATTCATGCTAGAATTGTATTAACTGAAAACTTAGTACATGTGTTAATACATAGACAAACAGAGTGTCACTAGTATGCCTCTACTTGACTATCTCGTTGAATCAATGATGGTTATGTTTCCTAACCATAGACATGAGTTGTCATTTGATTAACGGGGTCACATCATTAGAGAATGATGTGATTGACTATTGACCCATCCATTAGCTTAGCACGATGATCGTTTAGTTTGTTGCTATTGATTTCTCCATAACTTATACACGTTCCTATGACTATGAGACTATGCAACTCCCGAATACCGGAGGAACACTTAGTGTGCTATCAAACGTCACAACGTAATTGGGTGACTATAAAGATGCTCTACAGGTGTCTCCGATGATGTTTGTTGAGTTGGCATAGATCGAGATTAGGATTTGTCACTCCGAGTATCGGAGAGGTATCTCTGGGCCCTCTCGGTAATGCACATCACTATAAGCCTTGCAAGCAATGTGACTAATGAGTTAGTTGCGGGATGATGCATTACGGAACAAGTAAAGAGACTCGCCAGTAATGAGATTGAACTAGGTATTGAGATACCGATGATCGAATCTCGGGCAAATTTGCCTCTACTTGACTAGCTCGTTGAATCAATGATGGTTATGTTTTGTAACATCCCAAATTTTCAATTTGGAATGTTATACATAGGTCATTCATGCATATCATATTTTATTGCATTTCATTTTATGATCCTCAAAATCCTAAGCAACTCAAGGACCCTCGGAGAGAGTTGGGGATTTTCCCTCGTTCTCAAATTTGAGTTTTATCAAATATTGGAACAAGGATCACTTTGGTTTTAATTATTTTTCTCTCCGAAAATATTTCATATCAAAATATATGAGAGTAGATAATATGAATTCTCTAAAATAAATGAAATATTAGAGGAAAATGTTAAAATCAAATAAGTTATTTTATTTGGGTTTTATCTCTATTTTATTTGAATTAGGAAAAATATGCATTTTTCAAAATTGCATTAGAGGCCCAAATAAATGTTCACCCTGTCCGGAGTATTTTTAGAGGACGGGGAAAATTTATTTCAGGATTTTTGGAGTCCGTTTAGTATTTCTTTTCTTTGTGTTTCTGTGCGGATTTTTTTTTTAAAAAATTATCGCCTTACCGGGCCGTGTCCGCCTGGGACACCAACCCGAGCGGCCCTTTAAGAGGCGAGGCCTCGAGCCGCCAGCAGCCCAAACCCTAAGCCCGCGCGCCCCGCCAAACCCTAAGCCCGTGCGCCCCGCCAAACCCTAAGCCGTTGTCGCCACCCGCCGCTGCCGCCACCGCCCGCCGCCACCCGGCGCCGCCGGAGCCGCCGCCCGCCGTCGCCGATCTCCACCGAGCCGCCGCCGTTGACTTTTGTCCGGTCGGTTTTTTTAGAAACCCTATACCATTTTTTTCTTATTAGATCGGTTTTTGTTTCGGTTTTTTTGGTTCGGTTAAGTTGCGGACGTTCGTCCGTACATTCTTTTTAACGAACGCCGTTCACCCGTTAGTCACAGACAGCGAACGTTCGTTTGTTAGCCTGTTCGTTAGTTTTTTTCTAGGGTTTTTCGCGATTATTTTCGATCGCGATTTCTGACCCGATTTTCGTTTTAGTTTATCTTTTCGCTCGTTTATCGGAATCAGCCGATTCAAACGCCTAGATCTTCGTCTCGAAGCCCTCTTTCTGTTTAATCAAGTTGAACAAGATTTTGGTACTATAAAATTTGACTTTAGTCCAGATTAGTAATCGGATCTTGTTTCTTTCCCAGTTTGAGTTTCGTTGCTCCGCTTGATTTGATTCTTTTTGCTAATCGGAGTTCTTCAGTTGAACTTTCTGCTTAGATCTTCTTATTTGAGATTTATCCATGCATCTTTGCTTGATTTCTTATGTATGTTATTGTTTGTTTGCGATAGAACACCCGGAGTGCGAAGCGTGCTACTACGAGTCTCTAGGTTTTGCGGACCATCAGCAAGGCAAGTAACACTTTGATCATACCCTTTTATCACCCAATTTTTATGCATTAGTTCAACCTTCACACATTGCATGAGTAGGATCTCTTAACATGTGGGTTTGGGAAGTAGATGATGAGGTAGAACCTATTACTTGTTTTATTATCAAACCCCTGGGAGTTACTTCTACGTTGTGCTTATATTGCCATGCTATGCTCGTAGACGTGGATTTGGGTTTGAGTGTATCCATGACAGATGTGAGATTGTTAATTTAATGGTTTAACTTAAGGTGGCAACTTTAATACACATCTGGGTGGATTGCTTGTTTTGGGCACCTGGGGATATACCGGTGTTGTCCTAGGAGATCCCGGGGATATACCGTGTGATCCTCCTACGGTCCGCCACCCAGGCTCAAAGGGATCATAAGATTATTCATGCTAGAAACTTCCGTGTGCAGCCACAAGGCATTATGGGCTCTGGCATAGTTGAGTATGTTGTGTGACCTCTTTCAGTGGTGGGCTAGCAGATGTAGAGGGAAAGTAGGTGTAACTGTCCACCTGGAGTAAAGAGTTAATGCTTCTGAAAGACTGTGTCTCGGTCATCCGTTTCTCAAACACCACGTAGTGCAAGAAATCCAACGGGGGAGATCGAGTCTTGTGGGGAAAAGTGCGCAAACCTCTGTAGAGTGTACAAACTAATCATGGTTAGCCGTGTCCCCGGTTATGGACATCTTGAGTATTTGGTTTATGGATTATCATATGGATCTCATCAGTCTAATTCAATTTGTTCGGTTGATAATTACTTTTAATTTGGATTGAGTTGGAGGAACCTTCTCAATGTTGTTCAACTACCATGATAGTTAAATAAAATATATTCCTTTGTTGTTGGAAAAAATTGGCTTTACGCAAAACATTTTAACCATACAGCCTCTACCAGCCATATATGCATGTAGTGATAGCATTTATTCTGTTCATTACTCGCCTGTGTTACATTGCCAGCATATTCCATGTGCTAGCCCATTTTCGGGCTGCAACGTATCATGTTGCAGACTTTTCAGATGAGGAGTAAGACGCAATAGGTCATTTGTCATGCACTCAGCTATGCCGTTGGAGTTGATGGATTCACTTTATCTTCCAAGCCTTCCGCTGTTATCGTATTAGATGGCCTTAAGCCATATTTATTGTAATAAGTTCTCTCTTGAGACATTCGATGTAATAAGTGTGTGATTGCCACTCTGTTATAAATCCTTCGAGTACTGTGTGTCTCAGCATTACCGATCCAGGGATGACACTGAAGCACAGAGACTTGACCGTTTAAGGTCGGGTCGCTACAAGATGGTATCAGAGCACACGCTGAATGTAGGACACGACCACTAAGAAAAGCCATAGACCACTCTCCTCTACTTATTTCTGACTCCTCTCCATTTTCTACTATTTAGGATGGCGGACTCGAGGAACAAGTTTGCACAACCGGATGAAGACACACCTTTTGGACGACACTTGAAGGAAGTCACTAGGTACCTGAATATTGGAATACCAAGCTTCACCGGGACCTACACTGCCACACTACCAGAAGAGGAACATTAGTTGATTTGAGTTCAAGTTCCAAGAAGGACGCTCACGCCAGTCACTAAACCCATAGAGTTTTCCTTTGATGCACCCACCTGGAGTCTAGGCAAGAGTATGGCAGCCCACATTGCTATAGGACGTATTGGAGAAGTCTACAAACAGGAGCTGAAGGACACTATCTACCAGATATGTGGACGCCGAGATGAGCAATGGGAGATGATCAACAGCAGGAAGGACCGGTCCATTGCAGCATTATCCAGGAATTAAACCATCACATTCGTCGCCAGGAGAACCAGATGTGCGCAAGCATGATAGATTTGAAGAAGGCGTTGATCAGGATCACGGAGCTAGAAGAGGAGCTTAAGTCTACACGCGATGGATATGAGGAGGAAATGATGATACTTGTGGAGAGGAATGATCACATGACAAGGAAGCTAGGAGTTTTTATGGGAGACCCCGCGCCAGGATGAGAAGACGATGAACCCCAGGAGATTCGTCCCGAAGAATACATCATCACCGACGACACTGACTCCGCCCCGGATAGTAGTGATGATGACTATGAAGACGAAGCTGGAGCAGATATCATGGAGTCTTCCACCGATCAAAATTTCTAGTAGACGACCAATACTATTAGTAGTACCCCCATGTAAATATTAGTAGTCTGAGCACTGTAACGATAGTTAGACCGGTTGTATGCCCTTGCTTGATTGATTGAGTGATATGATATGATTGTGTTTGTCTCATGTGCATATGGGTAGTGCTTTCTCATTAGACCTCTTTCTATTCTAAACTCTTCCCTCTAAAACCCATCAGATGCCTCCGAGACGTGACCCCAGATTTGCTTTCCCACCGGAGCTCACTCAGTTGATCCAACAGCAGAATGCCTTGATGCAGTTGTTAGTTCAGAACCAAGGCAACAACAACAACAACAACAACAACAATAACAACAATCCATCTCCACCACCACCAGTTGACAACTTAGCCCGTTTTCTGAGGCTGCAGCCGCCGGTGTTTTCTAGTAGCACCGAGCCCATAGTTGCGGATGATTGGCTGCGCAGGATTGGAAGGGAGTTGACCACCACAGGTTGCACTGATGCTGAGAAAGTGTGTTTTGCCGCACACCAATTGGACGACCCTGCAGCCGCATGGTGGGAGAATTACACAACCACTTTTACTATAGCCAATGTCACTTGGGAGCAGTTTCAGCAAGCATTCCGCACAGCCCACGTATCCACTGGAGCTATGAGCATGAAGAAGCATGAGTTTCGCAACTTACGCCAGGGGAACCATACTGTAGGCCAATACGTGGAGGAGTTTAGTAAGTTATCCCGCTATGCTCCTGATGATGTGGCCACAGATGCCGCGAAGCAGGAGAAGTTTATGGAAGGGCTAAATGATGAGATGAGCATGCAGTTGATGGTGGCAACATTCAACAACTACCAGGAGTTGGTAGACAAGGCTCTTATGATTGACGGGAAGCAATATCAGATTGAGAACCGCAAGAGGAAGTATGGACAAGGAAAGTACAATTCTGAAGCTCAGCAGAAGCCTCATTTCACCCCGAACTCGGGAGGAATTATCCATAACCATGGAGGCCACACTCACAATGGAGGAAGTTCCCATAACCACAGTGGCCCCAAGAATGGAAACGGGAATGGAGCAGGCAGCAATCAGAACCGCTCTAACCTAGCCACACCCGCCAAGAAGGATCAAAGTCACATTACCTGTTTCAAGTGCGGGAAGACTGGATACTATGCCAACAATTGTCCGGAATTGAAGAACGGTAATGGCAATGGAAGCGCTGGGAAGAATCCCAACCCTTTCAACAGGGTACAAGTGAACCACGTGAACATGGAGGAGGTTGAAGAACAGCCAGATGCAGTTATCGGTAAGTTTTTGGTTAAGTCTTTTACTGCAATCGTTCTTTTCGATACTGGTGCATCGCATTCATACATATCAAGGGGATTCGTGGATAAGTATAAGTTGCCCACTAAGGTACTTAGGACACCTATGTTAGTAAGCTCACCAGGAGCGGAGTATATGGCAAGTCAAGGATGTTTTCAGATGCCATTGACCATTGGGAGCCATGTTTTCCCCTCAGACCTGATAATTTTGGAGTCACAAGGATTGGATGTGATATTAAGAATGGATTGGCTATCGATGTATGGGAGAAACATCGATTGTGCGAGTAAGTCAATTTTTCTTACCACCCCGGAGGGAAAAAGGATCAAGTATGTATCCAGGCATACGCCAAGGAGAACCCAAGTACATTCTCTCACGGGAGTTGTTCGGGAGGAAGTGCCTATTGTGAAGGATTACCCAGATGTATTTCTAGAGGAGTTACCAGGCAAGCCGCCAGATCGAGACATCGAGTTTTTGATAGAGCTGTTGCCACACACCGGGCCTATATCAAAGAGACCATACCGGATGCCCGCGAATGATCTATAGGAGATCAGGAAACAGATTAAGGAGTTATTGGAGAAAGGTTACATTCGACGGAGTTCATCACCATGGGGAACCCTAGTGCTATTGGTTGAGAAGAAGGATAAATCCCTAAGAATGGTTGTTGATTATCGGGCATTGAATGAAGTGACAATCAAGAACAAGTACCCACTGTCAATGATCAATGATATGTTTGACCAGCTACAAGGAGCTAAAGTGTTTTCGAAGATCGATCTACGATCAGGCTACCACCAGCTGAAGATTCGAGAAAAGGATATACCTAAGACAGCGTTCACCACACGGTATGGGCTTTATGAGTATACGGTTATGTCATTTGGATTGACTAACGCCCTTGCCTATTTCATGGGTATGATGAATAAGGTGTTCATGGAGTTCTTGGATAAGTTTGTCGTGGTGTTCATTGATGATATTTTAGTATACTCAAAGGATGAAGAGGAATACAAGGAGCATTTGCGCTTAGTTCTTGAGAAACTTAGGGAGCATCAGTTGTATGCCAAATTCAGCAAGTGTGAGTTTTGGTTAAAGGAAGTTGGATTTCTTGGACATGTTATATCGGGAGAAGGTATAGCAGTAGACCCCACCAAAGTTTAGTCGGTAACTGAATGGTTGGCACCCACCTCAGTTGGAGAGATCCGCAATTTTCTTGGACTCGTGGGATACTATCCAAGATTCATTGAAAATTTCTCTAAGATTGCGAAGCCAATGACGACGTTGTTGAAGAAGGACACCAAGTTCCATTGGACTGAGGAATGTGAAGCTAGTTTCCAGGAGTTGAAGAAACGTTTGACTACAGCCCCAGTGCTGATTCTGCCGGATATACGCAAGGATTTCCAAGTATATTGCGACGCCTCTCGCTTAGGACTTGGAGGAGTACTTATGCAAGACGGAAGAGTTGTTTCATATGCCTCACGACAGCTTCGACCGCATGAGTTGAATTATGCCACACATGATTTGGAGTTAGCAGTTGTGGTGCATGCACTCAAGACCTGGAGACATTTTCTTATTGGGAACCATTGTGATGTGTACACGGATCATAAGAGTTTGAAGTACATTTTCACACAGAAGGAGTTGAACCTTAGGCAAAGGAGATGGTTGGAGCTTATAAAGGATTATGATATGAAGTTGCACTATCATCCGGGAAAGGCCAATGTCGTAGCAGACGCTTTGAGCCGAAAGAGTTATGCCAATACCTTAGTAACAGGAGGATTGCCAAAGGAGTTGGTAGAAGATTTCAGGGAGCTACGTTTAGAGATTGTTCCCAAAGGTTTTGTTACAACCATGGAAGTTCAATCGACATTGTTGGGAAAGATTCGAGAAGCCCAGAAGGATGACAAAGAAATTATCGAGATAAAGGAGAAGATGAGTGAAGGCAAAGCCAAAGGTTTTCGTGAGGATGAGCATGACACCTTGTGGTTTGCGGACCGCATTTTTGTGCCCAATAATGCCGAGATCGGGAAGTTGATATTACAGGAAGCTCACGACTCACCATACTCGATATACCCCAGAAACACCAAGATGTATTTGGATTTGAAGGAGCGTTTCTGGTGGACTGGAATGAAGAAGGATATTGCCAAGTATGTAGCCGTATGTGATGTATGTCAGAGAGTGAAGGCAGAACATCAGAAGCCAGCAGGATTACTATAGCCTATGTCGATACCCGAATGGAAGTGGGATAAGCTTGGCATGGATTTTATCACCGGATTACCCAGGACCCGATCGGGGTATGATTCTATCTGGGTAGTAGTGGACCGCTTGACCAAAGTAGCTCACTTTATCCCAGTGAAAACCACATATACAAGTGCAAAATTGGCCAAGATATATATGACCAGGATCGTATGTCTACATGGAGTTCTGAGGACCATCGTATCAGACAGAGGAACATAGTTTACTTCAAAAGTTTTGGCACCAACTGCACCAGACTTTGGGAACCAGGCTGGAGTTCAATACAGCTTTTCACCCGCAGACAGATCGGCAGACTGAGAGAGTCAATCAGATTCTGGAGGACATGCTGAGAGCTTGTGCACTAGACTACGGTTCTAGTTGGGATGATAATTTACCCTACACGGAATTCTCGTACAATAACAGCTACCAGGCCAGTTTGAAGATGGCACCGTTTGAAGCCCTGTACAGAAGAAGATGCCGAACACCGTTGATGTGGGATGAAGTTGGAGACCGTCAGTTGTTTGGACCGGATTTGATCAAAGAGTCTGAAGAGAAGCTTAAGCTAATTCGAGATAGACTAAATGTAGCTCAGTCCAGACAGAAGAGTTATGCAGACTCGAAATGCAAGGAGGTAGTCTATGAAATCGGAGACAGAGCATATCTGCGAGTGTCACCTCTGCGAGGAGTTAAGCATTTTGGAGTTAAAGGAAAGTTAGCCCCGAGATTTGTAGGACCGTACCGTGTTCTGGAGCGCATGGGAGAGGTTGCCTACAAGTTGGAGTTACCTAAAGGACTATCAGGAGTTCATGATGTGTTTCATGTTTCCCAGTTGAAGAAGTTCCATGCTGAGATGGTAGATATTCCTCTAAGAGATATAGTGCCCCTGGAAGCAATTCAGTTGGACAGTGATTTGACGTATGAGGAAAAACCAGTCAAGATTGTCGAGTTTGCCAATCGAGTTACCCGCAGCAAGGTTATCAAGTTTTGCAAAGTTCAATGGAGCCACCATAGCGAGGATGAAGCCACCTGGGAAAGAGAGGATGATCTACGCAAATACCACCCACACCTATTTTCTAGCCAACCCGAATCTCGAGGGCGAGATTCATCTTAAGGGGGGTAGGTTTGTAACATCCCAAATTTTCAATTTGGAATGTTATACATAGGTCATTCATGCATATCATATTTTATTGCATTTCATTTTGTGATCCTCGAAATCCTAAGCAACTCAAGGACCCTCGGAGAGAGTTGGGGATTTTCCCTCGTTCTCAAATTTGAGTTTTATCAATTATTGGAACAAGGATCACTTTGGTTTTAATTAATTTTCTCTCCGAAAATATTTCATATCAAAATATATGAGAGGAGATAATATGACTTCTACAAAATAAATGAAATATTAGAGGAAAATATTAAAATCAAAAAAGTTATTTTATTTGGGTTTTATCGCTATTTTATTTGAATTAGGAAAAATATGCGTTTTTCAAAATTGCATTAGAGGCCCAAATAAATGTTCACCCTGTCCGGACTATTTTTAGAGGACGGGGAAATTTTATTTCAGGAATTTTGGAGTTCGTTTAGTATTTCTTTTTTTTTGTTTCTCTGCGCGGAATTATATATAAAAAAAAGTTACCGCCTTACCGGGCCGTGTCCACCTGGGACACCGACCTGGCCGGCCCTTTAAGAGGCGAGGCCTCGAGCCACCACCAGCCCCAACCCTAAGCCTGCGCACCCTGCCAAACCCTAAGCTGCCGCCGCCACCCGCCGCGGCCGCCGCGCCGCCACCAGCCGTCGCCGATCTCCACCGAGCCGTCGCCGTTGACTTTCGTCCGATCGGTTTTTTAGAAACCCTAGACCATTTTTTCTTATTATATTGGTTTTTGTTTCTTTTTTTCGGTTCGGTTAAGTTGCGGACGTTCGTCTGTACGTTCATTTTAACGAACGCCGTTCACCCGTTAGTCACAGACAGCGAACGTTCATTCGTTAGCCTATTCGTCAGTTTTTCTTTTTCCAGGGTTTTTCGCGATTATTTTCGATCGTGATTTCTGACCCGATTTTTGTTTTAGTTTATCTTTTCACTCGTTTATCGGAATCAGGCGATTCAAACGCCTAGATCTTCGTCTCGAAGCCCTCTTTCTGTTTAATCAAGTTGAACAAGATTTTGGTACTGTAAAATTTGACTTTAGTCTAGATTAGTAATCGGATCTTGTTTCTTTCACAGTTTGAGTTTCATTGCTCCATTTGATTTGATTCTTTTTGCTAACTGGAGTTCTTCAATTGAACTTTCTGGTTATATCTTCTTATTTGAGATTTATCCGTGCATCTTTGGTTGATTTCTTATGTATGTTATTGTTTGTTTGCGATAGAACACCCGGAGTGCGATGCGTGCTACTACGAGTCTCTAGGTTTTGCGGATCATCAGCAAGGCAAGTAACACTTTGATCATACCCCTTTATCACCTAGTTTCTATGCATTAGTTCAAACTTCACAGATTGCATGAGTAGGATCTCTTAACATGTGGGTTTGGGAAGTAGATGATGAGGTAGAACCTATTACCTATTTTATTATCAAACCCCTAGGAGTTACTTCTACGTTGTGCTTATATTGCCATGCTATGCTCGTAGACGTGGATTTGGGTTTGAGTGTATCCATGACAGATGTAAGATTGTTAATTTAATGGTTTAACTTAAGGTGGCAACTTTAATACACATCTGGGTGGATTGCTCGTTTTGGGCACCTGGGGATATACCGGTGTTGTCCTAGGAGATCCCGGGGATATACCGTGTGATCCTCCTACGGTCCGCCACCCAAGCTCAAAGGTATCATAAGATTATTCATGCTAGAAACTTTCATGTGCAGCCACAAGCCACCATGGGCTCTGGCATAGTTGAGTATGTTGTGTGACCTCTTTCAGTGGTGGGCTAGCAGATGTAGAGGGAAAGTAGGTGTAACTGTCCACCTGGAGTAAAGAGTTAATGCTTCTGAAAGACTATGTCTCGGTCATCCGTTTCTCAAACACCATGTAGTGCGAGAAATCCAACGGAGGAGATCGTGTCTTGTGGGGAAAAGTGCGCAAACCTCTGCAGAGTGTACAAACTAATCATGGTTAGCCGTGTCCCCTGTTATGGACATCTTGAGTATCTGGTTTATGGATTATCATGTGGATCTCATCACTCTAATTTAATTTGTTGGGTTGATAATTACTTTTAATTGGGATTGAGTTGGAGGAACCTTCTCAATGTTGTTCAACTACCATGATAGTTAAATAAAATATATTCCTTTGTTGTAGGAAAAAATTGGCTTTACGCAAAACATTTTAACCACACAACCTCCACTAGCCATATATGCATGTAGTCACTGAAGTAAATATGCCCTAGAGGCAATAATAAAGTTATTATTTATTTCCTTGTATCATGATAAATGTTTATTATTCATGCTAGAATTGTATTAACCAGAAACATAATACATGTGTGAATACATAAACAAATAGAGTGTCACTAGTATGCCTCTACTTGACTAGCTCGTTGATCAAAGATGGTTATGTTTCCTAACCATAGACATGAGTTGTTATTTGGTTAACGGGATCACATCATTAGGATAATGATGTGATTGACTTGACCCATTCCGTTAGCTTAGCACTTGATCGTTTAGTTTGTTGCTATTGCTTTCTTCATAACTTATATATGTTCCTATGACTATGAGATTATGCAACTCCCATTTACCGGAGGAACACTTTGTGTGCTACCAAACGTCACAACGTAACTGGGTGATTATAAAGCTGCTCTACAGGTGTCTCCAAAGGTATTTGTTGGGTTGGCATATTTCGAGATTAGGATTTGTCACTCTGATTGTTGGAGAGGTATCTCTGGGCCCTCTCGGTAATGCACATCACTCAAGCCTTGCAAGCATTGCAACTAATAAGTTAGTTGCGAGATGATGTATTATGGAACGAGTAAAGAGACTTGCCGGTAACGAGATTGAACTACGTATTGAGATACCGACAATCGAATCTCGGGCAAGTAACATACCGATGACAAAAGGAACAACGTATATTGTTATGCGGTCTGACCGATAAAGATCTTCGTAGAATATGTAGGAGACAATATGAGCATCCATGTTCCGCTATTGGTTATTGACCGAAGACGTGTCTCGGTCATGTCTACATAGTTCTCGAACCCGTAGGGTCCGCACGCTTAAAGTTCGGTGACGATCATAATTAGGGTTTTTGTGTTTTGATGTACCGAAGGTTGTTCGGTGTCCCGGATGTGATCATGGACATGACGAGGAGTCTCTAAATGGTCGAGACATAAATATTGATATATTGGAAGCCTATATTTGGATATCGGAAACGTTTCGGGTGAAATCGGGATTTTATCGGAATACCGCGGGGTTACCGGAACCCCCCCGGGGGTTATTGGGCCTACATGGGCCCTAAGGGAGAAGAGGAGGGCCAGCCAGGGCAGGCCGCACGCCCCTCCCCCCCAGTCCGAATAGGACAAGGAAGGGGGGGGCGCCCCCTTTCCTCTTTCTCCCTTCCTTTTCCAACAAGGCAAGAGGGGGGAGTCCTACTCCCGGCTGGAGTAGGACTCCTCCAGGCGCACCCCTTGGGCCGGCCGCACCTCCCCCTCTCCCTCCTTTATATACAGGGGCAAGGGGGCACCCCATGAAACACAAGTTGATCTTCGTGATCGTTCCTTAGCCGTGTGCGGTGCCCCCTTCCACCATATTCCACCTCGGTCATATCATAGCGGTGCTTAGGCGAAGCCCTGCGTCGGTAGAACATCATCACCGTCATCACGCCGTCGTGCTGACGAAACTCTCCCTCAACACTTTGCTGGATCGGAGCTCGAGGGACATCACCGAGTTGAACATGTGCAGAACTCGGAGGTGCCGTACGTTCGGTACTTGGATTGGTCGGATCAGGAAGACGTACGACTACTTCCTCTACGTAGACAACACTCTCCCCTCTCGTTGCTATGCATCACCATGATCTTGCATTTGCATAGGAATTTTTTTTGAAATTACTACGTTCCCCAACAGTGTCATCCGAGCCTAGGTTTTATGCGTTGATGTTATGCATGAGTAGAACACAAGTGAGTTGTGGGCGATATAAGTCATACTGCTTACCAGCATGTCATACTTTGGTTCGGCGGTATTGTTGGATGAAGCGGCCCGGACCGACATTACGTGTACGCTTACGCGACACTGGTTCTACCGACGTGCTTTGCACACAGGTGGCTGGCGGGTGTCAGTTTCTCCAACTTTAGTTGAACCAAGTGTGGCTACGCCCGGTCCTTGCGAAGGTTAAAACAGCACCAACTTGACAAACTATCATTGTGTTTTTGATGCGTAGGTAAGAACGGTTCTTGCTAAGCCCGTAGCAGCCACGTAAAACTTGCAACAACAAAGTAGAGGACGTCTAACTTGTTTTTGCAGGGCATGTTGTGATGTGATATGGTCAAGACATGATGCTAAATTTTATTGTATGAGATGATCATGTTTTGTAACCGAGTTATCGGCAACTGGCAGGAGCCATATGGTTGTCGCTTTATTGTATGCAATACAATCGCGCTGTAATGCTTTACTTTATCACTAAGCGGTAGCGATAGTCGTGGAAGCATAAGATTGGCGAGACGACAACGATGCTACGATGGAGATCAAGGTGTCGCGCCGATGACGATGGTGATCATGACGGTACTTCGGAGATGGAGATCACAAGTACAAGATGATGATGGCCATATCATATCACTTATATTGATTGCATGTGATGTTTATCTTTTATGCATCTTATCTTGCTTTGATTGACGGTAGCAATATAAGATGATCCCTCACTAAATTATCAAAGTATAAGTGTTCTCCCTGAGTATGCACCGTTGCGAAAGTTCTTCATGCTGAGACACCACGTGATGATCGAGTGTGATAGGCTCTACGTTCAAATACAACGGGTGCAAAACAGTTGCACACGCGGAATACTCAAGTTAAACTTGACGAGCCTAGCATATAACAGATATGGCCTGGAACACGGAGACCGAAAGGTCGAGCGTGAATCATATAGTAGATATGATCAACATATTGATGTTCACCATTGATACTACTCCATCTCATGTGATGATCGGACATGGTTTAGTTGATTTGGATCACGTGATCACTTAGAGGATTAGAGGGATATCTTTCTAAGTGGGACTTCTTAAGTAATATGATTAATTGAACTTAAATTTATCATGAACTTAGTACCTAATAGTATCTTGCTTGTCTATGTTTGATTGTAGATAGATGGCTCGGGCTGTTGTTCCGTTGAATTTTAATGCGTTCCTTGAGAAAGCAAAGTTGAAAGATGATGGTAGCAATTACACGGACTGGGTCTGTAACTTGAGGATTATCCTCATTGCTGCATAGAAGAATTACGTCCTGGAAGCACCGCTAAGTGCCAAGCCTGCTGCAGGAGCAACACCAGATGTTATGAACGTCTGGCAGAGCAAAGCTGATGACTACTCGATAGTTCAGTGTGCCATGCTTTACAGCTTAGAACCGGGTCTTCAACAACGTTTTGAACGTCATGGAGCATATGAGATGTTCCAAGAGTTGAAGTTAATATTTAAAGAAATGCTCGGATTGAGAGATATGAAGTCTCCAATAAGTTCTATAGCTGCAAGATGGAGGAGAATAGTTCTGTCAGTGAACATATAATCAAAATGTCTGGGTATCATAATCACTTGACTCAACTGGGGATTAATCTTCCTGTTGATAGTGTCATTGACAGAGTTCTTCAATCACTGCCACCAAGCTACAAAAGCTTCGTGATGAACTATAATATGCAAGGGATGAATAAGACTATTCATGTGCTCTTCGCGATGCTAAAAGCCGTGGAGGTAGAAATCAAGAAGGAGCATCAAGTGTTGATGGTCAATAAGACCACCAGTTTCAAGAAAAAGGGCGAAGGGAAGAAGAAAGGGAACTTCAAGAAGAACAGCAAACAAGTTGCTGCTCAGGAGAAGAAACCCAAGTCTGGACCTAAGCCTGAGACTGAGTGCTTCTACTACAAGCAGACTGGTCACTAGAAGCGGAACTGCCCCAAGTATTTGGCGGATAAGAAGGATGGCAAAGTGAACAAAGGTATATGTGATATACATGTTATTGATGTGTACCTTACTAATACTCGCAGTAGCACCTGGGTATTTGATACTGGTTCTGTTGCTAACATTTGCAACTCGAAACAGGGGCTACGGATTAAGCGAAGATTGGCTAAGGACGAGGTGACGATGCGCGTGGGAAATGGTTCCAAAGTCGATGTGATCGCGGTCGGCACGTTACCTCTACATCTACCTTCGGGATTAGTATTAGACCTAAATAATTGTTATTTGGTGCCAGTGTTGAGCATGAAGATTATATCTGGATCTTGTTTGATGCGAGACGGTTATTCATTTAAATCAGCGAATGATGGTTGTTCTATTTATATGGGTAATATCTTTTATGGTCATGCACCCTTGAAGAGTGGTCTATTTTTGATGAATCTCGATAGTAGTGATACACATATTCATAATGTTGAAATCAAAAGATGCAGAATTGATAATGATAGTGCAACTTATTTGTGGCACTGCCGTTTAGGTCATATCGGTGTAAAGCGCATGAAGAAACTCCATACTGATGGACTTTTGGAACCACTTGATTATGAATCACTTGGTACTTGCGAACCGTGCCTCATGGGTAAGATGACTAAAACGCCATTCTCCGGTACTATGGAGAGAGCAATGGATTTGTTGGAAATCATACATACAGATGTATGTGGTCCAATGAATGTTGAAGCTCGTGGCGGATATCGTTATTTTCTCACCTTCAAAGATGATTTAAGCAGATATGGGTATATCTACTTAATGAAACATAAGTCTGAAACATTTGAAAAGTTCAAAGAATTTCAGAGTGAAGTTGAAAATCATCGTAACAAGAAAATAAAGTTGCTATGATCTGATCGCGGAGGAGAATATTTGAGTTACGAGTTTGGTCTACATTTGAAACAATGCGGAATAGTTTCGCAACTCACGCCACCCGGAACACCATAGTGTAATGGTGTGTCCAAACGTCGTAATCGTACTTTATTAGATATGGTGCGATCTATGATGTCTCTTACTGATTTACCGCTATCGTTTCGGGGTTATGCTTTAGAGACGGCAGCATTCACGTTAAAAAGGACACCATCGAAATCCGTTGAGACGACGCCTTATGAACTATGGTTTGGCAAGAAACCAAAGTTGTCGTTTCTGAAAGTTTGGGGCTGCGATGCTTATGTGAAAAAGCTTCAACCTGATAAGCTCGTACCCAAATCGGAGAAATGTGTCTTCATAGGATACCCAAAGGAGAATGTTGGGTACACCTTCTATCACAGATCCGAAGGCAAAACTTTTGTTGCTAAATTCGGAGTTTTTCTAGAGAAGGAGTTTCTCTCGAAAGAAGTGAGTGGGAGAAAAGTAGAACTAGATGAGGTAACTGTACCTGCTCCCTTATTGGAAAGTAGTACATCACAGAAACCGGTTTCTGTGACACCTACACCAATTAGTGAGGAAGCTAATGATAATGATCATGAAACTTCAGATCAAGTTACTACCGAACCTCGTAGATCAACCAGAGTAAGATCCGCACCAGAGTGGTACGGTAATCCTGTTCTGGAAGTCATGCTACTAGATCATGATGAACCTACGAACTATGAAGAAGCGATGGTGAGCCCAGATTCCGCAAAATGGCTAGAAGCCATGAAATCTGAGATGGGATCCATGTATGAGAACAAAGTGTGGACTTTGGTTGACTTGCCCGTTGATCGGCAAGCAATTGAGAATAAATGGATCTTCAAGAAGAAGATTGACGCTGACGGTAATGTTACTGTCTACAAAGCTCGACTTGTTGTGAAAGGTTTTCGACAAGTTCAAGGGATTGACTACGATGAGACCTTCTCACCCGTAGTGATGCTTAAGTCTGTCCGAATCATGTTAGCAATTGCCGCATTTTATGATTATGAAATTTGGCAAATGGATGTCAAAACTGCATTCCTGAATGGATTTCTGGAAGAAGAGTTGTATATGATGCAACCAGAAGGTTTTGTCGACCAGAGGGAGCTAACAAAGTGTGCAAGCTCCAGCGATCCATTTATGGACTGGTGCAAGCCTCTCGGAGTTGGAATAAACGCTTTGATAGTGTGATCAAAGCATTTGGTTTTATACAGACTTTTGGAGAAGCCTGTATTTACAAGAAAGTGAGTGGGAGCTCTGTAGCATTTCTGATATTATATGTGGATGACATATTATTGATTGGAAATAATATAGAATTTCTAGATAGCATAAAGGGATACTTGAATAAGAGTTTTTCAATGAAAGACCTCGGTGAAGCTGCTTACATATTGGGCATTAAGATCTATAGAGATAGATCAAGATGCTTAATTGGACTTTCACAAAGCACATACCTTGACAAAGTTTTGAAGAAGTTCAAAATGGATCAAGCAAAGAAAGGGTTCTTGCCTGTGTTACAAGGTGTGAAGTTGAGTAAGACTCAATGTCCGACCACTGCAGAAGATAGAGAGAAAATGAAAGATGTTCCATATGCTTCAGCCATAGGCTCTATCATGTATGCAATGCTGTGTACCAGACCTGATGTGTGCCTTGCTATAAGTCTAGCAAGGAGGTACCAAAGTAATCCAGGAGTGGATCACTGGACAGCGGTCAAGAACATCCTGAAGTACCTGAAAAGAACTAAGGATATGTTTCTCGTATATGGAGGTGACAAAGAGCTCATCGTAAATGGTTACGTTGATGCAAGCTTTGACACTGATCCGGGCGATTCTAAATCGCAAACCAGATACGTGTTTACATTAAACAGTGGAGGTGTCAGTTGGTGCAGTTCTAAACAATGCGTCGTGGCGGGATCTACATGTGAAGCGGAGTACATAGCTGCTTCGGAAGCAGCAAATGAAGGAGTCTGGATGAAAGAGCTCATATCTGATCTAGGTGTCATACCTAGTGCATCGGGTACAATGAGAATCTTTTGTGACAATACTGGTGCAATTGCCTTCGCAAAGGAATCCAGATTTCACAAGAGAACCAAGCACATCAAGAGACGCTTCAATTCCATTCAGGATTTAGTCCAAGTGGGAGACATAGAAAATTGCAACATACATACGGATCTGAATGTTGCAGACCCGCTGACTAAGCCTCTTCCACGAGCAAAACATGATCAGCACCAAGGCTCCATGGGTGTTAGAATCATTACTGTGTAATCTAGATTATTGACTCTAGTGCAAGTGGGAGACTGAAGGAAATATGCCCTAGAGGCAATAATAAAGTTATTATTTATTTCCTTGTATCATGATAAATGTTTATTATTCATGCTAGAATTGTATTAACCGGAAACATAATACATGTGTGAATACATAGACAAACAGAGTGTCACTAGTATGCCTCTACTTGACTAGCTCGTTGATCAAAGATGGTTATGTTTCCTAACCATAGACATGAGTTGTTATTTGGTTAACGGGATCACACATTAGGAGAATGATGTGATTGACTTGACCCATTCCATTAGCTTAGCACTTGATCGTTTAGTTTGTTGCTATTGCTTTCTTCATAACTTATATATGTTCCTATGACTATGAGATTATGCAACTCCCGTTTACCGGAGGAACACTTTGTGTGCTACCAAACGTCACAACGTAACTGGGTGATTATAAAGCTGCTCTACAGGTGTCTCCAAAGGTATTTGTTGGGTTGGCGTATTTCGAGATTAGGATTTGCCACTTCGATTGTCGGAGAGGTATCTCTGGGCCCTCTCGGTAATGCACATCACTCAAGCCTTGCAAGCATTGCAACTAATAAGTTAGTTGCGGGATGATGTATTACGAAACGAGTAAAGAGACTTGCCGGTAACAAGATTGAACTAGGTATTGAGATACCGACGATCGAATCTCGGGAAAATAACATACCGATGACAAAAGGAACAATGTATATTGTTATGCGGTCTGACCGATAAAGATCTTCGTAGAATATGTAGGAGCCAATATGAGCATCCAGGTTCTGCTATTGGTTATTGACCGGAGACGTGTCTCGGTCATGTCTACATAGTTCTCGAACCCGTAGGGTCCGCACGCTTAAAGTTCGGTGACGATCATAATTAGGGTTTTTGTGTTTTGATGTACCGAAGGTTGTTCGGTGTCCCAGATGTGATGACGGACATGACGAGGAGTCTCGAAATGGTCAAGACATAAAGATTGATATATTGGAAGCCTATATTGGATATCTGAAACGTTCCGGGTGAAATTGGGATTTTACCGGAATACCGGGGGGTTACCAGAACCAACCCCCCACCTCCACCCCGGGGTTATTGGGCCTACATGGGTCCTAAGGGAGAAGAGGAGGGTCGGCCAAGGCAGGCCGCGTGACCCTCCTCCCCCTAGTCCGAATAGGACAAGGAAGGGGGGGGGGCGCCGCCCTCCTTTCCTCTTTCTCCCTTCCCCCTTCCTTTTCCAACAAGGCAAGAGGGGGGAGTCCTACTCCCGGTGGGAGTAGGACTCCTCCAGGCGCACCCCTTGGGCCGACCGCACCCCCCCTCTCCCTCCTTTATATACTGGGGCAAGGGGGCACCCCATGACACACAAGTTGATCTTCGTGATCGTTCCTTAGCTGTGTGCAGTGCCCCCTTCCTCCATATTCCACCTCGGTCATATCGTAGTGGTGCTTAGGCGAAGCCCTGCGTCGGTAGAACATCATCACCGTCATCACGCCGTCGTGCTGACGAAACTCTCCCTCAACACTTTGCTGGATCGGAGCTCGAGGGACGTCACCGAGTTGAACGTGTGCATAAATCAGAGGTGCCGTACGTTCAGTACTTGGATCGGTCGGATCGGGAAGACGTACGACTACTTCCTCTACATTGTGTCAACGCTTCCATTGCTGGTCTACGAGGGTACGTAGACAACACTCTCCCCACTCGTTGCTATGCATCACCATGATCTTGCGTGTGCGTAGGAATTATTTTTGAAATTACTACGTTCCCCAACAGTCATAGCATTTATTCTGTTCATTACTCGCCTGTGTTACATTGCCAGCATATTCCATGTGCTGACCCATTTTCGGGCTGCAACGTATCATGTTGCAGACTTTTCAGACGAGGAGTAAAACATGATAGGCCGTTTGTCATGCACTCAGCTATGCCGTTGGAGTTGATGGACTCACTTTATCTGCCAAGCCTTCCGCTGTTATCGTATTAGATGGCCTTAAGCCATATTTATTGTAATAAGTTCTCTCCTGAGACATTCGATGTAATAAGTGTGTGATTGCCACTCTGTTATAAATCCTTCGAGTACTGTGTGTGTCAGCATTACCGATCCAGGGATGACACTGAAGCACAGAGACTTGACCGTTTGAGGTCGGGTCGCTACTTGTTTCCTAACCATAGACATGAGTTGTCATTTGATTAATGGGATCACATCATTAGAGACTGATGTGATTGACTTGAGCCATTCGTTAGCTTAGCACGATGATCGTTTAGTTTGTTGCTATTGCTTTCTCCATAACTTATACATGTTCCTATGACTTGAGATCATGCAACTCCCGAATACCAGAGGAACAGTTTGTGTGCTACCAAACATCACAACGTAACTGGGTGATTATAAAGCTGCTCTACATGTGTCTTCGATGGTGTTTGTTGAGTTGGCATAGATCGAGATTAGGATTTGTCACTTCGATTGTCGGAGAGGTATCTATGGGCCCTCTCGGTAATGCACATCACTATAAGCCTTGCAAGCAATGTGACTAATGAGTTAGTTGTGGGATGATGCATTACGGAACGAGTAAAGAGACTTGCCGGTAACGAGATTGAACTAGGTATTGAGATACCGACAATCGACTCTCGGGCAAGTAACATACCGATGACAAAGGGAACAACGTATGTTGTTATGCGGTTTGACCGATAAAGATCTTCATAGAATATGTCGAAGCCAATATGAGCATCCAGGTTCTGCTATTGGTTATTGACCGGAGACATGTCTCGGTCATGTCTACATAGTTCTCGAACCCGTAGGGTCCGCACGCTTAACGTTCGGTGACGATCGGTATTACGAGTTTATGTGTTTTTATGTACCGAAGATAGTTTGGAGTCCCGGATATGATCACGCACATGACGAGGAGTCTCAAAATGGTCGAGACATAAAGATTGATATATTGGACGACTATATTCGGACACCGGATGAGTTCCGGGGGTCACCGGATATTTATTGGAGTGCCGGAGGGATTATCGAAACCCCCAGGGGAACTAATGGGCCAACATGGGCCTTGTGGGATAGAGAGGAGAGGGCCTAGGGCTGCCCCCCCCCTTGGGAGGGGGGGTGGCGCCCCCTCTTTCCTCCCTCTCTCCCTCTCCTTCCTTCCCCCCTTCCCCCTTCCTAGTTGTAATAGGAAAAGAAGAGTCCTACTCCTACTAGGAGGAGGACTCCCCCTCTCCTTGGCGCGCCCTAAGGCCGGCCGGCCTCCCCCTTGCTCCTTTATATATAGGGGCATGGGTGCACCCTAGAACACACAAGTTGATTGTTTTCCAGCCGTGTGTGGTGCCCCCCTCCACCATAATCCACCTCGGTCATATCCTAACGGTGCTTAGGGGAAGCCTTGTTCCGGTAGCATCATCATCACCGTCATCACGCCGTCGTGCTGACGAAGCTCTCCCTCGAAGCTCTACTAGATTGTGAGTTCGTGGGACGTCATCGAGCCGAACGTGTGCAGATCGCGGAGGTGTCGTACTTTCGGTGCTAGGATCGGTCGATCGCGAAGACGTACAACTACATCAACCGTGTTGTCATAACACTTCCGCTTACGGTCTATGAGGGTACGTAGACAACACTCTTCCCTCTCGTTGCTATGCATCACCATGATCTTGAAGGAAATATGCCCTAGAGGCAATAATAAAGTTATTATTTATTTCCTTATATCATGATAAATGTTTATTATTCATGCTAGAATTGTATTAACCAGAAACATGATACATGTGTGAATACATAGACAAACAGAGTGTCACTAGTATGCCTCTACTTGACTAGCTCGTTGATCAAACATGGTTATGTTTCCTAGCCATAGACATGAGTTTTCATTTGATTAACGGGATCACATCATTAGGAGAATGATGTGATTGACTTGACCCATTTCGTTAGCTTAGCACTTGATCGTTTAGTATGTTGCTATTGCTTTCTTCATGACTTATACATGTTCCTATGACTATGAGATTATGCAACTCCCGTTTACCAGAGGAACACTTTGTGTGCTACCAAACGTCACAACGTAACTGGGTGATTATAAAGGTGCTCTACAGGTGTCTCCAAAGGTACTTTTTGGGTTGGCATATTTTGAGATTAGGATTTGTCACTCCGATTATCGGAGAGGTATCTCTGGGCCCACTCGGTAATGCACATCATTATAAGCCTTGCAAGCGTTGTAACTAATAAGTTAGTTGCGGGATGATGTATTACAGAACGAGTAAAGAGACTTGCCGGTAACGATATTGAACTAGGTATTGAGATACCGACGATCGAATCTCGGGCAAGTAACATACCGATGACAAAGGTAACAACGTATGTTGTTATGCGGTTTGACCGATAAACATATTCGTAGAATATGTAGGAGCCAATATGAGCATCCAGGTTCCGCTATTGGCTATTGACCGGAGACATGTCTTGGTCATGTCTACATAGTTCTCGAACCCGTAGGGTCCGCACGCTTAAAGTTAGATGATGATTGGTATTATGAGTTTTGTGTTTTTATGTACCGAAGGTAGTTCGGAGTCCCGGATGTGATCACGTACATGATGAGGGGTCTCGAAATGGTCGAGACATTAAGATTGATATATTGGAATGTTATATTCGGACACCGGATGAGTTCCAGGGGTTATCGAATAAATACCGGAGAAACCGGGAGGTTACCGGAACCTCTCGGGGGGTTATTGGGCCTCATGGGCCCAAGTGGTGGAAGATGAGAGGCAGCCAGGTAGGGGCGCGCGGCCCTCCTAGCCCAAACCGAATTGGACCAGGGGGCCGGCCCCCCTGTAACGCCCCGAGACCGATGTGCCAGGTGTCCTCCAGTTATTCACTGTTGTTGCCTTGTCATTTGCTTATGTGTCATGCATTTCTTATCATGTCATAATGTGCATTTCATTTGCATACGTGTTCGTCTCATGCATCCGAGCATTTTCCCCGTTGTCCGTTTTGCATTCCGGCGCTCCTATGTCCTCCGGTGTCCCTTTCTATCTCTTTTCGTATGCGGGTGATAAACGTTCTCGGATTGGACCGAGACTTGTCATGTGGCCTTGGTTTACTACCGGTAGACCGCCTACCAAGTTTTGTACCATTTGGACTTTGTTTGATACTCCAACGGTTAACCGACGAACCGAAAAGGCCTCGTGTGTGTTGCAGCCCAACACCCCTCCCAAAGTGGCCCAAAACCCACCAAAACCCCCTCCATCCTCTCGGTCGTTCGATCACGATCTCGTGGCCGAAAACCGCACCCCATTTGGACTCTCCTAGCTCCCTCTACCTATAAATATGTGGCTCTCCCCGATTTTTCGCGCAGTCCAAACCCTAATCCTCTTCCCCTCTCACGCGCCGGACATGTCCGTCCTGGGCGGACGAAACCGCGCCGCCGCCCCGGGCGAAAATCCGCGCCCACCACGTCGCCTCCACCGCGTCCCACCGCCGCAGCCCACGGCCGGCCCGCCCGAGCCGCGCACGGGCCCAAGCCGCCAGATCCACGCCGCCGCCTGGCCGTTCGTCACCTTCCTCGCGTGTCTGCGGACCTCGCCGGACCCGGCGATCGCCGGAGAGCTCCGCCACCGGAGCTTCGCCGGCGCGCCTCCCGCTCTTCTCGCCGGAGCTCTGCCCCGCGCCGCCATCTCCTTCGCCACCGCATGCGCCATCTTCGCCGTCCTCGCGCTCGTAGCCGCGCCTCTTGCCGTCGCCGGATCCACCGCGCGCCGCCGCCTCGGTTACCGCGCGTCGCCGCCTCGGCCTCCGGCGACCTCGCCGCCGTCAGCCGCCGCCCTGCCCCAGATCCGATCGGGTGGGATGAGATCCACCCGGTCCCGAACCAAACGCGCCCCGCCGTCCTGCTCCGCTCGGTCCCGGGATCTCCCCATCCAATTTCCACGAGGTCTAATTTTTCTCTAAGTCCCAGATTTGCATACTTTTCATGCCATATCCATCATGTCATAACTTCCTCATCGTTGCTCCGATTCGTGCGTGTAGCATATGAAAATGTTCGTCTCGACAAGTACATCATTCCATCTCATTGCGCCATTTTCATTTGAGCTCATCTTGATGCCCGAAATGCTGTTGGAAGAGGGCTATGTGATGATAGTTTCAGATCTGTTTCAGCAAATGCAGTTTTGTCATTTTTGCCATGATTAATGTGTGCATGCTATGATCCTGAGCTCTACATGTGTTTTGAAGAATGCCCTGCCATCTTTACAGGGGTGTATGCCATGTATTTTTGTGATCTTTGTGGTGACTAGCACAAGCATGCAAAGTAGCTTACTCAATGATGCTGATTTCAGGGACTTAGAATTTCACTAAGTCCTTGCCCTGTCATTATTTTTATGCCATATGTTCATGTTGTTTCCTAGTGATCCGTGCCTCTTTTGAGCATGATCAGTAAGGGTGTTTTGTAGATATTGTGGTGCTCTATCCATCCGTGTCTTTGTTTGCAATTATGGAGCACCCTAGTTTGACTCAATTGAGCTCTACTTTTGCTATAAAATATTCCTGGCAGATTGTTAACATGTTTAGCGATTTTGCCGAGCTTGTTGTAGTTGATCCGTGCATGCTATGTTATTGTTCTTGCCATGTCTAGCTTCTATGCCATGTCTATTTGCTGGGTGTATGCTTAGTTTGTCATGAAATGCCTCGTAGTGAGTGCATCGAGCTCGTAAACATGCCTACTTGATAACTGTTTTGCCATGCTCTAGTTTTTCACTAAGTCTGAATCTGTTAACGATAATTGCTATGTTCATGTGCTTGCAATTGTATTTTCTGATCCCTTTTGGCTCATGGTCACTAAGGGACTTTTTTTATATGCTTTGAGTAGCTTCATGTCATGCCTTGCTTTGCCATGATATGTTCCTGTAGCATGTAGTTTTCATGCTCTAAAGATTGCTTCCTGATGATAAATTCCTGACTTGTTGTTAATTTCACTAAGTCTGTAACCTGTTATCGTTTGCACTTTTGTCATGCTTGTTTGAACCTGCTATTGAGTGAATTAGCCGTAGCTCTGTTGTAAGTGCATCTAGTGCCACCCCTAGTTGGTTTTGGAGTATTGACGAAAAACCTAGTTGAGGGACTAATGTGTTTGTGAGAATTGCAGGATAACACAGGTAGAAGTCCCTCATTGATTCGGTTTTCCCACCAGAGATGACCCCTAAAAATGTAAGAAGACATTGAAGTCAAAGGTGGTATGTGAAGACATTCACATTGAAGACTATGACAAGAGAAGACATCTCATGAAGACTATGACAAGAGAAGACATCTCATGAAGACTATGGAGCGCGAAGACTTAGTTCTTTCGTCGTTCTTTTTCTTCTTTGTTGAGTCATAGGAACCACCGTACTGTTAAGTGGGGTCCAAGAGAACCAGTCAGAATGACTGAAGTGATGCTTAACCAAAATCCTATGTCTTCGAGTGAAGACTATGAGAGCAAATCTTGTCCAGAGTTGGATAAGTCAGCTTTGCTTGTAGCCCAAGTAAAGTTGCCGTGTGTGTTTGAAATCTGACCGTTGGAACACGTGTCAGTTCCTTAGTGATCCAGGGTCATTTTGGACAAATTAGGTCGGGTTGCCTAGTGGCTATAAATAGCCCACCCCCCTACAACCATAAACGGTTGGCTGCTCAGAGTTAGAGTACGACTTTTGTCGTTTGAGAGCAACCCACTTCGAAGCCTTTGAGAGAGAATTCCTTGCGAGGATAAAGCCCTAAACACCCAGAGCCAAAGAGTGTTAGGCATCACTTAAGTCTTCCTGTCTGTGTGATCTGAAGACTTATTACACTTGAGGACTGTGAATCCTCCAGCCGGTTAGGCGTCGCGTTCTGAGCATCCAAGAGTCATTGTGGATCGCCGGTGAACGAAGTCTGTGAAGGTTTGGAAGTCTACCTTGAAGACTTACCAGAGTGATTGGGCGAGGACTGGGTGTCCTTACCTCAAGGGGAATAAGGTGAAGACAAGGCCTTCTGAATTGAATCTCAGCCTCCCCAACCAGACGTACAGTTGTCACAGCAACTGGAACTGGTCCAACAAATCATTGTCTTCAACGAGTCACTGGTTTCATCCTTCCCTTCCCTTTACTTACTGTTGGTCCTTGTGAAGTCATTGTATGATTGCTTTATCTTTTGTCTTCATTGAGTGACTTCTTGTTCTGATTGGCTTCACAATATCTTTCTACCTGATCTTTACTGCCTAGCTGCTATCAGTCATTGTGCTTTCACTTCATTGAATACTTGACTATGGCTTGCCTAGTGTACTCTACCTTCCTCTGCATGGTAATAGGTTTATTTCTATCATTTGTCTTCGAAACTTCCATGTTTTGAAGACTTTCATAAAAATCGCCTATTCACCCCCCTCTAGTCGATCACTAGCACTTTCAATTGGTATCAAAGCAAGGTACTCCCTTGTTCTGTGTGATTCGGTTTAACCACCTAGAGTTTTAGCTATGTCGACTGCAGGGATAATCAAAGTCTCCGCTGCATGCCCTGTCTTTGATGGAACTGAATATCCCTACTGGAAGAATAAGATGCGCATGCATCTTGAAGCCATTGATGTCGACCTATGGTATGTCGTCAAGAATGGCGTCCCCAAGGCTGGTGAAGGTGTCACCGCTGCTGATGTCAAGAAGTTCGTTCAACTGGACTCCACTGCCAAGAACATCATCTGTGGTCATCTGACCAAAGGACAGTATGGCCGCGTGAGTGCTTTGGAAACATCTAAGCTAGTCTGGGACTGACTCTCCAAGGTCAATGAAGGCGTCGCAACCCAGAGAGATCAGAGAATCAGTGTCCTTCGCAACCTCTTCAACCGCTTCAAGAGAAATGACAATGAGAATGTCCAGCTCACGTTTGATCGACTCACTGACATCACAAATGAGCTTCAAGCTCTCGGCGCCACTGAGATCACCAAGCATGAAGTCATCAAGACACTCCTGAGATCACTTGACAGCTCGTTTGACACCCTAGCCCCGATGATTCAAGAACGTCCTGATTTCAAGACACTCGATCCGTCTGACATACTTGAGAGGCTCAACACACACGAGTTTCAGCTTTCTGAGAAAAGAGACATCTACGGTCCCAACTATGGGCGAACTCGTGCCTTGAAGGCAAAAGTTGTCTCCTCATCTGAAGAATAATCTGACAGCAGTTCTAATGATCCTGAAGACATTGGAAAGGAGCTTGCTATGCTTGTGAAGAAGTTCCAAAAATTCACCAAGAAGAAAGGCTTCAGAAAGTCTTCACGATCAAGCTCAAGGAATGATGAAGCTTCTGCTCCTGACTACAAGAAGAGAACATGCCACAAGTGCAAGAAACCTGGCCACTACATCTCTGAGTGTCCGCAGTGGGACAATGAGAACAACAACAAGAAGAGCAAGGAGTATTACACTGACGACAAGAAGAAGAAGAAATACTCAAAGTCTTCTTCCAAGTCTTCCTCAAAGTCTTCATCACACAAGAAGAGCTCATCTGGCAAGGCACGTGCGTTTATTGGCAAGGAAATGGATTCAGAGGAGGAGTCCGCTTCTGAGGAGGCGGAGGTGGAGTCTGAGGAGGAGTCCGATTCTGGCGTTGTGAGTCTGGCTACAGCATACGTTGCCAAGTCTATCTTCAACACTGAAGACAATGACTCCATCACCGACACCGATGCAAATGACAAGGACTACTCCGCTCCTACCTACTGCTTCATGGCACGCGGTGGCAAGGTAAACACACGCACTACTCACTATCAAACATCTAGTGAAGATGACTCTGATTGTGGTTCCAAACCCAGCTACAAAACTCTTGCTAAAATTGCAACTGAACAACAGAAAGCTATGGAACATATTCAAAAACTGTTAGACAAAAGCGATGATCTGTTAGACGCGGAAATGACTCGATCTCAGTCCTTAATTGAAGACATAAAAAATCTTCACATTAAGTATGAGGAACTTGAAAGTCGTCATGAAACGCTCTCAACAACTCATGAAAAGCTTTCCTATGATTATCTTCAAAGGAAGCAAGATCTTGAGAAATTGAGAGCGGCTCATGAAGATCTTCAAAAGGAAAACGAGTCACTTCGCGCCGAACAGATCAGTTCAGCTCAGGAAGGATTTGAACCACCATGTCTTAAATGCCTTGAGCGTGATAACGCTACTTCTGTTGTTGAATGTTCTACTGCTGCTACTGTTGCAATATCTTCAACTATTGATGTGGTAACTAACCCCTCTGCTGAGGATACCACTGCTATTGCTGATGAGAATGCTAGGTTGAAGACATTGCTTGAAACAGGGATGTACAAAAGTCTTAAAGGGCATCAGACACTATGTGATGTCCTCAAAAGGCAGATCCTGAACCGAAAACCTAGGAAAGAGGGTGTTGGGTTCGAAAGGAAAATGAATGCTGATGGCTCTTACTGGAAACCTGAGCAGTACCCCAAAACCACACGAGTTGCTGCAAAGGAACCTTCAGCGGATCCATCCACCATATCTGGCTTCACTTGTGCTAATCCCATTGTTATTTATGAATCCTTTGATGCAAACTATAGACTGTTTAAGAATCAGAACGGTGAAGTGTTTGCCAGGTATATTGGAACTAACTGTAGGAATGGACTGCCTATGAAGAAGGTCTGGGTGCCGAAAAGGTGTTTGGAGAATCTTCCTGTGAATGTCGTCATGACACCACAGGTGAAGAAGACAAACCCCACACCACAGGCTTCATACGGTCCAAAGGCTTCATACAGACAGAGGACTCACCTGAGTCGCACTAACGCAAATGTTTTGTAGGGAAACCATACTCAGGCCTGTGAATATGAGCGCGTTGCATCAAACCGCCATGTTCATAAGACCAAGAACTATTCTTCTTATTCTTATGAGTACTAGTGTCCACCTGCAAGACTTTTTGCTAGGGCTCCAAAGCCAAAGTTCTCAGATGCTGCACTTAGACTCATTGCTTCGAAGCCACCCTTGAAGATGTGGGTGGCTAAGAAAGCTTAACTCTCTTTTGCAGGGAAAGGTCTCCAGCCGAAAACCAAAATTGTCTGACGCTATTTCTGGGGACCTTAAACATCTGGTAGGGCGCAAGATCAAATGCCCAAATGGTCTTACTATGTACTTTGTTCCTGAGTCGCTTGCTACTTGCCCTATCAGTCCTAATCTCGATCTAAGCTTTCATAATCCACTGGTTCGTCAAATGTTTTTGCTGCACAATTCTCTTCGTGAAGCCTATCCCCCTAACTGCACTATAGGGTACGACACCAGCTGCTTCAGAATGGATTATTGATAGTGGGTGTACCAATCACATGACTGGCAAGCGAAGCCTTCTTATGGACTCAACACTACGTCCATCTGACAAAAGTCACATCACATTTGCTGACACTGGTAAAAGTAAGGTATTGGGTCTAGGTAGAGTTGCAATCTCAAAGGATCAACACATGGATAAAGTCATGCTTGTTGAATCCCTTGGTTTCAACTTAATGTCTGTCTCAATGCTTTGCGATTTAAACATGATTGTGATGTTTGGAAAATATTGTTGCCTTGTTCTAATGGAATCTGACAAGTCTCTAGCGTTTGAAGGGTATCAGAAAGATGATTTGTACATGGTAGATTTCTCAGCAGGACCACAACTTGCCGTATGTCTTCTAGCAAAAGCTTCTGAATGTTGGCTCTGGCATCGGAGGCTAGGGCATGCTGGCATGAGGAACCTCCACACCCTTGCAAGGAAGAAGCATGTCATAGGCATCGAGGGCGTCAAGTTCAAGGAGGATCACTTATGCGGTGCCTGTGAAGCAGGAAAGATGACGAGGGCCAAGCATCCCTCGAAGACAATCATGACAACGACTCAACCCTTCGAACTGCTCCACATGGATCTTTTCGGTCCCACTCATTACTCAACTCTTACTACTACTGCTTATCTCTATGGCTTTGTCATTGTTGATGATTATTCAAGATATACTTTGGTGCATATAATCCTCTACAAGACTGAAGTGCATGATGTCTTCAGACGCTTCGCCAATCGAGCCATGAACAACTATGGCGTCAAGATCAAGCACATCAGAAGTGACAATGGCACTGAATTCAAGAACACTGGTCTAGACACTTATCTTGATACTTTGGGCATCACACATGAATTCTCAGCTCCGTACATGAAAGTGCGTTATATCGACTAGAGGGGGGGTGAATAGGCGATTTTTATGAAAGTCTTCAAAACGTGGAAGTTTCGAAGACAAACGATAGAAATAAACCTATTACCATGCAGCGGAAGGTAGACTACACTAGGCAAACCATAGTCAAGTATTCAATGGAGTGAGAGCACAATGACTAATAGTAGCAATGTAGTAAGGATCAGGTAGGAAGATATTATGAAGGCAAACAGAACACGCAGTCACTCAATGAAGACAAAAGATAGTGCAAACATACAATGACTTCACAAGGAGTAACAGTAAGTAAAGGGAAGGGAAGGATGAAACCAGTGACTCGTTGAAGACAATGATTTGTTGAACCAGTTCCAGTTGCTGTGACAACTGTACGTCTGGTTAGGGCGGCTAGGTATTTAAACCTGAGGACACACAGTCCCGGACACCCAGTCCTGAACACGCAGCTCGGGACACCCAGTCCTCACCGTATTCCCCTTGAGCTAAGGTCACACAGACCTCACCCAATCACTCTGGTAAGTCTTCAAGGTAGACTCCCAAACCTTCACAGACTTCGTTCACCGGCGATCCACAATGTCTCTTGGATGCTCAGAACGCGACGCCTAACCGGTTGGAGGATTCACAGTCCTCAAGTGTAATAAGTCTTCAGATCACACAGACAAGGAGACTTAAGTGATGCCTAATTCTCTTTGGCTCTGGGTGGTTAGGGCTTTATCCTCGCAAGGAATTCTCTCTCAAAGGCTTCAAGGTGGGTTGCTCTCAAACGACAAAAGCCGTACTCTAACTCTGAGCGGCCAACCGTTTATGGTTGTAGGGGGTGGGCTATTTATAGCCACTAGGCAACCCGACCTGATTTGTCCGAAATGACCCTGGGTCACTAAGGAACTGACACGTGTTCCAACGGTTAGATTTCAAACTCACACGACAACTTTACTTGGGCTACAAGCAAAGCTGACTTGTCTGACTCTGGACAAGATTCGCTCTCATAGTCTTCACTCGAAGACATAGGTTTTGGTTAAGCATCACTTCAGTCATTCTGACTGGTTCTCTTGGACCCCACTTAACAGTATGGTGGTTCCTATGACTCAATCAAAGAAGAAAAAGAACTACGAAAGATCTAAGTCTTCGAGCTCCATAGGCTTCATGCGATGTCTTCTCTTGTCATAGTCTTCAATGTAAATATCTTCATATACCACCTTTGACATCAATGTATTCATACATTTTTAGGGGTCATCTCTGGTAGGAAAACCGAATCAATGAGGGACTTCTACCTGTGTTATCCTACAATTAGTCCCTCAACTAGGTTTGTCGTCAATACTCCAAAACCAACTAGGGGTGGCACTAGATGCACTTACAATCTCCCCCTTTTTGGTGATTGATGACAAACTAGTTGAAGTTTTCAACGGGGAGTATAATATGTGAAATTGTAAGGATAAGGAATTGTCTTCATAAGTTGCAAGGGCTCCCCCTAAAGATGTGCATATAAGTAATTTGCTTTTGGAATGCAAATGCACATGGCAGGTTGTGCTTGTGGAGATCCTCTTCAACTTATGATGACAATCCACTATGCATGTGAAGGTATGTGAAGATAATGACATGCATAATGGAAAATGGACGTCTGCAAAATGATCTAAGTGCGGAATTTATCGTCGCACATCGCATCACAAGGTGGAAAATAAGTAGCAGACGACCATCGAGTTTAAGTGTTACAACTCAAAGAACCAACTGTATCAAAGCAAACGAGAGTTGTAAACACGAAGCAAAAAGTATAAAGCACCCGCCCATATGGACCCGCTTGAAGACTATCAAACTCATATGCTTCTCCCCCTTTTGTCAGTAAGGACCAAAAAGGTTTGAAGACATAGAGCATCTACTCGTTCCCATGAAGAGTAGGTGAAGCAGCAGGGTCGTCGGTGGTGTTCGGCGGTGCAGAAGAACTTGGAGAAGTGTCGAAGCATGCTGAAGGAGGTGGCGGTGAAGTAGCATCGTCTTCATCCTCGATCACTCTGGCATTCACAGTTGCAGCAGAGGAAGAGAACTCAGAGTCTTCAAGATATGGAGTTCGTCGCAGCACTGCCCTTCGAGGAGGTGTGGAGTCAAACTTGAAGCGTTCATAGAAGCCATCCTCTTGAAGATCATCTTCAGAACACATCAGCGTCAGCCCTTTCCATGTGCGTCAAGAGGTTTCATGGGCAACAAAGGCATTCTTGGTGGCAAGATTGCGAATGCGATTAACATCCACCAAGAGGCTTTGCATTTGACGCTTCAGCCAGTCATGATGCCTATCCTGTTTCTGATGAAGAGCTACAAGAAGCTCTCGGTCATTGAGAACACGAGTGCGCTTCTTGGGTCGTTGGGCAATTGTGCTATTAGTGGCTTCAGTGAGAGCAGGATGCGGTGCACGTGTAGTGCCAGCCAAAGGATACACACGAATGACTGCTTCAACTCCTTCACTGTTCTGAGAAAAACTTTGATGCTCCGCATTCTGAAGACTTAGAGGTTCCTTGGCAAGCTCAGGATAAATGGCTTCAACGGACATATCCACATCAGGCAGAAAAATTCGATGATTGCGAGCAGACGGCTGATATGAGATAGCGGAGTGGAGTTTGATCAGCCGCACTATCCATGGAGCGTAGAACTTCAAGCCAAAAAGATCAGAGCCTGATGCAGCAAGTTGGCGGATGAAGAAGTCCTGTGCATTGAAGCATTTTCCATGAAGAATATAGAAGACCAAAGTCTTCATTGCACCTTCCAGCTTGGCATGTGGAGAATGTCCTTTGATGAGCCAGAGAGTTCGCCTTATGATGTGATAAATAGTCCTTGGCAGATACTCAAGGTCTTCAACGAAGAACTCCTTGGGATATGCAGCATCTTGGGGCAATGGCTTCATCATACTGAGCATCTGACTCATATTAGGTTCAGGCTTCTGAGAGATGCTCTCTATAGCTTCACTGTGAAGTTGACAGCCAGATTCGTAGAGATCGCCAGGAGTGGGTAGACCAGTGATCTCAATGATATCGAAGACTTTGGCTTCGTGATGAACATTTCCTGTTATCCACTCCAGGACCCAAGTCTTCGGATCTCTGTTGTACCCACGGATGTGAAGTTTGGCATAGAATTGGAGCAACAACTCTTCATTCCAATGCTCTTGGTCGGTGACGAACGGCAGCAATCCAACCTCTTTGAAGCAATCCAGAGCTTCTTCCAGACAGGGCAGACCAGCTATTGCTTCAATGTCAAGTCACTTATGTGGGAAGATGCGACCTTGATTGTATAGAATGCAGGAGTAATAGCTTCGCTGTGGATAGCTCCAGAGCCGATCAGATGATATTCTTTCCCTTGAGTAGGGGTTCCTGGAGCTATTGAAGAAAGTGTTGTCTGCTTTGAAGCCATTGATATTGAAGGATCCAGGCGCTGATGCAGGACCTGGAAACCTGGGCAATCTTGGGATTGGCTTCTGTACCTGAGGCTTGTGCTCAACATGATAGTCGAACTGAGGACCAGCAGCAGGCGCAGGAACAGAAGCAGTGGGATCAATGGCTTCGCTGACTTCTGGTGCTTGGGTTGGTGAAGGCTCCACATTAGCTTCAGCCATGACAGCATCATTGGCTTCATTGGTGTTAGTGGTGGCAGCCTCGAGATTCTCAACCTCCACTTGACGAGTTGGAGGGTCGGTCACAGTCACGTTCTCCTCGAGAACAGCTTCTCGGTGAGACGGGGGTGTAGCAGCGCTTGGTGTTTCTTCTTCATCGGCTGATGCAGCCGGAATGTCTTCAGCAGCTTTAGCTTCAGACTCAGAGACTGGAGGCCTTGGTCCTTTGCAAAGCCTGCGTAACGCTGACGACGCTTGTGGAGTTGGAGTTGGCTGGGCCTTAATGTCCTCTTCCTCTTGTGCTTGTGGGCGATCAGCCCATGATGCATCCTGAGCGATTGGCGTCAGAGGGCGGCCAATGCTAATGAGTTCGCTGTGCGTTAGCACATGCGATGATACCTGTTGGTGCTCGAGCTGAGGAAGAACTGCATCATCTTCAACATGGTCATGATGACCAATGTCTTCAGCAGCGATGGGATCAGCTGCTGGAAAGTCTTCAACTTCATGAGCCTCTGTGAAAGCGGGCTCATGGACAGTCAGTTGACAGTCTTGAGGTTCATCGTCAGGGCGAACCATGGAGATGGGTTCAACAATCAAGGGCTCTGTGGGAGCAGCCCATTCCTTCTTCGTCTTCCGCTTCTTCTTGGAGGGAGCAGCATCAGAGGCTTCTGGATATTTTCTCTTTCTGGCTTCAGCCTCAGCAGTCCTCGTCTTCTTCAGTTCTGAAGCAGTAGACCTGGCTTTTGGCTTCGAGCCAGTCATGCTAGTTGGGAAGACAATGGGAACTGCTTCCTGCCTTGGTGCGTCGGGTTCAGCCATAGCGGGCTTCTTCTTCTTCTTTGCAGCCATCCTGGGGTCGATGCCAGGACGCCCAAGGGCCTTGCGCTTCTTAGCCTCATTGTAGGCTTGCACACACTTGTCAGCCAGGCTCTTCATGCGCTCACGAGAGCCTTGAGCTTCTTCACGCTTCTTGAGAAAGGCTTCTTTAAGCTCGTGCAGCATGAGCTTGAAGTTCTTGACCTCTTGTACACTAAGCTTGGCCATATGCTTCTTGAACTGAGCCTTTTCATAGTCAATCTTTTGCTTCAGTTCGACGATGCACTGAGCAAGAGCTAGCTCTGAAGCAATGGCGCCATGGAAGGCGACACTGAGACCAATGGGAAGTTACAGGTCTTCGAAGCTGAGGTTGGGCGTTTCAAACCACTCATCAATGAAGTCGTGGATGATTGCCACGTCAAAAAAGGCAAATTGTTGAAGATTTCTGCTTCTTCTTTGCTCTTGATCAGCTGCTCAAGAGCGTCATCTGCAAGATCTTCATCACTGGACAGATCAATGACATTGTTGCGCAGAACAGCAGCAGCTGTCAGTCCTTGGCCGGTGTGTGGTAGAGGCATCTTGACTTTCTGGGCTTGGAGATGCGTGATAAATCTTCAGACTGCACACTATCTTCAGGAGGTGCAGTGGCCAATGGCTTCGCTCGGGAGATTTTTGGTGCTGAGGCAGGCTTTGAAGCTTTTGGCTACTTTGGTTTCTTTGGCTTCGGCGCTGCAGGCACTTCATCTGATTCAGCGTCATCTGCAGGCTCATTCATGGCTGTCCCTTGAACCAAGATATGGGTGATGAGACCTTCAAGGTTGTAGAAAGGAACGACGACATTGGGTTCTACATCTCGTGTGCCGTCAGCCCTTGGAGCAGAAGGACTAGGGTTGAAGTCTAGTCCCAATGACTTCTTGTTCTGCTTTGCTGAGTTCTGGGCAAACTGGAAGTTGCACTTGAACAGAATATCGTCACGACACCATAGTAGTGACGATGAGTGTGCATCTGCAGGCTGTGGCCCACGGACCATGCAGGGATAGAAGCCTTGTTCAATGGCTTCATCTCTGGTCCTGGGTTGAAGATTTTTGTAGAGGATGTCTCCCCATGGTCACTTCATGGGATTCTTTTCAGCATATTCCTTTGTCACAAATCTGTACTTGAACCACTGTTCTGCCCAATAGCGTCGAATCCATTGAATTCGTGTCTTGCGCTGACTGTAATCCTCTTCAGGATCTGTCTTGTATAGCTCTGAGAGGTCATCGGGCAGATCTCTTGATGTTTCTCCTCGACGCTTTCTGCCACCCTTCCTTGCTGATTTCTCTGAAGCCATGAACTTTAAACTGAAAGGCTTCAATACATTCAAAGGCTTCAAAGGCTTTCGCTTGCTGGACAGACCGGAACTGGCTTCGGGAGAATTTATGTGATACTGTAAGAATTCTGCAAATGAATGCAGACTATGAGAACCAAGGGATTCTCCCACAGACATGTACCTGTGACAGCATTAAGGTGCGAGGGAAGGGTAAGAGGTCATATGCATTCTCAGAAGATTTTGAAGATAAATTAGTTTAGAAGACATTGACCTCATCGTGCGAAGACATTCACTCATAGATAAGGAGTTGATTCCAGATTTGTACGAATCCACGGATCAGTACAAGTGAGGAATCTAACTACTTTGTGAAGCATAAGTGAATATACTAGGCATGTTATGAGATGCAGTATGAAAGAGATCCAACTTGTGTGAATAGAAACTGCTTGTGGTAGAAAGTGATAAAGCTATAGGATCAAAAGGGCCATAAAAAGGAAGTTTTATTTACCACACGAAGAACTGCTAGACGGAGTGGAAGAGGAGGCCGAGCAGTTCGATCTTCCATGCCCTAACTTGGCGACGGAGGACACCTATGGCGACGGCAGAGAAGACGATATCCGCGGTCGGCGTGAATACGGCGTCGGAGAGGTTGCGGTAGCGAAGCGCTTCGTCGCCGGCATCATCGAGGGCTAGCGGTGGCGCTAGGGTTCGTGCGGGAGTGGAATAAGAGATAATGACTGCTGTGAGGCGTGTATTTATAGGTACAGGGGCGGCACTGCGTTATTACACAGGTGCCCCTGGCGATTCACATCTGAGGGACACGTGGCCATCATGCAACATATCGGGGGTTGTTCCACGTCCCATGCATGCCTGGATTGTCGGGTGGTCGTTCCCACTTCTCCGGGTTTCAGGTGAAGGAATGAGCATTGAAAACAGACTTAATGTTTGTCTCTGTATCTTCTACTGACAAGGACGCAGAGAAGACATTAGACAGTTTTAGTAGAATGCATATGATTTGGAGAGATAGAGTTTGAGATAGAAAGCATAGAGAGGTTAGGGTCTGATCACATTCACTTAGTTCAAAAGATTCAACAAGAAGACATAGCTAAAAGTGAATGCTGTAGAGGACAAAACACTAGTATATATATATATAATCAACATAGTGAAGATAATCATGAAGACATGTTGAGATTGAAGCCAAACCAAATGTGAAGACATAGCAAATGTAACGCCATGAGTGAAACACTTTAAACAGAACATTTGGTGGTGGCGTTACCCACCGTATAGGAAGTATTAGACCCAGACACGACGCACAATTATCGTGGCGCTCCGAAGTAAAATTCCACATTAATGTATTCACACTTAGAATGTATGTCTTCATTGATTGAAGATATACTTTACTTCGTGTGTTGCACATCTAAGTCATCAATATGCATAAGTGTTAGGATGTGTGCCTGATCACAGGACATTTGAGGATTCCAAGATATTTAGCTCACACCTTAACTTGCAAAATCTCTTCTCATCCAAGGGCTTGGTGAAGATATCTGCCAATTGCTCTTCAGTGTTGACGTGTATGATATCAATATCTTCCTTCACAACATGATCTCTGAGAAAGTGATGACGAATTTCAATGTGCTTTGTCTTCAAGTGCTGAACTGGGTTGTTGGCAATCTTGATGGCGCTTTCGTTGTCGCAGTAGAGTGGCACTTGCTTCAGATGAATGCCATAGTCCATGAGTGTTTGCTTCATCCACAGAAGTTGAGCGCAGCAAGATCCAGCAGCAATGTATTCAGATTCAGCAGTGGAGAGAGATACACAGTTCTGCTTCTTTGAAGACCAACATACAAGTGATCGTCCTAGAAAATGACATGTGCCTGATGTAGACTTGCGATCCACTTTGTCACCAGCATAATCAGCATCCGAGAATCCAACCAGATCAAACTCTGAGCCCTTTGGATACCATAATCCTAGAGTTGGGGTGTGAGCCAAATATCGAAGAATTTGCTTCACAGCTAAGTGATGCGATTCCTTTGGTGCCGCTTGAAATCGAGCACACATGCAAACACTAAGCATAATATCTAGCCTAGATGCACATAGATAAAGCAAAGAACCAATCATGGAGCGGTATACCTTTTGATCAAACTCTTTACCATTGTCGTCAGGACCCAGATGATGCTTGGCTGGCATTGGCGTCGTGAAGCCTTTGCAGTCTTGCATACCGAACTTCTTCAGGCAATCTTTGAGATACTTCTCTTGAGATATGAAGATGCCGTTGCGTTGCTGTCGTATTTGAAGACCGAGGAAGAACTTCAGCTCTCCCATCATGGACATCTGATATTGCTCTTGCATCATATATCCAAACTCTTCACTGTACTTCTGATTGGTGTAGCCGAAGATAATGTCATCCACATATATTTGGCACACAAACAGTTCACCATCATATGTCTTCGTGAAGAGAGTGGGGTCGAGGGAACCAGGTATGAAGCCTTTGCTCTTCAGGAAGTATTTGAGTGTGTCATACCAGGCCCGAGGGGCTCGTTTGAGGCCATACAGTGCCTTGTTGAGCTTGTATACCATGTCAGGATGTTTTGGATCTTCAAAGCCAGGCGATTGTGCAACATACACTTCTTCTTCAATCTTGCCATTGAGAAAGGCGCTCTTCACATCATTTGATATAGAAGTATGTTATGATGATTTGCATAGGCCAGCAATATGCGTATGGCTTCAAGTCTAGCCACAGGAGCAAATGTTTCATCGAAGTCAATGCCTTCCACTTGAGTATATCCTTGAGCAACGAGACGAGTTTTGTTTCTGACAACTTGACCATGCTCCTCTTGCTTGTTGCGGTATATCCATTTGGTGCCTATTATGTTGTGCTTCCGAGAATCAGGACACTTAACCAGTTCCCATACATTATTCAGCTCAAACTGTTGAAGCTCTTCTTGCATAGCTTGAATCCATTCAGGTTCCATGAAGGCTTCTTCAACTTTCTTGGGTTCTGTTATTGAGATGAATGCGAAGTGCCCACAGAAATTTGCTAGCTGTGCTGCCCTTGAACGAGTGAGCGGACCGGGTGCATTGATGCTATCAATTATTCTCTCAATCTGCACTTCATTGGCAACACGAGGATGTACAAGGCAAAGATTTTGCTCTTGCTGATCATTGTCGTTGTTAGAGGGATTGTCTTCAGGCTGAGCATTGTCTTCAGGTTGATCAGGTGCGGAGATGATAAGTTCCTCTTCAGGTTGAGCTTCAGAGGGTATGATTTCTCCAGTTCCCATTAGCTTGATTGATTCGCTGGATGGAACTTCATCTAGCACATTTGGCAGGTGTTCTCTTTGTGAACCGTTAGTCTCATCAAATCGCACATCCACTGTTTCAACCACTTTATAATGAAAGATATTGAAGACTCTGTAGGAGTGCGAATCCTTTCCATATCCAAGCATAAAACCCTCATGTGCTTTTGGTGCAAATTTTGAAGTGTGATGTGGATCCTTGATCCAGCACCTGGCGCCAAATACTCTGAAGTAACTGACATTTGGCTTCTTGCCGGTAAGGAGCTCATAAGATGTCTTGTTCAGAAGCTTGTGAAGATAAACACGATTGATTGTATGGCATGCAGTATCAATGGCTTCAGGCCAGAATTTTCTTGGAGTCTTGTATTCATCAAGCATCGTTCGGGCCATTTCAATGAGTGTTCTGTTCTTGCGTTCGACGACGCCATTCTGCTGTGGCGTGTACGGGGCTGAGACTTCATGTGTGATGCCCAAGGTATCAAGATATGTATCAAGGCCGGTGTTCTTGAATTCAGTGCCATTGTCACTTCTGATGTGCTTTATCTTGGTGCCATAGTTGTTCATTGCTCGATTGGCGAAGCGTCTGAAGACATCCTGCACTTCAGTCTTGTAGAGGATTATGTGCACCCAAGTATATCTAGAATAATCATCAACAATGACAAAGCCATAGAGACAAGCAGTAGTAGTAAGAGTTGAGTAATGAGTGGGACCAAAAAGATCCATGTGGAGCAGTTCGAAGGGTCGAGTAGTTGTCATGATTGTCTTCGAGGGATGTTTGGCCCTCGTCATCTTTCCTGCTTCACAGGCACCACATAAGAGATCTTTCTTGAACTTGACGCCCTCGATGCCTATGACATGCTTCTTCTTTGCAAGGGTGTGGAGGTTCCTCATGCCAGCATGCCCTAGCCTCCGATGCCAGAGCTAGCATTCTGAAGCTTTTTCTAGAAGACATACGGCAAGCTGTGGTCCTGCTGAGAAATCTACCACGTACAAATCATCTTTCCGATACCCTTCAAACACTAGAGACTTGTCAAATTCCATTAGAACAAGGCAGCGATATTTTCCAAATATTACGATCATGTTCAAATCGCAAAGCATTGAGACAGACATTAAGTTGAAGCCAAGGGATTCAACAAGCATGACTTTATCCATGTGTTGATCCTTTGAGATTGCAACTCTACCTAGACTCAATACCTTACTTTTGCCAGTGTCAGCAAATGTGATGTGACTCTTGTCGGATGGACGTAAGGTTGAGTCCATAAGAAGGCTTCTTTTGCCAGTCATGTGATTGGTACACCCACTATCAATAATCCATTCTAAAGACGCTGGTGTCGTACCCTACAGTGCAGTTAGGGGGATAGGCTTCACGAAGAGAATTGTGAAGCAAAAACATTTGACGAACCAGTGGGTTATGAAAGCTTAGATCCAGATTAGGACTAATAGGGAGAGTAGCAAGCGATTCAGGAACGAAGTACATAGTAAGACCATTCGGGCATTTGATCTTGCGCCCTACAAGATGTTCAAGGTCCCCAGCAATAGCGTCAGACGATTTTGGTTTTCTGCTGGAGACCTTTCCCTGCAAAAGAGAGTTAAGCTTTCTTAGCCACCCACATCTTCAAGGGTGGCTTAGAAGCAACAAGTCTAAGTGCAGCGTATGAGAACTTTGGCTTTGGAGCCCTAGCAAAAAGTCTTGCAGATGGACAATAGTACTCATAAGAATAAGCAGAATAGTTCTTGGTCTTATGAACATGGCGGTTCGATGAACCACGCTTATATTCATAGGCCTGAGCATGGTTTCCCTGCAAAACATTTGCGTTAGTGCGACTCAGGTGAGTCTTCTGTCTGTATGAAGCCTTTGGGCCCTATGAAGCCTGTGGTCTGGGGATTGTCTTCTTCATCTGTGGTGTCGTGATGACATTCACAGGAAGATTTTCCAAACACTTTTTCGGCACGCAGATCTTCTTCATAGGCGGTCCATTCCTGCAGTTAGTACCAATGTACATGGCAAACACTTCACCATTCTGATTCTTAAACAGTTTATAGTTTGCATCAAAGGATTCATCAATGACAATGGGGTTAGCACAAGTGAAGCCAGATAGATTGGATGGATCTGCTGAAGGTTCCTTTGCAGCAACCCATGTGGTTTTGGGGTACTGCTCAGGTTTCCAGTAAGAGCCATCAGCATTCATTTTCCTTATGAACTCAACACCCTCTTTCCTAGGGTTTCGGTTCAGGATCTGTCTTTTGAGGACATCACATAGTGTCTGATGCCCTTTGAGACTTTTGTACATCCTTGTTTCAAGCAATGTCTTCAACCTAGCATTCTCATCAGCAATAGCAGTGGAATCCTCAGCAGAGGGGTTAGTTCCCACATCAACAGTTGAAGATATTGCAACAGTAGTAGCAGTAGAACATTCAGCAACAGAAGTAGCATTATCACGCTCAATGCATTTAAGACATGGTGGTTCAAATCCTTCCTGAGCGGAACTGATCTGTTTGGTGCGAAGTGACTCGTTTTCCTTTTGAAGATCTTCATGAGCCGCTCTCAATTTCTCAAGATCTTGCTTCCTTTGAAGATAATCATAGGAAAGCTTTTCATGAGTTGTTGAGAGCGTTTCGTGACGACTTTCAAGTTCCTCATACTTAACGTGAAGATTTTTTATGTCTTCAATTAAGGACTCAGATCGAGTCATTTCAGCGCCTAACAGATCATCGCTTTTGTCTAATAGTTTTTGAATTTGTTCCATGGCTTTCTGTTGTTCAGTTGCAATTTTAGCAAGTGTTTTGTAGCTGGGTCTTGAACCACAATCAGAGTCATCGTCACTAGATGTTTGATAGTGAGTAGTGCGTGTGTTTACCTTGGCACCGCGTGCCATGAAGCAGTAGGTAGTTGCGGAGTAGTCCTTGTCATTTGCATCGGTGTCGATGGTGAAGTCATTGTCTTCAGTGTTGAAGATGGACTTGGCAACGTATGCTGTAGCCAGACTTGCAACGCTAGAATCGGACTCCTCCTCACACTCCACCTCCGCCTCCTCAGAAGCGGACTCCTCCTCTGAATCCATTTCCTTGCCAACAAACGCACGTGCCTTGCCAGATGAGCTCTTCTTGTGTGATGAAGACTTGGAAGAAGACTTTGAGTATTTCTTCTTCTTCTTGTCGTCAGTGTCATACTCCTTGCTCTTCTTGTTGTTGTTCTCATTGTCCCACTGCGGACACTCAGAGATGTAGTGGCCAGGTTTCTTGCACTTGTGGCATGTTCTCTTCTTGTAGTCAGGAGCAGAAGCTTCATCATTCCTTGAGCTTGATCGTGAAGACTTTCTGAAGCCTTTCTTCTTGGTGAATTTTTGGAACTTCTTCACAAGCATAGCAAGCTCCTTTCCAATGTCTTCAGGATCATTAGAACTGCTGTCAGATTATTCTTCAGATGAGGAGACACCTTTTGCCTTCAAGGCACGAGTTCGCCCATAGTTGGGACCGTAGATGTCTCTTTTCTCAGAAAGCTGAAACTCATGTGTGTTGAGCCTCTCAAGTATGTCGGACGGATCGAGTGTCTTGAAATCAGGTCGTTCTTGAATCATCAGGGCTAGGGTGTCAAACGAACTGTCAAGTGATCTCAGTAGTGTCTTGACGACTTCATGCTTGGTGATCTCAATAGCGCCGAGGGCTTGAAGCTCATTTGTGATGTCAGCGAGTCGATCAAACGTGAGCTGGACATTCTCATTGTCATTTCGCTTGAAGCGGTTGAAGAGGTTGCGAAGGACACTGATTCTCTGATCTCTCTAGGTTGAGACACCTTCGTTGACCTTGGAGAGCCAGTCCTAGACTAGCTTAGATGTTTCCAAAGCACTCACACGGCCATACTGTCCTTTGGTGAGATGACCACAGATGATATTCTTGGCAGTAGAGTCCAGTTGAACGAACTTCTTGACATCAGCAGCAGTGACACCTTCTCCAGCCTTGGGAACGCCGTTCTTGACGACATACCATAGGTCGACGTCAATGGCTTCTAGATGCATGCACATCTTATTCTTCCAGTAGGGATATTCAGTTCCATCGAAGACAGGGCACTCGGCGGAGACTTTAATTATCCCTACAGTCGACATAGCTAAAACTCCAGGTGGTTAAACTGAATCACACAGAACAAGGGAGTACCTCGCTCTGATACCAATTGAGAGTGCATTATATCGACTAGAGGGGGGGTGAATAGGCGATTTTTATGAAAGTCTTCAAAACGTGGAAGTTTCGAAGACAAACGATAGAAATAAAACTATTACCATGCAGCGGAAGGTAGACTACACTAGGCAAACCATAGTCAAGTATTCAATGGAGTGAGAGCACAATGACTAATAGCAGCAATGTAGTAAGGATCAGGTAGGAAGATATTATGAAGCCAAACAGAACACACAGTCACTCAGTGAAGACAAAAGATAGTGCAAACATACAATGACTTCACAAGGAGTAACAATCAGTAAAGGGAAGGGAAGGATGAAACCAGTGACTTGTTGAAGACAATGATTTGTTGGACCAGTTCCAGTTGTTGTGACAACTGTATGTCTGGTTAGGGCGGCTAGGTATTTAAACTGAGGACACACAGTCCCAGACACCCAGTCCTGAACACGCAGCTCAGGACACCCAGTCCTCACCGTATTCCCCTTGAGCTAAGGTCACACAGACCTCGCCCAATCACTCTGGTAAGTCTTCAAGGTAGACTCCCAAACCTTCACAGACTTCGTTCACCGGCGATCCACAATGTCTCTTGGATGCTCAGAACGCGACGCCTAACTGGCTGGAGGATTCACAGTCCTCAAGTGTAATAAGTCTTCAGATCACGCAGACAAGAAGACTTAAGTGATGCCTAATTCTCTTTGGCTCTGGGTGGTTAGGGCTTTATCCTCACAAGGAATTCTCTCTCAAAGGCTTCGAGGTGGGTTGCTCTCAAACGACAAAAGCCGTACTCTAACTCTGAGCAGCCAACCGTTTATGGTTGTAGGGGGTGGGCTATTTATAGCCACTAGGCAACCCGACCTGATTTGTCCGAAATGACCCTGGGTCACTAAGGAACTGACACGTGTTCCAACGGTCAGATTTCAAACTCACACGGCAACTTTACTTGGGCTACAAGCAAAGCTGACTTGTCCGACTTTGGACAAGATTCGCTCTCATAGTCTTCACTCGAAGACATAGGTTTTGGTTAAGCATCACTTCAGTCATTCTGACTGGTTCTCATCCCTATGACTCAATCAAAGAAGAAAAAGAACTACGAAAGATCTAAGTCTTCGAGCTCCATAGGCTTCATGCGATGTCTTCTCTTGTCATAGTCTTCAATGTGAATATCTTCATATACCACCTTTGACATCAATGTCTTCATACATTTTTAGGGGTCATCTCTGGTAGGAAAACCGAATCAATGAGGGACTTCTACCTGCGTTATCCTGCAATTCTCACAAACACATTAGTCCCTCAACTAGGTTTGTCGTCAATACTCCAAAACCAACTAGGGGTGGCACTAGATGCACTTACAGTACATACCGCAGCAGAATGGCATCGTGGAACGCAAGAACAGAACACTTATTGAGATGGCCCGGACGATGCTAGATGAATACAAGGCTCCAAGAAATTTCTGGCCTGAAGCCATTGATACTGCATGCCATATCATCAATCGTGTTTATCTTCACAAGCTTCTCAACAAGACATCCTATGAGCTCCTTACTGGCAAGAAGCCAAATGTCAGTTACTTCAGAGTATTTGGTGCCAGGTGCTGGATCAAGGATCCACATCACACTTCAAAATTTGCACCAAAAGCACATGAAGGTTTTATGCTTGGATATGGAAAGGATTCGCACTCCTACAGAGTCTTCAACCTTTTTCACTATAAAGTGGTTGAAACAGTGGATGTGCGGTTCGATGAGACTAACGGCTCACAAATAGAGCACCTGCCAAATGTGCTAGATGAAGTTCCATCCAGTGAATCAATCAAACTTATGGGAACTGGAGAAATCATACCTTCTGAAGCTCAGCCTAAAGAGGAACTTATCATCTCCGCACCTGATGAACCTGAAGACAATGATCAACCTGAAGACAATGCTCAGCCTGAAGACAATCCTTCTAATGATGACAATGATCAGCAAGAGCAAAATCTTCGTCCTGTACATCCTCGTGTTGCAAATAAAGTACAGATTGAGAAAATAATTGATAGCATCAATGCACCCGGTCCGCTCACTCGTTCAAGGGCAACTCAGCTAGCAAATTCCTGTGGGCACTTCGCATTCGTCTCAATATCTGAACCCAAGAAAGTTGAAGAAGCCTTCATGGAACCTGAATGGATTCAAGCTATGCAAGAAGAGCTTCAACAGTTTGAGCTGAATAATGTATGGGAACTGGTTAAGCGTCCTGATCCTCGCAAGCACAATATAATAGGCACCAAATGGATATATCGCAACAAGCAAGATGAGCATGGTCAAGTTGTCAAAAACAAAGCCCGTCTCGTTGCTCAAGGGTACACTCAAGTTGAAGGGATTGACTTCGATGAAACATTTGCTCCTGTGGCTAGACTTGAAGCCATACGCATACTGCTAGCCTATGCAAATCATCATAACATTCTTCTGTATCAAATGGATGTGAAGAGCGCTTTTCTCAATGGCAAGATTGAAGAAGAAGTGTATGTTGCACAACCGCCTAGCTTTGAAGATCCAAAACATCCTGACATGGTGTACAAGCTCAACAAGGCACTGTATGGCCTCAAACAAGCCCCTCGGGCTTGGTATGACACACTCAAATACTTCCTGAAGAGCAAAGGCTTCAAACCTGGTTCCCTCGACCCCACTCTCTTCACAACGACATATGATGGTGAACTGTTTGTGTGCCAAATATATGTGGATGACATTATCTTCGGCTGCACCAATCAGAAATACACTGACGAGTTTGGATATATGATGCAAGAGCAATATCAGATGTCCATGATGGGTGAGCTGAAGTTCTTCCTTGGTCTTCAAATACGTCAGCAATGCAATGGCATCTCCATATCTCAAGAGAAGTACATCAAAGATTGCCTGAAGAAATTTGGGATGCAAGACTACAAAGGCTTCACGACGCCAATGCCAGCCAAACATCATCTGGGTCCCGACGACAATGGTAAAGAGTTCGATCAAAAGGTATACCGCTCCATGATTGGGTCTTTACTTTATCTATGTGCATCTAGGCCAGATATTATGCTTAGTGTTTGCATGTGTGCTCGATTCCAAGCGGCACTAAAGGAATCACATCACTTAGCTGTGAAGCGAATTCTTCGATATTTGGCTCACACCCCAACACTAGGATTATGGTATCCAAAGGGCTCAGAGTTTGATCTGGTTGGATTCTCGGATGCTGATTATGCTGGTGACAAGGTGGATCGCAAGTCTACATCAGGCACATGTCATTTTCTGGGACGATCACTTGTATGTTGGTCTTCAAAGAAGCAGAATTGTGTATCTCTCTCCACTGCTGAATATGAATACATTGCTGCTGGATCTTGTTGCGCTACGCTTCTATGGATGAAGCAAACACTCAAAGACTATGGCATTCATCTGAAGCAAGTGCCACTCTACTGCGACAATGAAAGCGCCATCAAGATTGCCAACAACCCAGTTCAGCACTCGAAGACAAAGCACATTGAAATTCGTCATCACTTTCTCAGAGATCATGTTGTGAAGGAAGATATTGATATTATACACGTCAACACTGAAGAGCAATTGGCAGATATCTTCACCAAGCCCTTGGATGAGAAGAGGTTTTGCAAGTTACGGTGTGAGCTAAATATCTTGGAATCCTCAAATGTCCTGTGATCAGGCACACATCCTAACACTTATGCATATTGATGACTTAGTTGTGCAACACACGAAGTAAAGTATATCTTCAATCAATGAAGACTTACATTCTAAGTGTGAATACATTAATGTGGAATTTGACTTCGGAGCGCCACGATAATTGTGCACCGTGTCTGGGTCTAATACTTCCTATATGGTGGGTAACGCCACCACCAAAATTTTCCGTTTGAAGTGTTTCACTCTTGGTGTTACGTTTGGTATGTCTTCACATTTGGTTTGGCTTCAATCTCAACTTGTCTTCATGATTATCTTCACTATGTTGATTTGATTGTCTTTCTCATATATATATACATATATATACTGGTGTTCTGTCTTCTACAACATTCACTTATAGCTATGTCTTCTTGTTGAAACTTTTGAACTAAGTGAATGTGATCAGACCCTAACCTCTCTATGCTTTCTATCTCAAACTCTATCTCTCCAAATCATATGCATTCCGTTGAAACTGTCGAATATCTTCTCTGCATCCTTGTCAGCAGAAGATACAGAGACAAGCATTAAGTCTGTTTTCAATGCTAAATACTTTCACCTGAAACCCGGAGAAGTGGGAACGGCCACCGACAATCCAGGCGTGCGTGGGAACGTGGAACAACCTCCGATATGTTGCATGATAGCCACGTGTCCTTCAGATGTGAATCGCCAGGGGCACCTGTGTAATAACACTGTGTCGTCCCTGTCCCTATAAATACATGCCTCACCCCAGTCATTATCCTTTCTTCCACTCTCGCACAAACCCTAGCGCCACCGCTAGCCCTCGACGACGCCGGCGACGAAGCGCTTAGCTGTCGCGACCTCACCGACGCCGTCTTCACACCGGCCGCGGACATCGTCTTCTCCGTCGTCGCCTTAGGTGTCCTCCATCGCCAAGTTAGGGCATGGACGATCGAACTGCTCGGCCTCCTCTCCCACTCCGTCTAGCAGTTCTTTGGGTGGTAAATAAAACTTCCTTTTTACGGCCCCTTTGATCCTATAGATTCATCACTTTCTACCACAAGCAGTTTCTGTTCACACAAGTTGGATCTATTTCATACTGCATCTCATAATATGCCTAGTATGTTCACTTATGCTTCATAAAGTAGTTAGATTCCTCACTTGTACTTATTCGTGGATTCATACAAATCTGAAACCAACTCTCTATCTATGAGTGAATGTCTTCGCACTATGAGGTCAATGTCTTCTAAACTGATTTATCTTCAAAATCTTCTGAGAATGCATATGACCTCTTCCCCTTCCCTCGCACCTTAATGCTGTCACAGGTACATGTCCGTGGGAGAATCCCTTGGTTCTCATAGTCTGCATTCATTTGCAGAATTCTTACAGCATCATATAAATTCTCCCGAAGCCAGTTCCTATTTGACCAGCAAGCGGAAGCCTTTGAAACCTTTGAACGTGTTGAAGCCATTCAGTTTGAAGTTCATGGCTATAGAGAAATCAGCAAGGAAGGGTGGCAGACAACGTCGAGGGGGAACATCAAGAGATCTGCCTGATGACCTCTCAGAGCTGTACAAGACAGATCTAGAAGAGGATTACAATCAGCGCAAGACACGAATCCAATGGATTCGAAGATATTGGGCAGAACAATGGTTCAAGTACAGGTTTGTGACCCAAGAATATGCTGAGAAGAATGCCATCAAGCGACCATGGGGAGACATCCTATACAGAAATCTTCAACCCAGGTCCAGAGATGAAGCCATTGAACAAGGCTTCTATCCCTGCATGGTCCGTGGACCACAGTCTGCTGACGCTGACCCATCGTCATTGCTATGGTGTCGTGACGACATTCTGTTCAAGCGCAACTTCCAGTTTGCCAAGAACTCGGCTAAGCAAAACAACAAGTCATTGGGACTAGACTTCAACCCTGGTCCTTCTGCTCCCCATGCTGATGGCACCCGCGAAGCTGAACCCAATCTTGTTGGGCCCTTCTACAACCTGGAAGGTCTCATCACTCATATCATGGTTCAAGGGACAGCCGTGGATGAGCCTGCAGATGACGCTGAATCTGATGAAGCGCCTGCACCGTCGAAGCCAAAGAAACTTAAGAAGCCTAAAGCTTCAAAGCCTGCTCCTGCACCAAAGGTCTTACATGCGAAGCCACTGACTACTGCACCTCCTGAAGACAGTGTGCAGTCTGAAGATCTATCACGTATCTCCAAGAAGACTGAGATGAGAAAGAATATTGATCAGGCACTGACTGCTGCTGCTATTCTGCGCAATGACGCCATTGATCTGTCCAGCGATGAAGATCTTGCAGATGACGCTCTTGAGCAACTGATTAAGAGCAAGGAAGAAGCAGAAATCTTCAATGATTTGCCTCTCTTTGACGTGGCAATCATCCATGACTTCATTGATGAGTGGTTTGACACGCCCAACCTAAGCTTTGAAGATCTGCAACTTCCAATTGGCCTCAGTGTCGCCTTCACTGGCGCCATTGCTTCTGAGCTAGCTCTAGCTCAGCGCATCGTTGAACTGAAGCAAAAGATTGACTATGAGAAAGCTCAGTTCAAGAAGCACATGGGCAAGCTCAGCGTGAAAGATGTCAAAAACTTAAAGATCATGCTGCACGAGCTCAAGGAAGCCTTTCTCAAGAAGCGTGAAGAAGCTAAAGGTTCTCGTGAGCGCATGAAGAGCCTGGCTGACAAGTGTGTGCAAGCCTACAATGAGGCTGAGAAGCGCAAGGCTCTTGGTCGTCCTGGCATCGACCCCAGAATGGCTGCAAAGAAGAAGAAGCCCTCAACTGACCAATCTGCACCTTCAAGGCAGGAAGAACCTCGCATAGTCTTCCCAAGCAGCATGACTGGCTCGAAGCCAAAGGTCAGGTCAACCGCTTCAGAACTGAAGAAGACAAGGACTGCCAAGGCTGAAGCCAGAAAGAGGAAACATCCTGAAGCTTCTGATGTCGCTCCCTCTAAGAAGAAGCACAAAACTAAGAAGGATCGGGCTGCTCCCACAGAGCCCTTAGTTGTTGAACCTATCTCAATGGTTCGCCCTGCATCTGAACACCACGAGCACCAACTAATTGTTCATGAGCCTGCTTCCACAGAGGCTCATGAAGCTGAAGACATTGGTCACCATGACAATGTTGAAGATGATGAAGTCCTTCCTCAGATCGAGCACCAACTGGTATCATCGCCTATGCTCACGCACAGCGAACTCATCAGCATTGGTCGTCCTCTGACGCCAACTGCTCAGGATGCATCGTGGGCTGATCACCCACAGAGACAAGACACTCCAAGCTCTCCCCAACCGCAAGCAACCCCATCAGTGCAAGAAGAAGATGACTTTGAGGCCCAGCCAACTCCATCTCCACAGGCGTCGCCAGCGCTACGTAGGCTTCGCAAAGGACCAAGGCCTCAAGTCCCTCTTTCGAGCGTTCCAGAAGGAGAAGTGCCCCACCAATCTGTTGCACGTCAAGTGTTTCCAGATGCCACTCCTACTGTGAATGTCTCCGAGTCTGAGGCTAAAGCTGCTGAAGACATTCCGGCTGCATCAGCCAACGACAAACAAGAAGAAGAACGTGTTCCTACTCCCCCTAGTACTGAAGAAGTTGTTCTCGAGGAGAACGTGTCTGTGCCCGACCCTCCAGCTCATCAAGTGGAGGTTGAGACTCTTGAGGCTTCTACCACCAACACAAATGAAGCCAATGACGTAGTCATGGCTAAAACAAATGTGGAGCCTGCACCAACCAATGTGCCAGAAGCCAATGAAGCCTCTGTTGTGCAGCCTGACGCCTCTGTTGATGCCTCTGTTCCTGTTCCGCCACCAAGGCCACACACTATCGAGCATGCATTCAACTATGGCCAACTTTTCACTGTCAAATGGCCTTTTCTGACTCCTCCGCCTGCTGCTGGTCCTCAGTTTGACTATCACGTTGAGCACAGGCCTCAGGTTCAGAAGCCAATACCAAGGTTGCCCAGGTTTCCAGGTACTGCATCTGCACCCGGATCTTTTAATGTCAATGGCTTCAAGGCACACAACACCTTCTTTGATAGCGCCAAGAACCCCTACACCAAGTCAAGAATATCTTCTGATCGGTTCTGGAGCTATCAGCAGCGAAGTTATTACTCATGCATTTTGTATAATCAAGGTCGCATTTTCCCACATATGCGTCTTGACACTGAAGCCATAACTGGTCTGCCCTGTTTGGAAGAAGCTCTGGATTGCTTCAGAGAGTCTGGCTTGCTGCAGTTTGTCACTGATAAGGAGCATTGAATGAAGAATTGCTGCTCCAATTCTATGCCACTCTTCATATCCGTGGCTACAACAGGGACCCAAAGACTTGGGTCCTTGAGTGGATGACAGGAAATGTTCATCATGAAGCCAAAGCCTTTGATATCATTGAGCTTACTGGCCTGCCCACTCCAGGAGATCTGTATGAACCTGGTTGTCAGCTTCACAGTGCTGCTATGGAAAGCATCTTCCACAAGCCTGAGCCCAATATGAGTCAGATGCTTAGCATGATGAAGCCTTTGCCTCCAGATGCTGAATATCCTAAGGAGTTCTTTGTTGAAGACCTTGAGTATCTGCCACGTACTATCTATCACATCATAAGGCGAACTTTCTGGCCCATCAAAGGACATTCTCCACATGCCAAGCTAGAAGAGGCAATGAAGACATTGGTCTTTCATATTCTTCATGGCAAAAGCTTCAATGCACAAGACTTCTTTATTCGCCAGCTTGCTACATCAGGATCTGACATTTTTGGCTTGAAGTTTTACGCTCCATGGATTATGCGGCTGATCAAACTACACTCAGCTGTCACCTACCAGCCCTCTGCTCGCAATCATCGGATCTTTCTGCCTAACGTCGATATGTCAGTTGAAGCCATCTATCCAGAGCCTGCCAAGGAGCCTATTATTCTTCAGAATGCTGACCATCAAAGCTTCATGCAAAACATTGAAGGAGTTCAAGCTGTCGCCCGCGTCTATCCATTGGCTGGAATCACTCGCTTACCTCACCGTGCGTAGACCGAAGCTACTGATAGCACCATTGCCCAAAGGCCTCACAAGCACTCTCGTGTTTTGAATGACCGAGAACTTCTTGTGGCACTGCATCAGAAACAAGATAGGCATCATGACTGGCTCAAAGCGCCAAATGCAAAGCCTCTTGGTGGACGGATTCGCAATCTTGCCACCAAGAATGCCTTTGTTGCTCATGAAACCTGTCGGCGTACATGGAAAGGGCTGACGCTTATGTGCTTTGAGGATGATCTTCAAGAGGATGGCTTCTCTGAACGCTTCAAGTTTGACTCAACACCTCCAAGAAGGACTGTGTTGCGACGAACTCCGTCTCTTGAAGACTCTGAGTTCTCCTCCTCTGCTGCAACTGTGAATGCCAGAGTGATCGATGACGAAGACGATGCTACTTCATGGCCCCCTACTTCTGCACGCATCGACACTGCCCCGAGTTCGTCTGCACCGCCTAACAACACCGACGACCCTGCTGCTTCACCTACTCCTCATGGGAACGAGTAGATGCTCTATGTCTTCAAACCTTTTTGGTCCTTACTGACAAAAGGGGGAGAAGCATATGAGTTTGATAGTCTTCAAGTGGGTTCATATGGGCGGTAGTTTTATATTTTGCCTAGTGTTTACAACTCTTGCGTTTTGATACATTTGGTTCTTAGAGTTGTAACACTCAAACTCGATGGTCGTCTGCTACTTATTTGCTATTCTGTGGTGCGATGATAAATTCCGCATATGCGACGATAAATTCCGCACTTAGATCATTTTGCACACGTCCATCTTTCATTATGCATGTCATTATCTTCACATACTTTTCATGCATGATGAATTGTCATCATAAGTTGAAGAGGATCTCCACAAGTACAACCTGCCATGTGCATTTGCATTCCAAAAGCAAATTACTTATATGCACATCTTCAGGGGGAGCCCTTGCAACTTATGAAGACAATCCCCTATCCTTTACAATTTCACATATTATATTCCTCGTTGAAAACTTCAACTAGTTTGTAATCAATCACCAAAAAGGGGGAGATTGTAAGTGCATCTAGTGCCACCCCTAGTTGGTTTTGGAGTATTGGCGACAAACCTAGTTGAGGGACTAATGTGTTTGTGAGAATTGCAGGATAACACAGGTAGAAGTCCCTCATTGATTCGGTTTTCCCACTAGAGATGACCCCTAAAAATGTAAGAAGACATTGAAGTCAAAGGTGGTATGTGAAGACATTCACATTGAAGACTATGACAAGAGAAGACATCTCATGAAGACTATGGAGCGCGAAGACTTAGTTCTTTCATCGTTCTTTTTCTTCTTTGTTGAGTCATAGGAACCACCGTACTGTTAAGTGCGGTCCAAGAGAACCAGTCAGAATGACTGAAGTGATGCTTAACCAAAATCCTATGTCTTCGAGTGAAGACTATGAGAGCAAATCTTGTCTAGAGTTGGATAAGTCAGCTTTGCTTGTAGCCCAAGTAAAGTTGCCGTGTGTGTTTGAAATCTGACCGTTGGCACACGTGTCAGTTCCTTAGTGACCCAGGGTCATTTCGGACAAATCAGGTCGGGTTGCCTAGTGGCTATAAATAGCCCACCCCCTACAACCATAAACGGTTGGCTGCTCAGAGTTAGAGTACAGCTTTTGTCGTTTGAGAGCAACCCACCTCGAAGCCTTTGAGAGAGAATTCCTTGCGAGGATAAAGCCCTAAACACCCAGAGCCAAAGGGTGTTAGGCATCACTTAAGTCTTCCTATCTGTGTGATCTGAAGACTTATTACACTTGAGGACTGTGAATCCTCCAGCCAGTTAGGCCTCGCGTTCTGAGCATCCAAGAGTCATTGTGGATCGCCGGTGAACGAAGTTTGTGAAGGTTTGGAAGTCTACCTTGAAGACTTACCAGAGTGATTGGGCGAGGACTGGGTGTCCTTAGCTCAAGGGAAATAAGGTGAAGACGAGGTCTTCTGATTTGAATCTCAGCCTCCCCAACCAGACGTACAGTTGTCACAGCAACTGGAACTGGTCCAACAAATCATTGTCTTCAACGAGTCACTGGTTTCATCCTTCCCTTCCCTTTACTTACTGTTGGTCCTTGTGAAGTCATTGTATGATTGCATTATCTTTTGTCTTCACTGAGTGACTACTTGTTCTGATTGGCTTCACAATATCTTCCTACCTGATCTTTACTGCCTAGCTGCTATCAGTCATTGTGCTTTCACTTCATTGAATACTTGACTATGGCTTGCTTAGTGTAGTCTACCTTCCGCTGCATGGTAATAGGTTTATTTCTATCGTTTGTCTTCGAAACTTCCATGTTTTGAAGACTTTCATAAAAATCACCTATTCACCCCCCCTCTAGTCGATCAATAGCACTTTCATCAGTGTTCATCTTTTGTCAAGCATCATGAGTGGATCCCTGCCATGAATTTTTTGCCATGTTGGAGTGTTGTAGCATGTTGTTCTTAATGCATTTAGGCGGTCTCGTGCTGATTATCGCAGACCGGTGCCATATTTGTTTTGCTTGTCATTTCCAAACCGTGCATCCGATTCCGGTGACCTTTATATCGATTTCAACCGAAATCACCTCCCCTTTCTAGTGGCACTCTTGGTTTTCCAAGTTGAGGACATGTTCAATCATTCCATTCCAAATCATGCAAATGCATCACATACCGCATTCCGCATATCATACCATGTTCATGTGTTGGTTGTTTACTATGTTGTGTGCTTCTTTCCGGTGTTGCTTCTTCGGGTTGGTTCCGATAACGTCGCGTTTGTGAGGAACCGTTCGACTACGTCCATTTGTCTTCTTCATGGACTCGTTCTTCTTCCTTGCGGGATTTCAGGCAAGATGACCATACCCTTGAAATCACTTCTATCTTTGCTTGCTAGATGCTCGCTCTTTTGCTATGCCTATGTCGCGATACCTACCACTTTCTTATCATGCCTCCCATATTGTTAAGCCAAGCCTCTAACCACCTTGTCCTAGCAAAACGTTGTTTGGCTATGTTACCGCTTTGCTCAGCCCCTCTTATAGCGTTGTTAGTTGCAGGTGAGGATTGGAGCTTGTTCCATGTTTGCAACATGGTTATTTTGTTGGGATATCACAATATCTCTTATTTAATTAGTGCATCTATATACTTGGTAAAGGGTGGAAGGCTCGGCCTTATGCCTGGTGATTTGTTCCACTCTTGCCGCCCTAGTTTCCGTCATATCGGTGTTATGTTCCCGGATGTTGCGTTCCTTACACGGTTGGGTTATAATGGGAACCCCTTGACAGTTCACCTTGAATAAAACTCCTCCAGCAAGGCCCAACCTTGGTTTTACCATTTGCCTCACCACCACCTACTTTTCCCTTGGGAGTCGCTCTCTCGAGGGTCATCTTTATTTTAACCCCCCCGGGCCAGTGCTTGTCTAAGTGTTGGTCCGAACCGGGCAACCTGCGGGGCCACCTCGGGGAAACTCGAGGGCTGGTTTTACTCGTAGCTTGACCTATCTGAGTGTGCCCTGAGAACGAGATATGTGCAGCTCCTATCGGGATTTGTCGGCACATTCGGGCGGCTTTGCTGGACTTGTTTTACCATTGTCGAGGATGTCTTGTAACTGGGATGCCGAGTCTGATCAGATTGTCTTGAGAGAAGGAATATCCTTCATGACCGTGAGAGCTTGTGATGGGCTAAGTTGGGACACCCCTGCAGGGATTTGAACTTTCGAAAGCTGTGCCCGCGGTTATGGGCAGATGGGAATTTGTTAATGTCTGGTTGTAGAAAACCTGAAGTTGATCTTAATTAAAATACATCAACCGTGTGTGTAACCGTGATGGTCTCTTTCCGGCGGAGTCCGGGAAGTGAACATGGTGTTGGAGTTATGTTTGACGTAGGTTGTTCTAGGATCACTTCTTGATCATAGTTTGTTCGACCGTGCCTTTGCCTTCTCTTCTCGCTCTCTTTTGCGCATGTTAGCCACCATATATGCTAGTCGCTTGCTGTAGCTCCACCTCATACCTTTTACCCTACCTATGAGCTTAAATAGTCTTGATCGCGAGGGTGTGAGATTGCTGAGTCCCCGTGACTCACAGATACTTCCAAAACCAGCTTGCAGGTGCCGATGAGACCATGCAGGTGACGCAGCCAAGCTCAAAGAGGAGCTCTATGAAGATTTTGTCCTTTGTGTTGCTTTGTTCTAGTTGATCAGTAGTGGAGCCCAGTTGGGGTCGATCGGGGATCTGTGTAGCTTTTGGGGTAGTCTTCTTTTATTTTGGTTCCATAGTCGGACCTTGAGTGTATCTGGATGAATGTAATGTTTTATTCATGTATTGTGTGAAGTGGCGATTGTAAGCCATCTATGTATCTCTTTCCCTTATGTATTACATGGGTTGTGTGAAGATTACCTGACTTGCGACATTGCTTACAATGCGGTTATGCCTCTAAGTCGTGCTTCGACACGTGGGAGATATAGCCGCATCGTGGGCGTTACACCTCCTTTCCTTCTTCTTCTCCTCCCCTTCCTTCCCCTCTCCTACTTGGACTAGGAAAGAGGGGGGAATCCTACTTGGAGTAGGATTGCCCCCTTGGGCGCGCCTCCTCCCCTTGGCCGGCCCTCTCCTCCTCCCCCCTTTATATACGGAGGAGGGGGCACCCCATAGACACAACAATTGATCTCTTGATCTCTTAGCTGTGTGCGGTGCCCCCCTCCACCATATTCCAACTCGATAATATCGTAGTGGTGCTTAGGCAAACCCTGCATCGGTAGCATCATCATCACTGTCACCACGCCATTGTGCTGACGGAACTCTCCCTCAAAGCTCGGCTGGATCGGAGTTCGAGGGACGTCATCAAGCTGAACGTGTGCTGGACTCGGAGGTCTCGTACGTTCGATACTTGGATCGGTCGGATCGTGAAGACATACGACTACATCAGCCGCGTTGTGCTAACGCTTCCGCTTTCGGTCTACGAGGGTACGTGGACAATACTCTCCCCTCTCGTTGCTATGCATCACCATGATCTTGCGTGCGCGTAGGAATTTTTTTGAAATTACTACGTTCCCCAACAGTGGCATCCAAGCTTGGTTTTATGCGTAGATGTTTATGCACGAGTAGAACACAAGTGAGTTGTGGACGATACAAGTCATACTGCTTACCAGCATGTTACACTTTGGTTCGGCAGTATTGTTGGATGAAGCGGCCTGAACCAACATTACGCGTACGCTTATGCGAGACTGGTTCTACCGACATGCTTTGCACACAAGTGGCTGGCGAGTGTCAGTTTCTCCAACTTTAGTTGAACCGAGTGTGGCTACGCCCGTTCCTTGAGAAGGTTAAAAAAACACTAACTTGACGAACTATCATTATGGTTTTGATGCGTAGGTAAGAACGGTTCTTGCTCAGCCCGTAGCAGCCACGTAAAACTTGCAACAACAAAGTAGAAGACATCTAACTTGTTTTTGCAGGGCATGTTGTGATGTGATATGGTCAAGGCATGATGCTATATGTTATTGTATGAGATGATCATGTTTTTTAACCGAGTTATCGGCAACTAGCAGGAGCCATATGGTTGTCGCTCTATTGTATGCAATGCAATCACCCTGTAATGCTTTACTTTATCACTAAGCGGTAGCGATAGTCATAGAAGCATAAGTTGGCGAGACGACAACGATGCTACAATGGAGATCAAGGTGTCGCGCCGGTGACGATGGTGATCATGACGGTGCTTCGGAGATGGAGATCACAAGCACAAGATGATGATGGCCATATCATATCACTTATATTGATTGCATGTGATGTTTATCTTTTATGCATCTTATCTTGCTTTGATTGACGGTAGCATTACAAGATGATCTCTCACTAAATTTCAAGATAAAAGTGTTCTCCCTGAGTATGCACCGTTGCGAAAGTTCTTTGTGCTAAGACACCACGTGATGATCGGGTGTGATAGGCTCTACGTTCAAATACAACAGGTGCAAAACAGTTGCACACGCGGAATGCTCAGGTTAAACTTGACGAGCCTAGCATATGCAGATATGGCCTCGGAACACTGAGACCGAAAAGTCGAGCGTGAATCATATAGTAGATATGATCAACATAGTGATGTTCACCAATGAAACTAGTCCATCTCACGTGATGATCGGACATGGTTTAGTTGATTTGGATCACGTGATCACTTAGATGATTAGAGGGATGTCTATCTAAGTGGGAGTTCTTAAGTAATATGATTAACTGAACTTTAATTTATCATGAACTTAGTACCTGATAGTATTTTGCATGTCTATGTTGTTGTAGATAGATGGCCCGTGTTGTTGTTTCGTTGAATTTTAATGCGTTCCTTGAGAAAGCAAAGTTGAAAGATGATGGTAGCAATTACACAGACTGGGTCCATAACTTGAGGATTATCCTCATTGCTGCACAGAAGAATTATGTCCTAGAAGCACCGCTAGGTGCCAAACCTGCTGCAGGAGCAACACCAGATGTTATGAACGTCTGGCAGAGCAAAGCTGATGACTACTCGATAGTTCAGTGTGCCATGCTTTAAGGCTTAGAACCGGGACTTCAACGATGTTTTGAACGTCATGGAGCATATGAGATGTTCCAGGAGTCGAAGTTAATATTTCAAGCAAATGCCCGGATTGAGAGATATGAAGTCTCCAATAAGTTCTACAGCTGCAAGATGGAGGAGAATAGTTTTGTTAGTGAACATATACTCAGAATGTCTTGGGTCAATAGTTGGGTTTGCCCGGCTCCTGTGTTTTGGTGCCTTACGTTCCGCTATATCGGCTAAGGTAGCACTAGGAGAACCACTGTGATTGTGCCCCAGTTGAGCTGGGTCGAGCACCTCAGTGGAGAAAGCTAAAACTAACTGTCATGATGAAGCGAGAGCTGGTCGCTGTTCGAGAGGTTTTTCGAGTCCCTAAAGACTTATGCCGCTTAGGGCGAGGAGCCGGCTCTGTCCGGCCAAGGCGTGGATAGCGCCCCAAACTCGATCTTCCGAATACCAGGGGCTTCGCCGAAATTTAAAATTATAGAATTCTATGGCTAAGTGAGAGTGTTCACGCATTATAGTCCGATTGCCTTGTTCGTTGGGCTGAGCGCCTCCCCCAAAGGACCCAAACATGGGGAAAAGAGCGCTCAGGTTTATCCCCGAACACCCCAGCACTAGCGGCACGGGGGCAGAAGCCGACGACTCTCCATCTCTCAGAATTGATAAACAGCCGCACAGAAGGTAATATTTTAAATTCCAACAGCATTGCTTAGCACATATAAACAAGTTTTCAGCGCACAGGACAAAACGAGCAAGTTTCACTCAAAAATTACATCCCTAGAACATTCATCCGCCACAAGGCAGGCACCCTTCAGAACATCCTTATAGTAATTCTCAGGCTTGCGATGCTCCTTCCCCGGCGGTGGCCCGTCCTTCACAAGCTTCTCAGCATCCAGCTTGCCCCAGTGCACCTTAGCACGGGCAAGGGCCCTACGGGCACCTTCAATGCAGACGGAGCGCTTGATGACTTCAAGCCTTGGACAGGCCTCCACCAGCCGCCGCACCAGCCCGAAATAGCTCCCAAGCAGAGCCCCTCCAGGCCACAGCCGAACAATGAGGCCCTTCATGGCCTGTTCAGCCGCCTTGTGGAGCTCGACCAGCTGCTTCAGCTGGTCGCTCAGGGGCACGGGGTGTCCGGCCTCAGCATACTGAGACCAAAACACCTTCTCTGTCGAGCTGCCCTCCTCGGCTCGATAGAATGCGGCGGCATCGGACACACTCTGGGGAAGATCTGCGAACGCTCCTGGAGAGCTTCGGATTCGGGTAAGTAACAAGTAACTCACGTTTATGTGTTCGCTTTGCATAAAGAATGCCTTACCCGCCGCTATCTTCTTCACCTCATCCAACTCTTGGAGGGTCTTCTGGGATTCGGCCTTGGTAGACTTGGCATTTTCAATAGCCATCGCGAGCTCGGACGCTCGCGTCTTTGAGTCAAGCTCCAAACTCTCATGTTTTTCCATGAGAGCCTGGAGCTCTTGCCGCACCTTGCCAACCTCGGCCTCATACTTCTCCCGCTCGGTGCGCTCCGAGGCCGCCCTCTTCTCGGCCTCGACCAGCGCTTGCTTAAGGGTCGCCACTTCAGACGTGGCCCCTACAATAGCCACGATAATCCTGTCATTCTTTGCAATTGCACCTTTTTATATATATTTAAAAACAAGGTATTTCTTACCTTCATTGTCCTCGAGCTGCTTCTTGGCACGCCTGAGCTCTTGCTCGGACCGCTCGAGGTTCTGCTTTAGCGTGTCCACTTCCGCAGTCAGTGCGGCAGACGCAAGCAGAGAAGCCTGCATATGCATATTGACTCATTTTTGTTAGACTCCTGCGAATTTTATTTGATCCTCTATTCGGCTTTTCTTCCCGAACGCCAAACAGAGCATCAGGGGCTACTGTCTATGCGGTAATATTATTTACACATTCTTTACTTACCTCAAAGCCTGTTAAAAGGCTAGTACAAGCTTCAGTCAGTCCGCTCTTGGTGGACTGAACCTTCTGGACCACCGCACTCATAATAGTGCGGTGCTCCTCGTCGATGGAGGCGCCTTGGAGCGCCTCCAACATATTGTCCGGCACCTCCGGTTGGACGGGGGCCACCGGCACGGTGGACTTGCTCCTCTTGGGAGGAGGTCCCCCGCCAGACTCTAGAACCTTTGAAGGTTCCGGAGCGGTGTCCGGCCTAGAGCCGGACTTGGAGCCCTGGGGGTTTCATCCCCTTTGCTCCTGGAGTCCGGGAGGTCGCCTTGCGGCGCCTCCAGGACCACCTCCTCCCGGCTTGGAACCTGTTGGGACAACACTTCGGTGTCGTCCGTAGGGTGGGGGGAGGAAGCCGTCGGAAGCGAGTTCACATCCGACGAGTCCAGTGAGCCGCTTGACGACGCGTCGAGCCGGTCTTTGGGTGGGCTGCATAAACATATTCGACGTAAGGGAAAGCTGTGCAATAAACGAATACTATGAATTACTCTGGTATCCGGATACTTATGATTTTGCCAGGGGCTTGGCCCTGGGCTACCACTCCTCTCCGCCGTCGTCGGCATCGGTGGAGTAGTCCGGAGGAAGGGTTTTCCCCTTCTTGGACCCTCCGGCCTCCCCAGAGAGGGCGGCCTTCCTTTTCTTCTCTCCTCCCGCCGGAGGGGGAGAGGTCTCTTCTTCTTCCTCCTCGTCTTCACGGGAGGAATGCGCCTCGGAACCATCGGATGATGGATCCGACACCTCCTGGCGCCGGGCACTCTTTCGAGTCTCCACGGCCTTTTTCGCGGCCTTCTTCTCCGGCACCACATAGGGTGCCGGAACCAGCAGCTTCGCCAAGCGAGCGTCCGCTGGGCCTTCGGGCAAAGGAGCCGGACAGTTGATCTGTCCGGATGTCACCTGCCAATCCTGTCAAAGGTAAGGGAGCTTAGACCCCGCATGGAGTCAAACTATGAAAAACTGATACCCTGTAAAAGGAAAAAACAGCTTACCGCGAGAGCGTGACGCTGCGCACTGAATCCGCGATCCTCGGTAGCAGATGCGGGAGCCTCGGCGCCCTTGAAAATCACCTTCCAGGCATCTTCGTACATCGTGTCGAAGAGCCTGCTCAGAGTTTGGTGCCGCGCTGGGTCGAACTCCCACAGGTTGAAAGCCCGTTGTTGACACGGGAGGATCAAGCGGATGAGCATAACCTGGACTACGTTGACAAGTTTGAGCTTCTTGTCCACCAGGGTTTGGACGCATGTTTGGAGTCCGGTCAGCTCTCCCTTCTTACCCCACGACAGGCCCGTCTCCTTCCAGGAGGTGAGCCGCGTAGGGGTCCGGATCGAAACTTAGGGGGTGCGACCCATTCGGCGTCGCGCGGCTCGGTGATGTAAAACCACCCCGATTGCCACCCCTTCAGGGTCTCCACAAAGGAGCCCTCGAGCCATAGGACGTTGGCCATCTTGCCCACCATGGCGCCTCCGCACTCCGCCTGGTTGCCGCGCACCACCTTCCGCTTGACGTTGAAAGTCTTGAGCCATAGGCCGAAATGGGGGCGGATGCGGAGGAAGGCCTCGCACACGACGATAAACGTCGAGATGTTGAGGACGAAGTTCGGGGCCAGATCGTGGAAATCCAGGCCGTAGTAGAACATGAGCCCCCGGACAAATCGGTGGAGAGGGAAGCCCAGTCCACGGAGGAAATGGGGGAGGAACACCACCCTCTCATGGGGCCTAGGGGTGGGGATGAGCTGCCCCTTTTCGGGAAGCCGGTACGCGATGTCGTTAGACAGGTATCCGGCCTTCCTCAGCTTTTTGATGTGTCCCTCCGTGACGGAGGAGACCATCCACTTGCCTCCCGCTCCGGACATGGCTGGAGAAGGTTGAGGTGGGGAGTGCGGACTTGGGCACTGGAGCTCGAGTGCGCAAGAATGGATAGGCGAAGGAGGAAGAAGGCGTAGGTGAAAAGGTGGATCCTTATCCCCTTATATGGGTGGAAGCAACTACATGTCCCCGCCAGCCTGGTAAAACTCGCTTATCTCCAAGCGCCGTAATCAATGGCGCGGTTGGGTTACCCACGCCCGTATTGATGAGAATCCCGGGATAAGGGGACACGATCTCTGCTTTAACAATACGTGCCAAGGAAACCGCCTCGCATGACGTGCTGAGGTGGGATAATGAAACGACTCGGATAAAGGCTTGGCCGTGGTGTGTCACGCTACGGAATACGTCAGCAGATTAGATTTGTGTAAATATTATTCTCTCTATGGCAGAATGTGGAAACTTATTTTGCAAAGCTGGACACTATCTTTGTGTTCAAAATCTTCTATGAAGTACTTGGAGGAGGAACCCGCCTTGCAATGCCGAAGACAATCTGCGCGCCGGACTCGTCGTCATTGAAGCCTGGTTCAGGGGCTACTAAGGGAGTCCTGGATTAGGGGGTGTTCGGATAGCCAGACTATACCTTCAGCCGGACTCCTGGACTATGAAGATACAAGATTGAAGACTCCGTCCCGTGTCCGGAAGGGACTTTCCTTGGCGTGGAAGGCAAGCTTGGTGATACGGATATGCAGATCTCCTACCATTGTAACCGACTTTGTGTAACCCTAACCCTCTCCTGTGTCTATATAAACCGGGGGGTTTTAGTCCGTAGGACAACGTACACAACAACAATCATACCATAGGCTAGCTTCTAGGGTTTAGCCTCTTTGATCTCGTGGTAGATCTACTCTTGTACTACCCATATCATCAATATTAATCAAGTAGGACGTAGGGTTTTACCTCCATCGAGAGGGCCCGAACCTGGGTAAAACTTCGTGTCCCTTGCCTCCTGTTACCATCCGGCCTAGACGCACAGTTCGGGACCCCCTACCCGAGATCCGCCGGTTTTGACACCGACACCTATACTTTTGGGTTATCAATACTATATTCTGGCGCCGTTGCCGGGGAGCATAGCTCTATTCTTTGAGTCACTTGGGATTTATATCTGCTTATCATTATGAAGAACTTGAGAGATCCAAAAACCAAGATTTATCCCTCAACTACGAGGGGAGGTAAGGAACTGCCATCTAGCTCTGCACTTGATTCACCTTCTGTTTTGAGTAAGCTTGCGACACCTAAACCTGTTTCTGCTATTAATTCTGATATGTCGCATATTATTGATGATGCCACTTCTGCTATGCATGATACTTATGATGAAACTACTTCTATGCTTGATACTACTGTGCCACTTGGTGAATTTCTTGATGAACAACTCGCTAGGGCTAGAGAGAATGAAATTATTGAAACTGATAATACTGATGAAAGTGATTATGAAGGATCTCCTAATAAATATGAATTACCTGTTGTGCCTGAGAGCTATGTTATGGATGAAGAAACTAAAAGATAAATTCTTGCTTGCAATGGTAGAAGTGATCTTAAGAAATTATTAGCTAAGCTTAAACAAAAAACTCTGAATGCTAGAATGAAATATGATCCTGCTTATGCTACTTCACCCATCTTTGTTACTGATATGGATTACGAATTCTCTATTGATCCTGATATAATTACTTTGGTTGAATCTGATCCTTTTTATGGCTATGAATCTGAAACTGTTGTGGCACATCTTACTAAATTAAATGATATAGCCACCCTGTTCACTAATGATGAGAGAACTCGCTACTTTTATATCCTTAAAATATTTCCGTTCTCATTAAAGGGTGATGCTAAGATATGGTTTAATTCTCTTGATCCTGGTTGTGTGCGTAGTCCCCAGGATATGATTTATTACTTCTCTGCTAAATATTTCCCTGCTCATAAGAAACAAGCTACCTTAAGGGATATATATAATTTTGTGCAAATTGAAGAAGAGAGTCTCCCACAAGCTTGGGGGAGGCTTCTCCAATTACTTAATGCTTTGCCTGATCATCCTCTTAAGAAGAATGAAATACTTGATATCTTTTATAATGGACTAACTGATGCTTCCATAGATTACCTGGATAGTTGTGCTGGTTCTGTTTTCAGGGAAAGGACACTAGATGAAGCTGAAATTTTATTGAATAATATGTTGACAAATGAAAATAATTGGACACTCCCTGAGCCAACTCCTGAGCCTATTCCTAAACCAACTCCGAAGAAAAGGGGTGTTCTATTTCTCAGTCCTGAAGATATGCAAGAGGCAAAGAAATCCATGAAAGAAAAGGGTATTAAAGCTGAAGATGTTAAGAATTTACCTCCTATTGAAGAAATACATGGTCTTAATTTACCGCCTATTGAAGAAACACATGGTCTTGATAACCTGACACAGGTAGTAAAGGTAAATTCTCTCTATAGATATGATAAAGCTGAAATCCCTCGTACTAAGTTTGCTAGCCAATGTTTGGATGAGTTTGATAACTTTATGGTTAAGCAAGAAGACTTCAATGCTTATTTTGGTAGACAATTGAAACAAAATGCTTATATGATTGAACACTTGGGTGATTATATGTCTAGAGTTAAAGGTGAACTCAAACTCATTAGTAAACATGCTTCTATGGTTACCACTCAAGTAGAACAAGTACTTAAAGCTCAGAATGATTTGCTCAATGAATTAAATAGTAAGAAAAATGATAATGCTGTTAGAGTTATGACTAGAGGTGGTAAAATGACCCAGGAACCCTTGTATCCTGAAGGCCACCCTAAGAGAATTGAGCAAGATTCTCAGAGAAAAAATATAGATGCACCTAGTCCTTCTAAGAGGAAGAAAAAGAAAAATGATAGGACTTTGCATGCTTCTAGTGAACCTGTTATTGACACACCTGAGAATCCCAATGATATCTCTATTTCTAATGCTGAAACACAATCTGGTAATGAACTTGAAACTAGTGATAATGTTAATGATAATGTTCATGTTGATGCTCAACCTAGCAATTATAATGATGTAGAAGCTCAACCTGCTGTTGATCTTGATAACCCACAATCAAAGAATCAATGTTATGATAAAAGAGACTTTGTTGCTAGGAAACACGGTAAGGAAAGAGAGCCTTGGGTTCAGAAACCCATGCCTTTTCCTCCTAAGACATCCAAGAAAAAGGATGATGAGGATTTTGAGTGCTTTGCTGAAATGATTAGACCTATCTTTTTGCGTATGCATTTGAATGATATGCTTAAAATGAATCCTTATGCTAAGTACATGATAGATATTGTTACTAATAAAAGAAAGATACCGGAAGCTGAAACTTCCACCATGCTTGCTAATTATACTTTTAAAGGTGGAATACCTAAGAAACTAGGAGATCCCGGAGTACCAACTATACCATGCTCCATTAAAAGAAACTATGTTAAAACTGCTTTATGTGATCTTGGAGCCGGTGTTAGTGTTATGCCTCTCTCTTTATATCGTAGACTTGATTTGGATAAGTTGACACCTACTGAAATATCTTTGCAAATGGCTGATAAATCAACTTCTATACCTATCGGTATTTGTGAGGATGTGCCAGTTGTGGTTGTAAACGTTACTATTTTAACGGACTTTGTTATTCTTGATATTCCCGAGGACGATAGTATGTCTATTATTCTTGGAAGACCCTTTTTGAATACTGCAGGGGCTGTTATTGATTGCACCAAAGGCAATGTCACTTTTCATGTTAATGGTAATGAGCATACGATACACTTTCCGAGGAAACAACCTCAAGTTCATAGTATTAATTCTATTGGAAAAGTTCCATCGATTATTTTTGGAGGTTTTGAATTTCCTCTTCCTACTGTCAAGAAGAAATATGATATTCTAATTATTGGGGATGTGCATATCCCCGTTAAGGTAACATAGTGTTATTCGAAATTTCTCTGGTTCCATGTTATTCGGGATGAGTTTGTTAACAAGACTTGATCAACCTTGTTAATGGATTCCTTTTGATGATCATGAGATGGATGAAGTTAGAAAGCACAACCTTCTGTGCCCTCCTTTTACTTTCTGTTATTTATATTAAATAAAATAAAATTAGTATTTTCTGTCTATTATCTGAATTATCCGTGCAATATAAAAATACCCCAAAAAATAAAAGTTCTCCAAATGCCCTAAAATTTAAATATGATTTTTTATGGAATATTTGAGAATATTTGGCACTGAGAACACACCAGGGGGGCATCCACCTGGCCACGAGGGTGGTGGGCGCGCCCTACCCCCTAGGCACGCCCCCTGCCTCATGGGCCCACGGTGGCCCTCCTTCACTTATTCCTGCACCCACACACTCCTTCTTCCTCCCACAAACACCATTATCCAGCTCAAGCACGAGTTCTAGCTCATTTTGCTGCGATTTTCGATCTCCTTGCTCAAAGCACCTCTCACAAAACTGCTTTGGGGGATTGTTCCTTGGTATGTGACTCCTCCATTGGTCCAATTAGTTTTTGTTCTAGTGCTTTATTCATTGCAAATTTGCGCTGCCTAGGTGACCGTGTTCTTGAGCTTGCATGTAAATTTTTTATGGTTCCAAGTAGTTCTAATGCATGATACAGGCTCTAGGCACTTGTAGGAGTAGTTGTTATCAATTTTGTCGAGTTTGGTTTACTTTTATTTGAAGTTACTAAAAATTTCAGAATTTTTCAGAAAATAATGAAGAGATTTTTGAGGGGCTCATCGAGCCGAAGCTCGAAGGAAAAGCAAAATGAAGAAGCAGAGAGGCCCAAATATAATCTGCCTCGCACCGCGGAGGTTCAGCCGTGTGAATGGCCTTCCGATGATTTCTTGAGAGCAGCCGGGATTTATGATGATTTTTATGAATTGGCTAAGAATGCAGGCCTCACCGACTTCCTCCGCGACCAACGCGAATAGCCAGTACCTCGTCTCGCCGGAGGCTATTCACGCCTACTGGAACCCTACATCAGCCATAGAGCCAGAGTCGGAAACACAATTTGATCCTCCATGACAGTCTAATTACCAGTGGGATCCAGAGATGATTGCCGACCAGTGGCAATCAGAGTCTTCTTCTTCGCAGTACGACCCCAACTATTACTTTGGATATCCGCCAGGCCAGCCGTGGCCATAGACCAACTTAGGCCAAAAGCCTAAGCTTGGGGGAGTATGTATTTCTCACCGACATTACATTCATGATCACACACTCATTGCTAGATGTCGGTGTTCATACTTTTTCACTGTATTATCCATGCTAGTTTATTTCCTTTTTATGCTTTCTTTTTGTGTGTTTGATAAACCTTAAGAAAAACAAAAAAAAATAGTTGTAGCTTTTAATTAGTCTACTTCCCATGCTTGTAGTAGTAATTAAAAAGAAAACCCCAAAAGATTTCATGTTCTTCTTTTGCTTGTTGGGAGCTTTCCCGTGTAAATAGTTTTATTTCTTTTCTTTGGGGGTCGATAGGAGAAGACCATGATTAAATTGTTGAAGTGACTCCTATATGCATTATTGTTGATCTGACAAAAGAGTCCATATTGCCTTGTCTTCTCCTGTTTATTGAATGCTTGCAGATTCCAGCTTAGTCCAATGCACGTGCACTATTATTATTATTATTATTCACATCATTCGGTCGTGCAAGTGAAAGGCAATTATGACGATATATGATGGACTGATTGAGATGGGAGAAGCTGGTATGAACTCGACCTCTCTTGTTTTTGTAAATATGATTAGTTCATTGTTCCTGATTTAGCCTATTATGAATAAACATGTTTGCAATGACAATTAGAGATTATAGTTGCTTATGCCATGCTTAATTATCTAGGAGCTTATAATGGTTTACCTTGCATGCCAACATGCTATTAAAATGGTTGTGATGTGGTATGATAGGGTGGTATCCTCATTTGAATGATTCGAGTGGCTTGACTTGGCACATGTTCACGCATGTAGTTGAAACAAAATCAGCATAGCCTCTACGATATTTATGTTCATGGTGCATTGTATCCTACTCATGCTTACATTCGGTGTTGATTAATTTTAATGCATGTTCATGACTGTTGTCGCTCTCTAGCTGGTCACTTCCCAGTCTTTTTCTAGCCTTCACTTGTACTAAGAGGGAATACTTCTTGTGCATCCAATCCCATAAACTCCAAAGTTGTTCCATATGAGTCCACCATACCTACCTATATACGGTATCTACCTGCCGTTCCAAGTAAATTTGTATGTGCCAAACTCTAAACCTTCAAATAAACATTCTGTTTTGTATGCTCGAATAGCTCATGTATCAACAAGGGTTGTCCGTATCTTCCATGTTAGGCGGGTTATTCTCAAGAGGAGTGGACTCCACTCCTCACTCACGAGAAAATGGCTGGTCAGCGGGATGCCCAGTCCCATGCTTTATGCAACTTAAATCAAAATAATTGCAAACAAAACTCCCCCGAGACTGTTGTTAGTTGGAGGCACTCGTTGTTTCGAGCAAGCCATGGATTGATGTTTGTTGGTGGAGGGGGAGTATAAACTTTACCATTCTGTTTGGGAACCGCCTATAATGTGTGTAGCATGGAAGATATAGCCATCTCTTGGTTGTTATGTTGACAATGAAAGTATACCGCTCAAAATATTATTCATCTCTATTTCAAAACCGAGCTCTGGCACCTCTAAAAATCCCTGCTTCCCTCTGCGAAGGGCCTATCCATTTACTTTTATGTTGAGTCATCATCCTCTTATTAAAAAGCACCAGTTGGAGAGCACCGCTGTCTTTTGCATCCATTACTGTTAGTTTACATTGAGTATGACTTGACTGGATCTCTTTTACCATGAATTACAATGTCTAGTCAGTCCTTGATCTTTAAAGGTGCTCTGCATTTATGTTTTGCAGTCTCAGAAAGGGCTAGTGAGATACCATCTTGTTATATCATATTATGATTGTTTTGAAGAAGTGTTGTCACCCGAGATTTATTAGTATTGCTCGCTAGTTGATTATGCCATTGATATGAGTAAACATGAGACCTAAGCGTTATTGTGAATATGGTTAGTTTATAATCTTTGCTAAAAACTTGAATGCTGGCTTTACATATTTACAACAACAAGAGCAAACAGAGTTTGTAAAAGTTTTTCTTTATCACTTTCAGTTTGTCAACTGAATTTCTTGAGGACAAGCAAAGGTTTAAGCTTGGGGGAGTTGATACTTCTCCGTCGTATCTACTTTTCCAAACACGTTTGCCCTTGTTTTGGACTCTAACTTGCATGATTTGAATGGAACTAACCCAGACTGACGTTGTTTTCAGCAGAATTGCCATGGTGTTATTTATGTGCAGAAACAAAAGTTCTCGGAATGACCTGAAACTTCACGGAGACTATTTTTGGAAATAATAAAAAATACTGGCAAAAGATCAAGACCAGGGGGCCCACACCCTAGCCACGAGGGTGGGGGGCGCGCCTACCCCCTGGGCGCGCCCCCCTACCTCGTGGGCCCCTGGAGCTCCTCCGACCTCAACTCCAACTCTATATATTCATGTTCGGAGAGGAAAAAATCAAGGAGAAAGATTCATCACGTTTTATGATACGGAGCCGCCGCCAAGCCCTAAACTCTCTCGGGAGGGCTGATCTGGAGTCCGTTCGGGGCTGCGGAGAGGGGAATCCGTCGCCGTCGTCGTCATCAACCATCCTCCATCACCAATTTCATGATGCTCACCGCCGTGTGTGAGTAATTCCATCGTAGGCTTGCTGTACGGTGATGGGTTGGATGAGATTTATCATGTAATCGAGTTTGTTTTGTTAGGGTTTGATCCCTAGTATCCACTATGTTCTGAGATTGATGTTGCTATGACTTTGCTATGCTTAATGCTTGTCACTAGGGCCCGAGTGCCATGATTTCAGATCTAAACCTATTATGTTTTCATTAATATATGTGAGTTCTTGATCCTATCTTGCAAGTCTATAGTCACCTACTACGTGTAATGATCCGGCAACCCCGAAGTGACAATAGTCGGGACCACTCCCGGTGATGACCGTAGTTTGAGGAGTTCATGTATTCACTATGTCTTAATGCTTTGGTCCAGTACTCTATTAAAAGGAGGCCTTAATATCCCTTAGTTTCCGCTAGGACCCCGCTGCCACGGGAGGGTAGGACAAAAGATGTCATGCAAGTTCTTTTCCATAAGCACATATGACTATATTCGGAATACATGCCTACATTACATTGATGAATTGGATCTAGTTCTGTGTCACCCTAGGTTATGACTGTTACATGATGAACCACATCCGGCATAATTCTCCATCACTGATCCATTGACTACGAGCTTTCCATATATTGTTCTTCGCTTATTTACTTTTCCGTTTCTATTGTTATCATCACTACAAAATACCAAAAACATTACTTTTTCTATCATTACCTTTTGCTATCGTTACCACTACTATCATATTACTTTGCTACTAAACACTTTGCTGCAGATACTAAGTTTCCAAGTGTGGTTGAATTGACAACTCAGCTGCTAATACTTGAGAATATTCTTTGGCTCCCCTTGTGTCGAATCAATAAATTTGGGTTGAATACTCTACCCTCAAAAACTGATGCGATCCCCTATACTTGTGGGTTATCATGAAGCGAGCAACAAATTTTTTCGAGATCATACATAGTGATGTATGTGGTCCGATGAATATTGAGGCTCGCGGTGGGTATCATTATTTTCTCACCTTCGCGGATGATTTGAGCAGATATGGGTATATCTACTTAATGAAACATAAGTCTGAAACATTTGAAAAGTTCAAAGAATTTCAGAGTGAAGTGGAAAATTATCGTAACAAGAAAATAAAGTTTCTATGATCTGATCGTGGAGGGGAATATTTGAATTACGAGTTTGGTCTACATTTGAAACAATGCGGAATAGTTTCGCAACTCACGCCACCCGGAACATCACAGTGTAATGGTGTGTACAAACATCGTAATCGTACTTTACTAGATATGGTGCGATCTATGATGTCTCTTACTGATTTACCGCTATCATTTTGGGGTTATGCTCTAGAGACGGTTGCATTCACGTTAAATAGGGCACCATCGAAATCTGTTGAGACGACGCCTTATGAACTGTGGTTTGGCAAGAAACCAAAGTTGTCGTTTCTTAAAGTTTGGGGCTGCGATGCTTATGTGAAAAAGCTTCAACCTGATAAGCTCGAACCCAAATCGGAAAAATGTGTCTTCATAGGATACCCAAAGGAAACTGTTGGGTACACCTTCTATCACAGATCTGAAGGCAAGACTTTTGTTGCTAAATTTGGATCCTTTCTAGACAAGGAGTTTCTCTCGAAAGAAGTGAATGGGAGGAAAGTAGAACTTGATGAGGTAACTGTACCTGCTCCCTTATTGGAAAGTAGTTCATCACAAAAGCCAGTTCCTGTGACACCTACACCGATTAGTGAGGAAACTAATGATGCTGCTCGTGAAACTTTAGATCAAGTTACTACCGAACCTCATAGGTCAACCAGAGTGAGATCCGCACCAGAGTGGTACGGTAATCCTATTCTGGAGGTCATGTTACTAGACCATGACGAACCTACGAACTATGAGGAAGCGATGATGAGCCCAGATTCCGCAAAATGGCTTGAGGCCATGAAATCTGAGATGGGATCCATGTATGAGAACAAAGTGTGGACTTTGGTTGACTTGCCTGATGATCGACAAGCCATCGAGAATAAATGGATCTTCAAGAAGAAGACAGACGCTGACGGTAATATTACTGTCTACAAATCTCGACTTGTTGCAAAAGATTTTCGACAAGTTCAAGGAGTTGACTATGATGAGACCTTACCACCCGTAGCGATGCTTAAGTCCGTCCGAATCATGTTAGAAATAGCCGCATTTTATGATTATGAAATTTGGCAAATGGATGTAAAGACTACATTCCTGAATGGATTTCTGGAAGAAGAGTTGCATATGATGCAACCTGAAGGTTTTATCGATCCAAAGGGTGCTAACAAAGTGTGCAAGCTCTAGCGATCCATTTATGGACGGGTGCAAACCTCTCGGAGTTGGAATAAACGCTTTGATAGTGTGATCAAAGCATATGGTTTTATACAGACTTTTGGAGAAGCCTGTATTTACAAGAAAGTGAGTGGGAGCTCTGTAGCATTTCTAATCTTATATGTGGATGACATATTGTTGATTGGAAATGATATAGAATTTCTGGATAACATAAAAGGATACTTGAATAAGAGTTTTTCAATGAAGGACCTCGGTGAAGCTGCTTACATATTGGGCATCAAGATCTATAGGGATAGATCAAGACGCTTAATTGGACTTTCACAAAGCACATACCTTGACAAAGTTTTGAAGAAGTTCAAAATGGATCAGGTAAAGAAAGGGTTCTTGCCTGTGTTACAAGGTGTGAAATTGAGTAAGACTCCATGCTCGACCACTGCAGAAGATAGAGAGAAAATGAAAGATGTTCCCTATGCTTCAGCCATAGGCTCTATCATGTATGGAATGTTGTGTACCAGACCTGATGCGTGCCTTACTATTAGTTTAGCGGGGAGGTACCAAAGTAATCCAGGAGTGGATCACTGGACAGCGGTCAAGAACATCCTGAAATACCTGAAAAGGACTAAGGATATGTTTCTCGTTTATGGAGGTGACAAAGAGCTCATCGTAAATGGTTACGTTGATGCAAGCTTTGGCACTGATCGGACGATTCTAAATCGCAAACCGGGTACGTATTTATATTAAACGGTGGAGCTATCAGTTGGAGCAGTTCTAAACAAAGCATCGTGGCGGGATCTACGTGTGAAGCGGAGTACATTGCTGCTTCGGAAGCAACAAATGAAGGAGTCTGGATGAAGGAGTTCATATCCGATCTAGGTGTCATACCTAGTGCATCGGGTCATTGAAAATCTTTTGTGACAATACTAGTGCAATTGCCTTGGCAAAGGAATCCAGATTTCACAAGAGAACCAAGCACATCAAGGGACGCTTCAACTCCATCCGGGATCAAGTCCAGGTGGGAGACATAGAGATTTGCAAGATACATACGGATCTAAATGTTGCACACCCATTGACTAAGCCTCTCTCACGAGCAAAACATGATCAACACCAATACTCCACGGGTGTTAGAATCATTACTGTGTAATCTAGATTATTGACTCTAGTGCAAGTGGGAGACTGAAGGAAATATGCCCTAGAGGCAATAATAAAGTTATTATTTATTTCCTTATATCATGATAATGTTTATTATTCATGCTAGAATTTTATTAATCGGAAACATGATACATGTGTGAATACATAGACAAACAGAGTGTCACTAGTATGCCTCTACTTGACTAGCTCCTTAATCAAAGATGGTTATGTTTCCTAGCCATAGACATGAGTTGTCATTTGATTAATGGGATCACATCATTAGGATAATGATGTGATTGACTTGACCCATTCCGTTAGCTTAGCACTTGATCGTTTAGTATGTTGCTATTGCTTTCTTCATGACTTATACATGTTCCTATGACTATGAGATTATGCAACTCCCGTTTACCGGAGGAACACTTTGTGTGCTACCAAACGTCACAACGTAACTGGGTGATTATAAAGGTGCTCTACAGGTGTCTCCAAAGGTACTTGTTGGGTTGGCGTATTTCGAGATTAGGATTTGTCACTCCGATTATCGGAGAGGTATATCTGGGCCCACTCGGTAATGCACATCACTATAAGCCTTGCAAGCATTGTTACTAATAAGTTAGTTGCGACATGATGTATTACGGAACGAGTAAAGAGACTTGCCAGTAACGAGATTGAACTAGGTATTGAGATACCGATGATCGAATATCAAGCAAGTAACATACCGATGACAAAGGGAACAACGTATGTTATTATGCGGTTTGACTGATAAAGATCTTCGTAGAATATGTAGGAGCCAATATGAGCATCCAGGTTCTGCTATTGGTTATTGACCGGAGACGTGTCTTGGTCATGTCTACATAGTTCTCAAACCCGTAGGGTCCGCACGCTTAAAGTTAGATGACGATCGAAATTATGAGTTTTGTGTTTTGATGTACCGAAGGTAGTTCGGAGTCCCGGATGTGATCACGGACATGACGAGGTGTCTCGAAATGGTCGAGATGTTAAGATTGATATATTAGAATGTTATATTCGGACACCGAATGAGTTCCGGGGGTTATCGGATAAATACCGGAGAAACCGGGAGGTTACCGGAACCTCCCGGGGGGTTAGTGGGCCTCATGGTCCCAAGTGGTGGAAGAGGAGAGGCGGCCAGCTAGGGGCGCGCGGCCCCCCTAGCCCAAACCGAATTGGACTAGGGGGCCGGCCCCCCTTTCCTTCTTCTCCTCCCCGTCCTTCCCCTCTCCTACTTGGACTAGGAAAGAGGGGGCAATCCTACTTGGAGTAGGATTGCCCCCTTGGGCGCACCTCCTCCCCTTGGCCGGCCCTCTCCTCCTCCCCCTTTATATACGGAGGAGGGGGCACCCCATAGACACAAAAATTGATCTCTTGATCTCTTAGTCGTGTGCGGTGCCCCCCTCCACCATATTCCACCTCGATAATATCGTAGTGGTGCTTAGGCGAAGCCCTGCGTCGGTAGCATCATCATCACTGTCACCACGCCGTCGTACTGATGGAACTCTCCCTCAAAGCTCGGCTGGATCGGAGTTCGAGGGACGTCATCGAGCTGAACGTGTGCTGAACTCGGAGGTGCCGTATGTTCGGTACTTGGATCGGTCGGACTGTGAAGATGTACGACTACATCAACCGCGTTGTGCTAACGCTTCCGCTTTCGGTCTACGAGGGTACGTGGACAATACTCTCCCCTCTCGTTGCTATGCATCACCATGATCTTGCGTGTGCGTAGGAAATTTTTTGAAATTACTATGTTCCCCAACAGATCTTGCGTGTGCGTAGGATTTTTTTTTTTGAAATTACTGTGTTACCCAACACTGCCCCCCCCCCCCCGCAAGCGAGGTGTTTGACGAAATGGCCGGAAGGTATGCGTCTTCGGTCATGGCAATTTTCTTTGATTTACGTAATTTTGCGATAGCTCGTGACTTGTTGTCGTTCACTATAGCGGTGGTTCGAACAATGCAACTGCCGAGTTCATGAACTTGTTGGACACCAACGCCGTTGACATTGATCAAGCCCCGTTCGCCACATTCGACTACAATGAAACGGAGGGCAGCGTGGACGATCATGGTTGTGAGGAGGAATTAGAGGAGATCGAAGCGGAAGCGTATGAGCAATCGCAAACAAGAACTAGGAAAAGCCAGAGATCAAAGAACTACACGATCTTGGAAGATCAAGTTCTGATCAATGCGTGGAGTGCAGTGTCTCTTGATGCATGCACGGGTACTTCTCAAACCACCAAGAGGTATTGGCAAAGGATCGAGGATCAATACTTCCGCATGATGGCAAAGTACCCCAATAGGACTCCACGCACATTTCAGTCGCTTCAAGGGCATTGGGAGGTGATCAAGCCTATGTGTAGCCGTTGGGCAGCTTGCTTGGAGCAAGTATGCAATGCACCTCCAAGTGGAACCATGAAATCCGATTATGTAAGTTTGTTTTGCCTTTGTTCAAGTTGTGCATCATCATATTTGCATCATAGGAAATGATTGCATCATTTCACTTTGTTCACATTGTGTAGGACAAGATTGCCCAACATAGATACAAAGACATGGAAGCTTCGGAAGGCAAATTCTTCAAACTAGAGCATTGTTGGGACTTGCTCCAAAAGTGCGATAAGTGGAAGTTGATCGACAAAGAATCCCCACCGAAGAGAGGCTCACTTAAAAACATGGATGAAGATGAGATGATGATGGCCCAAGAAATTTGTACAAGCCCGATGGCGACGAGAAGACTAAGGAGAAGATGAAGAGAGAGCAAGAAGCATCGAGCTTGAGGGAGAAGATTGATGCCATGGTGCAATCAAACGAGTTGATGTTGTTGAAGTCGTTGGAGATCAAGAAAGAGTTGGCCAAGAAGAAGGCAAAGGAGAAGCAAAGTGGCAATTGCTCAAGGAAGAGGGGTTGCGCAAAGCGTCCATTGAGGAGAGAAGAGCACGCGCCGCTGAAAACAAAGCCATGTCCAAGTTCCTCGCCGAAGAGAACAAAATCATGTTAATGAACCGCAATGACATGGACGACCTCACCAAAACACGACATTATATGGCAAGGAGAGAAATCTTGAAGAGGAGAATGGTTGCATCGGCCGGTGCGTGTTACAGTTCCGGAGATGTTTTCTTTGCTCCATATGGTGGCAGTGTCGATGATTTTGGTGCGGGAGTTGCAACAAGCACCGGAGGTGGATTCGGTGGTGGCGATGAACTTCAAGATGGATTCGATGGCGCGGAGTGAAGATCAACCAAGATGATGCCAGACGTGGGCGTCACTTTTGCAAGACCCTCTTTTGCGTTTGTCCTACTAAACTTGGCTTTTATTTGCGCGTAAACTGTGTTATGTTATTTTGAATTTGAACTTATTTGTGGGAACCTATGTCAAATGCGAGAATTGGGCGTTTTCTGTTTGCGGGTTGACGCGGCAGTGTCCGAGCAGACCCCGCAAAAGCTGACCCGTAAAAAAGTATATTCCGCGAATATCCTTTTATACGGGTCCGTTTGGGGGGTCTGCATCTGCGGCCGTCCGAGCCAGCCCGCAAAGGCCGATTTCCACGAACCACAAACGCGTTTTGCGGGCCGGATGGATGCGGGGTCTGTTAGAGTTGCTCTTAGTAGGAGTTTGGACAAACTGAAACCCTATAAATGACCAGATGGTGTTTGATCTGACTTTGAAGAAGATGATACATAGTACCATGTGGTGAAAAGTCCATGGGATGATCAAAATGATCCAAGGAGGCTTGCGTAAAAATTTGGAACAATGTAAGTATTTCTCCCTATTTAAAACTATTTATGGCCTTTTCAAAAAGAATTTAAATAAAATACTCAAATAAATTTCCAGCATTATTTATGAAGGGAACCATGGTCCTATATGCAATAGATTTTTAAGAAAATTTTAATTTAGAAAATAAATACTTTTATTTCAAAGCTCAATTTTTGAATATTGGAAAAGAAAACGGGTTTAATTGCGTTTTGGCCAAAATAATTGGTAATAAAAATATTTTTAGGGTTTACCCACATGACATGATCATTGGGATGAATTAGAAGCATATGGTTGTAATAGAATGACTATAGGAATTTATATGAATTAAGATCAATAAATAACAATCAATTCAGTAAAATCCAATAAGATGCAAATCACCACAAAAGTTTTTGTTGGGAGTCGAAATTTGAATTATTGACATAAATGATGTGATAAAAAAACACAAGGAGTGAAAACATGCTAGGCGATTCATCAAAACATTCGTAAACCTTGGATATTTGTTGCACTTTTAACAACGAATCACTAAAATCCTTAATAAGTGGTGTACCTATAGCAACAAAAAGCTCTAGACCAAATAACAATATTTCATATTTCGACTTGACTGCTTTGTACAGAAATATTCTAAGGGACATGAGGCTTCATAAACAACACCATAAATAGAGAGAGAGAGAGAGAGAGAGAGAGAATACCAACACCTTGCCTTTGCTACAAACTGAACCATCAAAATATAATAGACAAAGAAGGTTAATATTTATATTATGCCTATCGTGAATCTGATGTTTAACAATAAAATTAGCAATGATTTGGTCTTTCATAGATTTTAAAAATACGTGAGCTAAATCATGTTCGATCAAAGCATAAGCCCATTTACCAATTCTTCACCGAGGCTAGTCATAGTGGGAGTAACTTAGCTAGTAACATAACGCATACCAAGACGAATATGCTTATGTGGCAAGCAATTAATAAGGAAAAAGAGGTTTGGGTTAACATAACGCACCCCGAGACAAGATGAGTCGACGCCTAAATAAATGAAGACTTGCATGACACCACAACCATGTTACTACCCACTATGGAGGTAGTAACATACTCCCTCCGTCCACGAATATGTGTACATCTAGCTTTTATTGTAAGTCACAATTTTAAAAATTTGACCAACTTTATAGAAAATAATAGTAACATATATGACATCAAATTGATATATTATCAAAGTACATTTCAAAACGAATCTAGTGATACTAATTTGGTGCCATAAATGTTTTTGCTTTTTTCTAGAAAGGTGGTCAAAGTATTAAAATTTTGACTTAAGACAAAAGTTAGATGTACACTTATTCACGGACGGAGAGAGATGTATACTTATTCACAGACAGAGGGAGACTCCCTCTGTCCATGAATAAATGTACATCTAGTTTTTGTCCTAAGTCAAACTTTTAAAACTTTCACCAACTTTATAGGAAAACAATAGCAGCATTATCGCACTAAATTAGTACTACTAGATCCATTTTGAAATGTATTTTCATGAATACCAATTTGATGTCGTATATGTTGCTATTCTTTTCTATATAGTTGATCAAAGTTTTAAAACTTTGACTTAAAACAAAATTTAGATGTACACTTATTCACGGACGGAGGGAGTAGGCTAGTAACATATGCATGTTACTAGTCTAAGTTACTCCCTACTATGATTTACATGAGAATTAGTCAGTGCAACATATATTTAATGACATCACTTTGACAAATTATTATGCAAGCACTAGACAGTAAATAATGCATAAACACTTAGCGCTTTCCAGAGGACATGCTTGTGAGGTTTTTTTTTTGGAAAATTGTTTTTTTTTTAGACAATTTTGGAAAATTGTTAGTTCAGAATATGAGAGACGGAGGAGGAAGATAAAGCCATACATGTGATGAAGCTCAAAGCCCATGTGACCGCTCGTGAGAGCGATGTATGCAACGTGGGGATTTCCTTATTCGACGCATTCCATGTCAAATTGGCGGAGGTTCGCACTAGCGAGGTGAATCGCTTGGCTGGGCCAGGGCCAAATCAAGCGGTTAGCGTAGGTAATGTGGTTTGTTTTCTACCGGTTTTGGGAACCTTCTAGAAAGTTTCCTAAACTGGATTTTCTTTTTCCTGTTGCTTTTTATGGCTGGTTTTCTTTCAGGTTTTTTCTTTTTTGTTTTCTCATCATTTTCATTTTCGGTTTTTTATTTTCTATTTATTTCTTCTTTTATTTCCTTTTAATGTTTTTTATTTTTTATCAAATAAGAAAATTTCAAAAAACATTCACAATTCAAAAAAATTCAGAAATTTAAATTTTTGTTCGGTTTTTTAAAAAAGTTCGCTTTTCAAAAAAATATTCACAAATTTGAAAAACTGTATTTGTTCTAAATAAATATTTAAAAAATGTGCGTGAATTTGTTAAAAAATCTTGTTTTCAAAAAGTGTTCACGAATTTGAGGAAATGTTCACATTTTACAAAAATGTTCGTAAATTTCATAAGATGTCCAGGTTTTTTGAGAAACATATTCGTAAATTTGAAAAAATATTCACATTTGCCATTTTGAAGAAACGTGTAGATTTTAAAAATGTTTCTCTTTCCAAAAAATGTTCGTCACTTTGAAAAATGTTTGCAAACTTCAAAAACAATTATATTATGTTTTCAAAACATGCTCGCAATATTTTTTTCAAAAAATGTTCGCATTTTAGGAAAAACATTTAAAACTGAAAAATATTTCGTATTTTCCAAAATGTTCGTGTTATTTAAAAAAATCAAAATATAAAAAATGTTCACGTTTTCGAACAGATTTCTTTTAATAAAATACTTGCTGCAATATCCATGGTCGGTACTCTACAGTGCACGGAACGGTCGCTACAGACCTACAGTATCGATTTGATTTGTTACCGCATGTCGTTCTTCTAAATTTTTTTCTTACAACACATGGTTCGAGTTGACATTTCTTAAAAATAAGCGCTACCGATGGGTCACCAAAGCAGTTTTGGTCTAGTGGCTACAAGCCTACAACACGTGCGTGACCGCGGGATGTCCTTGGATCGAGTTCCAGCAAGCGCTTACACTTTTTGTATTTTCAATAGCACGCTACAGACATGTTTGCGGGTTACTGTTGGAGATGCCCTAAGCAATACCTGCAACAACACATGGGGTGTATCTAGTGATCTAGCACGGGGCACGTTTTCCATTAACTCGAGTTTAATCTTTTAGGGCATGTACAATTTCTATATGATAAGTGCACACGTGCCTCATTTTTCCTTATTTAGCTCATTGCTTTGAACCAAATACATGAATATTGTCACCATATACAAATTTCCTATTGCTAATTTTTTTTCTTCCACTTTTCTATATGATGCATGTTGTTTTGTTTGAAAGCTCATTGCTATAGTTGCTAGTGAAAGGCTAGCTAATATATGTGACCCTGATGAAAAGCTGTCAATGGAACAACGACGTAGTGATGCCCATTGGCCAACAAATACGAGCTTTTCTTGCAAGCCATGGCGGATAAGATCATGACATGCTAGCATTTACGCATTAGACAGAGATGGAGATATGAATGAGAGGAGAATCCAAAGATTCTGTATGGACGTACAGTGTTTTACAGGAAAACTACAGGAGCCTAACAAAACTTTAGGACGCTGCATGGAAGTATGGTTGGTTGTTCGATCGCTGCGTATGGTATCCCAACCGTGTGGCGTGTGATACCAGCCGTATCTGCTGGATAGAAACCCAATCCTCCTTGAGAGTTGATGAGAGAAGGAGGCGTGTACGCGCGCACGCATGGTCGATCGCCACTCCGGCCGTGTGGTCGCATTGCTGCGATGATGATGGATGGATGGAGACGGAGCACAACGTCTTGCCAGCGACCCAAAATGGAGGGGTGCGGTGTCGATCGATCGCGGCTGCACCTTGCTGTTTGAGTTTTTTTTTATCAGTACATACATAAGCACTCATATACACACGCATACACTCACCTCCATGAACGCACCCTACCTTTATGAGCATCTTCGAAAGACTGATCCGGCATATCATCTTGAGATTTACGAAGTCACCGTAGGCGCCTCGTCGTCGACGGGAACATCTCCTCCTACTGAAAGCGCATCGCCGGAAATCCTAAAATAAATTCAGAAATAATGCAAGCACCAGGATTTGAAGCCTAGTGGGTTGGCGATACCACTGTCCACCTAACCATCTCAACCACAGGTTGGTTCGCTTGCTGTTTGAGTTGTTTGAACGTGCATCTTGCTTGGACTTCCATGTTCAAGACCAGAATCGGAATGTGATGGATTTCGTTAGGCATATGAGTGTAACATATAGCCACTTTTTTTCATAGTCAATGGAAGAGGTAAATACACTAGTGGTGCTTGAACTTGTCATGGATGTTCACTTTAATGCCTGAACTTAAAAAATACATTGAATTGGTTTTAAAACTTGGCACGAACATGCAAATACGGTGCTAATTCCATCCGTAGACGTAAAATGCATCCATGTGTCGCTGTATATAAATGATGTGGCACTGACATGGTGTGAGGTCCAACTGTAGCTAGGAAACATAATTATTACTTAAGTACTATGTACGACTCTATGACTAATGGGCTCACCTGTTAGTACATTAGAAAAATTATTACGACGAATGAAAAAGTGCGACAAATGGGATGACTGCCAGCTAGTTGCGCTAGCCACTATACCAAACATGTATTTATTATTAAAATGTGCCACTCAATTTATATGTACATAAGAGTTTGTTTTTGTTTAAGTACATAAAATCTGAGGGACTTTCCATGCCAGCAAAATATGTTGGTTGGAGTGGCTAGCGCATGCATCGCCCAAGGGGTAGGTAGCAGATTCAATTCGTGCAGTGTATTTTATGTTAATTTTCCTAATTACTGACAGGCGGGTCCACTACTCATAGAGTCATATAGTGCTTAAGCATTTTTATTTCGTAATTACGAATGGGCCCCACGCCATGTCAGTGACACGTCAGCCATATACATTGCCACGTCGATGCATATTACGTCTACAGACAACATTAGCACCGCATTTGCCCGTTCATGCCAAGTTGTAGAACTAGTTCGATGTATTTTTTAAGTTTAGGCACCAAAGTAAACATCCATGGCAAGTTCAAGCACCACTGGTGTTTTTACCTCTTAATGGAATATATTCATCTTTTTGACAAATGACTTCCATTGACTCGTACAAACCCAATGAGGGAGTCCTGAATTAGGGGGTGTCCGGATAGCCGGACTATACCTTCGGCCGGACTCCTGGACTATGAAGATATAAGATTGAAGACTTCGTCCCGTATTCGGAAGGGACTTTCCTTGGCGTGGAAGGCAAGCTTGGCGGTACGGATATGTAGATCTCCTAACATTGTAACCGACTCTGTGTAACCCTAGCCCTCTCCGCTGTCTATATAAACCGAAGGGTTTTAGTCCGTAGCAACAACAATCATACCATAGGCTAGCTTTTAGGGTTTAGCCTCCTTGATCTCGTGGTAGATCTACTCTTGTACTACCCATATCATCAATATTAATCAAGCAGGAGTAGGGTTTTACCTCCATCGAGAGGGCCCGAATCTGGGTAAAAACATCGTGTCCCTTGTCTCGTGTTACCATCCGCCTAGACGCACAGTTCGGGACCCCCTACCCGAGATCCGCCAGTTTTGACACCGACATTGGTGCTTCCATTGAGAGTTCCTCTGTGTCGTCGCCATCAGGAAGGATGCCTCATCCCGTCTTTAAAGACGGCACCGTTGCTAAGGGAGCTTTGGCTGTCGGCCAAACTCTCCGGCTAGGTGGTTTTCTTATGACCGCCTGTTCGGCTGCTGCGCCGACGATGACCTCTCGGGTCATCGAAAGCAATCTTCACGTCAGCTTGGAATTCCCCGAGCAGCTAGATCCAATGGAGCTCTCTTCCCTAAACGAGCTCTTGGATCGCATCGCCGCCCTGGAAGTCGCTACGGATTACGACCAGATTGGGCCTAAACCCGATCTGAGAGAGATTAGCTCTCCCCAGGTCACCCATCACGTTGCCGTGGTAGAGGGACAGTGTGGCGACCCTTCATTTATCTTAAGGACTAGCTATGTCCGGATTTCCGATCCCTCCAAGCCGGATACCCACGGAGGGGAGGGCATCACTCAAGACCTGAACTTAAAGTCAGGCGACGGGCTAGATTCATTGGATAGCATCCAAGAATCCAAACTTCCGAGTTCGGAAACTCCTTGGCCTCTGGGTCTCAGATTGGGTGAGGTTTCGGATTTGATTCCACCCACCCACCCGTACATAAGCGATCTATCCCAAATTAGGCAAGAGCCTGAAGAAACAGTACATCATTACTGGGCCAGATTCCTTCTGGTTATGAACAGAATAAAGGACTGCCGCGAGGAAGACGCAATTTCATTCTTCTGCAATAATTGCACGGACAAGGGAATCCTCAACGCCATAAGTCGCCATGATATTATACGCTTCGCTGACTTTGCATCCATAGTACGAAAGTACTGTGCGATGGAAAGCGCCTGGAAAACCGAAATAAAATTTTGGGACAATCCGGCCCTGAATACAAACCCAGTCCTAAATAAAAGGGTGCATCATCGCCAGACACCCGGGTTCAATACCAAAAAGCAAAAGCCCTCTACAGGTCACGGAACCGTACTAGAAGGATGGCTTAATGGACCCTGTAAAATTCACAGTGCAGAGGGCGCCACACCAACTCACAGCCTTAGAGCGTGTTGGATACTCCGGCAGGTGGCAAAAATTGGCGAAGATCTTCTAATTCCAGAAGCCACGGAAAGCCACCCCAGAGACACCAGTACGGTATTAACAGTCTTCGAGACTTTCGCATCAAATAATATGCGAAAAAGAACACTCCGCAGCCTTACAGAAGTCTACCAAGTAGCAACAATAAACCCATGGAGTGACACGGCTATTACTTTTAACGCCAGTGATGAACCTAAATTCCGAACAGCCCGAGCACCAGCCGCATTGGTCCTTAGTCCAATAGTGGACAGCTTTCGCCTTACCAAGGTACTCATGGATGGCGGCAGCGGATTGAACCTCATTTATGAGGAAACCCTTCAAAAAATGGAAATAGACTGGAACCGCATTGAGCGAAGCAGCACAGCCTTTAGAGGAATAATCCCCAGTCGGGAAGCGTGCTGTACAGGAAAAATCACACTAGATGTGGTGTTCGGCACGCCGGATAATTACAGGTCCGAAGAGGTCACGTTCCAAGTGGCCCCGTTCAGTAGCGGATATCACGCTCTGCTAGGGCGGGAAGCGTTTACAATCTTCCAAGCAATACCCCATTACGGGTACATGAAGCTCAAGATGCCCGGGCCTAACGGAATCATCACTCTCGCTAGTGATCCGGACATAGCACTCCGCGCTGAAAACAAGACAGCCGCACTGGCCCTTGAGGCGCTATCCGAAGCCCTAGCGGCTGAGGAACTAACTGCGCTGCGCTCCATGGTGAATAGGGACAATGTGATACTCGACAAAAGATCCAAGTCCACCTCCTTTAAACCGGCGGACGAAATAGTCAAATTCCAGGTCCATCCAACGGACCCCAATAAAACAGCTTCCATCGGGGCACAGTTAAACCCTGATGTAGACACCGCACTGCGAGAGTTCCTACGAGAGAACTGGGACATTTTCGCCTGGCACCCTTCAGACATGCCAGAAATCCCACGCAAGTTGGCCGAACACAACTTAAATATCCTAAAAGGATTCAAGCCAGTCAAACAGGCTCTTCGGCGTTTTTCTGAACCTAAGAGACAGGCCATGGGAGAGGAACTAGCCAAGCTATTGGAGGCCGGATTCATCAAAGATATAAAACACCCAGACTGGCTAGCAAACCTGGTGATGGTACCAAAGAAGGACAAATCCTGGCGCCTGTGCGTTGATTTTAAAGACCTTAACAAGGCTTGCCCAAAGGATCCCTTCCCCCTCCCCCGCATCGATCAAATTATCGACGCTACCGCAGGACACGATTCGTTGTGTTTCCTCGACGCATACTCCGGCTACCATCAAATAAAGATGGCAGAGTCAGACCAAGCCACAACGACATTCATCACACCATACGGCCCATTCTGCTTCAACACAATGCCCTTCGGGCTCAAAAACGCCGGTGCAACATATCAGCGCATGATTCAGGCATGTCTGGCAAACCAGATCGGCAAAACAGTGGAGGCATACGTAGATGATGTGGTCGTTAAAACAAGACATGTCGAATCTCTAGTAGACGACTTGAGGCTAACATTCGATAACCTCCGAACATACGACATCAAGCTCAACCCGGAAAAATGCGTTTTCGGCGTTCCAACCGGAAAGCTCTTGGGCTTCATTATATCCGGTAGAGGAATTGAAGCAAATCTAGCCAAGATCCGAGCTCTGTCACAATTGGATATCCCGAAGAACCTCAAACAAATACAAAAATTAACCGGATGCATGGCGGCTCTAAGCCGCTTTATCTCCCGCTTGGGACAAAAGGCCCTACCCCTTTACCGCCTCCTTCGGCGCATCGAACACTTCGAGTGGACGGATGCAGCCACGGCCGGACTCGACGAAATAAAAGCCATCTTGGCAACAAACCCAGTCCTGGCCGCGCCAAACATTGGTGAACCAATGCTATTATACATTGCAGCAACCCATCAGGTCGTAAGCGCAGTGCTCGTCGTCGAACGAGAAACGGACGAACACAAATTCCCCCTTCAAAAACCGGTCTACTATGTGTCCACTGTCCTTACTCCATGCAAGTCACGGTACCCGCATTATCAAAAGATTGTGTACGCGGTATTTATGGCATCCCGGAAGCTGCGACACTACTTTCAAGAGTGTTCAATAACAGTAGCCTCGGAAGTGCCACTTAACGATATTATAAACAACCGCGACGCGACGGGCCGGATTGCAAAATGGGCCATTGAGCTCCTCCCGTTCGACATAACTTACAAGCCACGGCGAGCTATCAAGTCGCAAGTTTTGGCCGACTTCGTCGCAGAATGGACGGAGGCCGAACTCCCTAAAGAGTATGGCACATATTCAAACTGGGTCATGCACTTCGACGGCTCCAAAATGTTGGCCGGTCTAGGGGCTGGCGTCGTTTTGACGTCCCCCACAGGAGACACAGTTCAATACGTACTTCAATAATGTACACAGACTCCAACAATGCAGCCGAATATGAGGCCCTTTTACATGGTCTCTGGATGGCAGTATCCATGGACATTCAACGCCTGGAGGTGCGCGGGGACTCGAACCTCGCAATATCCCAAATAAATGGAGACTTTGATGCCAAGGATCCAAAAATGGCAGCTTATCGCAACGCCGTCCTAAAAATGTCAGCTCGGTTCGAAGGGCTCAAATTTCACCATATAGCCTGGGAAAATAATCAGGCGGCAGATGTCCTGGCATGCATCGGCGCAAAACGCGATGTAGTCCCCCCAACATCTTCTTGGTAAGGCTGTTCAAGCCATCCGTAGTATGGGAAGGGGAACCCGGCAATAACAGCCCGGACCCAACCGCACTGCCCGACACCGAACACTTTGACATAATTGGAGGCTCTGCCAATGAAATAACACCTTCAGCCCACGTAATAATGGTCGTCATCGCCCCGTGGACAGAACCATTCCTCGCCTACCTTACTAGGCAGGAACTCCCCGAGGACCAAAATGAGGCACGCTGCATAGTGCGGCGATCTAAAGCCTATAAAGTCCATGAGGAAGAGCTTTATAAGAAAAGCACTACCGGAGTCCTTTAAAGGTGCATCTCCGAAGAGGAAGGGCGGAACCTCCTGGCTGAAATTCATGCAGGACTTGGCGGTCATCACGCTGCAGCTCGGTCCCTTGTAAGCAAGGCCTTCCGTACAAGCTTTTATTGGCCGATGGCCCGGGCAGACGCCCAGGACTTAGTCCAACGATGCGTCGGTTGCCAGCTTTTTGCAAACCAAAGCCATATGCCACCCACCGCCCTCCAAACTATCCCCATCACTTGGCCCTTCGCGGTCTGGGGGCTTGACATGGTTGGACCCCTTAAAGGCGGAACCCACAAGAAAAAATACTTACTGGTCATGGTGGATAAGTTCACCAAATGGATAGAAGCCAAGCCTGTTAAGACGGCCGAATCCGGGCCGGTGATAGACTTTATATCCGGGGTTGTACACCGTTACGGCGTCCCCCATAGCATCATCACTGATAACGACACGAACTTTATGGTCGACGAGGTAAAACTCTGGTGCAAAAACATGGGCATCAAGCTCGATTATGCTTCCGTCTATCACCCACAAACCAACGGCCAGGTCGAACATGAAAATGGTCTTATCATGAGCGGCATCAAACCCAGATTAGTGTGGTCCCTTAAAGAATCTAATACGCACTGGGTAGAGGAGCTCGACTCCGTACTCTAGGGGCTGCGGACCACGCCGAATCGCACCGCCGAATACACACCATTCTTCATGGTGTACGGCGCAGAGGCAATTTTGCCCTGCGACATAATTCATGACTCACCTCGAGTGCACATGTACGAAGAAAGAGAAGCCGAGCTCGATCGGCAGGACAGTTTGGACGCCTTGGAGGAAGAGCGTGACGTGGCAAAAGCCCGTTCCGCATTCTATCAACAGCAGGCTCGAAGATACCAAAGCAGAGAAGTACGGGCCAAAAATTACAATGTTGGCGAATTAGTTCTACGCCTGCCGGACAAGAAAAAGAACAAACTCAAGCCCAAGTGGGAAGGTCCCTTCATAATTGACCAAGTCCTGACTGGCGGAGCGTACCGCCTGCGAGATGCATCGGATAACCAACTCGAGCCGAACCCATGGAACGCAGCCCGTCTCCGAAGATTCTATGCCTAGCGCCGGACTGTGTTCGTCTCCTTCCTCTGTCCATTTTTTATATACTTTCTGTCTTACATTTTTCTCCTTCTCTCTCTCTCTCTTATAGCCTTTAAAGGCTCATAAAGTGACGCGCTATCCGCGCTCATTAAACCTGGGGGCTTCTTTAAACAGAAGCTTATTTATACGGGCTTCATGCCTAACACATGTGTCACACTTCCGCATGTACTTTTTATTCACCATTATATGCATCGATATGACTTAAGTTTTGGCCAAGCTGGGTTGCCTGGCTCATGTGCTTGCCCCTACGTTCCCGATTGTTCGGCTAGGTGGTAAAGGGAGCACCTCTGCGATTGTTACTGCCGGGTCAGCCGGATGTGTACCTCAGACTGGGTGAAGCCGAAAGCTAGCGTTCTTAAGGGAATATTCGGTCGGTGAACTAAAGATGGTCTTTTTCACTTATTTATCTATACGCCCCCAGATGTTTTTCCTGCGTCTCTTTTCGCAGAATGGACATGCACTTTAGGGCATGCCTCCTAGGAAAAGGAACCCCTAATGGAACTATTCTCCCTGGAAGATGTTTCTTACTAACCATGTAATATAACATAACTAGTTGGGCATTTATCTGTTCAAGCACTAATGACCCCTACGCCTGGTCTCCATGCATACCCCGGTTCTTATATAACCGCGAGGGTATTCGGACACACTCCGGACCGTCAGGTCCCGAGGTTGAAGCGAAAAAGTCGGCCATGACAAATGATCTACAATCTGGCTAGAAGGCATTACACATGTCAATTAAAATTACATAGTCAATCTGACTGATTGTATTCCTCTTCAATACCATCTAACAGGTTGTCTAGCTTACAGTCCTGTTGGGAATAGTTTGTGGCCAATTCTACTTGGCCGTATACTAAGCTCACAGGGATCTCCTTCCCATCGGGCCCCATGGGTCCGACCTTGGCCATGTGGTTTGGGTCAGCCTTCGTGTACCGCGTCTTCACCATGGCCCAGGACTCCCTGGCGCCTTGACAGCAGGCCGACATCTTCCATAATCGGAAGCGCCGCCGCGCTCCCTTCAGCTTCTCTACAAGCTCTCCAAGGCCTTCGGGCATGGAGACGGATGGCCACAAGGCCTGGGCGACGCCTTGCATCACCTGCTGAACTCGCTCGTGCAGTTGTGAGAGCTCGGGAAGAAGGTCACCCATAGAACCAGGCATTTCCTCTGCAGGACGACCTGTTAGCATACCTACAGACATTACTCTGTTACTCGACTTCCTCGCCGAACTCTTTTTTCAAAGTTCGTTTAAGCACTTACTAAATATGTCGCATCGAAGCCGCTGATTCTCCTTAACGGAGTCCAACAGCTGGGCACGAACATCCTTCAGTTCAACGCCCAGCTTGGTGTTGGCATCTTGGAGATCGTTCTTCTCCCGCCTCACCTTTGTCAGCACACTCTCACCAGCCTTCAGCTGGCGTAGGAGTTGTTGCTTTTCTGGATTTAATCCGGCGCCATCTGCTGTCAAATTTGCACCCACGTCGCACTTCGCAAAATACTTATCTTTCGAAGCGTATATTACCAAAGGGGGTCTCCTTGGGCTCCCCTGCCGCGGCTAGTGCGGCGTCATGTTGGGCTTTGCACTCTTCCAGCTCCTGGGACAGTAGGGTATTCTTTTCTATAAGAACCTGCATAACAAATGATCCTTAAATCAGTTATTCTAACTGTTTCAAGTCTCGGGGGCTACTGGTATATATATAATTACCAAAATTTTCTTACCCGTATGTCTTTTACATATTGCTCTGTGGCTCTGGCTAGACCATTTTGAGCGGCATGGAGGTACGCATCTCCCGAATTGAAGGCATCCAATGCCTCTTGGGAGAAACAAGCGTCGCGAAGAACTGTCCGGCGACACCTGTGGTTCATGACACTCTCCACCTCAGAATTGGTGGTAGACAGCATGTCCGCATCCTCTGTCGGAGGAGCGTCTGGTGCGCGCCTTGTGTTCGCCTCCGCTTCCGGACCAGGCTTTGGAGCCTGGCTGGTGGAGGCGCGATTGGCAACCTCTCCGGATATAGTCCGGCGAGGTCTCTTCGTCCTGAAGAGAGCACGAGCGTTAATATGCCTTTAAGGAATAACACCTGGGAATAAGATGGCGCGCTATACCTTTGCGCCGGCGTCTCAGTCCGGACCGCACTTCTTTTCAGCCCGCGGGGCCTTGCCGCCCCTCGTTGGCTAGTCGCCGCAGGCTCGGCCTCACGTCTCAAGGACCTCCCCTGCAAAACACGGTTGTCATACGACAATCGAAAACACGCGAGGATAGATCCCTTTTCAAAGTGTTGGGACTTCGGTCTCAGTTACCTGTGAGGCTGGGAGTAGCCCTGGGTAATCGGCCGTAATGGCCACCAAGGCATTGTCCTTTCTCAATTGATGAAACACCCCATCAATCAGCTCCACAGATAAGTCCGGATCCTCTTGAGAGGCCGGGTCAAGGGACCGTCCCGGATCCTCGGGTTGTGGAGGAGGGCTGTTTATTTCTTTAACAGCCTGGCGCAGTTCCTGCATTCAAGTCGTTAGACTGAATATTTAACGATGGTAATATAAAACGGATGGGCAAGTAAAAGTGTCCACTTACCCAACTTGGGGGATTGTACATAGAAAATCCACCCTGTGGGTTAACGCGGAGAAATTCCTCCTCTTCTCCCTTGTACAAAGCAGACAAGATCTTTATTAGAGCGGCAGCCAAATCCGGCCCCTTACGGACGTGGCAGGTGGCGTCGTCCTCACCGTTGAAGTCCCACATGGGGTGACCTCTATACTGGAGCGGCTGCACCCCTCGCATGATGCATGCGGCCACGACCCCGATCATGGTCAGTCCGGAATGAGCTAACAATCTTATCCGGCATCAGGTAAAGAACGTCCTTGTCGCTTTCCCTCTGAGGGCTCCGTGGACGCCAGCTTAGGCGCTTCTTTAGGGGAGCACTGTCGAACTCAGGGAGGCCGATCCGGACAGGATCCGGCAGCGGGACGTCCTCTATATAAAACCATTCCGAAGGCCAGTCCTCGGACGCTTTCTTTGGGGTTCCGGATAGATATCCGGTCACGGCGATGCGCCACACTTCGGCTCCGCCCACTTGATATATTGACCCCTTCTGAGAACGGGGCACAAGGCAGAATAGCCTTTTCCACAGCGCGAAATGAGCCTCGCAGCCTGTCCGCATCCTCTGTCGAAGGAGCGTCCGGTGCGCGCCTTCAAGAATAGGCACTCTATGTCTAAGACTCCCCAAAGTAGACACATCCATCTTCCTCCAATGGTGTTTAAACCAAGGCAATGGAGAACAAAGCTCTGATACCAATTGAAAAGATCGAGAAGAGGTGTCTAGAGGGGGGGTGATTAGACACTAAGTGCCAAAAGTTGCAGTTTTTAATATTCTTAAGTTTAAGTGGAGTTTAAGCACAAGTTTAACAAACACAATACATATCAAGCAAGCATGCAATGAGTATATGAGCAGCGGAAAGTAAAGCATGCAACTTGCAAGAATGTAAAAAGAAGGGTTTGGAGTATTCAAACGCAATTGGAGACACGGATGTTTTTGCCGTGGTTCCGATAGGTGGTGATATCGTACATCTACGTTGATGGAGACTTCAACCCACGGAGGGTAACGGTTGCGTGAGTCCACGGAGGGCTCCACCCACGAAGGGTCCACGAAGAAGCAACCTTGTCTATTCCATCACGGCCGTCGCCCACGAAGGACTTGCCTCACTAGCGGTAGATCTTCACGAAGTAGGCGATCTCCTTGCCCTTACAAACTCCTTGGTTCAACTCCACAATCTTGTTGGAGGCTCCCAAGTGACACCTAGCCAATCTAGGAGACACCACTCTCCAGGAAGTAACAAATGGTGTGTTGATGATGAACTCCTTGCTCTTGTGCTTCAAATGATAGTCTCCCCAACACTCAACTCTCTCTCACAGGATTTGGATTTGGTGGAAAGAAGATTTGAGTGGAAAGCAACTTGGGGAAGGCTAGAGATCAAGATTCATATGGTTGGAATGGAATATCTTGACCTCAACACAAGTGTAGGTGGTTCTCTCTCAGAAAATGTGTATTGGAAGTGTAGATATGTTCTGATGGCTCTCTCTACGAATGAAGAGTGGGTGGAGGGGTATATATAGCCTCCACACAAAATCTAACCGTTACACACAATTTGCCAAACTCGGTGGGACCGAATGGTTAAACTCGGTCGGACCGATTCAACAAACCTAGTGACCGTTAGGATTTTCGGTGGGACTGAGATGCAACTCGGTAGGACCGATATGGTTAGGGTTAGGTCATAACGTAATCTCGCTGTGACCGATTACACAAACTCGGTGGGACCGATTTTGGTAATAAGCTAACCAGAGAGTTGGTCAGGTAAACTCGGTGGGACCGACTCGCTCATCTCGGTGAGACCGAAAAGTTACAAAAGGGAAACAGAGAGTTTACATTGCAATCTTGGTGGGACCGATCGCTCATCTTGGTAAGACCGAAACGTTACGAAGGGAAACAGAGCGATTACAATCCCATCTCGGTGAGACCGAGATCCCTTTCGGTGAGACCGATTTGCCTAGGGTTTGTGGCAGTGGCTATGACATTTGAAACTCGGTGGCGCCAAATAGAAAGAATCGGTGGGGCCGAGTTTGACTTTTGGTTTAGGTCATATGTGGATGTGGGAAGGTAGTTGAGGGTTTTGGAGCATATTACTAAGCACTTTGAGCAAGCAAGCCATTAAGCAACACCTCATCCCCTCTTGATAGTATTGGCTTTTCCTATAGACTCAATGTGATCTTGGATCACTAAAATAGAAAATGTAGAGTCTTGATCTTGAAGCTTGAGCCAATCCTTTGTCCTTAGCATCTTGAAGGGGTTTCACATCCTCTAGTCCATGCCACTCCATTGTTGAACTTATCTGAAACATACTAGGTAAAAGTGTTAGTCCAACAAGAGATATGTTGACATTAATTACCAAAACCACCCAGGGAGCACTTGTGCTTTCAATCTCCCCCTTTTTGGTAATTGATGACAACATACATCAAAGCTTTAGATAAAGATATAGGGAATAGCAAGTAAAGCTTTGGAAAGACATGTAACATGCATAGGCTCCCCCTACATGTATGCAATCATGTGAATATTGAATATAGGAGCATGTGAATGCGTAAACATGACAGAGTAAGCAATGTGTTACATGTATCTTGGCTATATGCATCAGAGCAAATGATGTGAATGTGAGAAATGTACCTTCATGCTCATGAGTCCTTCTTGCAAACAGTATGTACATCAGCAAGAACTTCTCATTCACATGACTGTGATGCATATACTTACCTTGTGGTCTTGAGTTGGCTTAGGATGGGATGAACCTGCGCAAACAAGGTTAAATAACACACATACACCTACTGGCCAGGGCAAGCAAGAGAAACCACAAGAGAACCAAGACTGGGATGACATGTAGAGTGAGTACTAAGTACCACATTGGATATAGACATGTCCCCAAAGGTAAAGATATGCAATAAAATCAGAGATTTCCTTCCCTTAGATGTCTTGCTCCCCCTGAATCTGCATGGGATACTGGGAGAAGATAGGGAACAGAAAATCAGAGCAACAAAAAAGGAAACAACAGAGCTTGAGCTAAAGCACGCAGCCAAACATGTCTTTCCCCTCTTAAAGACATGTGACATCTCTCCTCTTGAACACCAAGCACCTGGTGTATTTGATGATATTACTTTCTCCTAGTTGAGAAACTCTCTCCCCCTGAGTATTCTCTCTTTCTCCCCCTATAGGAAGGATTAAGCTTTGATGTGATCTCTCTCTCCCCCTTTGACATCAATTTCCAAGAAGGGCTCTTCTAGACATGTGATACAAATGGGTTGGTCCTTGAGTCATAGAGCAAAGCAACATGTCTAATATGATGCTGGTAGAGGACACGAATCATTGAGTGGAGCTGGAGCAAATAGAAATCAGGAATACGTGGCAAGTTGGTTTTCCTGTGGTGGAATCGGTGACTCCGAGTTGTGTGCTTCGGTTGCACCGAAAGATTTCGATTGGGCCGAAGAGAACAAACCGGTGTGACCGAGTTCATTAGAGTGAAACCACTTGTCACCTCAGCTCACTGGACAAGTAAGATCTCACAAGGATATGCAAGGAATTTACTGAAAGATTTGCAATGAATTGGATGCAGAAAATGCAGAACAAAAAGGAAAGAAAAGAAACTAAAAGTTCTATATGAAGTTTTTTTTTGAAAGGGAAAACAAATATGCAAGAGGCAAAAGCACGGAGAGACACACGAGAACTTCATCTAGAGATGGTCGGCGACAAAGTCACCTATGTTAGAGTATATTGACTTAGGAGTCAAGTGAGAGCACTTGATCATAGGTCATACTCATCGTTTAAGCTCAAAATGGGGTTACCATTTTTTGTTTAAGCCTTTTGATGTATTCACATCTTGTCGAGTTGCTTTGACTCATGACTTGGAGTAAAGCTTTTCTAAGATGGAATAACATACCTTGGGTGGTGGTGTTGATCTTGCTCATGTAGTTGAACTTGTGTGGGTTGCTCAAGGTTGATGTAGTTCATCAAGGGTTGGGAGCACCACTTGGAGTTTGAGTTCATCTACCTATATGGGTTAGCTTTGCAAGGAATAGCACTTGTGTATCCAAAATGACAATCATGAGACTCAACATAGAATTTGCCAAGGGATATGTTTGAATGGTTTCGTGCTTCCTTGTCTTCAACCACAATTGTGTAGAGACTTGGTGATGTAGAGATTGCTCAAGATGTGAGTGAGTTGCAATCTCATAGATTTAGATTCAACCAAGTACCTACACGGGTTAGATAACATGCAAGGTACAAATATATCCAAGACATATGAATAGCATCATAAGAGAAATATCGAGGATTAGTCATAGGCTCATGCCCCTCATGTATCAAATGGAGTTCCTACTCCAAGTTTGAAGCATCAATGATGTTCAATTCACCTCTCAACCTGCAAAACACTTTCTCATCAAAGTGGTTTAGTGAATATATCCGCCAATTGCTTATCGGTGCGAACATGCTTAAGGTTAATGTCCCCTTTTGCAACATGATCTCGAATGAAATGATGACGAACTTCAATATGCTTAGTTCGAGAATGTTGCACGGGATTGTGAGCAATCTTAATAGCACTTTCATTGTCACATAGCAATGGAACATGTTTCACATATATCCCATAATCTTCAAGAGTTTGGGTCATCCAAAGTAATTCAGCACAACATGAACCCGCGACAATGTATTCCGCTTCGGCAGTGGATAAGGATACCGAGTTTTGTTTCTTGGAAGACCAAGACACAAGAGATCTACCAAGGAATTGACAAGTACCCGAAGTGGATTTCCTATCAACCTTGTCTCCGGCATAGTCCGAATCGGAGTAGCCAACAAGATCAAAAGAGGACCTCTTAGGATACCAAATGCCAAAATTTGGTGTATGGATTAGGTATCTCACTATCCTTTTCACAGCCTTAAGATGACACTCTTTAGGAGCAGCTTGATATCGTGCACACGTGCACACACTTAGCATAATATTGGGACGAGAGGCACATAGATATAACAATGAACCAATCATAGAGCGATAAACCTTTTGATCAACCGGTTCACCATCTTTGGTCAAATCAAGATGTCCACTAGTAGGCATGGGTGTAGTCATACCTTTGCATTCTTGCATATTGAACTTCTTGAATAAGTCCTTGGTGTACTTCGTTTGAGAGACAAAGGTACCTTCCTTAGTTTGCTTGATTTGCAAACCGAGAAAGAATTTGAGTTCACTCATCATAGACATCTCAAACTTCTCTGACATTAGCTTTCCAAGCTTCTCACTAAAATGAGGGTTAGTTGAACCAAATATGATATCATCAACATAAATTTGGCACACAAATAGTTCTCCATTAACCCTTTTAGTAAAAAGAGTAGAATCAATTTTACCAATTTCAAAGCCTTTTTCAATAAGGAACTTGGTCAAGCATTTATACCATGCTCTAGGAGCTTGTTTAAGACCATAAAGGGCTTTGTGAAGTTTGTAAACATGATTAGGTTTCTTAGGATTGACGAAGCCGGGAGGTTTCTTAACATAAACTTCCTCCTCAATTTTGCCATTTAGAAAAGCACTTTTAATGTCCATTTGGTACAAGGTGATATCATGGTGATTAGCATAAGCAAGTAAGATGCGAATGGACTCAAGTCTAGCAACGGGAGCATATGTCTCACCATAGTCCATACCTTCAACTTGTGTGTAGCCTTGGGCGACGAGACATGTTTTGTTGCGAACCACTTGTCCATCTTCATCTTGCTTGTTGCAAAACACCCATTTGGTACCAATGATGTTGTGGTTGTTGTCGGGCTTCTCGACCAATGTCCACACTTGATTTCTCTCAAAGTTGTGTAGCTCTTCATGCATCGCGTTTATCCAGTCCGGATCCTCCAATGCTTCTTCAACCTTCATAGGTTCAATGCTAGAGATGAATGAGTAATGTTCACAAAAGTTAGCTAAACGAGTTTTAGAGCGAGTGATTCTCTCGGTTTGGATATCATTGTATATTTGCTCGACGGGATGATCCTTAGCAATTCTTTCTTGAACTCGTGAAAGCTTTTGCTTGGGTCGGGGTGGAACATCCTCTTCATCTTGTGCTTCTTCTTGGCCTTCTTCATTGTTGACGTCGTCGTTCTCTTGTCGTGGTGGAGAAGGAGGTTGTTGATGTTCATCTTGGTGCGCTTCCTCATTTTCTTCATCTTGGCATGTCCCACTTGTGGATGCTTCCGTATCAACTCTTGGTTCACCTTGTCGTGAGGTAGAAGCTTCCACTTGGACGGACGAGGTACTCTCCTTCACTTCCGTTGGACGAATCTTGCCAATGGACAAGTCTTGAATTGCTTCCGAAGGGTCTTTGTCTCCTACATCAATTGGCAATTGCTCTACTTGCGAGCCGTTAGATTCATCAAACTTCACATCTACCGTCTCTTCAACCTTTCGGGTGAAATTGTTGTAGACACGGTAAGTGTGAGAGTTTGAGCCATAACCAAGTAGGAAACCTTCATGAGATTTAGGAGCAAATTTAGAACGACGATGCTTATCAAGAATGTAGCACTTTGAGCCGAATACTCGAAAGTATCCAACTTGGGGTTTGTTACCGGTGAGTAGCTCATATGCCGTCTTGTCGAGTAGCTTGTGAAGATACAAGCGATTTGTTGCATGACAAGCTGTCTCAACTGCTTCCACCCAAAAGTGCTTTGGCGTTTTGTACTCATCAAGCATCGTTCTTGCCATCTCGATAAGAGTCCGGTTCTTCCTTTCAATAACTCCATTTTGTTGAGGTGTGTACGTAGCCGAGAACTCGTGTGAAATCCCTTCTTCGTCAAGAAAGGTGTCCACATTTGCGTTCTTGAACTCCGTTCTGTTGTCGTTCCGAACCTTCTTGATCTTCACGTCAAACTGATTTTGGGCCTTCCTAGCGAAGTTTTTGAAGATCTTTTGGACCTGCGATTTGTCAGCAAGAAAGAACACCCACGTAAATCTTGAAAAATCATCAACTATGACTAGACCAAATGATTTACCACCGAGACTCTTGTAGGCATTTGGACCAAAGATATCCATGTGAAGTAGCTCGAGTGGTCTTCTTGTGGTCATGATGTTCTTCGCGCGGTGACTTCCTCCAACTTGTTTCCCTGCTTGACAAGCACTACAAAGTCTATCCTTGTCAAATATGACATCTTTTATTCGAAGGATATGATCACCTTTAATAAGCTTATCAAGATTTCGCATACCAACATGACCTAGTCTTCTATGACACAACTAGCCTTTAGAAGATTTGGTAATTAAGCAAGTTCTAGGTTGAGCCTTTTTTAGTGAAATCAACAATGTAAAGATCTCCTCTACGTATACCGGTAAACACCATTTTATGATTGTCTCTACGAAACACTTGGCAATCTACTTCAGTGAATAAGACATTGAAACCGAAATCCGCAAGTCTAGAAACTGAAAGTAAATTGTATCCAAGGGATTCAACGAGCATGACATTTTGTATGGAGCTATCATGTGAGATGGCCACCTTACCAAGGCCAACCACCTTACCCTTTGAATTATCACCAAAAGTGACATATTTTCGAGGGTCGTCGTTTTCAGCAAGCTCACGGAACATATCTTATCTCCGGTCATATGATCAGTACATCCACTATCAAGGACCCATTCCTTTCCTCCAGCCATGTAGCCGCGAAGATTTGCCATAAGACCAAAATGCCTCATTGCATCATCAAGATCATAGTCACTATCATCTTCATCATAGTATCCATGTTCAACATCATCTTGTGATCGATCAATTCCTAGAGAGCGTAATTCATTAGATAAATGATCATCACAATGGTTACCTTTATGAATTCTAATAGCTTCAGATATGATATCGCTAATGATTCCAACATTTCTTTTAGCACGCATGAGATTGGTAAGCTCAAATAGACAATCACCAAAGCTAAGATCACTAGAGTTCATCTTACTCAAAGCAATAGACTTATGGAGAATTTCGTCTAAATTTTTCAAGGAATAATCTGGAAATCGTTCCTCAAGAAATCTCCATATGGTGTAGGCACACTTGAGATTAGGCAAACATCTAATCAAGTTTCTAGGCAAGCCTCTAATGATGAGCTCAACAGTTCTAAGATTGCGAATTATGTCAATATCTTCATCTAGGGTAGGGTGCAAAGGATCAACATGAGGTACACAAGGGCTAGTAATGTACTTGTTCAAATGATATTCATTGAAAATCTCAAGCATTTCATTTTTCCACTCATGAAAATACTCTCCATCAAGAATAGGCACTCTATGTCTAAGACTCCCCAAAGTAGACACATCCATCTTCCTCCAATGGTGTTTAAACCAAGGCAATGGAGACCAAAGCTCTGATACCAATTGAAAAGATCGAGAAGAGGTGTCTAGAGGGGGGGTGATTAGACACTAAGTGCCAAAAGTTGTAGTTTTTAATATTCTTAAGTTTAAGTGGAGTTTAAGCACAAGTTTAACAAACACAATACATATCAAGCAAGCATGCAATGAGTATATGAGCAGCGGAAAGTAAAGCATGCAACTTGCAAGAATGTAAAAAGAAGGGTTTGGAGTATTCAAACGCAATTGGAGACACGGATGTTTTTGTCGTGGTTCCGATAGGTGGTGATATCGTACATCCACGTTGATGGAGACTTCAACCCACGGAGGGTAACGGTTGCGTGAGTCCATGGAGGGCTCCACCCACGAAGGGTCCACGAAGAAGCAACCTTGTCTATTCCATCACGGCCGTCGCCCACGAAGGACTTGCCTCACTAGCGGTAGATCTTCACGAAGTAGGCAATCTCCTTGCCCTTACAAACTCCTTGGTTCAACTCCACAATCTTGTTGGAGGCTCCCAAGTGACACCTAGCCAATCTAGGAGACACCACTCTCCAAGAAGTAACAAATGGTGTGTTGATGATGAACTCCTTGCTCTTGTGCTTCAAATGATAGTATCCCCAACACTCAACTCTCTCTCACAGGATTTGGATTTGGTGGAAAGAAGATTTGAGTGGAAAGCAACTTGGGGAAGGCTAGAGATCAAGATTCATATGGTTGGAATGGAATATCTTGACCTCAACACAAGTGTAGGTGGTTCTCTCTTAGAAAATGTGTATTGGAAGTGTAGGTATGTTCTGATGGCTCTCTCTATGAATGAAGAGTGGGTGGAGGGGTATATATAGCCTCCACACAAAATCTAACCGTTACACACAATTTGCCAAACTTGGTGGGACTGAATGGTTAAACTCGGTCGGACCGATTCAACAAACCTAGTGACCGTTAGGATTTTCGGTGGGACTGAGATGCAACTCGGTAGGACCGATATGGTTAGGGTTAGGGCATAACGTAATCTCGCTGTGACCGATTACACAAACTCGGTGGGACCGATTTTGGTAATAAGCTAACCAGAGAGTTGGTCAGGTAAACTCGGTGGGACCGGTTCGCTCATCTCGGTGAGACCGAAATGTTACAAAAGGGAAACAGAGAGTTTACATTGCAATCTCGGTGGGACCGATCGCTCATCTCGGTAAGACCGAAACGTTACGAAGGGAAACAGAGAGATTACAATCCCATCTCGGTGAGACCGAGATCCCTATCGGTGAGACCGATTTGCCTAGGGTTTGTGGCAGTGGCTATGACATTTGAAACTCGGTGGCGCCAGATAGAAAGAATCGGGCGGGCCAAGTTTGACTTTTGGTTTAGGTCATATGTGGATGTGGGAAGGTAGTTGAGGGTTTTGGAGCATATCACTAAGCACTTTGAGCAAGCAAGCCATTAAGCGACACCTCATCCCCTCTTGATAGTATTGGCTTTTCCTATAGACTCAATGTGATCTTGGATCACTAAAATAGAAAATGTAGAGTCTTGATCTTGAAGCTTGAGCCAATCCTTTGTCCTTAGCATCTTGAAGGGGTTCCACATCCTCTAGTCCATGCCACTCCATTGTTGAACTTATCTGAAACATACTAGGTAAAAGTGTTAGTCCAACAAGAGATATGTTGACATTAATTACCAAAACCACCCAGGGAGCACTTGTGCTTTCAAGAACCCGCCTTGCACTGCCGAAGACAATTTGCGTGCCGGACTTGTCGTCATTGAAGCCTGGTTCGGGGGCTACTAAGGGAGTCCTGGATTAGGGGGTGTCTGGATAGCCGGACTATACCTTCGGCCGGACTCCTGGACTATGAAGATACAAGATTGAAGACTTCGTCCCGTGTCCGGAAGGGACTTTCCTTGGTGTGGAAGGCAAGCTTGGCGGTACGGATATGTAGATCTCCTACCATTGTAACCGACTCTGTGTAACCCTAGCCCTCTCCGGTGTCTATATAAACTGGAGGGTTTTAGTCCGTAGCAACAACAATCATACCATAGGCTAGCTTCTAGGGTTTAGCCTCCTTGATCTCGTGGTAGATCTACTCTTGTACTACCCATATCATCAATATTAATCAAGCAGGAGTAGGGTTTTACCTCCATCAAGAGGGCCCGAACCTGGGTAAAAACATCGTGTCCCTTGTCTCCTGTTGCCATCCGCGTAGACGCACAGTTCGGGACCCCCTACCCGAGATCCGCCGGTTTTGACACCGACACCCAACCTCTCCATAATTAAATGAACACAACCAAACATATGAGGCTTAGAAGTAATCCAGAGATTATATCGCCATCCAAGTGGGGTAAAAACATCCCTAGGACTTGCTCCAACCGCATACACACCGTTATATATGAGCAATTGATGCTCATGTTGCTGCAAAATAGAGCACTAATGAAGGCAACACGTACACTAGTAGATATCCTGCAGACTTTATCTTTTTTTTCGAGGAACCGGCAGAAGGACTGCCTTAATATATTAAGAAGGAGAAAAAAAACACCAAAATGTTGCAGCAGAACACAAATTGGGTTTATGAATACCCACAACAAGGAGTACAAGAATCAATCAGGCTCAGGTTCAGGTTCGTTTTCTACGTTAGAGAGCCAGCTAGCCGAGACTGAAGGAAGTGAAAGGTCTTGCTTGATGAGATGGAGGATAGCAACTTCTTGGAGCGAATGATGCTCGAACACACGTCTATTCCATTCCTTCCAGATGTTCCAAACCATATAAATGGCCACTTTCTTGGCTCTTCGTCCCAGGCACGAGGTCATGTCATCCCACCAATGCTCGATGAAAACCGCAGTCTAAGCATTCGTTGCAAGAGTAGGCAGGCCCAGGTTGTTTCCTACCATGGTCCAGACACTCCTAGCGAAAGGGCAGGGTAGGATCAGGTGAGTGGGCGTTTCATCAGCCTGGTCACAGAGGCAGCAGATATCATCATGAGGAAGTCCCCGGATGGCAAGGTTGTTGGTCGTAAGGATCCGGCCTCGCAGCCAAAGCCACAAGAAGAACTTGCACTTGGCTTCCACGTTCGCAGGCCACAGCTTATCAAACCGAGTTGGGCAGAAAAGATCCAAGGAATTGGCACTGATATGTTGACGATGCAGAATAAGACTTGGAGTTGTTCCATACCTAGGAGATGGAGTCAGCAGCGAGAAGGTCAAGGGTTACCTCTTGAAGTTGGTTCCATAGGACAACAAACTGGCGAAGCTGCGAGATGTCAGATATCCGATGCAAGCCCGACATCCACTTGTTATTAGAGATGGCATCATGGACAGAGATATTCTTGCGGGAGCATAGTCTGAAGATATCTGGAGCAAGGAGCCGTGGCACATGTCCGTCGAGCCATCTGTCATTCCAAAAATTAGCAGTTAGTCCATTCCTGATGGCCACCGTGGTGGAGGCAGAGAATAAGGCAATGTCATCCTTGTCGCAAGGGATCTCAGTGCCGGCCGAGGGACGATCTTTGTCGGTCCAGTCTAGCATGGAAAAACATGACATGTGGCTACTACGGAGGTAAGGTTATCAATACTTGCATGTCTTGTGCATGGATTAGTCCATTGATTATTTTGAGTTGGGTCCCCGCATGCAGCTTTTAACATAGATGGCAGGCTCCACCCATCCAACCTTTCATGTTTTTTATTTTAGCTTTCAAATTTAAATTTATTGTATCTTTTGAATGGAAAGTCTAATTTTTGTTTGCATATTTGTGTTCCTTGCAATGTGGGCTTTTAAATAAGATAGCTCTTGAATATATTTTGACAAGTTAAAAAAAATTCACCAAGTTTCAGTTTTAAATACTAAAACTTCAAATCTAAAACCTTAACCCTAAGCCCTAAACCCTAAATAGTAAACCCTAAACCCTGAAAACAAGTTAAACTTGGTAAAAACATAATATTCTAACTATTAAGTTTTAGTATTTGAAACTTAGTAAAATTTTAAAAGCTGTTGAAAATGTATTCAAGAGTTGTCTTGTTCGAAAGTTCTTGTGGCAACGAACACACATATGCAAATGAAAGTTAATTTGAACTTTTTGTTCAGAAGCTACAATAGATTCAAATTTACAAGCTAAAAATAAAAGGCATGAAAGGTTGGATGGGTGAAGCATGCAATCTCTGCCAAAAGCTGCATGTGGGGATCCACTCGAAAGTAATCAGTGTCTAAACTATCCATGCAAAGGAGATGAGCATGCATGCATAGAAATCTTCAAGCAAACCCCCGCAAAAAAATGGATAGCCGAGGTATGGACAAGACCCCTCGTGCACAGAAGAATTGCCTTTTTGGCCAAGGGCGACACTACCTTGCGAACTATCCTCTTATAGATGAATTCCCGACTGCAACTGCACACAGGCTCACTGCAGGCTAGAGCGCCGGGGATAAAGTTGACGAGCACCACAACTGCAGTTGTGCGTAGTAGAGGAAGTGAATGAGTGAGTATCAGGTGCTCCCATGATACTGGCTCCTGGGTCGATGGATCTCAAATCGGGCGGTATTTGGGAAGTTGTTGGATCTGCTGGACCTATGCACAATTTTCAAACTCATGGCAGAATTTTTTGTGAAATGTTCCAGAGCTTCTAGGAGCCGTTGGATGTATCACCTTAGCCATGAGACGCCAGAGCATCATATATTTTCCCTCCTATCATAGTGAATTTTGCTATAGAGCATACATATTTCTTTTTCAATGATATGTCAAACCAGATTTTAGAATTTTCACTGCATTGCACCAGATCAGAGTGCCAGACTTTATTTCCACAATGTCGATCTGAATATCCGTCGAAACCATGTTACCAAATATATATGACACATGAACATATCATTTTCTTTCTCCCCGTGGAAGAAAGAGGACATTTTAACTAGGGTTTCTTGTGCCTCCCGCCGATGTCGCCGCCGGTCTACCTCGTCTTCTATGGTCTTCGGGCCATGGAGGCGTGATGGATCCCGGCCATTACTGGCGGGAGGGCTCCATTTTTCATGCTCTTTTAGTTTTGTTAGAGTTTGGGTCCTGTTAGAATAAATTCGAGGCATACCGTTGATTATCCGAGGACCAAGCAATCACACGAGGCACGGCACCGAGATTTGTTAACGAGGTTCACCGATATGGCTACATCCCCGGGGCATGACTATGGGCGCTCCTCCCCATGATACCGTCACAATACCGCACCCGGTCGCCCTGGACACCGGCACATGCCGCCGGCTTCCCCTGCGTTCCGGTGCTATTATGTTGGCATAGGTTACATCGTGTGTCTACCCCCGCTATATATGAGAGGCCTAGGATACAAGTGTCCTATTAGGATACGACTCCACATCCTATGTAAACACAATACAAGTCCTAGTCCAACTGTAACCTACCTTGTACACAATATTCGACACAACTCTAACAAACTCCACCTTGGCGAATATTCTTCACCACCTTGAATTCGTCAATGCATCAAACTTCCATGTACATTGGACTTGAGTTTATCCCGTGAGCACCGCTGCTACTCCAAAGACTCCATGTGACTCCACCTGCAACTTGCAGTCCCTTCTTTTCTTAACCACAGTCAACACTCGATCAAAATTAAGTTCCTTGTTACTCTAGTTTGTGCTCCCAACTTCCAGAGTATCAGTCCAACGCCATCACACATTGATCACTGACCTGCATGAAAAATGAACAACTCACATATTGGGTGTCACAATAAGAGTTACGTGAACTCAACATCACCGCTCCTTTCTTGACCGCCTGTCTGAAACTTGAAGGAATTTCACCGTTGCTTGTAGTCACCCCGAGTCAAATTCGCAGTTGTCATACCACATGTATGACCACCAGAGCCCTGGCCCGTCTCCATGCCCCGTGCATACCACACGCCTCGCCGCTATTACCGCGTCGAGCCTCCGCTGTCTCGGTTGAGTCTCAAGGGTCGCGAATCCACACCACTCAACCCCCACTGCAGAGTATCATCGATTATCACCGACCGATGACGAGTTTCGTGCTTCCATCAAACAACTGGGCTCCAGTCCAAACTACGTGTCACTCGCTTTTCCCCAGCTGAATTAGGCTTCGATTCTCCGGATCCTTACACCGTAGCCCCTCAATCCAGCTCCACCTTCAACATGACTCCATGGTAGATGATCAGTCCACCCTCGCGCCCCGTCGACTTCAAACTCCGTGTGTACACCACCTTGAATCAACCCCGCGCCATAGTCTTGTCGAAGTCACACAAGCCATCGGGCCTGCGCCACGTGTTTCCACGTCCAGAAGTCAGTCACCATCAGCTTCACGCTCCTATGTCGTCGTCGCCGATCCCACCACCATATTCTGTACCAACCGACTCGCGTCGATCCGTCAGACTGACAAGTCTGACCTAGCCGAACTTCCCTGACTGCAACCATCTGCAACTCCTCACAATCCTCATCGTTCGCCTGGCTTGACATCCAGCAACGCCTTCAAGCATCACTACAGTGCCAACAAATTTTTCACCCTTGTCTGCCATAACCCAAGGTTCTCAGTTCAGTTGAACTTCTCCATCTCAAACCCGATGTCCGATGGCGTCATGATTCTTCCTATGACTGACGTTGTGAATTTTTTTTGAGCTTTGCACGCGATGCCCAAGTACACGAACAGAACCTCCGCCTACTACTAGCAATTCCAACTAGCTGGTCTTTAAGTGAATTTGGCTCCTGTCTCTGGCTCAACTTCGGATGCTAGCCTTTGTCATGTCACAACCTTTAGCTAAATACCAATGGATGAACAACACGATGGGTAGTTTCCTTCGCTTGAGTTGATCTGCCCTGTGCCTCTCCGTGTCGGTACATGAGGACTCGGGTCCTCTTTTTCTTCCAAAACAAATCTCACTTTCAGCGACGCCTCCACCTTGCGGCTACACAAAGGGCCTAGCCCCACCAAGCACGCACATAGCCAGCCGCACTTGGGCCAGCCTTCCACGCACTAGGCATGCCCACAATCCGTCTCGGCTTCTGCTCCCTGCAACCAGCGCCTGACTTGACCTGCCGTGCCTCGATCCATGCCAGATCGGCCGCCGCCGCCGCTGAGATCCAATCTGCTCGCCCCACTAATTGCTTTCCCGATTTCGCCGAGAACGCACCAGACGACCTCCGCGGAACATCACTTCCGCACATCATCTTTGTCCCGAAACTTGACGACGATCCATCCTACAGATCAACAATCCGCAGCCTCTGAATAACCTAGCTCATGATACCACTTGTTAGAATAAATTCGAGGCATACCGTTGATTATCCGAGGACCAAGCAATCACACGAGGCACGGCATCAAGATTTGTTAACGAGGTTCACCGATATGGCTACATCCCCGGGGCATGACTATGGGCGTTCCTTCCCATGATACCGTCACAATACCGCACCCGGTCGTCCTGGACACTGGCACATGCCGCCGGCTTCCCCTGCGTTCCGGTGTTATTATGTTGGAATAGGTTACATCGTGTGTCTACCCCGCTATATATGAAAGGCCTAGGATACAAGTGTCCTATTAGGACACGACTTCACATCCTATGTAAACACAATACAACTCCTAATCCAATTGTAACCTACCTTGTACACAATATTCGACACAAGTCTAACAGGTCCTACTCAGGGAGGCGAGGAGGCGACAGCTCTCTGAAGATGAAATAAGGTTCTCCTCGCCTAGTCCCCGTTCCGGTGGTGTTTCCAGCATCGTTGGAGGGCATGTGGAGGTTTGTATCCGGCGCAACTCACGGGATTCGGTCGGTGTTTGTTTTTAGTGGATCCACGTGGATCATGTCTTTGTTCGTCTATTTTCGTATGTCTATAGATTGGATCATTTCGATCTACGCTTCTCTTTATCGGCGACGGTTGTTGTTCTGGTGCGTTGGTCCCACGTGGCCTTAGCACGGCGATTTTCAATTGTCTACCGCAACAAGGTTTGCCAGGCTCCGATGAGGGAAGACGTCGGCGCACCTTCGACTCGCTCTAGTGCTTGTAGTCACCGCTAGATGGTTTATGGAGCTGGATTTTACTTTTGGTGTTCTTTGTACTACCTTGACAGTTGATGAATAGATCGGAAGTTTTCCTCGCAAAAAAAAAATATGATGCATGGTGATATTTTTAATTTTTTTTGCATGGATATTTTCTGGTTGAACTCATAATTCTTCTTTTTTAAAGTACGTGGTACATACATAGAGGAACATAGTGCACTTTGCTATCATATTTTTAGCAACCTATGCCCGTTTTCATTCAGTTCGGCATTCGTAACTAGAGTATGAGGAAGTAACGAACAAGATGGAATTCATAGGACACCCGAAAAAAAAAGATGGAATTCATAGACACACGAGCAGAAAGCTACGGGTTTGCACATTTGCATTGTGCGCCTTGTGTCACCCATCGATGCGCCGGCGCCCCGGCGGGTCGGGGAACCTGCGCACCGCGGCCATAGGCGACACATCCACTGCCCTGCGGCTCACGCACCCCGTTAGTAGCCCAACCGGCCGGTCCCGGTTCTGCCTCACGGCCACCGGGGGCCTCCCGCGGCCGCCACTGCGCTCCGGCGCGGCGGACATGTCCACGGCGCTCGCGGTCACCACGCTCCACTGGATGCTCGCCTCGCTTGGCTCGTACGGGCAGTCGCCGATCATGAGGCTCTTGATCTCGAACAGGTCCGAGCTCGACTCGCTCCCGCCATCGTCGTCGTCGTCGTCGCCTCCGCCGCAGCTGACTTTGACCGGAGCCTGAAGAGTGAAGCTTCCTTTCCTAAAGCTCGCGCTCGAGTACTCGACCGCCTTCTCCTCCCTCCCTACTGTTGCCAGTTGTGAAGCGCCGAGATTCAAATTTGGCGGGAGGCCAGCCACCACACCACGGTGGCTGCCGCCGGCTAGCCCGAGGCCAGCCTTCTGCATCCTCAGGTCTCTGTACCACTCGATCCCGCTCGCCGCCAGCTTGCTCGATTCTGTCGTCTCCGTCGCCGGGCCGCCGTTGACGCGCACGGCCCGCTTCCCGGAGCACGGACGCAGGAGCGCCCCGACCTGCAGGCAGCACTTCTTGCTGCTGTATCCCGGGTGGCTGCGCGCGTCCCGGAGGAGCACGGTCTGGCTGTTGGCAGTGGCCGCCGAGCCAGCGCTCGCCGCCGACGCGCACGTCGACGTCGGCTTGCTCGCCGGCACAGCTGGCCTCGACACCGTGGCCACAGTCTCCACAGCCGTGGCGGAGCCCTCCTTGCTGTCGCCGTCCATTGCACCCTTGAAGTAACGCTCAGCCGAGAACACGTCGAGCTCGCCGTCAGCGTAAGTGCGCCGCCGGCTCGGCGTGCTCTTCGGCGGCACTGGCGCCCTAGCCGGGCCGGTGGCCATGCCCTCCCTGATGAGATCCGGGTAGGCCGGTAAGGTGCTGTTCCGGCGCCGCCCGAACAGCTCCTGCTCATAACTGACCTTCAAATCACCATTTCTTGTGTGCTCCATGGTGCAATCAAATGCACAACTAGACAACTGGTGCTGCTACTGCTGCTAGTATTATCAAGTTTTCATGTATCTCAAACACACAGAAACGGTGTGAAATAGCCACACTTATATAGGCAACACAACATGATTGGAACACGATCCTGGTAAAAAGTAAATGAGAATGATTCGGTTAATCCATCAAAAAAGAAGCTTGTTGCTAATCTGTCCCTGTGAAGCAACAGTGGGGACAACAGGGAGGAGATAATGAGGCTGTGAACTGGTTGAGAAGCAGAATGATTGGACCGTATGTTTTCGCAACATTTCTTGGGGATGCATGCAATTTTGTGATGAAGGTGGTGGTTGGTGCTTCCACGTCCGCAAGTCACAGGATCTCCAGGAATTCTGATGGATCTCTTGCTAACGTTAACACTCCCGTTGAAACTGTTTTGCAGTGCAAAAGCAGACACTGACATGCCTGAAGGAACAGGGAACACAGGCAGTTTCTTGATCATTACATTACATGTAAGACACACCGGAAATTTGGGGGAACAATGACGCCTGTCTGCATGTAAGACATGAAATTGAGATGATAAGGTTGTTGTGTGGAACTGTGGACACATACAGGATTTTCTTTTCTTCTCTTTTTCTTTGTGTGTTGACTGACAGGTAAGGAGGCAAGGAAACACAAAGTACTATCTGGAATGGACTGTTGTGCACCAGTTCAGTACTTCATTTTTAAGCTTTTTCACGGAACTAGTTGAATGCCCTTCGCGTAAAAGTTCTTTTTATCGCTACTAGTAGTAAGTACTGTAAAGAAAGGACATCCGTGTCGCCCCCCGCAGGCGACCCAGGCGAAACCCTAGCCGCCGGGCCGCCACCCCTCCCCTTCCCTCCTCCCCCCCTCGCCGCCCCCGGCAGGCGCCGCCAGGCAAAGCCCACGCGGTGTCGGCGGCAACGGGGCACTTCTTCCCTCTCGCGAGGCCTTGGTTGCGCGGGGCGGCCTGGCTAAGGAGAGGCGTGGGGGCTGCAACGTGAGCTGGCGCCGACCGGCGCGACGGGTTTGGCGCTGCGGTTGCGCGCGCTGGTGCTTGCCGATGGACGAGGGCAGGCAAAGGACGATTGGCGCGGCGGCGAGATGTTGGCGGCTCGTCTGAGACGGCATGTCTGCGTGGCGCCCAGGCGCTGCTCCCGACGTGGCTCGGCAGCGCGCGAGGCGCGGGATGAGCACCGTCGACGCCGCCAACGCGGATCTGCTGGGTGGCCGACGACGGTGCGCGAGGAGGTTGGGCGACACGGCGGTGAGGGGCTCCAAGCCCGATCTGAGTTTGGGCGGTCCCGCGCCCAGATCTCGATGGCCGGTGGTGCCTGGATAGGGGAGGCGTGTGCGGTGGTGCCGGTGGATGCTGGTGGGTTCCCCCTTGCAAGTGTGTGCACGTCCAGCTCCTGGAGCAGGGGCGCCGTCCATCCTGTTGGTGCTAGAGGAAGCCCGGGCAGACCAGATCCAGCTCGAAGGTCCGGTCCTTGCGCGCGGCGGTGCGAGCACGTTAGTTTTGTCTTGGTTTTTGCTCTGTTTCGGCGCGCGGCGGTGCGGGCCGGTCAACTATGGTTCTACTTCGGTCTCTCCTGTGCGCTGCGGTGCAAATTCTCGCCCAGATCTGCGCACGGAGCCGGAGGATGGTCGGAGTCGATTTGGTTCGCCCAGGTCCTGCGAGCGGCGGGGCGGACCGGTCAGGTTGACGTGTGCTCGCCTAGGTTCTGCGTGCGGCGGTGACTATCCCGTGTCTGATAGTGTGTGCTTGGCCTTGTTCTGCCTGGTGGTGCCGGGTTGGTCTCGGATCCTAGATGGTTGGTGGAAGGCATGGCTCCGGATGAAAATCTTGCATCGACCTCGTCGGTGCAGACGGTAACGGCATCTATGGATGTCGTATTCTTTCTTGGAGGTGCCGCCGTGGAGCTCATTGCTCTTCCTGCCTCATGGCTGAGGTCTCCGGGTGAAAACCTAAGATCTGGTGAAGCCAGATCGGATGACGGTGGTGTTCTCGATACCACTTCCTTCTTGGAGGCATCATCTTGGAGGCCTCGACGATGGATTCCGATGATGTGCACGGTTGCTGGTGGATATTGGGTTTGTGTTGGTGCCGGCGGGTTTCTGTTTTCTTTCTTTTCTTTCTGCACTAGCCCTTTTGCGGTGCTTTCCTCTTTTGGAGGTGTTCTTGTTACTTCTCTTCTAATCAATGAATTTGGCAGTCCTCCTGCCAACGTTCTAAAAAAAGTTCTTTCTTTGCATAACAATATGCATTTAAATCTAATGCTTAGAGAACTTGATTTTCTAGGAATAAAATAATTATAGTCGATATTTTACATCGGTTTGCTATTTTGCAACAAAAGTTTTAAATAATGGGGTATGTCATTTAGCGGCCGCTTGCTGGAAGCTACGAAAAGTTTTCTCGAATACGGATGCTATGAAAAGTTATCGTGAAGCTAAGACTCATTTATCGTTTTCGGTTGAATCATGAAAACAATAAACATATAATTAGGCATTTATATCATATATGCATATACTTGACAATTAATATGCATGCATATATCACATATACTCCCTCCGTTCCCAAATATTTGTCTTTTTTAGAGATTTCAACACATGACTACATACGAAGCAAAATGAGTGAATCTACACTCTAAAATATATCTACATACATTCGTATGTTGTAGTCCATTTGAAATGTTCAGAAAGACAAATATTTAGGAACGGAGGGAGTACTTGACAAGCAATATGCATGCATATATCACATATACTTGACATGGGGCCATAGCAATGCAAAGCTTGGATCCAGCCATGACAAAGGCATATCAGCAAAGCATCCAACCATCGCAAAGCAAATCTTGGCATAGCTTTAGCGTGTCACTAAACTGACACACAAATTTAGCACTAAACACGCCATAGCCTGCTATTAGCCACAAAATCCATTTAGTGCAAAACACACATAGTTTTAGCATGATGTCATTCCAAATGCTATAGCGGTGCTATAGCTCACTATTTGAAATTTTGATCACAACTGGATTTCATTCAGTTTGCTCATCGTTTGACCTCACGGATAACTTGGGCCTCTCATAGCGACTGATCTCATAGTTCGTTAGCAACTTAGCATAGTGCATTATACTACTTTAATTATTACACCTCTTGTATAGTATCATATCCTAGTATCATAGCGCATGGTACTGCTTTATTTATTCATATGTACAATCTCATTCTGACATTATGTCACACATCTACTTTCCATTAAATTGCCTCGTTTGGTGAGCTATGATAAGTATCATATCAAGATACTGGTATCTTCCCTTTTTATTTAACCACTGTCAATCGAGGGGAAGTGGATTTTCTCATTCGTCTCTGTCGCGCTCCCTCCAGTAGTTAGTTTTGTCTTTCCTCTTTAACTACTATCGAGGCCATGAAAATTCAATGTCTTCAAAGGTGCATGTCCCCCTCCATAGTTAGTTTCTCCTTCGAAGATGATGGATAAGTCAATCAGTCTTACAGGTCCATGGGGGCCTGGAACAATCCCCTAAAACAGTCTGGAGACGGGCATGATGTCATCTGACAGTATTAACATCTTCTCTAGGGTCTTCGTGGTGGTGATGATGAATGAGCCTCCACCATCGATGGGAACTTGGTGCTTCTGCACCATGTTAATCACCGAATCCCCTGCCAATAGGGGGTAATGGCCAAGGTGCTTGATCCCCCGAGAAGATCCTATAATCGAAGCATATGGGGGTCTCGGCCTAATGGGGTCACGATGGCTCCTCCTGAGCAAGTTGCGCCCTCCTAGCGGCAACATTCATGTCCCGTCCTAGATCGTGGCTTGAGGACCCCCCCACCCCCCCACACACATGTGGTATATGGAGCGGGAACCAACCGAGGGGGCCCTTGGCCGCTGTATTACATGAGGGTTCGTGCGGTCGTCACTGATGAGGGCATAGACCTGGGGTAGGGTAATAGGCCCGACCTATACGTCCTACCTAAGGTCCTTGTCTTAGAAGCAAAGAAGTTCAAGAGTAAACACGGAGGACCCAATAAAGGTGTCGAGTGCAATCCACTCGACCTACCATTCACTCGGAGACTCCTTCTTATTTGAGTCAGTCGACTACTCAACCATTCGACCATGTAAAAGACCACTCGACGTACAAGAAGACCTAAAGCCGCTCTGCGCAGCAACGGTCGGGCATTTACTCGTATATTTAATGATCATTTGTAGCACTTTATTACAGATGTTACCTATAACGCTCTCTCTTTATGAATATTGAACTCGGTGTAACGGAGGGGAGCTGGGGGTCCTGGCGCACTCTATATAAGCCACCCCCCTCCTCTGAGACAAGGGTTTGCACCCCTGTAACTCACACGCATATAATCAGTTGACCGCCTCCGCGCTCCGAGACATAGGGTTGTTACTTCCTCTGAGAAGGGCCTGAACTCGTAAAACTTGCGTGTACAACTCCTCCATAGCTAGGATCTTGCCTCTACATCCCTACCCCCATTCTACTGTCAGACTTAGAACCACGACAGTTGGCGCCCACCGTGGGGCCGGTGTCTTAGCAGTTTATTGGAGAAGTTGTGATTCTTCCGATTCCCATCATCATGGTTTCCGGCGGAGGATTGGCTGAAGGCCGCAAGATCCGTCTCGGCATGCTCATCTTCATCGCCGATGACTCCGCTTGGCTTCACGAAGCTCCACTCGACGTCGAGGCGCTCCCCGTCTGTGGGGCGACGCACTTCCGCGCGTGCGTTCGCGGCGTCCTTCTTCGACAACCGTCGACTCCGTATCAGTCGACTCCTGTGGCAACCTCCCTCTCAGTTATTCGCCGGCGCCAGCGATCCGGTCGGTCGCGGCTTCAGCGGTGGGTGAGGCACGCGGTGGCCCGCCAATCGGCCACCCCGCAAATCGCGGCAATAGAGCCCGATGAAACTCTGTACGGCCTATTTGATCTGTCGACTGGCTCCGTCGAGACTGCGTCTGAATGCGATAGCAGCGACCCCGCGGCAGAAGTCTTGATGGTCAATGGACCACACAGTCCTCCTGGCTTCACTCAGGAAGGCGGTGGCGATGGCGGCGGTGATCCGTCGCGTGTTGACGAGGAGTACCGTCCCGAACCCCTCTCCTCGCAGCGGAGGGAAGATCTTCGCCGCCGTAATATGGATGCGCTCCACACTCCTATCGTTGGAGAAACCCCCGAGGCCCGGGCCTTGGAGGAGGCGCGCCTGGCCAACTTATCTGAGCGCACTCGACTGGAGAACCTCCAGCGTGCACTCGACGAGCGTGCTCGGCAGCGGATCCCCGAGTCCAGTCGACGACAACTTTTTCCGCCTCCGACTCAGGTATATCGAACTCCGATCCAGAATCTCACAGCTGCAGCTCGAATAGCAGAGTCAATTCAACCTTCCCAGTCAGAAGCTGGCCGAGGTTTGCTGCAGATCCGGGCTTTACTCTGGGCAGCAGGAGAGCAGAATACAACGGTATCTCAGTCGCGGAATAGGATTCGTAGCAGGTCTATGGTGGCGGATACTGTCCAGTCTGCCCGTAGCCCGAGACCGCCTCCGCGGCATGAGGGACGTGGATACCAGCAAGATTAGTACAGGAACTGTGAGCAGTATGATCATCGACTCGACCATGACGATCATTATCGAGTGCTCACGTCTCCTCCGAGGAGTGGGTCGTACATGCCTCGGCGGCAAGATGACAGGCGTCCCCACAGCGGCGAACGGAGAATTCCAGTCGACCCCAGAGAACCAGGCTTTGATGCAAGATCAATCCTTATTCAAGGTCTGGTTGATAGAAACAGAGTTCACAGAGAAGGCCACGATAGAGATCGTCCGACTGGAAGTAGGGTACATGTTTCAGGACCCGAGTGTTTCAGCAGAGCCATCAAAGTAGCAGTGATTCCTCCAAACTTCAGGTTGGCGATTGGAGTCAGCAAGTTCACCGGCGAATCAAAGCCAGACACTTGGCTTGAGGATTACCGAGTGGCTGTGCAGATTGGCGGTGGCAATGATGATGTAGCCATGAAGCACCTCCCCTTTGATGTTGGAGGGCTCTGCCAGAGCGTGGTTGAATCAGTTGGCTCCTGGCAGCATATACAGTTGTGAAGAATTTGCTCGAGTGTTTGTAAGGACCTTTGAAAGCACTTGCAAAAGGCCGGCAGGGTTGATAGAATTGCAGTGTTGTGTCCAGAAACCAAATGAAACTTTGAGGGATTATATCCAGAGATGGATCACGTTGCACCATACAGTGGAGAATGTGTCAGATCACCAAGCAATATGTGCCTTCAAGGAAGGCGTTAAGTATCGGGAATTGAACCTGAAATTCGGTCGGACAGGAGATATGACTCTGACTCGGATGATGGAGATCGCCACCAAATATGCCAATGGTGAAGAGGAAGACCAACTCCGGAGTGGCAAACACAAAACAGTCGCCCAAGAAACCGAAGGAGGGAATTCCAGTCGGAAACAGAAGCGAAAAGATGAACCAGCTGCTCCTGGTGAAGCTTTAGCTGTTGCCCAAGGAAAGTTCCAGGGAAAACCCAAAGGGTCCTGGAATCCCAAGAAAGTTAAGGATAAAGATGGGAATGATGTGTTGGATTTACCATGCCATATTTATACCAAGAAATATGAAGAGGGGAACATCATTTACCCTAAACACACCACTCGACAGTGTCGTTTCCTGATTCAACAGTTCCGAGAGAAACAACCCAAGGAAAAGGAAAAGAAGTCGGACGAAGGTGAGGATAGGGAAGAAGATGATGACGACTTTCCCAATGTCAATTCCACGCTAATGATTTTTGCTGATGTTGAAAGCAAAAGTCGATTGAAGGTTATTAATAGGGAGGTGAACATGGTTGCCCCGGCAACACCCAATTATCTGAAGTGGTCCCAGACTGCCATCACATTCGACCAGTCAGACCACCCAGCGCATAGAGCCACCCCTGGGAGGCAAGCACTAGTGGTCGACCCAGTAGTCGAAGGCACCCGACTGACTAAAGTGCTGATGGATGGTGGCAGCGGCTTGAATATTCTTTATGTTGAAACCTTGAAGGGAATGGGCATTCCGATGTCCAAGCTGAGTGAAAGCAATATGAGTTTCCACGGTGTTATACCTAGCAAGAAAGCTCAGTCACTCGGCCAGATCACACTTGATGTGGTTTTCAGTGATTCCAAGAATTACCGCAAGGAAAAGTTGATGTTTGAGGTAGTGGATTTCAAGAGTGCTTACCATGCCATCCTGGGGAGACCCTCTTATGCACGTTTTATGGCTCGACCATGTTATGCGTATCTCAAATTGAAGATGCCTGGTCCCAAAGGAGTAATCACTGTCACTGGCAATCGGCAGAAGGCAGAAGAGTGCTTCCAGAAGGGCTCAAAAATTGCCTTAGCCATGTGCGGTGCCCCCTCCACCATCCACCTCGGTGAAGCCCTGTTCCGGTAGTATCATCATCACCGTCATCACGCCGTCGTGCTGACGAAGCCTACCATAGAGTCAAGAAAAATGCAGATCCGAGTGATTTGCTGCAAGCCAAGAAGCCTACCACAGAGTCCGCATTTCAGTCGTCAGGGGAAACGAAGCCGATTCATATCTACCCGACCGATCCCAATGCTGCTCCGACCCATATCTCGTCAACACTTGACAACAAATAGGAAGAAGCGCTCATCCAGTTCCTCCGTGAGAACTGGGACATCTTTAAATGGAAACCTTCTGACATGCCAGGTGTACCCAGGGGACTGGCTGAGCATCGTTTGCGAGTCAACCCGAAAGTAAAACCAGTCAAGGAACATTTCGACGGTCCGCCGTCCAGAAGAGAAAAGCAATTGGCGAAGAAGTGGCTCGGCTCCTGGCAGCTGAGTTCATCCGAGAGATTTACCACTCCGAGTGGCTCACCAATGTTGTCATGGTCCCTAAGAAGGATGATTCACTTCGCATGTGCATTGACTTCAAGCATATCAATCGGGCCTGCCCGAAAGATCATTTTCCTCTTCCCCGCATCGACCAAATTGTCGATTCAACTGCGGGGTGTGAGCGTTTGTCCTTCTTGGACACCTATTCCGAGTACCATCAGATCCGACTATATGGACCCGATGAGATAAAAACGGCTTTCATCACTCCATTCGGATGTTTCTGTTATGTCACTATGCCATTCAGCCTAAAGAACGCCGGAGCCACTTTCATGAGGATGATCCAGAAGTGTCTACTCACTCAAATCAGTCGGAATGTGGAAGCATACATGGATGACATTGTAGTCAAGTCACGTAAAGGTTCCGACCTACTGGCTGACCTTGCCGAAACCTTTGCCAACCTCAGAAGGTACGATATTGATGACCCACAAGTATAGGGTATCTATCGTAGTCCTTTCGACAAGTAAGAGTGTCGAACCCAACGAGGAGTAGAAGGAAATGATAAGCGGTTTTCAGCAAGGTATTCTCTGCAAGTACTGAAATAAGTGGTAACAGATAGTTTTGTGATATGATAGATTGTAACGAGCAACAAGTAACAAAAGTAAATAAAGTGCAGCAAGATGGCCCAATCCTTTTGTAGCAAAGGACAAGCCGGAACAAACTCTTATAATAGGAAAAGCGCTCCCGAGGACACATGGGAATATCGTCAAGCTAGTTTTCATCACGTTCATATGATTCGCGTTCGATACTTTGATAATTTGATATGTGGGTGGACCGGTGCTTGGGTGCTGTTCTTACTTGAACAAGCATCCCACTTATGATTAACTTCTATTGCAAGCATCCTCAACTACAACAAAAGTATTAAGGTAAACCTAACCATAGCATGAAACATATGGATCCAAATCAGCCCCTTACGAAGCAACGCATAAACTAGGGTTTAAGCTTCTGTCACTCTAGCAACCCATCATCTACTTATTACTTCCCAATGCCTTCCTCTAGGCCCAAATAATGGTGAAGTGTTATGTAGTCGACGTTCACATAACACCACTAGAGGCTAGACAACATACATCTTATCAAAATATCAAACGAATACCAAATTCACATGACTACTCATAGCAAGACTTCTCCCTTGTCCTTAGGAACGAACGTAATTACTCACAAAGCATATTCATGTTCATAATCAGAGGGGTAATAATATGCATATAGGATCTGAACATATGATCTTCCACCAATTAAACCAACTAGCATCAACTACAAGGAGTAATCAACACTACTAGCAACCTACTAGCACCAATCCCGGAATTTGAGACAAGAATTGGATACAATAGATGAACTAGGGTTTGGAGATGAGATGGTGCTGGTGAAGATGTTGATGGAGATTGCCCTCTCCCGATGAGAGGAGCGTTGGTGATGACGACGGTGATGATTTCCCCCTCCGGGAGGGAAGTATCCCCAGCAGAACAGCTCTGCCGGAGCTCTAGATTGGATCCACCAAGGTTCCGCCTCGTGGCGGCGGAGTCTCATCCCGAAAAGTTCCCCCTTATTTTTTTCTCATCGGAAGACCTCATATAGGAGAAGATGGGCATCGGAGAGCCACCAGGGGGCCCACGAGGTAGGGGGCGCGCCCTAGGGGGGGCGCCTCCACCCTCGTGAGCAGGGTGTGGGCCCCCTGGCCTTCATCTTTGGCATGGATTTTTATTTCTTTCTTTTAAGACGTTCCGGGGAGTTTCTGGACTTTTGGAGTTGCGCAGAATAGGTCTCTAATATTTGCTCCTTTTCCAGACCAGAATTCCAGCTGCCGACATTCTCCCTCTTTATGTAAACCTTGTAAAATAAGAGAAAATAGCCATAAGTATTGTGATATAAAGTGAAATAACAGTCCATAATGCGATAAATATCGATATAAAAGCATGATGCAAAATGGACGTATCAACTCCCCCAAGCTTAGGCCTCGCTTGTCCTCAAGAGAAAAGCCGATAACAATAAATATGTCCTCATGTTTAGAGGTAGAGGCGTCGATAAGAAAAATAAAATACGGACATGAAGGCATCATGATTATTCTTATAACAACAACATATATAGGTTTTCTCATATGATTACTTATGTTCAAGTGATGATCTATTCACAATGCAAAAGTATAAATCATAAACCTTCGGGAGAATATATAATGAATTTTTACCGACCAAAATACGTAACGTGCAAGAAAACGGAGTCCGGAAGGCACACGAGGCGCTCACGAGGTAGGGGGCGCGCCCAGGGGGGTAGGGTGCGCCCACCACCCTCGTGGGGCCCTCGTGTCCTTCCCGGACTGCTACTTATTTTTCTATTTTTCTAAATATTCCAAAACGAAGAAATATTGCCTTAAAAATTGTTTTGGAGTCGGTTTACTTACTGTACCACATACCTATTCCTTTTCGGAGTCTGAAACGTTCCGGAAAGTGTCCCTTATGTATTCCTCCAGGGTTATGGTTTCAATAATATTGGTTTCAACATTTATGGGATTACCTGAGATATAATGTTTAATTCTTTGACCATTTACCACCTTCGGATTTGCGCCCTCGAAGTTGTTGATTTTTATGGCACCGGAACGATAGACCTCTTCGATAACATAGGGGCCTTCCCATTTAGAGAGAAGTTTTCCTGCAAAAAATCTTAAACGAGAGTTGTATAGCAATACATAATCACCTACATTAAACTCATGCTTTTGTATCCTTTTGTCATGCCATTTTTTAATTTTTTCTTTAAACAACTTGGCATTTTCATAAGCTTGGGTTCTCCATTCATCAAGTGAGCTAATATCAAATAACCTCTTCTCACTGGCAAGTTTAAAATCATAGTTAAGCTCTTTAATAGCCCAATATGCCTTGTGTTCTAGTTCGAGAGGTAAGTGACATGCTTTTCCATAGACCATTTTATACGGAGACATACCCATAGGATTTTTGTATGCAGTTCTATAAGCCCATAATGCATCATCAAGTTTCTTAGACCAATTCTTTCTAGACCTATTAAAAGTCTTTTGCAAAATTAATTTGAGCTCTCTATTGCTCAATTCTACTTGACCACTAGACTGTGGGTGATAAGGAGATGCAATTCTATGATTAACATCATATTTAGCAAGCATTTTACGGAAGGTACCATGAATAAAGTGTGAACCACCATCAGTCATTAAATATCTAGGGACTCCAAACCTCGGAAAATAACTTCCTTAAGCATTTTAATAGAAGTGTTATGATCAGCACTACTAGTTGGAATAGCTTCTACCCACTTAGTAACGTAATCAACAGCAACTAAAATATGTGTGTATCCATTGGAGGCAGGAAAAGGTCCCATATAATCAAAGCCCCAAACATCAAACGGTTCAATAACAAGTGAATAATTCATAGACATTTCTTGACGTCTACTAATATTACCAATTCTTTGACATTCATCACAAGACAAGACAAACTTACGGGCATCCTTGAAGAGAGTAGGCTAATAAAAACCAGATTGCAATACCTTATGTGCAGTTCTATCTCCAGCGTGGTGTCCTCCATAAGACTCGGAATGACACTTGCGTAGAATCTGTTCCTGTTCATGCTCAGGTACACAACGCCTAATGACATCATCTACTCCTTTATAAAGATGTGGGTCATCCCAAAAGTAATGTCTCAAGTCATAGAAAAACTTTTTCTTTTGCTGGTATGTGAAACTAGGTGGTATAAACTTAGCAACAATATAATTAGCATAATCAGCATACCATCGAGTACTACGAGAAGTACTTATAACATTTAATTGTTCATCAGGAAAGTCATCATTAATAGGTAGTGGGTCATCAAGAATATTTTCTAACCTAGACAGGTTGTCTGCAACGAGGTTCTCAGCTCCCTTTCTACCAACAATATGCAAATCAAATTCTTGTAGCAAGAGAACCCATCTAATAAGTCTAGGTTTAGCATCTTTCTTTTCCATAAGATATTTAATAGCAGCATGATCAGTTTGAATAGTTACTTTAGAATCAACAATATAAGATCTGAACTTATCACAAGCAAATACAACTGCTAAAAGCTCTTTTTCAGTAGTAGCATAATTTCTTTGAGCATTGTCTAGAGTCTTACTAGCATAATGAATAACATTTAATTTCTTATCAACTGTTTGCCCTAGAATAGCACCTACAACATAATCACTAGCATCACACATAATTTCAAAGGGTAAATTCCAATCAGGTGGCTGAACAATAGGTGCAGAGGCTAATGCTTTCTTAAGTATTTCAAATGCTTCTACACAATCATCATCAAAGACAAATGGTATATCTTTTTGCAACAAATTAGTCAGAGGCTGAGAATTTTTTGAGAAGTCCTTAATGAACCTCCTGTAAAATCCGGCGTGACCAAGGAAACTTCTTATACCTTTGATGTCCTTGGGACATGGCATCTTTTCAATAGCATCAACCTTGGCTTTATCAACTTCAATACCTCTTTCAGAAACTTTATGCCCCAAGACAATACCTTCATTAACCATAAAGTGGCATTTTTCCCAATTCAATACAAGATTAGTTTCTTCACATCTCTGCAAAACATGATCAAGATTGCTCAAGCAATCGTCAAAAGAGGAACCATAGACGGAAAAGTCGTCCATGAAAACCTCACAAATCTTTTCACAAAAGTCAGAGAATATAGCCATCATGCATCTTTGAAAGGTAGCAGATGCATTACATAAACCAAAAGGCATACGTCTATAAGCAAAAGTACCAAAAGGGCATGTAAAACTAGTCTTTGATTGATCTTTAGCCGACACAAGTATTTGAGAGAAACCAGAATAACCATCTAGAAAGCAATAGTGTGTGTGTTTGCATATTATTTCTAGCATTTGATCAATAAAAGGTAAGGGGTAATGATCTTTCTTAGTAGCTTTATTTAATTTGCGGAAATCAATTACCATCCTATAACCTGTGATAATTCTTTGTGGAATCAATTCATCTTTATCATTAGGGACAACAGTAATACCTCCCTTCTTAGGGACAGAATGGACAGGACTTACCCACTCACTATCAGCAACGAGATAGATTATACCTGCCTCCAGAAGCTTGAGTATTTCTTTTCTTACCACTTCTTTCATTTTAGGATTCAGACGTCGTTGAGGATCACGAACTGGTTTGGCATTTGCTTCCAAATTTATTTTATGTTGACATAGAGTGGGACTAATGCCCTTAAGATCATCAAGAGTATATCCAATAGCAGCACGATGTTTCTTCAGAGTTTTAAATAATCTTTCTTCTTCATGCTCTGAAAGGTTAGCACTAATAATAACATGATATATCTTCTTTTCATCAAGATAAGCATATTTAAGATTATCAGGCAAAGGTTTAAGCTCAAACACGAGATCACCCTTGGGTGGAGGAGGATCACCTAAAATTTCAACAGGCAAATTGTGTTTTAGAATAGGTTCCTATTTAAAGAATACTTCATCTATTTCCCTTCTTTCATTCATGAACATATCATTTTCATGGTCTAGCAAATAGTGTTCTAAAGGATCACTAGGAGGTACGGCAATAGAAGCAAGACCAATAATTTCATCCTTACTAGGCAATTCTTCCTCATGATGTTGTTTACTAAATTTAGAGAAATTAAACTCATGAACCATATCATCCAAACCAACAGTAACAATATTCTTAGTGCAGTCTATGGTAGCATTGACATTATTTAAGAAGGGTCTACCAAATATAATGGGACAAAAGCTATCTTGTGGGGAACCAAGAACAAGAAAATCATCAGGATATTTAGTTTTCCCACACAAGACTTCAACATCTCTAACAATTCCCATTGCTGAAATAGTATCACTATTGGCAAGTTTAATTGTGACATCAATATCTTCTAACTCAGTAGGTACAATTTCATTCTTAATTTCTTCATATAAAGTATGCGGTATAACACTAGTACTAGCACCCATATCACATAAGCCATGATAACAATGATATCCTATTTTAAAAGAAATAACAAGCACGCCTACCACATGTTTATGTTTATCTTTAGCACAAGGTTTAGCAATTCTAGCAGTTTCACCTTCAAACTGAATAACATGCCCATCAATATTATCAGACAAGAGATCTTTAACAATAGCAATATTAGGTTCTACTTTAACTTGCTCAGGAGGTGTATAAGTTCTAATATTGCTTTTACGAACAACAGTTGAAGCTTTAGCATGATCCTTTATTCTAACAGGGAAAGGTGGTTTCTCAACATAAGAAGTAGGAACAATAGGATCATTATAAGTGACTGTCTTTTCTTCAAATTTAATAGGTGCAGCTACTTTTACTTCTATGGGAGGATGATATTTAAACCACTTCTCCTTAGGGAGATCAACATAAGTAGCAAAAGATTCACAGAAAGAAGCTACTATCTCAGAGTCAAGTCCATATTTAGTGCTAAACTTACGGAAAATATCGGTATCCATAAAAGATTTAGCACAATCAAACTTAGGTGTCATACCTGACTCCTTACCTACGTCGAGGTCCCAATCTTCAGAGCTGCGTTTAATTATATCCAATAAATTCCATCTGAATTCAATAGTCTTCATCATAAAAGAGCCAGCACAAGAAGTATCGAGCATGTTGCGATTTTTTTCAGAAAGCCGAGCATAAAAACTTTGCATAATTATTTCTCTCTGGAGCTCATGATTGGGGCATGAATATAACATTGATTTAAGCCTCCCCCAAGCTTGAGCGATGCTTTCTCCTTCCCGAGGCCAGAAATTATATATATAATTGCGGTCACGATGAACAAGATGCATAGGGTAATACTTTTGATGAAATTCCAGCTTCAATCTTTTATAGTCCCATGATCTCATATCATCACATTGCCTATACCATACCAATGCGTCTCCCTTCAAAGATAAACGGAAGACCTTCTTCTTAGCAACATCATTGGGTATACCTGCAAGCTTAAATAATCCACAAACTTCATCCACATATATTAAGTGCTCATCAGGATGCTTTGTTCCATCTCCTGTAAAAGGATTAGCTAGCAGTTTTTCCATCATAGCCACAGGAAATTCAAAAGGAGTTTCATTTTCAATAGGTTCAGTAGGTTGAGGAGCAACTCTTTGCTCTACTTGACAGATTGAAGATACCCCGAACAAGCCCCTCAGAGTATTACTGTCCATAGTAACAAGTGACAGTAAATTTCAGCACACTATATAAATTTTTCTTTACCAAATTCCACCTACCAAAGGCGCTACACTCCCCGGCAACGGCGCCAAAAAAGAGTCTTGATGACCCACAAGTATAGGGGATCTTGTTGGGGAACGTTGCAGAAAACAAAAATTTTCCTACTCGTTTCACCAAGATCATCTAGGAGTTCATCTAGCAACGAGTCATTGGATGCATCTACATACCTTTGTAGATCGCGCACGGAAGCGTTCAAAGAACGGTGATGATGTAGTCGAACACGACGTGATCCAAATCACCGATGACCAGCGCCGAACGGACGGCACCTCCGCGTTCAACACACGTACGGGACGGGAGACGTCTCCTCCTTCTTGATCCAGCAAGGGAGAAGGAGAGGTTGATGAAGATCCAGCAGCACGACGGCGTGGTGGTGGATGCAGGGCGTCACAGTAGCAGGGCTTCGCCTATACTACGAAACGGAGACGTAACGGGGAGAGAGGGAGGCGCCAGGGGCTGGGGTGAAATCCCTCCTCTCCCCCCACTATATATAGGGGTGCCATTGGGGGGCGCCGGCCCTAGTAGATGAGATCTACTAGGGGGGGCGGCGGCCAAGGGGAGGTTTCCCTCCCCCCCAAGGCACCTAGGGTTGCCTTCCACCACATGGACTCTTCCATGGTGGAACCCTAGGCGCGTGGGCCTATAGGGGTGGCGCCCCAGCCCACTATGGGCTGGGTTCCCTCCTATTTCAGCCCATGTGGCCCCCCGGGACAGGTGGCCCCACCCGGTGGGCCCCCGGGACCCATCCGGTGGTCCCGGAACAATACCGATAACCCCGAAACTTGTCCCGATGGACGAAACAGCATTTCCTATATATAATTCTTTACCTCCGGACCATTCCAGAACTCCTCGTGACGTCCGGGATCTCATCCGGGACTCCAAACAACATTCGGGTTTCTGCATATACATATCTTCACAACCCTAGCGTCACCGAACCTTAAGTGTGTAGACCCTACGGGTTCGGGAGACAAGCAGACATGACCGAGACGACTCTCCGGTCAATAACCAACAGCGGGATCTGGATACCCATGTTGGCTCCCACATGCTCCACGATGATTTCATCGGATGAACCACGATGTCGAGGATTCAATCAACCCCGTACGCAATTCCCTTTGTCTATCGATATGTTACTTGCCCGAGATTCGATCGTCGGTATCCCAATACCTCGTTCAATCTCGTTACCGGCAAGTCACTTTACTCGTACCGTAATGCATGATCCCGTGACCAGACACTTGGTCACTTTGAGCTCATTATGATGATGCATTACCGAGTGGGCCCAGTGATACCTCTCCGTCATACGGAGTGACAAATCCCAGTCTTGATCCATGTCAACCCAACAGACACTTTCGGAGATACCCGTAGTCTACCTTTATAGTCACACAGTTACGTTGTGACGTTTGGCATACCCAAAGCACTCCTACGGTATCCGGGAGTTACACGATCTCATGGTCTAAGGAAAAGATACTTGACATTGGAAAACTCTAGCAAACGAACTACACGATCTTGTGCTATGTTTATTGGGTCTTGTCCATCACATCATTCTCCTAATGATGTGACCTCGTTATCAATGACATCCAATGTCCATAGTCAGGAAACCATGACTATCTGTTGATCAACGAGCTAGTCAACTAGAGGCTCACTAGGGACATGTTGGTGTCTGTTATTCACACATGTATTACGATTTCCGGATAACACAATTATAGCATGAATAAAGACAATTATCATGAACAAGGAAATATAATAATAATGCTTTTATTATTGCCTCTAGGGCATATTTCCAACAGTCTCCCACTTGCACTAGAGTCAATAATCTAGTTACATTGTGATGAATCGAACACCCATGGAATTCTGGTGTTGATCATGTTTTGCTCTAGGGAGAGGTTTAGTCAACGGATCTGCTACATTCAGGTCCGTGTGCACTTTACAAATTTCTATGTCTCCATCTTGAACATTTTCACGAATGGAGTTGAAGCGACGCTTGATGTGCCTTGTCTTCTTGTGAAACCTGGGCTCCTTGGCAAGAGCAATAGCTCCAGTGTTGTCACAGAAGAGCTTGATCGGCCCCGACGCATTGGGTATGACTCCTAGGTCGTTTATGAACTCCTTCACCCATATTGCTTCATGTGCTGCCTCCGAGGCTGCCATGTACTCCGCTTCACATGTAGATCCCGCCACGACGCTTTGCTTGCAGCTGCACCAGCTCACTGCTCCACCATTCAACATATACACGTATCCGGTTTGTGACTTAGAGTCATCCAGATCTGTGTCGAAGCTAGCGTCGACGTAACCCTTTACGACGAGCTCTTCGTCACCTCCATAAACGAGAAACATTTCCTTAGTCCTTTTTAGGTACTTCAGGATATTCTTGACCGCTGTCCAGTGTTCCTTGCCGGGATTACTTTGGTATCTGCCTACCAAACTTACGGCAAGGTTTACATCAGGTCTGGTACACAGCATGGCATACATAATAGAACCTATGGCTGATGCATAGGGGATGACACTCATCTCTTCTATTTCTTCTGCCGTGGTCGGACATTGAGCTGAGCTCAATTTCACACCTTGTAACACAGGTAAGAACCCCTTCTTAGAATGATCCATATTGAACTTCTTCAATATCTTATCAAGGTATGTGCTTTGTGAAAGACCTATGAGGCGCCTTGATCTATCTCTATAGATTTTGATGCCTAATATATAAGCAGCTTCTCCAAGGTCCTTCATTGAAAAACTTTTATTCAAGTAGGCCTTGATGCTGTCCAAGAGTTCTATATCATTTCCCATCAAAAGTATGTCATCTACATATAATATGAGAAATGCTACGGAGCTCCCACTCACTTTCTTGTAAACGCAGGCTTCTCCATAAGTCTGTGTAAACCCAAATGCTTTGATCATCTCATCAAAGCGAATGTTCCAACTCCGAGATGCTTGCACCAGCCCATAAATCGAGCGTTGGAGCTTGCACACTTTGTCAGCATTCTTAGGATCGACAAAACCTTCCGGCTGCATCATATACAATTCTTCCTTAAGGAAACCATTAAGGAATGCCGTTTTGACGTCCATTTGCCAAATTTCATAATCATAAAATGCGGCAATTGCTAACATGATTCGGACGGACTTTAGCTTTGCTACCGGTGAGAAAGTCTCATCGTAGTCAACCCCTTGAACTTGTCGATAACCCTTAGCGACAAGTTGAGCTTTATAGATGGTCACATTACCATCCGCGTCTGTCTTCTTCTTAAAGATCCATTTATTTTCTATGGCTCACCGTTCAACGGGCAAGTCAGTCAAAGTCCATACTTCGTTTTCATACATGGATCCTATCTCGGATTTCATGGCTTCTAGCCATTTGTCGGAATCCGGTCCCGCCATCACTTCTTCATAGTTCGAAGGTTCATCGTTGTCTAACAACATGACTTCCAAGACAGGGTTGCCGTACCACTCTGGTGCGGAACGTGTCCTTGTGGACCTTCGAATTTCAGTAGGAGCTTGATCAGAAGTGTCTTGATCATTATCATTAACTTCCTCTCTAGTCGGTGCAGGCACCTCAGGAACATTTTCTTGAGTTGCGCCTTTTACCGGTTCAAGAGGTAATACTTCATCAAGCTCTACTTTCCTCCCACTTACTTCTTTCGAGAGAAACTCTTTCTCCAGAAAGGACCCATTCTTGGCAACAAAGATTTTGCCTTCGGATCTGAGGTAGAAGGTGTACCCAACAGTTTCTTTTGGGTATCCTATGAAGACGCATTTTTCTGACTTGGGTTCGAGCTTTTCAGGTTGAAGTTTCTTGACATAAGCATCGCATCCCCAAACTTTCAGAAACGACAACTTAGGTTTCTTACCAAACCATAATTCAAACGGTGTCGTCTCAACGGATTTCGACGGAACCCTATTTAAAGTGAATGCGGTAGTCTCTAAAGCATAGCCCCAAAAAGATAGCGGTAAATCGGTAAGAGACATCATAGACCGCACCATATCCAATAGAGTGCGATTACGACGTTCGGACACACCGTTACGCTGAGGTGTTCCAGGCGGCGTGAGTTGTGAAACTATTCCACATTTTCTTAAGTGTGTGCCAAACTCGTGACTCAAGTATTCTCCTCCATGATCTGATCGTAGAAACTTGATTTTTCTGTCACGTTGATTCTCAACCTCACTCTGAAATTCCTTGAACTTTTCAAAGGTTTCAGACTTGTGTTTCATTAAGTAGACATACCCATATCTACTTAAGTCATCAGTGAGGGTGAGAACATAACGATAGCCACCGCGAGCCTCAACACTCATTGGACCGCACACATCAGTATGTATGATTTCCAATAAGTTGGTTGCTCGCTCCATTGTTCCTGAGAACGGAGTCTTGGTCATTTTACCCATAAGGCATGGTTCGCATGTGTCAAATGATTCATAATCAAGAGACTCCAAAAGTCCATCTGCATGGAGCTTCTTCATGCGTTTGACACCTATGTGACCAAGGCGGCAGTGCCACAAGTATGTGGTACTATCATTATCAACTTTACATCTTTTGGTACTCACACTATGAATATGTGTAGCAATACGCTCGAGATTCATTAAGAATAAACCATTTACCATAGGAGCATGACCATAAAACATATCTCTCATATAAATGGAACAACCATTATTCTCAGATTTAAATGAGTAGCCATCTCGAATTAAACGAGATCCCGATACAATGTTCATACTCAAAGCTGGCACTAAATAACAGTTATTGAGGTTTAAAACTAATCCCGTAGGTAAATGTAGAGGCAGCGTGCCGACGGCGATCACATCAACCTTGGAACCATTCCCGACGCGCATCGTCACCTCGTCCTTTGCCAGTCTCCGTTTATTCCGCAGCTCCTGCTGTGAGTTACAAATATGAGCAACGGCACCGGTATCAAATACCCAGGAGTCACTACGAGTACTGGTAAGGTACACATCAATTACATGTATATCACATATACCTTTGGTGTTGCCGGCCTTCTTATCCGCTAAGTATTTAGGGCAGTTCCGCTTCCAGTGACCCTTCCCTTTGCAATAAAAGCACTCAGTCTCGGGCTTGGGTCCATTCTTTGGCTTCTTCCCGGCAGCTTGCTTGCCGGGCACGGCAACCTCCTTGCCGTCCTTCTTGAAGTTCTTTTTACCCTTGCCTTTCTTGAACTTAGTGGTTTTATTGACCATCAACACTTGATGTTCTTTCTTGACTTCTACCTCCGCTGATTTCAGCATTGAGAACAACTCAGGAATGGTCTTTTGCATCCCCTGCATGTTGAAGTTCATCACGAAGCTCTTGTAGCTTGGTGGAAGCGACTGGAGGATTCTGTCAATGACCGCATCATCCGGGAGATTAACTCCCAGCTGAGACAAGCGGTTATGTAACCCAGACATAGTGAGTATGTGCTCACTGACAGAACTATTTTCCTCCATCTTACAGCTGAAGAACTTATCGGAGACTTCATATCTCTCGATCCGGGCATGAGCTTGAAAAACCATTTTCAGCTCTTCGAACATCTCATATGCTCCATGTCTCTCAAAATGCTTTTGGAGCCCCGGCTCTAAGCTGTAAAGCATGCCGCACTGAACGAGGGAGTAGTCGTCAACACGTGTCTGCCAAGCGTTCATAACATCTTGGTTCTGTGGGACGGGTGGATCACCTAGCGGTGCTTGTAGGACATAATCTTTCTTGGCAGCTATGAGGATGATCCTCAGGTTCCGGACCCAGTCCGTATAGTTACTGCCATCGTCTTTCAGCTTGGTTTTCTCTAGGAACGCGTTGAAGTTGAGGACTACGTTGGCCATTTGATCTACAAGACATATTGCAAAGATTTTAGACTAAGTTCATGATAATTAAGTTCATCTAATCAAATTATTAATGAACTCCCACTTAGATTAGACATCCCTCTAGTCATCTAAGTATTACATGATCCGAGTTAACTAGGCCGTGTCCGATCATCACGTGAGACGGACTAGTCAACGTCGGTGAACATCTTCATGTTTATCGTATCTTCTATACGACTCATGCTCGACCTTTCGGTCCTCTGTGTTCCGAGGCCATGTCTATACACATGCTAGGCTTGTCAAGTTAACCCTAAGTGTTTTGCTGTGTAAAACTGTCTTACACCCGTTGTATGTGAACGTAAGGATCCATCACACCCGATCATCACGGCGTGCTTAGAAACGACGAACTTTAGCAACGGTGCACAGTTAGGGGAGAACACTTCTTGATATTGTTATGAGGGATCATCTTATTTACTACCATCGTTCTAAGTAAACAAGATGCAAAACATGATAAACATCACATGCAATCAAATAATAAACGTGACATGATATGGCCAATATCACATAGCTCCTTTGATCTCCATCTTGGGGCTCCATGATCATCTTGTCACCGGCTTGACACCATGATCTCCATCATCATGATCTCCATCATCGTGTCTCCATGAAGTTGCTCGCCAACTGTTACTTCTACTACTATGGCTAACATGTTTAGCAATAAAGTAAAGTAATTTACATGGCGTTCCTCGATGACACGCAGGCCATATAAAAGAATAAAGACAACTCCTATGGCTCCTGCCGGTTGTCATACTCATCGACATGCAAGTCGTGAATCCTATTACAATAGCATGAACATCTCATACATCACATATAGATCATTCATCATTCATCACAACTTTGGCCATATCATATCACAAACCACTTGTTGCAAAAACAAGTTAGACGTCCTCTAATTGTTGTTGCAAGTTTTACGTGGCTGAATTAGGGTTCTAGCAAGAACGACTTCTTACCTACGTTAAAGCCACAACGTGATTTGTCAACTTCTATTTACCCTTCATAAGGACCCTGTTCATCGAATCCGCTCCAACTAAAGTGGGAGAGACAGACACCCGCCAGCCACCTTATGCAACTAGTGCATGTTAGTCGGTGGAACCGGTCTCACGTAAGCGTACGTGTAAGGTTGGTCCGGGCCGCTTCATCCCACAATACCGCTGAAGCAATAAAAGACTAGTAATGGCAAGAAAGTTGACAAATCTACGCCCACAACTAATTGTGTTCTACTCGCGCAAGAAGAACTACGCATAGACCTAGCTCATGATGCCACTGTTGGGGAACGTTGCAGAAAACAAAAATTTTCCTACTCGTTTCACCAAGATCATCTAGGAGTTCATCTAGCAACGAGTCATTGGATGCATCTACATACCTTTGTAGATCGCGCACGGAAGCGTTCAAAGAACGGTGATGATGTAGTCGAACACGACGTGATCCAAATCACCGATGACCAGCGCCGAACGGACGGCACCTCCGCGTTCAACACACGTACGGGACGGGAGACGTCTCCTCCTTCTTGATCCAGCAAGGGAGAAGGAGAGGTTGATGAAGATCCAGCAGCACGACGGCGTGGTGGTGGATGCAGGGCGTCACAGTAGCCGGGCTTCGCCTATACTACGAAAAGGAGACGTAACGGGGAGAGAGGGAGGCGCCAGGGGCTGGGGTGAAATCCCTCCTCTCCCCCCACTATATATAGGGGTGCCATGGGGGGGGGGCGCCGGCCCTAGTAGATGAGATCTACTAGGGGGGGCGGCGGCCAAGGGGAGGTTTCCCTCCCCCCCAAGGCACCTAGGGTTGCCTTCCACCACATGGACTCTTCCATGGTGGAACCCTAGGCGCATGGGCCTATAGGGGGTGGCGCCCCAGCCCACTATGGGCTGGGTTCCCTCCTATTTCAGCCCATGTGGCCCCCCGGGACAGGTGGCCCCACCCGGTAGGCCCCCGGGACCCATCCGGTGGTCCCGGTACAATACCGATAACCCCGAAACTTGTCCCGATGGACGAAACAACATTTCCTATATATAATTCTTTACCTCCGGACCATTCCGGAACTCCTCGTGACGTCCGGGATCTCATCCGGGACTCCAAACAACATTCGGGTTTCTGCATATACATATCTTCACAACCCTAGCGTCACCGAACCTTAAGTGTGTAGACCCTACGGGTTCGGGAGACAAGCAGACATGACCGAGACGACTCTCCGGTCAATAACCAACAGCGGGATCTGGATACCCATGTTGTCTCCCACATGCTCCACGATGATTTCATCGGATGAACCACGATGTCGAGGATTCAATCAACCCCGTACGCAATTCCCTTTGTCTATCGATATGTTACTTGCCCGAGATTCGATCGTCGGTATCCCAATACCTCGTTCAATCTCGTTACCGGCAAGTCACTTTACTCGTACCGTAATGCATGATCCCGTGACCAGACACTTGGTCACTTTGAGCTCATTATGATGATGCATTACCGAGTGGGCCCAGTGATACCTCTCCGTCATACGGAGTGACAAATCCCAGTCTTGATCCATGTCAACCCAACAGACACTTTCGGAGATACCCGTAGTCTACCTTTATAGTCACACAGTTACGTTGTGACGTTTGGCATACCCAAAGCACTCCTACGGTATCCGGGAGTTACACGATCTCATGGTCTAAGGAAAAGATACTTGACATTGGAAAACTCTAGCAAACGAACTACACGATCTTGTGCTATGTTTATTGGGTCTTGTCCATCACATCATTCTCCTAATGATGTGACCTCGTTATCAATGACATCCAATGTCCATAGTCAGGAAACCATGACTATCTGTTGATCAACGAGCTAGTCAACTAGAGGCTCACTAGGGACATGTTGGTGTCTGTTATTCACACATGTATTACGATTTCCGGATAACACAATTATAGCATGAATAAAGACAATTATCATGAACAAGGAAATATAATAATAATGCTTTTATTATTGCCTCTAGGGCATATTTCCAACAGATCTATCGTAGTCCTTTCGATAAGTAAGAGTGTCGAACCCAACGAGGAGTAGAAGGAAATGATAAGCGGTTTTCAGCAAGGTATTCTCTGCAAGTACTGAAATAAGTGGTAACAGATAGTTTTGTGATATGATAAATTGTAACGAGCAACAAGTAACAAAAGTAAATAAAGTGCAGCAAGATGGCCCAATCCTTTTGCAGCAAAGGACAAGCCGGAAGAAACTCTTATAATAGGAAAAGCGCTCCCGAGGAAACATGGGAATATCATCAAGCTAGTTTTCATCACGTTCATATGATTCACGTTCGATACTTTGATAATTTGATATGTGGGTGGACCGGTGCTTTGGTGCTGTTCTTACTTGAACAAGCATCCCACTTATTATTAACCTCTATTGCAAGCATCCGCAACTACAACAAAAGTATTAAGGTAAACCTAACCATAGCATGAAACATATGGATCCAAATCAGCCCCTTACGAAGCAATGCATAAACTAGCGTTTAAGCTTCTGTCACTCTAGCAACCCATCATCTACTTATTACTTCCCAATGCCTTCCTCTAGGCCCAAATAATGGTGAAGTGTTATGTAGTCGACGTTCACATAACACCACTAGAGGCTAGACAACATACATCTTATCAAAATATCAAACGAATACCAAATTCACATGACTACTCATAGCAAGACTTCTCCCTTGTCCTCAGGAACGAACGTAATTACTCACAAAGCATATTCATGTTCATAATCAGAGGGGTAATAATATGCATATAGGATCTGGACATATGATCTTCCACCAATTAAACCAACTAGCATCAACTACAAGGAGTAATCAACACTACTAGCAACCTACTAGCACCAATCCGGGACTTTGAGACAAGAATTGGATACAAGAGATGAACTAGGGTTTGGAGATGAGATGGTGCTGGTGAAGATGTTGATGGAGATTGCCCTCTCCCGATGAGAGGAGCGTTGGTGATGACGACGGTGATGATTTCCCCCTCCGGGAGGGAAGTATCCCCAGCAGAGCAGCTCTGCCAGAGCTCTAGATTGGATCCACCAAGGTTCCGCCTCGTGGCGGCGGAGTCTCGTCCCGAAAAGTTCCCCCTTATTTTTTCTCATTGAAAGACCTCATATAGGAGAAGATGGGCATCGGAGAGCCACCAGGGGGCCCACGAGGTAGGGGGCGCGCCCTAGGGGGGGGCGCCCCCACCCTCGTCAGCAGGGTGTGGGCCCCCTGGCCTTCATCTTTGGCATGGATTTTTCTTTATTTCTTTTAAGACGTTCCGTGGAGTTTCAGGACTTTTGGAGTTGTGCAGAATAGGTCTCTAATATTTGCTCCTTTTCCAGACCAGAATTCCAGCTGCAGACATTCTCCCTCTTTATGTAAACCTTGTAAAATAAGAGAAAATAGCCATAAGTATTGTGATATAAAGTGAAATAACAGTCCATAATGCAATAAATATCGATATAAAAGCATGATGCAAAATGGACGTATCAGATATCAAGCTTAATCCATCAAAGTGCACATTCGGAGTTCCTAGCGGAAAACTACTCGGTTTCCTCGTTTCTGAACAAGGGATCGGCACTAACCCAGAGAAAGTTGGTGCCATTCTTCGGATGAAATGCCCCGTGCATGTGCACGATGTCCAAAAGCTTACTGGTTGTTTGGCCGCTCTGAGTCGATTCATTTCTCGTCTCGGTGAAAAGGCACTGCCTCTTTACCGACTGATGAAGAAGTCTGATAAGTTCGAGTGGACTCCCAAAGCTGATGCAACGTTTGGAGAGATCAAAGCCCTGCTTTCCACCCAGCTGGTTGCTACACCAATCAGCAAAGAGCCTTTACTGCTTTACATTGCAGCCACTGGAGAAGTCATCAGTACAGTCCTTACGGTCGAGCGGGAAGAAGAAGGAAAAGCTTACAAAGTTCAGTGCCCGGTATATTATGTCTCTGAAGTTTTGACTCCATCAAAGCAAAGATATCCACATAATCAGAAGCTTATTTATGAGACTTATATGACCACGAAGAAGGCCGCACACTACTTCTCTGACCACTCCATTACAGTCGTCAGCGACGCTCCATTATCAGAGATTCTGAACAACAGAGATGCAACTGGTCGAGTGGCAAAGTGGGCGATTGAACTCCTTCCCTAAGATATCAAGTTCGAGGCAAAGAAAGCTATCAAGTCCCAAGCAGTAGCAGATTTCCTCGCCGAGTGGATCGAACAGCAACTGTCGACTCAAGTTCACTCGGAGCACTGGACCATGTTCTTTGATGGTTCCAAGATGCTGAGTGGTTCCGGTGCTGGGGTGGTACTGGTATCCCCCGAGGAGACAAGCTCAGATATGTCCTCCAGATTCACTTTGATTCCTCCAATAACGAAGCAGAATATGAAGCACTCTTGTATGGGTTGCGTATGGCCATCTCACTCGGCATCCGCCGCCTCATGGTCTATGGCGACTCAGATTTGGTAGTCAATCAAGTGATGAAGGAGTGGGACGTCAGAAGCCCAGCCATGACTGGCTACTGCAACACGGTGAGGAAGTTGGAAAAGAAGTTTGAGGGGTTAGAGCTCCATCATATACCCGACTGAAAAATCAAGCAGCCGATGATTTAGCAAAGATAGGTTCCAAGAGAGAAGCCATTCCTAGCAATGTGTTTTTGGAGCACATTCACACACCGACAGTTCAAGAAGATCCTTTCACTGAAGAGCTCCTGCAGCCTAAGAGTGCCACAGATCCGACTGAAGTCGAGGTCCCAGCCGTGGTCGACTTGATCATGGAGGGTTTGGTCATCACTCCCGACTAGACAGTGCCATACATTGCATATATCCTTAGGAAGGAACTCCCAGAGGATGAAGAAGAGGCTCGACAGATCGTCCGTCGATCCAAGGCCTTTACTGTGATAAGAGGACAACTGCTCAGGGAAAGTGCAACCGGAGTCAGCCAGAAATGCGTAACACCAGAAGAAGGTCGAGTGATCCTCAACGACATCCACTCGGGGACCTGTGGTCACCATGCGTCCTCTCGGACCATTGTGGCTAAAGCATACCGAGCTGGATTTTATTGGCCTCGAGCAAATGAAATGGCGAAAGATATAGTCGACAGATGTGAGGGCTACCAGTTTTACTCCAATATGTCGCACAATCCTGTGTCAGCCCTGAAGACCATTCCACTCGTCTGGCCCTTTGCTGTTTGGGGATTGGACATGGTTGGACCACTGAGGACTGGTAGGAGCGGCTTCACTCATGTGCTTGTGGCAGTCGACAAGTTTACCAAATGGATTGAAGCCAAGCCTATTAAGAATCTTGAAGCCAGTACTGCCGTCAGCTTCATCAGAGAGTTGACATTCAGATATGGGGTTCCGCACAGCATCATCACTGACAATGGATCGAACTTCGATTCTGATGAGTTCAGAACCTTCTGCGCCTCCCAAGGCACATGAGTCGACTATGCTTCAATCGCCCATCCCCAGTCGAATGGAAAAGCAGAAAGAGCAAATGGCCTGATTCTCAAAGGACTGCAACCCTGACTGATGCGAGATCTCAAGCATGCAGCGGGCGCCTGGGTTGAGGAACTTCGATCAGCTCTTTGGGGATTGAGGACAACTCCCAATCGGTCGACTGGCCGAACTCCATTCTTCTTGGTCTATGGAGCTGAAGCTGTTCTACCGAGTGACTTGCTTCACAATGCACCACGAGTCGAGCTCTTCTCTAAAGATGAAGCAGAACAAGCTCGGCAGGACGCAGTCGACCTCCTAGAGGAATAAAGAGAGATGGCCTTGATCCGGTCGACCATTTATCAGCAAGACTTGCATCGATTCCAAGCTAGAAACGTGAGGGGTCGAGCCTTTCAAGAGGGAGACTTGGTTCTTCGAGTGGACCAGCAGAAACCACACAAGCTCGCCCCTGCTTGGGAAGGTCCCTTCATCGTCACCAGAGTTCTCCACAATGGAGCATATCATCTTTACAATATCGAGCATAAGAAAGACGAGCCACGAGCATGGAATGCAGAGCTTCTCCGCCCCTTTTATACTTAAGTACTCATTCGGGTGAGATGTAATAAGAAATACCTTTGTAGTTTGTTTATCAAAGACGAGAGCTTTACATTTTTCTTAAACGATTGTTGTCGCTTTTGTTTGTGTCTGAAATCCCCAGTGGATGACTTTGTTGCGAATCTGTTTCGCCTAAGTTCGAAAAATCCTACCAAGTGGTGAGCAAGCATCTCACTCGGGGGCTTAGCCGCGAATCCGTTTCTCCTAAGTTTGAGAAATCCCACTGAGTGATGAGCAAATCTCTCACTCAGGGGCTTAGCCGCGAATCCGTGTCGCCTAAGTTTAAAAAATCCTACCGAGTGGTGAGCAACCCTCCCACTCGGGGGCTTAGCTGCAGTCCAATACTTGCCTAAGTTTAAAAAATCCTACCGAATGGCGAGCAACCCTCCCACTCGGGGGCTTAGCTGCAGTCCAGTACTCGCCTAAGTTTAAAAAAAAATCCTACCGAGTGGTGAGCAACCCTCCCACTCGGGGGCTTAGCTGCAGTCCAGTACTCGCCTAAGTTTAAAAAATCCTACCGAGTGGTGAGCAACCCTCCCACTCGGGGGCTTAGCTGCAGTCCAGTACTCGCCTAAGTTTAAAAAATCCGACCGAGTGGTGAGCAACCCTCCCACTCGGGGGCTTAGCTGCAGTCCAGTACTCGCCTAAGTTTAAAAAATCCTACCGAGTGGTGAGCAACCCTCTCACTCGGGGGCTTAGCTGCAGTCCAGTACTCGCCTAAGGTTTAAAGTCCATCCTTATCCGCAAGGACGATGAGGTGTAGGTTGACTACAACCTTCTCCTTTGGAGCTGCGCCACAAATACAACGTGTGCTCCATCCCTATCCGCAAGGACGACGAGGTGCAGGTCGACTGCAACCTTCTCCTTCAGAGCTGTGCCACAAATACAATGTGCGCTCCATCCCTATCCGCAAGGATGACGAGGTGCAGGTTGACTGCAACCTTCTCCTTCGGAGCTGCACCACAAATACAGTATGCGCTCCATCCTTATCCGCAAGGACGACGAGGTGCAGGTCGACTGCAACCTTCTGCTTCGGAGCTGCGCCACATATACAACATCCGCTCCATCCCCATCCGCAAGGACGATGAGGTGCGGGTCGACTGCAACCTTCTCCTTCAGAGCTGCGCCACAAATACAATGTGCGCTCCATCCCTATCTGCAAGGACAACAAGATGCAGGTCGAAAGATTATTCAGAGTAAAGAGCAAATTCCACTCGAAGGCAAACACAAGCATATTCAGAAACAAACCAACTTCAGATAAATCCTAAAGTTCCGGATGACGGATCAAAAGTATTCGAGCATCAAGCCCGAAGAATTTTAACGGTTACACAATCACTCGGCATTCCGAGGTAAATAAAGGTGGAGCATAATGTTTCTCGGCCACGCATCAGGAGAAGGACTGGCTGGGTCGTAGAAACTGTCAAGGTATATGCTGTCTACAATACGAGTGGTGACATCAAGGAAGGTGTCCATGAAGGACTGGAAAGTGTGTCTCTTTGTGTGTAGCAACCTTGAGTTCCGCCAACTTGTCTTCTTTGACGTCTTTGCAGTGCACTCGGACCAGGGACAACGCGACATCAGCGCCACAGCGAGCGGATGACTTCTTCCATTCTTGCACTCGGTCGGGGATTTGATTCAGTCGAGCCATCAGGGACTCGAGATCTTGAGACAGTTCCGCCTGAGGCCAGAGTTCAACATCAACCCGAGTCATCACCGTTTTCAGGCGGGCAAGATAAGCAACCGCGCTGTCCATGCGAGATTCTAACCGCAACACATTCATCGCAACGTCATCGTTGATTGGACAGTTTATGGGATCAAGACCCGTCTCGACCGGCCCAGTTTCCGCTTCAAAGTCTTGGCAAAACTCTGCACAGTCAAGTAAATGGTGAGTCGACGACATAATTAGACTTGACAGTCGACAGAAATAAGTCAGTCAATCATCAGTACCTTCAAGGTTTAAGACCAGCTTTGCAGCAAGCTGGCCCAGATAAGACTCCAACTCGCCCTTCCTAACTTTGAGGCTCCCAAGCTCGTCAGTCAGCTTGTCCTTGTCCTTCTTCAGTCGCTCGACCTCCCGATTGGCAACAGAAACAACAGTCTTCAGTTTGGAATTCTCTTCTTCTAACTTGCCGACCGAAGCAAGCTTCTTGTCGGCAAGCGCAGTTTTCTCTCGCGCTTCCTTCTGTGCAGCAGCAAGATCCAGATCCTTATTCTCCAAGGCCTGCTTCATTTTCTCTAAATAAATAACATTCTTCAGGAGGGCTTGGAGTTGATGGTTTTCACTACATACTTCTGCTCGAGTGGAGTCACTCGGTAAAAAAACGGAAAGGAAAAGTGCCAGCAGCAGTAAGATAGACAGTTGATAATTGGTTACCTCCCATGGCAGCTACTTCATCGCGAGCAGTCTTGAGATTCTTTCTGGCCAGTTCCAGATCAAGGTTGAGGCGGATTTGTTGCTTGTTCAGTGTAGAGAGTTGAGCACCGAGATCACAAGATTTCTGCGGCCAACACATAAGACTTGTCAGTCGACTGAAATGAAAGACATCACTACGACAGTTACTTCAAGACTACCATCGAATCAAACATTCGACGGCAGTCTCAGGGACTACACCTAGTGGGTGCACTTAGCGTGCCCCCACTGGTTTTGAAAAAAAAGAAGAGGTTCGGATTCTCAGACCATAGTCGACTGCCCGCAGTCAACTATGGTCTCAGGGACTACACCCAGTGGGTGCACTTAGCGTGCCCCCACTAGTTTTGGATCCACTCGGCATGGCCCGCCCAGTGTGAGTTGTAAAAAAAAGTTCAGATTCTTAGACCACAGTCGACTGCCCGCAGTCAATTATGGTCTCGGGGACTACACCCAGTGGGTGCACTTAGAGTGCCCCCACTAGTTCAAAGATTCAGCTCGAATCGATCCAAAGTGACTTATACAATTTCAAAACAGCCACACCCCAGTGGGTGATCAGACGAGAAATTTGATCAATCGGAAATCAACTAACCTGGACATTGGTTTACAGAGCAGCTTCGGCGTTGAAGGCCACCTGACTGGCCTCATGCACCACTTTCATTTGCTCCATCACAAGATTCAACTGAAGAAGAGCTTCCTTGGCAGCAGTCGATGGGTCGTCCGGAGTTTGATACGCAGTGAAAAGCGATGCTGGCAGAGCAATCAAAGCAACCGCCGGATCTGAAGCATGGCGTTGTATTGGTGCAGCAGAAGTCTGAGCAGCTGATCCTGATGGGAAATCAGTCGACAGCGGGACAGGGAAGGTGACATTGGTTCGAGCCGGGTCTGTCGATCGCTCGATTGCCGTCCCAGGCGTCACCGTCGACTAAGGAACCTGGACCTCAGGCGCTTTCCCGCCCAGTTCCTTGTCTTTCCTCCTCCTCCCCATCAGCGGTACTTCTTCTTCATCATCCGAGAGCACACCAACGTCCCATGGAACTGCAATAGACAGAGAAATCATACGGAGAGCTGACAAACAATCCAGTCGTCCAAGTAAATTCGAATCGGGCAGACTTACTGGCTTTGGGGGTAGCTGCGACATCGGTTTCCTCATCGTCCGGGTTCTTGTCAATGTCCATGTCAGTCGCAGCTGAGGTCGGGCTGTAAAGGCTTATCATCCACTCGGTCAGAACAAGAAAGTCGGTCGGAACAAGAAAATACGGGAAGAACATTTACCCAGAAGCAACAAGAACGTCCATCTTGATTCTAGGCAAGGTCTTCCGAGCCTTCGAAGGATTGATCTTGGGCTGCTTGGTGACCTTCTCGGCCAATTCTAGAGTCGAAGACCGAGCGCGTTTTTGAGATGGAGCACTCGGTGCCACAGCTTGGCCGCGCCTACTCGCGGGATCATGGAGCTTCTTGCATCGACGTTCAGAACGAGGCGGTGAGTCGGCTACCTCCTCATCGCCCGACTCATCGCTCTCATCTTCATCATCGTTGGCTGGTGACTCCCACTCGCCGCTCTCCTCCGCACTGTCTTCACCCTCTTGGTCTTGCTCTAGAGCTTGTTCACCATTGGGCATTGAGTACATCTCCGTGTAAATCTACAAAACAAGGAGCAGAATACAAGTCAGTCGGATCAACAAACAGTCAGAAAACACGTCCAAAAAGCTCAGTTGTAATGGCCAAACCTTGTCTGGTTGGTTGCTGTCGCTGAAAGGGTTGACTCTCCTGGCGCCCCTGGGGTTATCCTTGTTTCCGGTGATACCCCTCAGCCACTGAGCCACTGTTTTGGCCGCCACCTCCTCCGGATGAACCCGAGCAGTGTCACCAGCCCCGGAATACATCCACATGGAGTGGTTGCGAGCTTGGAGTGGTTGGATACACCGACTGAGGAACACCTCTAGCAGATCCATGCCGGTGACGCCTTGGTTGATCAGTTGAACTACTCTCTCGACCAGCCTGCCTATCTCCGCCTTCTCCGCGGTAGTCACTTTCAACAAAGATGGAGTTTGGACACGATTGAAAGAGAAAGGAGGAAGCCCAGTCGACTGGCCCGGAGTCGCGATATCCTGGCAGTAGAACCAGGTCGACTGCCAGCCCCTGACCGATTCTGGAAGAGTCATCGAAGGGAAGGAACTCCTCTTCCTCTTCTGAATACCCAGACCCCCACGTATCTGGATAACGTGGGTTTTCTCATTGTTCGAGTTTGCTTTCTTCATCGTTTGGGAGCGGATGGTAAAGATGTGCTTGAAAAGACCCCAGTGCGGTCGACACCCCAAGAAATTTTCGCACATGGATATGAATGCAGCAAGATACGTGATAGTGTTGGGAGTAAAATGATTGAGTTGGGCCCCAAAGAAATTCAGGAAACCTCGAAAGAAGGGATGCAGAGGAAGTGAGAAGCCGTGGTCGACATGGGTAGCGAGCAGAACGCACTCACCCGGTCGTGGCCACGGCTCCGTTTCCCCCTCCGGCAGCCGCGTGGACTCATGGACGATCAACCCTAACTCGGCCATATCGTCCAAGTCTTCCTGTCGAAGCGAAGATCGGATCCAATCTCCCTGGATCCAACCCGACGGCAGCCCCGAGCACGATGAAGACCCCCGGTTCGTCTTCTTGCTTTTCGCCGCCCCCGTCACCTTCTTCGCGTGTTCCAGCACCGCCGTTTTCTCCTTCCCCATGGCGGCGGAGCGGTAGCATCGAGAGTGGAGGAGCCGGATGGGGTGAAGGAGCAAGAGGAAGAAGAAGGAGAATGGGCACACAAAGTGCGGACGCCTCGGCCTCGCCGCTTTTAAAGGCCCACTTTTGAGTGGCTGACGCATGGGTCCGGGCGATCCTATCAAATCCCTCAAAAGTCACACATGGGATACGTGGCAAAAAAGGTGGCGCGGAAATTGAAACGTCCTGTCTATCCACTCCGCTTACCATGGCGCGCTCCGTCTGGCGCGCTTCTACCGAAATTTTGAATCCCGCGAAATCCGGGATCATCTGCAACTGATCACGCCAAAGATTTCGCATCAAAGATGACACTCGAGAGACGACGTTATAAAAACCAATCGGTAATTTCTGAATTGATCAAGGCGACTGAAACAAAGCCGAAAGTTCCAACACTGGCCTCCATTCAGAGATGAATTCTTGAGAAAGGCAAGAGTCAAGGCAAGATCAACTTCAACCTTCTTTTCACTCGGACCTCAATCCATTCGGGGGCTAATGATGAGGGCATAGTCCTGGGGTAGGGTAATAGGCCCGACCTATACGTCCTACCTAAGGTCCTTGTCTTAGAAGCAAAGAAGTTCAAGAGTAAACAGGGAGGACCTAATAAAGGTGTCAAGTGCAATCCACTCGACCTACCATTCACTCGGAGACTCCTTATTATTTGAGTCAGTCGACTACTCAACCATTCGACCATGTAAAAGACCACTCGACGTACAAGAAGACCTAAAGCCGCTCTGCGCGGCAACGGTCGGGCATTTACTCGTATATTTAATGATCATTTGTAGCACTTTATTACAGACGTTAGCTGTAACGCTCTCTCTTTATGAATATTGAACTCAGTGTAACAGAGGGGAGCTGGGGTCCTGGCGCACTCTATATAAGCCACCCCCTCGTCTGAGACAAGGGTTCGCACCCCCTGTAACTCACACGCATATAATCAGTCGACCGCCTCTGGGCTAGGGCCTGAACTCGTAAAACTTGCGTGTACAACTCCTCCATAGCTAGGATCTTGCCTTTACATCCCTACCCCCATTCTACTGTCAGACTTAGAACCACGACAGTCATCTCGACCAAAAGTGTTGATGTAGATCCGTCTGAAGGCGATAGGTGCGGCAAAGTTGCTTCTCCCGCCAAAGCAATCAATGATTTTGATGAAGATGACACCTTCAGTGTTGTTGGTGTCATTTTGTAGATCCGATCCAATAATGTGAAGGTCGCAATGGTCGGCGCAAGCTATTGCACTACAAAGAAAGACACATCCGTGACATTTTGGGCCGAATGATTTGTTTTTCTGTCATGCTTATGACACTTCTATGACGATAATTGTGACAAAACCTGGAATCATCATAGATGTGGTGGGCTCCTACTTCTATGACAGAAAATGGGTTTTTCATCTTGGGCGGGCCGGAGACGTAGCTGCATGACATTCTTTGGGCCCTCCATGACGGAAAACACCGTGGTAGAAGCGAGAGCGGGGAATATATCAGGGGAGTTCCCGGTTATAGTGGGTGGTCGGGGGCCGAGCGATGTGCGTTTCTCTCATACGTACGCGCATGTGTGCGAGGCATTGCGCTCTAACTGTACCCGAGCAAGGCGTTGGGCTCTAACTGAACCCGAGCGATTGCATTAGCTACATTACTGAACCCAAGCGATCGATCCCTTGCTGTTAACTGAGCCTGAGTGATTCCTTCGCTACTGCTGCTAACTGAAGCTGATCGATGATGCCTCTGGATGAACAGTGAGTGTTGTTGGGGGGGGGGTGGATGAACAGTTTCCAGTGGGGGGTTGGATGAACAGGACCCCGTGGTTGTAAGAGGTCGTTGCCACTGGATGAACAGGACCCCGATCGAGCCGGTTGGGGGTGGATGAACAAGACCCCGTGGAGGGCTGGATGAACAGGACCCCGTGGAGGGCTGGTTGAACAGCAGCTGGTGTAGGGCTGGATGAATAGTAGCCCGTGGGGGGGTGTGGTTGAACAGGACCCCGTGGAGAGGACTGGTTGAACAGTAGCCGGTGGAGGAGCGGTGGAGGCTGGATGAACATGAGCCCGTGGATGAACAGTCGCAGGTGGAGGTTGGAGGAGGTCGACGGTGGACGAACAGTAGCGCGTGGAGGCTGGAGGAGGTCGACGGTGGAGATGAACAGTATCCCATTGAGTCCCATTTTGCGGTACGCCACACCTCTCCCGATGAGCAGGACCCCCATTTCGACCGTAGCGCTCCAACACAAGTTTGTTTCCTCCGTTTTGCGGTACGCCACACCCCTCCCGATCAACAAGAGCCCGTTTCGACCGTAAGAGGTCCAAGAGAAGTCCGTTTCCTCTGTTTTGCGGTACGCTAGAGCCCTCCCGATGAACAGGATCCTGTTTCGATCGTGGCTGGTCAAACACAAGGCCGTTTCCTCTGTTCTGCGGTACGCCAGGCCTCGTTTCCATCGGCTGTTCCGTCCAAGCCGGTTGGCTCCCGATGAACACCACGTATTCCGTTGCCTTCCCATGAACATGACGCATTCCATTGCGTCCCCATGAACACGACGACGACGCAGTTTCTCCGTTCCACCCAGCCATGTACACGAGCCTTGGTCGTACGTATGCGCGAGTAGGCATTCGAGACCCCGCCCGTATGTACGTATGTGGCCGTATTTACTTTCTTGCACCCTAGATGTACATACATGTACATGCTACGTGCGCGCCTCTACTACGACACGTGCCCTTCCTTACACAGCCACGGTTCATTGCTGCAGCCTGCAGACAGACCGATCTACCAGTATGTACATACACATTTGCGACCAGAATGACAACGCTACGTATGCTTCGACCAGGTGGGTCCCGACTGTCAAGCACTTTCTTGCGTGCGAAGATGTAGCTGGTGGGTCCCAGCAGTCAGGGGGCCACTAGTACAACGAGCTCCTAAACGGTTTAAAACCCCTTTCCGCGACGGCATCTGGAACCGTCGCCAAGTGAGTGTGGGCGATAGGGGGTCCTTTCCACACGACCCATAAACCGTCGGGGATATGCCCTCCTGGCACACACGCTTGGCAAAATGAGGTTGTGTGCGACCGGCGAGCGCTCAAATACGAAAATATGTAAAGTAGAGCTAAAAAACAATTATACGTCGAAATTGTTTCCGGTCGCAAGTACATCCCACACAGTCAGTCCCCGCTAAACGTTTCCGTTCGTATGTACATCCCACACAGTCACTCGAAGGAAAACATTTCCGTTCACAGGTACATCACACACAATTTTTCTTGTTAAATCGCTTGCGTTATTGAATATATCACACACGGTCCATGGAAGAAACTGTATGGCCAAGACTGTCCATCACACATAGTTTTCATGTGGTAAACATTTGCGCAAGGTGTCCTAATGGAAACAGTTTTCAAGAGAGTCGTGTGTGATTGTTCAATTATCCAACATGGTTTATTCCTATAAACTGTGTCCATTGCCTCAGGTCATCGCCCACGGTATTTCTTTAACAACCATTTGCAATAGCAAAACCCAATTAGCAGGCTAATTCGCCACTAGCAGGCTAATTATACGATTATTCATAATCCATTTATTAATCTAATTGACAATTCATATTAAGCACACAATATATTTCATTTTCATAATTGAAATACATCAGAGTACAACGTCACATAGCTTCAGCACTCAGCTACCCCATTACACAACTACACCAGGACCAAGTTTCACATGCAACATCTATAACCTTTCGAAATTAGCATCATAGACGGTACATAGACAGATGTATCTCATCTGGAAAATTGCTGAAGCAGAAGGCGAATATTGAGCCTTCATTAATGTTGAAGGTCTTTGTAACATTAGGCCAGTGCCTGTGGATGATTGACCGTCCATCCTTCGTCCTTTTCAGGAACACTTCAATATTGAATCGTGGGTGTTGTATGAATACCTTCCTCTCCTCCTGACCATACAGGTGGTTTGAGAGGTAATCATTAGTAAACTGCTTTGGAAAGGCCTGAAAACAAGGATGTGCACAAATATCTTCTCTATATTGGAAATGGGGCAAAGGAATAAAAAAGGCAAGGTATAATAGTTAGTACCATACTGTAGTGAACTGATGTCTTCTTCATTGTACAAACATAGATCTTTTTGTTTTTTGTCACTAATTTATTTATCCTAATAATCTTTCTGAGTTTCTTGACTTGACTGATATTCATGGACAACTCATTTCCTCATATGCAAAAAGGGTCGAACAGTGGGTCAAAACCTCTGACAGCAGGACCTACATGTGCAAGACCAAATTGTTAAGAACCTAAATATTAGAATGGTTCATGCAATTGCACAATAATGCGCTATTAGAGAACGGACCATGCGCGTGCTAACCTCGATTGTAAACCTTAGTGCCTCCCATTGTTTCCCTGCAACACATATAAGGTAGTTAGTCATCAGGTTAAGTAAGGGTTCACATGCTATCAGTAAAATATGTTGATGAAAAATAATCACATTGCAGATTCATCAGATTAATTCAAGCCACAGGGAAAACCCATTTATCCAAACCAAGCATGATTAAGAACTAGGAAATATAGCACTTGTATATTTTCTCATGTATTAAGTGCAACCAAATTCGATTTATTACTTACATGCACAACAATACAAAATTCTACCCACAACAATTGGATATCGCATTGCAGAACTGAACCAAGCAGTTAACTAAACACCACAACAAATGCACCAAACATTAACTGAGCACCACATTGCACAATATAACATTGAACCAAACAGTTAACTAAAACCACAACAAATGAACCAAACATTAACTGAGCACCACATTGCACAATATAACATACTCCTAATAGAAGATCAGACAGCTAACCAAACAATTAGCTACAGCCAATTGTAGCAATTGTATTTGTTTCTCATGTATTTACTACAGCCAAATTCAATTTATTCCTCACATGGTATACAATAACAGAATGCACCCACAATTTTGTAAAGATAAATTCGATTTATTTCTCACATTGAAGACAATACAAAATTGCAGCCTAAAGAATTGAACGTCACATTTGCAGATTTAAACCAAACAGTTAACTGAAGACGACAACTAATTAACAAAACAGTTACTAAGTGAGCACCACACTGCACGACATATAGAACATATACACTAGAGCAACAGATTGCATGGTAAAATTAGATAGCACAATTCACTAGAATTTGTGAAGGAAAGGCAGGAGCAGCAAACGCAACGGGTAAACCAAGCATGCATAACCGGCGTAGCTAGCAAATGGCAAGGTGCTTCTTCAAGATCTAGGGGTCGGCACGAATGGCAGCCATTGCGACCTCATCCACGCGTGCTGCCGTGATTTGCTTCTCCGCTGCCAAATGCTCCTTGAGGTCCTGGCTATACTGGGTGTACCATGGCTTGGGCCGGCGCTTATTTGGTGGAGGGGTCGGTGATTTGGGTGGAAGGTGTCGCGCTCGCGCCGGCAGTCGGGCCATGTGGGATGTGGAAGGAGGAGGAGGATGGGGGTCAGGTGTGGATAACCTGCCCGGATAGGCGAGGCCGAGCAGCGTGAAGGAGGGTCGCCGGCGAGGAGGCGGCGGCGCTGCAAGCAAGGAGTGAAGGTTTCTACCTGGAAAGGAAGGCGGAAAGGGGAGAAATGTGGCTTTTGGTAAGGGGGAGGGGGCGGGGAGGTAGATATTTCCGCGGAAGCCAAAAATTTGGAATCGCTTCAGCCAAAAACTGCCACGCAAAGTGTCATCAGACACGGTCCCTTATTCAGACACGGTCCGAAGATATTTTGTGCTGCATCTCACACGGTTGGTTATAATAAACTGTGTGGGATCTACTTGATTTTTGGCCTCGATTTGAATTACATAATGGGGTCACAGCGGCCATGGATAGTGTTTGAATTGCTAGACCTTTTATCTGCAGTGATCATAAAAGAATTGGAAATATTCAGGGTTCGTTTGGAAATTCTTACGCATTAACTAAGTTTTCAATGCATTTTATGTGCATAATTCAAATTTGAACTACATGCACATGCTCCAGTGCATATAAATTGGTTGAAAAATCAAATTTGTGTCCATGGGTGCATGCTTAGGTCCCATGCAAGAAATGGGAATGAATTTCAAACACCGGGGCACCGTTGATTGCTGGCAAAACATTGAGATACCTGGTTTTTAAATTCTAGTAAATCCAAAACTCGTCCGAAATTCATGAAATTGGCATGCTATCATGGAGAGGCATAAACGAGTCGTGGTACAAATTTTATCCCATATGGGGCAGGTTTGGGTATATTCTTCTCACAAACCGGAGCTTCTCACAACAAGCATGATGGTTTTCGGTACGGAACGTCCCACCTTTAGGGACGAAACAATATCCATTGCCTCTTATTGCTTTCAAATTTTTTTCTCATGTCAACATAGAA